>NC_140708.1:1908461-2544615 GCF_050655825.1 Lonchura striata | reverse complement strand
ACGAAACAAGCGACTCTGTGACAGTTGTCCGCCACTTTGAATGAGACATTTTTCCCCGGGGGAAAAATAGCCCTTTGTGGGACAGGAGCGCAGCACTGCGGGCTTGAAAGGGTTTATTTCGTCTCGGAGGCAGGAATGGCGTTTGCAGTTCATGATGGCCGTGTCAGACCCATCCCGGGCCCGCCGTCACACAGCTCCGGGCACGGGGATGGAGGTCGGTGCACGGCCAGAGCAATACGCCCAGTGGCTGGTGTTGGCAGGACGTGACTCTCTTTGCATATGCAATCGCGTGGGTGACACCAAGAGAGGTAAATGCCCTGGTAACGCTTCCTCGTGCCTGTGCAGGGTGTAGGGATCCTGCTTTGCCACGGTTTTGGATGCTCCACCAAAAAACCCGAGCGCCCATGCAGCGGCTTCCCACGGGCGTAGTTTGATCCCGGCTGACTTAATGGCGATGGCAGAGGTCCGGGGATGCGTGCAGCGCTGCCAGATTCCTGCTGGAGCAGCCGGATCCATTTCCTCCTGCCGCCTCCAGCTGCGGGGCTGACCCCGACCGAGCGTCCGGGGAGCTGAAAAAAAGAGAAAAAAAAAGAAGAGAGAGAGAGAGGAAGAGGAGGCAGAAGAGAAAGGCGGAGGGGTCGCTCGGCGCTGCCCGCGCTGCCGGAAGCGGCTCCCGGGCCCGCCCGCGGGCCGGGAGGGGCGGAGGGCCCGGCAGGTGCCGAGGATGGCGGCGGGCGACCCGGAGCGGGCGCGCTACTGCGGGCGGCTCTCCTACCTGTGCCTGAAGCTCAGCCTCATCACCTACTCCACCACCTTCTGGGTGAGCGCGGGGCGCCCTGCGCGGGGCTCCGCGACCGAGCGGCGCTGGGTGCGGGGCTGGGTGCGGGGCTGGGTGCGGGGCTGGCTCACCCGTGGCCGTGGGTGGCACACTCGTTGCCGTGGCTGGCTCACCCGTGGCTGGCTCACCCGCGGCCGTGTCTCACCCGTGGCCGTGGGCGCAGAGCCCCATCCGCGCCTCGGCACTGACAAACTGGTTTTGGCGGTGGGGACTCGGTAGGGGTTGGGAGTTTGGCAGGTGAAAATCGTTCATGTGCGTATGGAAATGCGGCTTTGCCCTGCAGGGGAGGTGGCAAACAGAGCCTTTGCCCTACAGCGTCGCTCCTCGGTGGATTGAGAATGTCCTGTCCCGAGTTACAGGTGTCTGGCACTTGCTGTCCTCATCCAGGTGTTAGAGCCAGAGAGGCGCAGGTGATGGCTCCAGACTATGACCACTGAGTTCTGACATGTGGGAAATCCACACCAGGCGCCCTCGGGCTGGAAGGAACCCTTGGAGCCCTTTCAAGTGCTCTTTGTAAGCACTGTGATTTTTAAAGGGGCTTTTTCAAGTTCTGGGAAGATGATGGCTTCAGGTGGCATTGATGTCAGAGCAGGATGTTTTCTATTTGGCTTTTTCTTTTGAAATTTTGCTTAAGTTCTAGTTTGGCTGGTCTGTTTTTGTCTGACATGGTATTTACCAGTTGGGAGCATAAGGCTTTTGCTTTGCTGTGTAGGAGAAGAGGCTTAGATCTGCCAGGTTTGATAGTGAGTGTCAGAGACACCCCGTGATTTAATGAACAAAGATTGAAACACAAAGTGTTCGTTGTAATTCAGGCTCTTTGGGATTTCGGATGTCTTTTGTCTGTCTCAGCAGACAAAGCAACCCTTGGGTTTAGACTCCTGATGCTACCTGTGTCCCTCCACAACTATTCCGCAGTTGTGAGATCCAGAAAGGGAAATTCAAATTTGCTGTGTTATTTTTCAGACCCTTTTTTGCAGCGCATCCTTCGCGGAGGAGCGTCTGCTCGGTGTTTTCTGTCGGCAGCAAGGGCCCTCGCTGGTGGGATGTAAACATTCCTCTGGTGGCAGAGAAAGGGCCCTTCTGAAACCATCCTCGGAGGACAAAGCCTCTTTCAGGCAGCCTGCGGATTTTATTTACTCTTTGTAGTTGCTCACTCTGGATTTTCAATGCTCTGCCCTCGTTTATAAACAAGAGCTTCCATTTGTTGGCCGGGGGAGATGGTTTGCTCTGGGAGGGGGAGGATGGGGTGGGCAGGAAGGACGGGGAATGCCAGGGGATTGTGGAATTGTTTGGGCAGCTGGTGCTGGGCAGCGTCCCGCTGGCCCCGGGGCCGAGCACCCGCCGCGTTCCGCGTGGGCTTCGCGCGTGGAATTCGCTTTTGTTGCAGCTGAGCGAAGCAGATCTCGTCGGCTGGAAATAATGTCAGTTCTCTTCTCAGCACCGCGCTTCTTGCTGAGTTTGTTGATTTGTTTGGTTTTTTTTTTTTTTCTTTAATCGGTGTAAATGGAAGCGTGGCTGTGGGAGTGTTGGCTTTCTTGAATGCTGGGTGCTTTGTGATGTTCTGCTGCTGTCTGGGGCTTTGACCTGCTGGATGTTCACTCAGTTCCCTCCCTGCCGTTGCAATTCCTCTGGTACCTTATGAGTGATGAAGTCCCGGATTTGAGTCCCCGGGATGGCTTTAAACCACCAGGCACTAAATACCAGCCTTGTCTGAAGCAGAAAGGAAATTAAAGCATTGCTGGGAGTGTCGGAGGGGATGTTTGCTACCGGCCTTGTGGTCTTCCCCTGTCGCCCAGGGCTTTTTTAAAAACTAGCTGTCACTGTAACTTTTCCAGATACCTCTTTTCCTGATGAATGGGACTGTAATGTAATTTTCTTGCCCAGCTGAAACAAAACCCAACATTTTAAACAGAAGGTGCTCTTGTTGAGCTTCATTTAAGAAAAAGAACTGTAAATACAGGGTTAAAGCTTCTACTTATAAATAAATAAACGCATGCTTCTCCTTTCTCTTGGGACAGCAGGCAAAAGCCCCAGAGAAATCCCCGGTATTTGCTGGTGGAGCTCATGTGGTGTGAGTTTTGCCGTGCACACAGCTGGGCTGCCAGGCCGGGAGCTGCTGTGGAGGATGCGGGATGGAACAGCCCTGGGTGCTGTGTCCCACCCCAGGACAGGGAGGGACAGCACCGGCAGGACAAGGGACTCGGGTGGCATGGCTGCTGCCGTGGCACATCTGCTTGCCACGAGTAAATGCTGCTGTTGGTTCGGCCATTAAATGTTGGAAAAATTTTTATTAGATGCTTAAGAAAATAGAAGATAATGGAAGCATAAGTCTTGGAGGGTGTGGGAGCAGTGAAGTGAAAAGCAGCGAAGATATGCGTATATAAAGATGCTATATGTATTTATGTATCTGAAGTTCTTAAAGTATCTTGTTTTATTTTATTTATATTATTATAAAATATTATAATAGATAAATATTTTATTTACGGGTACCTTTTAGTCAAAAACCCCCTGAAATGTAATGCTTTGATGAGAAAACTATGGTTAAAAAAAAGACATTTCAGTAAAAAGTTCTAGTCTTGAAACAACAGTCTTCTGAAATTCTGGTAATCCCTATCAAGCTTTAATACCTGTGCTTTATGTCCAGAGGTTTTTTTTTGTTTTTTTGGTTGGTTTTTTTTTTTTACTTTTTAAACAAGGTATTTACCAGGCAAGAGTTATTGTTGTTAATGACACTTCAGTGTTTGCAGGAGAATCTGGTTTTGGGGTTACTCTCAATTCGCTCAAATTTTAAGTTGCTTTTTAAATAGCTTCAGTATATTTTCTTTTTATGGTTGAACCCTCCTGAGAATTTTCTCTCTTCAAATGACAAACTAAGGGCATTCCCTACATATTGTCCTTTGTTGTCATTATTAATTTCCATAGAAAATCAAGAACTTCCAGTAAGTTGCTATTTATTTTAAGATAGCCCATAATTAAAAAAATATTTCAACTGTTTGGCTCATGGACTCATAACTCACATCGTGCGTCCCTCTAGCCCTTTGTCTGGGATATACTGTGTCATATCCAAAATTAAGAAGTGAAATTAAAAATTAAGAAGTATAATTAAGAAGCATTGGTGTGCAGAGAGCAGACTCCTGTTTCCTGGGGGAATGTCAGGTCAGGAAAGGGGAATGTTGTTTATCAGATTGCCAAAATGATTGATTTGTGCCTGGTCTCCTCTCTGATGATGTGTCTGGCTGTTGGAGTCGGCAGCAAAGTTTTTCCACTGCAATTTTTGTAATGAAGTATTGTGGGCTATTTTTAATTTTAATTAATTTAGCATAATTCAAAGTGATTTGCAGCACACTGTAGTTTTAATGCCAAATGATTTAGACCTATCTAATTATTTTGATTGAAATATCTTTACCTTGTTAAATGAAAAATGTCCCTTCCTATTTCACTTGCCAGCTTTATCTGGTAGTTGCTCAAGGAAGTGATATCATTTCAAACTTGTCAAACTTGTTTGTTTGTGGTTTTTTCTTTTAATTAGTTTTTAATCTGGTGCCTTTCTCCTGATGGCAGGAAGAGTGGAGGTATAGGAAATATCTGACTGTAGTTACTGAGCTTAAATACAGTAGGAGTTAATATGAAGGGGCAGATAGGCTGTTTGCAGACCAGCTTAGAAACTGGGTTATGTTAGAGGCATGTATGTATTTCTATATATTTATACACACAGAGAGAAGGACAGACAGACACACAAAGGAGGGTCATTAAAGCCATGGCAGTTGGTCATATATGTAATATATGTGATCTCAGATGGGTAATAAATTACATTTCAGGCAGTGATGTATATTTTGATTAGTTTAAGTTCCAGAATGTTAAAACATGATGAAATATATTTTTGAAGTGAACAAGTTTCATTTTTTTCCAACTCAGCTCTTTTTCTTCTTTAGTCTTCGAGAGGTTTTATATTTTTTTTTTAATCCAAACTTCTGCTTTGGATGTTTCATTGTTTATAATGAATCTTGAAGTGAGCAGTGACAGGTTCCTGTGTACTCACAGCCTGTCATGTCTGTGTTTACTGGCAGAAAAAATAACATCCCTGCTCTCCTCTGTTTCTCTTCCAGGTGATCGGAGCCCTCGTCCTTGCAGTTGGGATTTATGCAGAAATTGAAAGACAGAAGTACAAAACTCTAGAAAGTGCCTTTCTAGCCCCAGCAATTATTTTAATACTTTTGGGCATCGTGATGTTCCTGGTATCCTTTGTGGGTGTACTGGCTTCTCTGAGAGACAATTTATGCCTTCTGCAAGCAGTAAGTGTTGGAATTTTTATTCCTAGTTTCTAAGGCTTGTTGCTTTTGCTTTCCACTGTCCCCTGAATTCACATCCAGAACTATGTCTGCGCTGAAAAACATTTGAACGAGGTTGCTTTTTAAAAAGATTTAATTAAATGTGAGTTTAGTGGCTGTGGTCCCTTCCTCAGGGAGCAGCAGCACTGGGTCTTGTCAGCGGCAGGAGCGGCGAGGTCTGAGCCCAGCGCTGGGAAAAGGAGCTTCCAGCAGCTCAGGCAGTGTGGGAAATAACCAGGAATGGGAGTTATTATCAGTCGGTGTGTATCTTGTGCAAACCCAGCTGCCAAGGTGCCACTTGGTGCTGGCTGCTCGTTTCAGCCCAGGGGAAGCAGCTCAGGGGAGAAGCCCTGGCTCAGGCTGACGTCCGGCGTGGTCCTGTGGGAAATGGGTTTCTAGAGAATTCTTAAAGTCTGATAGAAGGCTTTGAGATAAGAAATGTTGACTTAGAAATGCTATAGAATAAAAACAGATGTTGTTGAGAGAGAAATAGAATTAGAAATAAGTTTGAAAAGATGACTCTGTAAATAAGGATATGTCAGAGAAATAGAACTATGAAAGATACATTGTAGTAAGACTTATGAGGGGTAATTTTAAATTATTAACTTTAAAGCATTTATAGTATAGTGTAGCAAAAGCTGACAAACTCAAAATCACTTATAATCCAACATGGCCAGAGTCTGTCTGTCTTGCCCTGGAAAATGTGTGTCCAACATTAGACGTGGAGCTTGGGCCTTTGAGAGAAGGGCCCTGAGGGTGAAATGAAAGGCACAAGGTTTTTCTCCCCAGTGCCTCTGAAAAGGTGAATTTTAGGGAAATTCCTGAGGTAGCAGATGGAAGCTGCACGTGTGATTAATTAAAAGTAAAGGGTGCAAACTTCATTTCCTCCTGCACTGAGTTGGTGTTGGAAAGGCCCTTTTAAAGGCTACCTAGTGTGACCCCCTTGCAATGAGCAGGGTCACCTTCCACTGGACCAGGATGCTCAAAACCTGACCCAACCTGGCCTTGTCACGTCAGTTCAGCCTAACAAAATGCTAAATTCGTGGTTTGTTACGGAGGGCAAAGCCTGAAATAACCATGGATTTGGAATTTTACTGAGAGTCCCTCCTTAGGCTTCTTCCCACTGAGCGTGCTGGTGTGTCAGATGCCAGGAACATTTTCTGTTCCCATCCTGGTAGCAAACCCAGCTGGGTGTTGAACAAAGCAAGTTCCTGATGCCAGCTTCCCTGGCTGATTCCAGATTTAGCAGGAGAAAAGATACCTGGTGAATTCCTGACACCGAGCACACAGAAATTAAAGCAGCCTTCAGGGGAGAGCATTAGGGATTATTTTCAGACAAGGGATCTTAAAACTTCTCTCCTGATGAAGCTCACTGTTACACAGCAGACCTAAATTTGCTTGACACCTGTTTTTTATGCCTGAAGGGTTGGAAAAAACATTTCAAGTACTGGCATGCTGCAGCTCTCTTACAGTGCAATGGATTTTTTCATATTTTTCACATTTTGCACACTCTTTCATGGGCATTCGTGGATGCACACATGGTTGTGTATGAGTGTATTTTGAGCACATGTATATACATAGGCAAATAAATGTGGGAAGCAACATATTAAAAGCCACTAAGTCTGGAATTTTGCTTTGATTTAGCACTGGCAGTGTAGAAGAAGGTGGTTTGGATTATCTTAAGGTGTGCTGCTTTATCCACTAATTGAAAGCTAACAGGTAAGTACTGGTTTTGTAGGAAGCATAAAAACATGGAGTGTGGTGTGGTTTGTAGCAGCCCATCAGTATGCTTCTCTGGGATGCTGGTGTGGAAAGGACTGTCTTGGCAGCATAATTTCATCTAATGGTTTTGAGTCCATTCAGAGCAGAAAAATAATATGCTTGCCAATTGGGCAAAACCCAAAGTAATTTAAGTGAGGAAAACAGGCTTTCTCATGACATTGATAGTTTCATAAGAACAAACCCATAATTTCATATTTTCCTTTAAACTTCCATACTGAAAGCCAAGTCTACTGGCAATTGAACGCTAGACTTAAAGGAACTAATTGAAAGAGTAATTGGGGTTCTGTCTAATGACTGACTTGCACTTGCTTTCCTGCAGTTCATGTACATCCTTGGACTCTGCCTGCTGATCGAGCTGACGGGCGGAGTGGTGGCCCTGATCTTCAGGAACCAGGTGAGCTGCTTGCTTCAGGTTTTGCTGTGATTGAGCTCTGCTGAAGAACAGTTGTCACCTGAGCACTCTGCAGACAGGCCCAGGCTTTTCAGGGCTCAGCAGTGGGGTTTGCCACCGCTCTGGAGATGAATTCCAGGTTAAGGAACTTGGAGAAAATCTGGTGGCTACAAATGTGCAGTGCAGGCAAAATGAGTTTCCAGCTCTTTGTGGATGACAAAATGCTTTCTTCTCTTTTGCCAGCTGGGTCTGACAGCTAATTGGGGACGTTTCCAGACGGATTTGGAGGCTGTTGTTATTTCATGGCCCAAATGTTTTGCCTCAGTTAAAGGACAGCTCTTCTCTGCCCACATCCATGAGCAACGTAGCAAATTTATCTAGGAGACTCCATCACTGACAAGCATGATATAACTGTATACAACCCTTGATTTTTCTGCACAGAAAGCAGCAGGCTATTTTTTTTTTCAGTTAGAAATGCTTTAAAATGTAAATGTATTCAGTATGGCAAGTACTAGATGTCTATGCTTCAATTTACAGTGAGACGACTACACTTAGGGACAGCTTTCTTCCCTTGTTTTTCAAGGTTAGTGGAGAAGTTTGGTTAGTATGGGGAGAACAAGAGAGTATTTATGGAAGCTTAGTGTAGTAGCCTCTGCGTATGTCCTGTTTGTTTTGCATGTCATGTGCATTTTTCCCATTTCTTTCTCTACTTCTTTTTCAAATTTGTGCAGTCTAAATGGGGTTTTTGACCAGCTAGGAGGGTCCTGTACTATTTCTCATCAGTGATGTGATCATCCTTTTTGTTCTGGTTAGTTTGTGGGTGTTGCAGTTTGTAATATTGAGAAGATTACTGGGTGTATTTCAGGTTTTTTGACCTATAAGACTTTAGCTTTGTCCATTTCAGCAGCTGCATTGAAAGCAAAGTTGTTACATTCTGGTAGTGATTAGTCCCTGGTTTTGCTGCGCTGAGATTGTGCTGGATCTTGAAAACTAAATACTCTTTTTTTCCCTGCCTTTTCTCTCATCTTCTGAACTTTAAAAACACTTTGTTGATTTAACTTCTAATATGCCATGCTGAGGAGACACCATTTTATATCTGCCATCGCCATGCTACCATATTTCTTAAAACAGCCACACAACATACAAACATACAAAAAACATACAAACACACCTTTTTTTCCGCTCCATGTGAAATAAAGCTCTCTATCTGGCAATTATGGACTCTTTGGAAACTCAAATTCATGGAAAGTTCATGGAAAATAAAAAATTCATGGACGGTGGTGACACAGTCAAGTCTTGTTGCTCGGGGCGTGGTGCAGACCACAGTGCCAAGATCCACCACCCAACCCCACTGCTCTGTCATCCAGAAGATGCTGAGGGTCCCCAGGGACAGGGATCCTGGGATATCCATATCCAGGGATAATGGGACCATCTCTGGGAGGTGCTTGGAGAGTCTCAGCAGTGAGAGGTGTCGCACTGCTGGAACTTGCCAGCCCAAACCCAGCACTGAGGCTGCTCCTCTAGAGGAGAACAGATGGTTGGTCCTTGCAGGGCTTTAATGAGTGTTTTGTTTTTTTTTCTAAAAAAAAAGAAGGAAAAAATCCTTTTATTTTGTGCTCATCAGTTACACTTGTCATTTTAACCTGCTCTTCTAATTCTAAGCCCATGTGCCCATTGTGCAACCCATGAATCTTGTTCTCCTTTTGCTTTCTAGACAATCAAATTTTTAAATGATAACATTAGAAGAGGAATTGAGAATTACTATGATGATTTAGACTTCAAGAACATCATGGATTCTGTTCAAAAGCAGGTTTGTTGTTTTGTTTTGTTTTGTTTTTTTTTTCTCCTTGGACTAAGTCAGGAACAGCTTTGAGTTTTTCTGGTGGTGTGACAGTCAAGTTGTTACTGATGAGGGGGATGAGATCTTGTGTGTCATCTCTTATGGTGTTGCTGCTGAGGTCAGGGCTCATCCAGCATTCCAGCTGGCATTTAAAATCCTCTTACATCACATCTTTTTGAGAGGGCCAAATGCAGCTTTTGCCTTGGCAGGTCAATTCAATGCTCAGGGTCAGATCCTTCAAACCTGTAGGTTTATAGTGGCCCCACAGCTGGATTGAGATGAATTCAGCCTAAATTCCAGCCATGGCCTTGCACTCAGTGCTTCTGCTGGCTGGTCCAGGAGATTGAGAAGCATCTTGCTAACAGGAGGCATTGGGTAAAGAGAAATGAGGTGGCATTTGGGCTGCCACAACCTGGGCCGCTGTGTGGCTGCTCGAGGGCATGGACAGGGCCATTTAACCAGGTGCTTATTGTGAGGAAGTACCAGTGGAAGAGCATCTACCTGCCATTAAAATTCAGAAACTCTGATGAGCCCAGCTGGGCATTACTTAATGGCACCTGGCATTGACTCACAGCCTCACAGCCTTTTTTTTTTTTTTTTTTTTTAATAAGGCTGATCTGTTGCAATGTTTATTGGGTTATTGAAGAGTTCTGCCATGCAGTTCAGAGGCTGTAGAAGGAGCAGAAAGTGTTCAGCAATGTGATGTCAGGGCCCATGCAATGTCCATGACCATGCCAAGTAATGGTTATTAAAAAAAATGACTTAGGAAGTGATACATATATTCTAGGACATCGTTATGGAGATGGCAGCCTGCTTTGAAAAACAAAGTTAGCATGGAAAGTCTGTCAGAAGCAGACCATCCTGAGGAAATTTTGTCATTAGACTTCATAATGCTTTAAATTTTCCATGCACTGCCCAAAATTATGGGTACGTACAGCGAGCCTACACGTTAGTGATTAAATGAGCTCCTCCTTTTCCCTTCGTTTAAATTATAAAGTGAATATTTATATTAAGTCAGTGTAAACTTAAAGTATTTGTTTGCCAGCTTTCAGTTCTTGTAAATTACAGCCACAATGTTTTGGTGAGATTAATTTATGCCTTAAAGCAATGCTTTTGTCTTTTAGATCCAGTTGGCAATGTAGTTGTAATTCTTAAAACAACTGCAGAGGTAGATTGCAGGTCAAGATAGAGTTAATGTAAAAACACTGCTTAATGACGTCCAGAGCTGGAAAAGTAGTTTTTTCAACTCAGAAAAGATGGGAGGTGGACTTAGCACCAAGTACTTTGCTCTGGCACCCTGAGTGACAGAGGAGTTCAGAGGGTGACAGAGGAGTATTACCTGTATCTTTAATTCTTTGTAATTGTATTTATCATACACATTCATACATGCTGTGCTGATAAAATGACAGATTTTTTTGGTAGCTCAGGGCTTCTAAAATAGTTTTCTTCTTTCTTTGTTTTCTACTTGTTCAAAGAGTTTAAGGTACAATTTTTTTCCCCTTTTCCTTTTGGAATTCAAGAATCATTTATGTTGGAGAAGACCTTTGATATCATTGAGTTTTGTGTCTTTTTTATTGTATTTTTTTTTTCTCTACAGTTCAAGTGCTGTGGTGGGGAAGATTATAGAGATTGGTCCCAAAACGTGTATCACAACTGTGAAGCTCCAGGACCACTGGCTTGTGGGGTGCCCTACACTTGCTGCATCAGAAATAAGGTGAGTCTTGGTCCCTCAGCATCACTGAAAAAAAGCACCTGACACTAGGAAGTCTGGGGTAAGAAGGGAAGGAAAACGGGTCCTTTCTTCCCCTAATGGATCTGTGGGTCTTGACAGCTTGAAAGGGAGAAAATAATGGATTAGATGTGCTGGCTGTGGTCCATTTTACTGACCCACTTCTCAGCCCCAGAAGGGATCTTGGGACCTCCACTAATCTCATGGCTCGCCCCAACCAGACCTCCTTAAAATTCAGTTTTGCTGGTGTTTTCCCCAGGGTTTGCTGCTCCAGCTTTGCCAGGAAGCCTGGGACCTGCTGGTTTCTGTGGGTGGGGGGTCAGACTGATGTGCCCCAGCTGCTGCGTGAATTAAAAACCACACAGAGTGACCTTGTCATCTTCAGAATAATCCAAAAATGTGGGCAACTGACCTCAGAGTGAGGGCATGCTTGTGGGCACAGGTCTGCCCCGACCTATCCTTGAAAACTTCCTTTCTCTAAAGTGCTAGAAGGACTGGAGTCTGAACCAGTTTCTCAGCTCTGATGAACTGATCCTCACTGGTGCTGACAGCACTAGGAGCAGGCATTGATTTTCATGCAAATGTGTTTTAATTAATTCTGTAATTCACTGCCCTTCATTTGAGGGGTGCATGTCATGCTGAATTTGATGAAGAACTATTCCTCAACTACTCCAGTACAGCCAGTCCCTGCCTCACTGGGATTTGATCTCAGGCTGAATATGAGCTAGAGAGACTGGGTGTGTGTAAGATGGATATCCTGCTGCTGCCTGGTTTAGGCTGCCCTTTCAACATCTGCCTTCAGCATGGCTGTTTAATTAAAAAAAAAAAAAAAAGACAGATAGATGCAATGATTGTGTCAGTAATCCTCCTTGGTGTCGGTGAGAAATGTGTATCACAGGAAGGTGTTTATTACATGTGCACACACATTTTTGGTGTGTGGGAATGGTCTGTTTAAATCTGTAATGAGCTTTGATTTATTCTCAGAAACCAAAGCTGAACAGTCATGCTTTGAGTCTTAGCTGTTTGAGAAAAAGCCTGCAGCTGGATGGAGCAGAGCAACTCAGGATTTTGCCTTCAGGAAAGGGAAAGCACTGAAATAAAAACTTCTCCAGGGAAAGATGGGGGTATATTCTCTGTGTGCTTCACTGACAGCTGGGAGGGGAGGATCAGGCTGCTGGTATCCCATGGAGTTAAGCCCAGGGAAGTTAAAGAAGGGCAGGGAGAAGCCCCAGGTGGAAGTGTGGCTCATGCAGGTGCTGCAGCAGGCGAGGGCTGCGGCTCTGCAGCAGAGGTGCTGCTGCTGCTGAGCCGTGTGCGGCACGGGAGCGCAGCACCAGGGCTGTGCCTCAGGAAGAACAACCAGAAGATGCATCAGTCTTGTGTGTTTGACAAATCCTTCCAAATACAGGCTGGTTTCTGTCCCAGAAAGCTACAGATATGGTTTGTGATTACTCATTGGCTTTGTAGTCATGGAAAACTCCTGCTAATGTCAGTGCCTGGATTCTGATCCTCTGTTAAAGCCTTCTGCTAACACGAGCCAGCTCGTACTGGGGGGGCTCTAAAGGAACTATATTTATGTCAAATTATTTACTGAAGACTTACACTAGTGGAGTGGATAGAAATTAGTCCCAAATGCCTATAATCCTCTGTTTCCAATGCGTTTATCTCCTCTGTGTACATTTGCTTATGTCACGATGTCCTGTTAGCAAATTCTGTGTTTAAAGTTAAAGGATGGGACTGCCTTCCTTGTGGTCACATATTTTGGGAGTGACCACGTGTCAGTCAGTCAGGCTTCAGCTGTTTTGGGAACATGAAATCACTCACAGCCAACACAGCACACTGGTGCCTAATATTGATACTGACTTCCAAGTGGATTTATTACCTGTGGCTGGCAGATGGGTACCCCACACAGTTTCCCAACAGCCCTGTGGAGAGTCTGAGCTTTTTGTTTGAGGAATGTGCTGAGCCTTGTTTGTCAACCAGTGTGTGTTCAAGGTGAGAGCCCAGCTTTCTAGGGGGCTTAAAAACTTCTCCTTATTGGCCGCTTCCTTTGATGCCAGTGAGTTTTTACATTGGATGATTTTCATTTTCATGATTTTCAGGTTGGCTTTTCCAGGCTCTCAAGGTAGAGCCTTGGAACCCACAGAAGGCGTTACATGGCTACAGAAAATATGTTAGTAGTCTGTGGTGAATGCAAGCACTCAGTCTCTTTTAGGTATATGAGTTTTATATTCATGTATGTAATGGTATTGTATGAACATTGTAATGAATTTAGTGTTGTAAAAGGCCTTCATAGTATTGGAAGTTACTTGAAACTAAGATATTTCTGAGCTTAAATATGTCATCATCTTGGCATGAAGGCTGTGTTAACCCCTGGCTTTAGGAATAAGGTGTGTTAAGTTATTAAGGCTTTAAAAGGAAATTCAGCTGTTCATTCTGTGGAAACAGCTGTGTCACACAGCTCTGTCACAGCTTGGTTTGGTTGCTGGTGCCACCTTGCTTTTGTTGGATAGAAATGGTTCAGATTGTCAGTGACACACTGACAATACTCATTCCTCTAAAATCATGGGGAGCTCTAACTAAATCTGACACTGGGGCTGCTGGGATAAGCTGGTGTTGGACTGGGAAGTAACCCTGTCATTGCTTTTATATGAGCTGGGTGAACACAGAGTAAAAATAATATTTCTGTGATTTTAGTTTCCTGCTGCAGTTCATATTTGTTGTTTTCTTTTCAGACAGACATTATCAACACTATGTGTGGATACAAAACCATTGACCAAGAGGTAACGTAGTCAGTGCCCACCCTGGCATGGCAGAGGGTGCTGCTCCTCTGCATTTTTTTGGTCTGTTATAAAAGTGTTTTCTATGTGCTTTAATCTTCCAGGCAGTTAAATCGGCAATTAAAATGGTTCTTTTTTACTGGAATAATTTCCATATATGAGAAAAATCTCATCTTGTTTGATTTTTGTGTCTTCCCTTCTTTTAATTTTCCTTGATTCCTGGTTTTTTGACAACTTTCCCAAGCTAATTGCACAATCAATGCACAAAAAGCTGCTTTCAAAATGTGAAGCATTGACTTGAGTTGGGGAAAGCTTTTAGTACTTAAAAGCCAAAGTTTCTCACAGAGTAAAACTGGCATTGATAAAAGCCAACTTAGCTGTTTTCAAGTATTTTATATCCCAGGAGTGGGTGTTTTATTTTTAAGCCTGTGACAGTACCCCTGGAGGAGCAGGGGGACTTCCCTGGTTGTGCTGGCTGCCTTCTCCTCCCTCCAGGAGTGGGATGGGGCCTCTTCCTTCAGCCTTCCCTTTAGGGAGCAGCCCCGGTGGCTCCAGAGGAGAGGCTGCCAGCTCAAGGCAGTAATTGCAGAGTGATTAAGAAGGGAAATCGGTAATTGGATCTGCCCGAGTTCTCCACTCCTGGCTTTGGAGTGCTGGGAGGAGGCAGGGCCGGGGCTGGTCTGGAAAAGCTCCTCTCCCCAGCTCATTTGGGGTACTTGGAGCACAATGCCAGCCTGGGTTGTTGGTTTTTGGGATTACCGGTTATCTTTAAATACAACTTGCCTTCATTCAGATTCATTGATTTGTGGCTTAATCACCTGAAGGCTGCGGCCAGGCTCTAACACGGAGCACTTGAGCTTATGCTTAAATTCACCCCATTCATCTGCTTAGGACCCTCTGCAGCCTCAAGTGCTTTTATATTATGGGTTGGGGTCACGGAGCAGCACAGCTTGCAGGACTGAATCCAAAATCCTCTTGTTCCTGACCTTTTTAGGGTCTTTTTGCAAAGCACTTGGTCCACAATTTATGTTTTTCCACTGCTGTATTTTCAACTTGGAAGCGGAGATGAAAGCTAAAGAGTGACATCTCTGCATTCCAAGTGGTCTTAAATGAGAATTGGGTGCATTTCTTGTTGAAAAATAGCTGCAACAAACAGGTTTAAGACAATGAAATTACTTACTCGGGTGTAGAATAACTTTTAATAATAGAGTAATTTGTTGAGGTGTGGAGCAGCTTAACAACAGATGGAAGAGTTACTGATGAGGTCTTTGTTAAACTCGGTGGGTTTAAGGAGGTGGGAAGGCAAACCACATCTGCCACATGCATCTCACGCCAGTGGAGCTGCCTGCTGAACCCTTACTCTGATATTTTTCAGCGCTTGAGTGTTCAGAACGTTATCTACGTCCGAGGGTGCACCAATGCTGTGCTCATTTGGTTTTTGGACAACTACAGCATCATGGCTGGCGTGCTGCTCGGCATACTGCTGCCCCAGGTGAGAGAGGGGGAACGTGTGATTTGTGGGTCTGGGAAATCCCATTTGACCATAATCACAGTTTTCTTTGTGAATTTAATGTAACTGATGAGCTGAAGTAATGTAGCATTCTGGTAATTCAGTAGCATCGCTGTTGCAGGATTTGGTGAGGCAATTTGCTTTTGTTTGGGGGATTTTTTTTTTTTTTTTTGATTCCTCCCCTGTCTGTGACTAGTGTGCCTTCCCAAAGCCCCAGTGAGGCAGGCTGTGCTGCCTGACTGGGCTGCCCTTGCCCTGGTTGCCTTGGCAGTTCCTGGGCGTGCTGCTGAGCCTGCTGTACGTGACGCGGGTGGAGGACATCATCGCGGAGCACAAGCTGGGCGAGCGCCTGTTCGGGGACGTCCCCGGGGCTGCCCCCGACCTCGGCGGGGCCGGCTGCTGCATGTGCTACCCGGGCTGAGCCAGAGCCCCAGCCCTGCAAACCAGGCAAAGCCGGTGCTCTGGGCTGGGCCGGGCTGGGGGTGCTGGAGCAGCCGGCAGCTGGCGGTGGGTGCGAGCCGGGACACGGCGGAGGGGCCCCACGCGGGTCTGTGGGTGACTAAATTCCTTCTGCGTGATTGCTGAGTGGTGACACGGCCAGAAAAAAACTGGAGAAGATTTGAACTTCGATTTCTAGGAAGTGTCTTTGCGTCTCGGGGTGTCCTGTATAAGTGTTTGTCCTTTTCCAGCTTTATTTTCTTACTCCTTCCGGAGAGATTTCTTACCGATCCACATGGTGAATATTAAACATGTGTTTAATAGTGGGGTTTTATGCTAATCATGATGGATTTACTGACAATAATGGATGTGATGCTGATCACCTTCATTGCTCAGTTTTCTGTGCCTTTTAATAATGGGGCAGATGCCAATGTCAAATCGGTCAGGTAATGCTTGATCTATTTTCTAATGCAGTTTATTACTGTGTGGCTTTTGTATAAACTTACAGGATGTTTGAGTCTTGGATGTACTGTATTTTTCCCCTGTAGTAAATTAACTAGGTGATTTATGACTTTATATTTTTTTGGAATTCTGTATGTCAAGATGTTTTTAAAATTTACTGTCTAAATAAAAACAATGAGTTTTTGTTGGTTTTTTTTTTTAAAGCGCATGGGTTTCGTTTATGATGATTTTTATTTTCTTATGTAACTTAAGCCTGTCCCTCAAATGCTGAATCAAAAGGTAGAAGTAGCAGGAGCTGTGAGTCTGGCTTGCATGCTGCCTGCCCAAGCAGTTTTTGGAGAGTCACTGGACATCTGTGCCTCCCTGGCTTCTCTTAGTCCAGCAAGAGCTCTGGGGTTTTTGTTGGTGTTCCTTTGTCCTGAGCAGTCTCTCCAGCCCCAGACAGGCCTGCAGGCAAAATGCAAAACCTAATTATCATAATATTTCAATTAAACCGAAGTCAGGATGAGAATAAAGCAGGTTTATATCCTGAATATAAATCTCTTATTTTATGAACACTCCAGTAAGAAAAACAGGGCAGCATCTGACATTATTCTCTCCTTGCTGCTTTTTGTTGCTGTTTTTTAAAATAAATTTCTTGTCCTGTATTGTAAACGCAGGCAAACCCAATGGGAAGGAATGACCATGTCTGACTCAATTCGGAAGGCTGAATGATTTCTTTATTATAACTATGCTAAAATACATCAATATACTATATAAAAGGAGGATACTAAAACTACACACTACTTTCTCTGACTCTAACTCTCACCCAACTGGTGACCCTCTCTGCAGAGTCCAGCCCCAGGTGGGTTGGCCATCAGGCTCAAACAATCCTCACCAGAATCCAGCCAAGCCATCACCCCAGGGAAACAATTCTCCAAACACATTCCACATAGGAAAAACAAAGAGCAGAAATAGAAATTGTTTTCTCTTTCATTTCTCTCTGTGCACCTCTATAAAAAATCCTGAGAGGGAGAGAAATGTGCTTGCCACAGTCCTGGACTTTTTTTTTTTCTGCTTACTTCAAAACTCAGCGTTTGCTGCTTAACTCTCTGCCTTCACCAAGAGTCTCTGAACAAACTTCATGTGTTTCCAGGAGCCAAAAAAGGACTCGCCGGGTTGCTCGGTGTTCCTGATGGTTTCTGGGGACAGATCCCAGCCCAGCAGGGGCAGTGGGAGGTCTGCAGCACGCTCTAGCGTTGGGCCCTGCACATGGCCACTGCTTAAATATTTAATTGCTCCTTTTCACCCAAATTTTCCTGGTCTGTCTTGAATGATGTGTTCTGGTAAGTTAAAAAGCAAGGTGTGTTTTAAGGGTGGGTTTGTGTGCAAGGAGAGGGAGGAGGAGCAGCTTGGGAGGATGGGAAAATTGAAGCTGGAGTTGGTTTGTACAGGGATTGGGCTGGGAAGATGGGAATGACAAAGGTAGTTCTCCTTTGGTGACAAAAGTAAGGTTTTTTTTTTTTCCCCTAATAAATGTAAATATGGGGGTGGTGTGAAATATGAGATAGCCCAGAAACCAGGAGGTGGCCCAAGTGTGGTTAAACTTTAGGTGGTTTAAATGAAATGGGGGGAGTATTTTGGGATACAAGAGAGCAACTATCCCTTATGAAGAAAATTTGTGAGCTGATCTGAATTTTCAGCCATCCCCAGTGTCACTCACAGAGTTTGGGTGGGAGTGATGTCAGCCTGACAATCACAAAGTAAACCCTGTGTGATTTTGTTTAATAAATGATTGATTCAGAAACTATTGACCCTTCCCATTCCCTAGGATCTGAGGAAATTAACTCTTGGCTTCACAGGCCACGGTGACTGCAGGGAGGGATGATGCCTGTTGGGAGGTGGCTGGAGGAGAGAGATTCTCTGCTCAGCTGTCTTCTCCAGAAAGCTGATGAGAAAATTGTCTTCAGATGGGTGAAGAATGCTGATCTAATTTAATCCCTGTCCTCCTGGCAGGAGCAGCCACAGCTGGGCTGCTCCTCACGGATGCATCCTTAACCTGATTTAAGAAAATGTTCCTTGGCTGCTCCTTAAAAGCCTGAGACAACGCCACAAAATCCCAGAATTGTGGATTATTATGTGTGTGTAATTTTAAAGTGCTCTGACAGCTGTGAGCTGCAGTGGTTCGTGCTCCATGCATTCCTGCTTTCCATCAGAAAGAAAAAAGAGGTTTCCCTCTCTATTTCGTGAGGCCACAGAGGCACGGCACCTGGGTGAGCTGGGTGCCCGGCTGGAGTACCGAGCAGAGGCTGTGAAAATAATAATAAACAAAAATCTTTCATGAGCACGGATCCGGAGGAGAAATGCCGGGCAGGTCTCCCTCTGGTGGCGCGGATGGAATCCCTGCTCGCCGGGAATTCCCTCTGCATCCCCAGGGCGCCAGGGCTCCTGCAGCGGCCCCGGCCCTGCTCTGCTTGGGGAGCTCCTTCGGGCAGGCACAGCTTCTGAGCCTCCGCAGTGACCATCATCTGTCCGTGATGGCACTCGGGATACAGCTGCTGCCTACAGCTCCCCCTCCTTCCTCGGAGCCAATTTCCCCCCGGTGGGGAAGAATATCAGCGTTTAAGATGTAAAAACTATTTAGCTAGAAGTTGTTTCGTGGATTTGCGTTCCTAAAGTTCTTTTCTTCACTAAGACTTTCCGGCATTCACGACTTTTCTGCCCCAGCTGATTATTCAAAGGTTCCTGTGTGGGTTCAGGAATTGAAATGGTGTGGTGGGTGTTGAAGTGCAGAGGGCGGGGGCTGCCGCTTGCCGGCATCCTCTGAGCTGTTCTGGGCCGGGATCACCTCCAGGAGCAGCCGTGGCACGGGAGCTGCTCGGCCTTTGCATCCCCAGTTAATGTCTGTGCCCGCCGGGGAGGGGGAGAGAGGCCAGCAGCTTCCCTCGGCTGGGACAGCAGCGCTGCTGCTTGTCTTGTCAAAATTGCATTCCGTGCTGCTTCAAACTGACACGGCTCCATCTGGTTTTGCACTCGGGATGGAAGAACTGCTTACTGCTTGGGTTTGGATTCAGCTCCTGGCTGAAGTCTCTCTGCAGCTCTAAGGGATAAAGCTTTGCCCCGCAGCAGCGCTCGGAGCCCTGGCAAAAGCAGCTGGTAAAAGCCCTCAGCAAAGTGGGAGTCCCGGGCGTTTCCAGCCTGCTCCTTTGCAGAGGTACCTTTTTTTTTTTTAATCCTATGGAAAGTTTTGTCCTTGATGAAGAGCTGAAAGCTGCCGTGCTGGCAGGGAGAAGGGAGCTGACCTGCTGGGGATGTGCAGGACAAAGGCACCTCGTCCTCCTGGGCACTGGGGACTGCTGTCTGACTGACTTGCTGATCCCAGCCCCATCACAGTGCTCAGCCCTGCTGGGAGATTCCTGTGGGTCAGCACCGGGGTTCTGGGAGGGGGGATTGCCTGGGGAAGCTCCTGGCTCCTGTTCCCAGGATGTTCGGGGACTCTGCAGTGGGACCTGTTCAGGACAGGTCCCTCAGCTGCACAAAGCAGAGCAGCACCTCCCTGGCTGAAAATAAGCACAGCAGCCGGAGGGTTTGGAGGGTGCTGGGGAAAACCTGCTGGCTGGAGGGCAAGAGCCAGGGGCAGTGGAGCACTCTGAGGTCCCTGGAGCTACCTGCAGGCCCTGGCAAAGCTGTGTAGCTGCTGTGGAATATTGGTTCTTGGAGAAGTCTGTGTGCAGGGCTTTGAAGTTTCTGTGGTTTTTACAAACATAACTGGGTTTTGCTGGCTGGGGCAGCTGCCTCTCCCCCTGTTTCCCAGCAGGAGTGTTGTGCTCTCTCTGGTCCCATGCAGCACACTCCTTTGCTGGTGCGGGGAAGTGCAAACTCTCAGGGCCTCGTGCTGGTTGCTGGGAAAGGTGGAGCAGAAGACCAAACCATGCCTGGAGCTTGGCTGGATGAGCTGGGGATCACGGTCCTCTGGAGAAATGGCCAAATCCGTGGTGGAAGGGGAGAAGATGTAGGTAAGGAACCTCTGTGTGAGTTCTGAAAGCCTTTTCCCTCCTGGTCACAAGAGTGCAGAGCCTGCAGGAAGTGTCCCTCAACCCAAAGCCATTGTTCAGGCAGAAGTGGGCCATGCCCTGATGGTCTCCAGCTGCCTATCATTTGGTGTTTCCTAAAACAGTGTTAGTTCTCCAGGAAGGGAGGTAAAATAGCCAAGCCCCCTAAAGAGCTCCATCTCTGGGCTTAGCTCACTTCCCAGCCAGCTGGTAGCTTATTTCCATACCAAATGGATTTGTGCTGCTGAAGGCACCTGATGCACCCGAGGGGATCTCTGGGGGTAGGGTCTCTGGGGGTGAGGTCTCTGGGGGTGAGGTCTCTGGGGGTGAGATCTCTGGAGATGGGGTCTCTGGGGGTGAGATCTCTGGGGATGAGGTCCCTTGGGGTGAGGTCTCTGGGGGTGATGTCTCTGGGGATGGGGTCTCTAGGGAATGCTCTCTATCTACTCTGTGTGTCATGGGGTCATCCCCCATGCCCGGAACAGGGACAGCACCAGGCTGGCTGGGATGTGCTGTTTGAGCCCCCCAGGACGAGCAGTCCCCTTGCCCAGCAGTGGAAGGGGAGGTTGCCTGCAGCACCCCTGTCACCCCTCATCCTGCTGTCCCAACCCTGGCACCCTGTGGCCGGGGCAGGATGTGGCCCTGCCACCCCCAGCCCGGTGACAGCAGCAGCGGCACGCCAGCCCCCCACCCCAATTATAGTTGGGTGTCGCAAAGGACATTGAAAAGCAAGGAGGAGAGCTGTGAAGAGGGTCATTTTAGTGGCTCTTTCTTCTTTTTTTTTTTTCCCCCCGAGAAGGAAGTTAGAAAAGCAGAGTCCTCAAAGCCGCATTGAAAGGGTGACAGAGACGGGATAATGCGTAAGACTGAGGGAAGGAATCTCAGAGCACTCGCCACGGTGTTTTAATGATCTGTTAACAATTGCCCCTTTCAGGGGAGAACATATGGTAGATGCTTTGCTTTTTTTTTTTTTTTTTTTTTTTTTAAAAAAAAAAAAGGACAAAAAAAGAAAAAAGAAATTACTTCAGAAACTTAAATGATGGTGGAAAATGGTGGGGATTCTGGTGAAGAGCGGGGGGAGGGAGGTGTAGCCCCCGCACTGAGGGGATGTCAGATGATGGGAGGGTGTCAGAAAATGTATCTTTGAGCACAGGGGCTTTGCTGGAGCCGGAGACCCCAAAAAACGCCGGTACCCGGGACCTGCTGGGAGTGACTTGGGCTGGTTGCCTGCCGGTGAAGGAAAATGATGAGGGTGCTGCTAAAACCCGGGAATCCTGGGACCCTTTAGACATGGGCTGGGGCATGGAGCATCTCTCCCCCCACCCCAAGCCCACCCCAAGCCCAGCTGCGCGGGCAGGGCTGGTCCTGCTCCCTCCCTGCAGCCGGGGCAGATGGTGACAATGCTCTGGCTGCACGCAGGTGGCAAGCCCCGGGCTTTCCCTGCTGTTACCTGCCTTGAGATCATTGCCCTCCTCCCACTGCAGCCTGCCGCCACGAGTTTAAGCTGTGGCTCACCGAAATCACACGCACTGCTGGTGACGTGTCTTGCAGAGCTGGGCTGCGGCTAAACTGCTGGATTACATCTGCAGTTTGGGTGAAAATACACGGATTTTTTTTTTTTTTTTTTTTAGGAAGTCGCAAATACATGATTTTTTAAATTGAGGTACAGGAGTCAGGTTGGATGCTCAGCTTTACAGAGGTCCTGGCATGGGCTGGCAGGAGGGGCTGTGCTGCTTGTGGCCTCCCCAGGTTCATTATACACCTGGGCTTGGGGAAGCAGATGGTCCCATTTGGGTATAAAATCCTCTTCTACTCGGCACTGCAGGACAGGAGGAGGCTCCAATTCAAGGGTTGGGAGTTTGGCAGATGGAGCCCAGTGCTGGATGAAGGGCTGGGAGTGCAGATGGGCAGGAATGGCTGGGGGATGCTGCAATGGGGCACCATGCCTGCCTGACAGGGACACCAGGGCAGGATGTACCAGGAAAGGGGTGTAAAGGTGTGGGGGAGGGAGCAAGGGCATGGAAAACTAGAGCTGGGCAAGGGACGATGCTGCCCGAGGCTGAAAGGGGAAGGGAGGAAGGGACCAGGCTGGTGAGGGAGGAGATGGGGTCATGCCCCGGGAGTGTGGGTGTGGCTGCGATTGGTGTGGGGGCTACAAGTACCTTAAACCCCGTGGGCAGTCATCACAGCACGGCAGGGGGGCAGAGGTGGATGGCACAGCCGGGAATGGTGATGGGAAGAGCATGAACCGGTTACTAGCAAGTGCATGAGGCCGGTGGGAGAATAGCCACAGCTCAGGTTTGAGTCACATCCCTCTGGCAGCGGGAGTTTGGCTTCAGCAGTGACCCCTGCACCACACTGGGCACACTTCTCTGTGGTGGCAGCGGCCTGGCACTAAATTCAGTTGCAAAGAAAGGGTTAAACAACCCCCCCACCCCACCCCCCCCACCTTTCCCCATCTTCTCATGTTGAGGGCTTCGATGAAGCTCTGTGGAGGGGTGGGTGGTGTGTGAGTCCGTCAGGGCATCTCTGCCCTTTTTTTCAGATTGGACAGGGTATTTCCTTTCAAACTCCTGGTTTTTAGCAACGTTTTTGCTTCTCAAAAGCCAGCTCTGGTGGATTCTGGTGTGTTCAAAGTCTGACCAGTGGGGCCTCTAAATCAAGAGAGGAAAATGCAATTTTTATTATTTTTGGAGGCCATTAAGGACACCATCTGTCTGTTTGATGGCACCTAGGGAGTGAGGAGTTTCAGAGAGAGCCCATATGACCAGTTTGCTGTGCTTCTAACCCCCTCATGCATCAAAATGACAGAAGTCATATTTTTATCCTTATAGGAATGAAGGGCTGGTCAGGAGGGTGGCAGTCTGAGCTCAGCATAGCTATGGTCTGTAATTATTCACTGATGGCCAAAGGAGAGCTGATGCAGATGAGTACTGAAGCCTCAAGTCTGTGTTGCCCAACTGGTGGCTGGTAAATTGACCACTGCCAGCTGGTGAAGTGCTGCTGGATTCTGTCAGAGCTCACCAAAACCTGGTGTAAAGCTTAAAGAATTTGGAAAACCTAAGTGAAGATGTGTAACCCATCCTGTCTGCCCAGGATGGCAACAGGGTGGAGGAGAAACCCCTTTTTCTGGCAGGTGAGACAGACTGGGGCAAGGAGCCACTCGCCACAAATGGAGAGGGGAGCAAGTCTGGCAGAGCTGGGAATGGCAGGAGGAGGCTGGCTCCCAGGGAAGTGAGGACCATCCTTCTCTGCCAGGGCACATGCTTGGATGGTTGAATAAATACTTTAAGGTAACAGGTTTCACAGGACCCACCTTTGGCATCACAGACTGACCCTTGTGTACTTGGCATTTGTTCCCAGCCTTTCCTCTCCATAGTATTTCTTTTCCTTTCCTCTCTCCTATCCAGACATAATCTAGGGGGTTTGTTTTGTTTGGTTGGTTGGTTGGTTTGGTTTTTGGGTTGTTTGTTTGTTTGGTTGGTTTTTGTTTTGGTTTTTTTTTTGTTTGTTTGTATTTGTTGGGTTTTTTTTGCTATGCTAAAGATTGTGATCCAGAATGTCTCAGAAGAGCTGTCTGCTCTAGCAGCCTTAGGAAGCCATCTCCTGTCTGGCTGTTTTGAGGGCACATAAGCATGGAGAAAGGTCTATGGTCGAGTGAAAGTGAAAGCCCAGGTAGAAACTCTTGGGCTTTCTATCAGGGCTTCTCCTCTCCTGGTGAAGTGACAGCATCCCTTATCGCAGGGTTTATTTATCCTTGCACAGAATCATAGAGTTGGATGGAAGGAATATTAAAGATCCAGCTCCACTCCCTGCTGCCATGGGCAGAGATGCCATGCACTATCTCAGGTTGCTCCATGCCCCGTCCAACTTGCCTTTGGACACTTCCAGGGATGGAGCAGCCCCAGCTTCTCTGGGCAACCTGTGCCAGGTCCTCACCTCCCTCATGGTGAAGAATTCCTTCCCAATATCCCATCTATCCCTGCCCTCTTTCAGCCACTGTCCCCCCTTGTCCTGTCACTCCGTGCTGTCACCCGAAGTCCCTCTCCAGTTCTCTTGGAGCCCCTTTAGGCACTGGAAGGGGCTCTGAGGTCGCCCTAGAGGCTTTCTTTCTCCAGGCTGAACACCCCCAGCCCTCTCAGGCTGTCTCACAGCAGAGGTTCTCCCAGCCCTTGGAGCATTTTCGTGGCCCCAAGGGACATATCGGTATCAGGTGCTGAGGTCTGGTCATATCGGCTCGCTCTGGAGCTCCCGCCCCTCAGCTGCCCATGGAACGGACAGACCGTGCTCTGTGGTGCCCAGGTCAGCGCTCCGGAGGTACCGAGCGGCTTCCCGAGGCGGCTCCTTCCGTCCCGGCGGGCATTCCTGCATTCCTGGCCCCTGCCCGCGGCCGGCGCCTCCCCGGGGCCCCGCCGCTGCGCCCGCCGTGCGCTCCTCCGGGCGGCGCCGGCCGCCTCCTGCCGGGGCTCGCCTTTCCTCTCCAGATTGGTTCGTTTATATATATATATATATATAAATTTCTTTCTGCACTCCTTCTTCTCCCACTCTTGTAGGAAAAGGAGGGAGGGGGGAGGAAGGGAGAAATATTGTTTGAAATCACAAAGGGGGGCATCTGGTGCACCTTGCGCCTGGCATCTGTGCTCCTTGTGTCCCGAGCAGCGCGCTCGCACCGGGGCGAGGGGCAGGAGGGGCCTGCGTGCATCTGTTGGGCGCCACAATAAAGTCACAAAACAGCGGCGCGGGCCCGGCCCCGCCGCGCTGCCCTCTCAAAGGGGGACGCGGGGCTGCGGCTCCCAGGTATTATGCGCCGGGTAGGTAGGGCCGGGGCGGCAGCTGCTCCGCCGACCCGCCCGACATATGGCAGCGCAAATCACGGCACCTCCTGAGCAACCCGGCCGGAGGGAGCGGGGGAAGGATGGGGAGGCCCCGGGGCAGGTGCCTCTGCCGTGCGCCCGCCGCTGCCGTCGCCGCAGCACCGGCCCCGCCGGCGCGCACCGGTGGCTCCGGGGTGGGTGGCGGACGCGGAGCGGCCGGCGGCCCCCGGACCCTGGGGTCACCCCCAAGATCGAGAGGGGACCCAGCCTTATCTGGCCTCCCCTCTCCCGAGCAAACAGCCCCCGGCGGGCGGGTGAGCGGGCTGCGGCCGAGCCCCGGCTCGCCAAACGTTCCCGACGCCTGGCAGGCGAAGGATGCGCCGGGGCCGCTCTGGTTACCATATGTTTTCAATAAAATAAGACAAATAGGACCGGGAGATAGGGATTGCAGTAAACCTGTTATAAAGCAGCGTAAACCAGGCCAATGTAAACGGCAGCAGGGCCCCTCCTGGAAGGGCCGTTGGGTGCCAGCTCCGCACCGGGCGGCCCGGCCAGGTGTGAGCGGGAGCCCGCAGCGGTGCCCCCGCAGGTTTTTATCACGTTCGTGGTAATATGGTGCTTGTTATGCTAACTATGAGTAAACATCCCCGGCCGGGCTTTGTGGCGACGGGAGGGAGTTATCGGAAAGTGGCAGTGGGAAGGTGATTTAACAATAAAGTTGTCTTGTTTGCCAGCAGGTGATGTCTGCCCCCAGCCCCATGATTAATGCTTCCCAAAGTACTCCACTTTACAATCTCTTGTAATTATTTATTAAACGAAATCTATTTATTATTATTTTAGCAAACAGCGGTACCAGGTGGGGCTTTCTTTTCCTCTTCAGCTTTTGTTTGAAGGACGTTTGAAGTGGGCAGTCTGAGGCTTGGAAACTCGCTCGCCAGATTTTTTTGTCATCCAATTGCACAGGCACAAAAAAAACCCCCAACCCCGCCGGGCCCTTCCTATTCATCCTCCGCTGCCCTCCGAGCCGCCCCTCGAGAAGGGGCGCCCGAGCCGCCGCGGTGGCCGCCCCCCTCGGCACCCTCCCCCGCCCTCCCAGCGGGGCCGTCCGCCCGCAGCGCGCTCCGGGGCAGGCAGCGCGCACAGCCCCATACCGCCGCGCACCGCGCCGCCCAGGGCCGCCCCGTGGGGCCGGGGACCAGGCCGGCCAGGGGGAGCTGTCCCCCGCCCCGCCGCGGCCCAACGGGGCCGCTCCGGCCGCTCCCGGCACGGGGATCCCCGACCGGGATCCGCCGCGCCGCTTTGGTGAAGGAGAGGGGGGACTCCGGCCCCGCCGGGGCTGCGCCCTCCCGGCGGCCCTGCCCGCAGCCCCGGGGTCGTCGTGCCGTGCAGGGGGAGCCCGGCTCCACTACTGCCGGCCCCTCGCCCTCCGCCGGGGAAAGATGCCCCGGGCCCGGGCCGCTCCCCGCCGCCCGCCGCAGCCGGTGCGCAAAAGTCCCCGGCACGTTTTGCGCACCGAGCTCCCGCGGCAGCGCGGCTGCCCCCGCGCCCCGTGCCGGGCCGACGGGGCGGGGGCGGCCTCGGGCCTTGGGAGGGCCCTTCCCCCGCGGGGTCCAGCCTCTGTTTCCCTCGTGGGAGCAAAGTCACGACGCGAGTGGGGGCTGGAGAACGGCGTTCGGTCCCCTCCGGCGCTGGCGCTCGCCGCCCTCAGCGCAGCGCTCACAGCTCCGCCGGTCGATGCGCGGGGGGCGCGGGGATGTTCCCGGCGCTGCAGGGGCGAGGAGAAGAGTGACGGGAGGGGGCTGGAACATCGGAGGGGATGTTCCGGGAGTGCCCCGGGGCGCCGGAGCAGCGGGAAGGGGTTGTGGCTATGCCGAGGGGAGCGGAGCCGGAATGGTGCCAGCTGGACCCTGACGTCTGGCACCGGATGAGACACCGCCTGGCCCGGCGGTGCGTCCCCGGCCACTCCGGGGGGCCGGCGCTTCCCCGGTTACGAAGCCTAGTGCTGGGGAGCCCTCTGCCACCGCTGCGCCCCTGTGCTCCGCCCCGACCCTCACTGCACCCCGGCGGAGCCCCGGAGAGTGCGGCCCCCCGGCCGTGGCGCAGCCCCCACTGCGGGTTCTGCCCGGGGGTCACGTCCCGGGGACGGCTGGCGGGCGGGGCCGGGGGGGTCCCGGCACGACGCGGCGTGGAAGCCAGCGAGGTCTCGCGTGGTGTGGCCGGGGCAGCGGGCGGTGCCGGAGCCGGCACGCTCCCGTCGGACTGATAAGATAAAAGCGTGCCAAGGGGTGGGTGCGGGCGGGGGGGCGCACACGCCGCCCGGCCGGGAAATCCCCATTGTCTGCCGGCCCTATATATAGGGGCTTAACGGCAGTCGTGTGCCGGCGGCGCAACCTCTCCTGCCCGCACTCGAGGGACCGCGGAGAGCGCCGCGGAGCGCGCAGCCAGAGCCGCTCTCCTGCCCCGCAGCCTCGGCCGGGCTCAGCACACACAGCCGCGGGGGACAGGGCTCTCCCGGGCCGGCCGACGCGGGATTGTCTTCTCAGGATGGCCCCGCAGAGCGACCGCTCGCCGGACGAAGGGCAGCCGTATTTCGGTGGTGCTGAGGACCCCTCCTCGGCGGCCGGCGGGGCCTCCGCGGGCAGCCGGGGCGCCTCGCCGGCCCGCACCGCCCTGGCCCCGCGGGACACGGCGGCCCGCAGGAAGGGGAAGGCGCGGCGGGGCCGCGGCAAGGCGCGGAACGAGGGCTTGCTCAGCAAGCAGAAGAGGAGCCGGCGCATGAAAGCGAACGACCGGGAGAGAAACCGCATGCACCACCTCAACTCCGCCCTGGACGCTCTCCGCAGCGTCCTGCCCACCTTCCCCGACGACGCCAAGCTCACCAAGATCGAGACGCTCCGCTTCGCCCACAATTACATTTGGGCGCTCACACAGAGCCTCCGCCTGGCCGAGCAGAACCTGCCCGAGCCCCCCGCGCCGCCGCCAGCCCCCGCCGCCGCCTCCCCCGGGCCCTGGGACTCGCCCTGCCCCGCGGCCCCGCCGCCCGCCGCTCTGCGCCGCGGCCCCGCCGCCTTCCCCGCCTTCCTCTGAGCCCGCCGCCCGGCCGGTGTCCCCCCGTCGTGGCCTTCAAAGCGCCGGCGGGGCGGAGCGGGGCCGCCCCGAGCTGCGCGCCGGGGGGCGGCGGGAGCCCCGCTCCCCCCGTCCCGATCCGCTCGGCTGGAAAGCGCAGCGGGAGCGGGCGGACAAAAACAAATCACGGTTTTGTACTCGTTAACGGTAAATTATATTAATTTGTCGCTATCGGTATTTATTGAATATATTTCGTAACAAATATGTATTTTGTATATAAGAGTATTTTTAGCAGCGGCGGTCCAGCTGTCTGTACCCGCAGCTATATTTTGGGTTTTCTGAAGAAAAAGAAGAGGAAAATAAAGCGGGTTGCGGCCAGACCTGTGCGACGCCGTGTTTTTATCACCGAGGGCTCTCCGGGAGTTTCAAAATCGCGCGCACCGGCGCCGGGGAGGGCAGCGCCGGCCCCGCGGGGGTTTCCTCGGGGCCCCGGGCGGTGTGCCCGCTGCGGGGTCGCTCCCTCGCGAGGGAGGAGCGGCGATGGAGAGCGGCCCAGCGGGGTCCCACGCCTGTGCGCACGCCGGCGTGTGCCCGTCGAGGCCCGCGCTCGGATTAAAAACCGGCCTCTCTCTGCAGGTGCCTTTTCCCGCAGACCTGCGGCCGCTGCCGTCCCACCGTCTCCAGGTGAGGTGCGCCCGGCTGCGGGGCTGTTGTAAGGACACAGCGCTCCAGCACCCGGAGCGGCGCTGGTGCCCGGGGCAGCGTCGCCTCAGGCCGACCCCGTGCTCCCCGGGGGTGAGTTTAGCCAGGGCGGGCCCGGGGGCAGCAGCCGGAACGTGAAGCGCTGAGCGGGGCCGGGGGGAGCGCAGGAGATGGGAAAGACGCTACCTCCGCTGCCACGGTGAGAAGAGAACCCGCATGAATTCCGTCAGCCCTTCCCGGCCCTCTCCTGCCGGGACTCAATTTGTAGCTGGTAGATTTACGGCCAGGCCGCCTCCTCGCTCCGCGCTGCCCCGGCGGGGCGGCCGCCGCCAGACAAAGCGGCCCGCGAGGCCAAAAGCTTATTGTGATGCTAATTGTTCTCAGCTGAGCCCGTTTGCCCGCAGCAAAGAGACGCTATTGAGGCAATTTGTTGAACAAAAGAAATTTGGTTACTGGAAACAAAGTTGCGCGCACAAACAACTCCCCCCCCCCCACGCAACAACCTCCCCTTCCCGCACCGCAGCGAAAGAGGAGAGAGGGTGGAACCTGAGCGGGTGCGGCAGCCCGGGGTCCTCCTCTCGCCGCTCCGCCACCCCCGTCCCGCCGACGGGGAGCCACCACGGGGAGCCCCTTCCTCGCCCCCGTCCCCTTGCTGCGCGCTGCCGCTGCCCGGGGGCCGTGGGGCGGCTCGAGTGGGGCAGCCCCGGCGCTGGCGGCGCCCCGGCCGCCCCGGCGCCGCGGCTCTGGCCATGGTGCTGAAGGCGGCCGGGACTCGGCGCAGCCGTCCCCTCGCCGGGGCTCAGCCCCGGGCTCTGCCCGAGCCCAGCCGGGGTGATGCGGAGCCCCCCGGCTGTGTCTCTCCCGGGTGCTGTCCGTTCAGGTGGGCTGTGGGGGACATCGCCCAGTCCTGCGGGGAAGGGAGGGGCTGGCACGGTCCTGGTGCTAACCAGACGCTCTGCAGACCAGAAAACACACAACACGCGGGGCCGGGTGGATTTTGTAGAAGCAGCGACCTGTTACTCGTGCACTTGATCCAGCCTCGTTCAACAAAGTGTCCCACGGAGAGGAGCTGCAGGTGTCCCACACAGGGAGAAGGGAGCAAGGGTGCCACGGTGCCAGTGTTGACAGGCAAGGTGAGCAGATCTCACTTTCTACTTGATCTTTTTTGGAGATCTGCACTTTCTGCTGCCTCCTGGGACCCGTCCATCTATGCAGAGTCCCCCTCCTTTGCCTATTTACTGCTTTGAGAAGGAACACCCGCATTGCTGGAGAAATACAGGCCGTGGGGCAAGGCTGAGGACTCGGAAAAGGCCGTGGGGGCCTATCCCTGCGTGTACTCTTATAGTCCTGAACGTGATCTATCTGTGTCGTAGATCAGATAGGCAGAATGAAAGACCTAATAGTATTCCTGCCCCTTCCCCCGCTTTCTGGCTGAATTGTGTATTGTTTTCCTACTCTAACTGTCTGCAAAGTGCTCCAAGGCCTCTGTGTGTGGCCACAGGCGAAACACCGTCATTATTTGGGTGATAAAATCATTTAATGTTTTCCCTGCTAGTGCAGCTCCACTCCGATATCTCCCTGCAGGAGGTATCATGTTGCCTTCACTATCTGCACGTACCGTGAGACTGAGAAGGATCACGACACCCTTACTTATCGGCAAAAGTAGTATTTTTGCAAAAAATGGCAAAAGAGAACTCAGGGTGGACAGAAGCAAGAAAAGGAGCAAGAAGAGCAGGACAGTCCAGAAGAGCAGGTATTACAAAAGTTGACAAAGATGTCTGTACTGCTGTATTTTCAGAAAGGGGTCACTAGAGTGGGTTTTACTGCAGTGCTGATTCTTTTTTCTGGAGACTTAGGATGCTTCTGGTCTTCCAGCCATGGGGCTGTAGGTTGGGGGTGGATGGAAAGGGGGGTGTGTGTGTGTGTGTGTGTGCAGATTTACTACCTCTAGAGAACTAGTGACTTCTTTAGGGGCTTGAATGCATTTTTTTTTTTCTTTGCCTCCACATTATTAGGTTAATCATTGCTTGAACTGGTTGCTATGGTTTTAGCAAACCCATGGAAACTTGATAATGAAGACTGAAAGACTCCTTTTCCATTTATCTTTTCTCTATGTTTAGTGCATGATGGTCTCATTTCTCTTGACGGGGCTGTCCCAGTGCCAGTGCCCAGCTTTTATGACCACGGCTGCTGCAATGGCCTCCGGACTTTTTGATGTGGGAGAAACAGGTGGCTGCTGGGACCGTGGCTGTTCCAGAGGCTCAGGCTTGTGCCCTCACATACGTGCAGGCGACAGGATGAAAACCAACTTAACCCGGGCCCTGCCACGTTTGCTTGCTGAAATCCCACATTAGCTGAACTCAACTTTTATTTTTGCAGCCAGGGAAGAATGCTTCACTACGATCTGGTGTTTTCAGGCCCCTAACATTCAGTTTTAGGTCTCCTTCTGTTTAGACAAGACAGTCTAAACATCAGTTAGACGTGATGATTTTAAAGGTCTTTTCCAACCTTAACAATTCCACAGTTATACGACTTTTTGAATATGTGATATTATTATTTATTACAGAAATAAGGAGATTTTATTCCTGTCTCGCTCTGAATCTTCCCTCTCTTCTGTGGCGTTAGAGGTATTCAAGCAAACCCTGGCTGTGGAATCTCCTACAACTGTCTCACCAATGCTCTGTTCTAGTCAAGGTTAAAATGGGGGGTTAAGGATAACAAACAGCTGAAAACAGAGGCTGTAAATTATTTACGTGGTTCAGAGAGGCCAGGCTCATTGTCAGGGCCAGGGAAGGAGAAACACCCAGGTCCTTTCCTCAGCAACAGACTCATTCCCCTCCTCCTCGCTCCTGGTCTGCTCCCTCGTGTCTGAAGGATGGCAAGAAAATGAAGGTGATTCCCATAATCCCAGGGCAATTCCTTTGACCTCAGCCTCCACTCTGCGCTCTAACTAAGGCTCTAAGTGAGTTGCTTGCTGCCCTCTCACATTGTCTGCCTCTGACGCTGCGGTCGGTTCCGAGGAGGAGGAGGAGGAGGAGGAGGAGGCGGCTGCGAAGCGCTGCCCGTCCCCGCCACGCCGCTGGGAACCAGCGGGGCTCCTGCGAGCGGAGCAGCCGCTCTCGGCTCTGCCGGGCGCCCGGGGCACGCCGGTGTCCTCCAGAAGCGCTCCTGCGCCGGGCCGCGGCAGGATGCTCGGCTGAGGCTGCGCTGCCCGCGCGTTTCGGTGTAGCCGGGCTTACCGGCAGGGAAAAGGCAAAGAATCGGGATTCTTTCACATGATCAGCCTTCAAAAGTCTGCCTTTCCCCCCGCCTCCTCCCGGCTATAATGACAATCCAAAGAGTTCCTGATAGGGTTTTAAAAGATGCTTATTCATTCACCGTCCACCAAGCATGAAAATCCAGCTCATTTGTTCATTTGTAGCCATTCTTCGCCCAAACGACCCCACAGGGGCTGAAGCCTGTTGCCGAAAACTTGTCACTCACACTTTTAACTTCTTTTTGTTGTACTTCTCTTTATTTCATTCTTCTGGGTCCCCACCTCCGCCACCACCCCACCCTCTCCTCCGGTCACAAAGGCAAGTCTGGGAAGCTCTTTAAAGCTGCAGTGCCCCCTTTTAAAATCAATACAAAAAAAAAAAAAAAAAAAAAAAAAAAAAAAAAGGAGCAATGGCTGAAAGGCGATCCCAAGTTTGTGTAAGGAAGGGGGAAACTCCATCCTCTCTGTGCAGCATGGACGGGGAGTGCAGGAGCGGGTGTGGTACCGGGTGCCAGTACCCCTAAGCCGCCTTCAGCCTCGCCTGGGCTTCATGTGGCACCCTCACCAAATGAATTGGGCCTTTCTGTGTCAAGGGAAACATAACCTGAGGGTTTAAGGGGCTTTTAAGGAGAAGCCAAAAGCAGCGAGCTTCATGAGGAGCAGCCTCCGTGCCCCAGTGCACAGAGCCTCGGCTCTGCTCAGAGGCTGGGCTGATGTGACAGCACTGCTTTCCAGCAGGACTGCTCTGCACTGCCCTTTGGGAGCTGTGGGCTTCACAGTGCACGTGGAAAGGGTAGACCAGTGTGCACTTACATTTTGAACTGGGCTAGACCGTGCTGACTAATCTCTGGGCCGGTGCAATGTGCCTGTGAACCCAAGCCCTTGGCTGGCTACTTGGACTCTTCTCAGCTTAGACCACTTAGTGATGCTGTTCCTTCCCATTGCAGGAGGTGTGTGATAACACCCCCAGCATCTTTCTCCATTCCTGGGCACACAGTGTCCTTTGGTGGGTTTTATGGCAAAAGCTCAGTGTTGCCTTTGTTTGGGGCACTGCCTCCCTTGTTATTCTCTTACCTGGAACGTCCCTAGAAAACCCGTGCCGGGACAAGCAGGAGTGTGAGTTTTCCCACTAGGAGCTTCCTGCCCCTCTGAGCTCTGTACACCCCCTCAGTGGTGTTTGCTGGGCCACGGGGGAGAGCAGAATGCTGGGGATGAGACATTTGGAATCTCCTCAGCTGCCCCTTCATTGCTGGGGATTCTGCCTGGTCAGAGCATGGGGCATCTCTCCCTTCTGTGGGAGGGACAAACAAGCTCTGTGCTTAATGGTCCCCACTGATATTTCTGACTGTATTTAACCCTTGAAGCCAGGGGCTGTGCAGCTGCAGCCATGAAGAATAGCTGCCTTTTGTTTTCGTTTCAGCCAGAGCTGTGAGGCTTTACCTCATTTTCCTGGGGCCTCAGATGTGATTTTGCCTGGATTTTGTGCAGCTCTGCCTGGAGTTGGCCCTGGCATGGGGAATCACATCTCCACCTTCAGCCTAAAGGCTGTGGATGAAATGTGGGCTGCTTGCCCATGTTCAGCTAGTGATTTCAGATCAAAACTGTAGGGAAATTCTCTCTCCCCTCCTTCCCACACCATTCTCACAAGTGGAGCTCATTTCCTCTCCTTCTCAAGGCACCACATCCCCAGTTCACTGTACACAAATTTCGGTGGAAAAAATTGCCACCAACATGCCCTGGTATAAAGGGTGGTCCCATCTGCAGGGCAGGGGCAACAGCATGAGCTGAATGGGAAAAGAGAAACCTCTCGTTGTCATCTCCTAGGTACCAATCCCTCATCCCCAGGTGCTGGGCAGCGGGGCCCAAGCCCTGCTGCTCCCTCCCTGGCCAGGTTGTTTCAGGCACCGAGACCTCAGGCCTGCGGGACAGGGGAAGATTAATGGGGCAGGTGCTGGTGCCCAGAGCTGCCTTTGCCCTGATAAGGTGGGAGCTGAGATAGCGCTGGGTCAATACTCAGCGGTGGCCACCTGGAGCTGCGGCTGGAGCCACCGGAGGGGCTCCAGGGAGCAGAGGGCACAGGGGGTCTTTCCCCCCGGCAGAGCCCAGCCGTGTCCTGGGGCAGACGCGGCTGCTGTGCCTCACCACAGCTCCTTGGCTGTGCTGGTGGAGAGCCCCTGCTCCCGGCTGGACCCCGGGCCTCCCCCAGCCATCTGTTCCCCCTGCCCGCTCCCACCCATCGGCTTTCTCCACATAGCCCAGCTCCTGGGGCAAAGCCAAGGTTTCAGCCTCCCCCACCGTTAATAATTCCCGAGGGATCGCGGCGTTCCCATTTATCACCCTTCCTCCAAACCCCAGCTGTTATTTATGTGTGTGCTCCCCTTGCTTTTCCCAGTGCTCTGCTATGCCCTCGCTGCATCCCGTGCTGCCCCAACATCCCCACGTTTTGGCGGGGGGGGGGTTTGCATATGTGGGGGTCCCACCATCAGTCCTCCCCTCTTGAGGCACCAGAGCTCGGAGATAAATGGTACTGCTGGCTGCACGCATTCAGACAGTGCAAAAGGCACCTGTTGCTGGAAAACCTGCAACCCAGGTTATCCAAAACTTTTTGTGGTTTGAAAAAGCTGCAGTGCTAAAAAACCCTGATGTGGCTCATTCTCACCTGCTCCTGGAACTTTGTTTTGTTGAATGCTTGGTGCCATGGGAGGAGCCTGCCAAATTTTATTAATATTTTCTCTGAGGAGCAGCATGCTTCTGGCTGCAGGTTACTTACCCCTGCCCTTGGAATCTGTAGGTGGGAGATGTCCCTGCCTTGCTCAGCTCACTTTGGGGCACTTTATCTCAGTGACCTGGGAGACTGACAGATGGGACCCTGGGGGATGCAAATAGCAACGCTATAAATCCATTTTTGAGTGCACTTGCCATCCTGCACTATGGCCTCTGCACTATCACAGGAGGACTCTTTTGGAGCGTTTTCTTGTTTTCCCATGGTCTGTCCCTGCTCGCTTGTGGGATGCTGTGCTGGCCCCGCTGCCCCACGCCGGGCTGCACGGCCGATTAGGGTCCCTCTTTGTCACCTAATTGGATTTTTCTCCCCTTGTTAGCCCGCAATGAAAATGTCACGGGCTGCAGGGAGGTGCCCATTCATCTCAAATTAAATTCGGTCCCCTCTCGGGCGAGCCGCGCCGCTATTCACCCCACAGCAGGCAGCTGCCGCCACCCGGGGATGCCACGGCGGTCCTGCGCCCGCAGCCACCCCGGGGCCGGCCGCGGTGCCAGGCAGAGGGGAGGATGCCCATGCTTGGGGCACGCGAGAGACTGGGCTCTGGGCAGCCCCAGGCTCTCTCTCCAGGCGGTGCTGACCCCGGGCTTGCGGGAGATTTGCGGGCCGTGCATGGCGGTGCCTTGCCAGGAGGTGGTGCTGGGATCCTGCGCCCTTGGCCTTGGCCGGACACGGGCCAGGCGGGCTTCGGGCACGCTGCCTTTTCAGGGAGCCATCGGTCCTAGGGGGTCGGGGCAGGCGATGCTGGTCATGGCGGGAGAGCAAGGACACTTCCACAAGGTCCGATGGAAAAGGAGGGAGCTGTGGTTCCTTCCCCCGGAGCAGCATGCCTCAGAGACGGGCAGACCGCAATTTCTGCCTGAAGAGCAGTGTTTTGGGGAGGTTTTCGGTCCCCTGGTGCTCTGACATTGCCTGAGCTCGCTCGCGAACCCCCAAACCCCGCTGCAATCAGGAGAAGGTAACGCCTTAAGTTTTAGCTTTCCTATTTTTTAGATTCTGTACAAATGCAGCAGACGATGAGCTGAGCACTGAGAAGTTTCTTGCACTCCGGGTTGTGGAAGGGTGTTTCATAAACGGCAATTCCAGAGCTGGCAGCCCCCAGGTGCGGCCCGGAGGGGCGGCCGGTCCGTAGAAGCGGCTCTCAGGCTCTCCGGCCGGGTCGTGCTGGCCACCAGGCGCTGCGGAGCGCGGAGGGGACGCGCAGCGCCGGGAGCGGGCTCTGTCCGCGCTGAGCCGCAGCCGAGTATGAGATGCTAAATAAGAAAGAGCAGGGCTTTTTTTTTTGAACGCACTGTATGACTCGAGAAGGTGAAATTATTTGTGGCAAACAATGGCGTTGATAGCTTTTTCCGTTCCTTGCTTTCCTGCGAGTAAACATCTATTCTTACTTTTATAAAAGCCTCCAGCAGCCAGGATTGTTTCTGGCCTGACTGGATGCCTCCCAGGCGGGGAAAGAGCTTTCCTGTTGCCTGCCCAAATTCCTCCTCAGTGATCTGCTAAAGCCCAGAGCGCCTTTGCCTTTCCCTGAACCACACTTGCACCCGAAAACGTCTGTGACCTAAACTTAGCAAAAAGCAGATGAAAGAGCTCTGGGGCTCCGCAGGGAGAGTTAATGATCTGCAAATAGACAGATACTCACAAAATGGTTTTCTTTCTTGCTCTCCTCCCCTCTCTGCTGCTGACATATATATTGGGAGAGACACTTGGACAAATGTACCCCTGGGTGTATGGTTCCCAAGAGAGATTTGGGATTTTACAGGGGTTCACCAGTGCTTGAAGCAGGCGATGGACGGGGAGGAGAAGGGGTCAGTGGGAGCAGTGGGAAGGGAAGAACATTAATTTCCTTACTCAAATGATTTCTGCTGATGCTGCCTGGGAACTGGGATCCTCAAAATCCCCCTTACAGATGAGCAAAGCCAAGTGATATAGGTGAGCTCCCCACTGCCTTGGCTCACAGCATGATTGTGTCACTGGCCAAGCTGTGAAGCCAGGGCTCCTGCTCCAAGATATTTTTATTGCCTGGGAACCAGGTTGAGGAAAGGTGTGCCTTGTTTTTATTTATTTTTTCCTTCCCTATCTTTATTTGACCAAATCCAGGAAAACTCAGGGGATGGCTTACATTTTGGAGCAATGCAATGGGCTCTGCTTTGCAGACAGCTCCACACAGTTCACAGGGCCACAGAGATGCTGCTCACAGTCCTCTTTCCCCCAGACTGTCATTTTTCATGTGCCTCAATGGTGTTAAAAATGAATGCATCAGGTTCCCTGGAGCAGACTGTGGGGAAGCCCTGGGGAGCCCTGGCTTCCCAGCTCTGGCAGGAAGGAGCTGCTGCTGGCCACCTAAAACGGGCTGGTGCGTCACAGCCAGAGGTTCTTGGCACACACTGGGAGCCCCTGAATGTGCTGCAGGACAATACATCAAGAGGGTGGAAAAAAACGAACAATATCTCAGGAAGCAGCCCAGGACACTGCAGGGAAGAAGCCTGATTTAGACCATTTCCTGGCCTGAAGGTCCATGCCATGGCATGGCTGCTCTGTCCAGACTCATTCCTAGAGTGGCTGAATGAAATAGTTTGCAGCTCCCCAGATATTTCTTCATCTACTTATTTGTCAGTTATTTATATTTCAGCAAACTGCTCAATTTTTGCATTTGTACTATTCCCCAGCAGGCTGGCCCAGGCAGAAAGAAGATCTGCTAATGGCATGTGGAGAAGCCTGGCGGAGGGGTCTGAGGGGGGAAAATGTGCATTTCTTATAGCACTGGCCAGTTTTGCCTCCTGTGTCCTGAGTTTGTGCCCTGACAATGCTTGCCACTCCTCCTTCCCCCACTCCTGGCTTTGGTGTGGGGATTCCCGTGGGAGGGTGGCGTGTCTGTGTGTCTGTCCCCTCTGTCCCTGGCACTGCTGCTGCTCTGTGCCCATCCCACCTCCCGCTGTCACATCCACACTGCTGGCCCTGGTAAGGCCACAGCAATGACCTGGCTTTGCTGCAGAAGGGGGGATTTGCAGAAAGTAAATTAAAAGTCCAAGCAAGGGGCTGTGCTGCCTTTCCCGCTGTTCCCCCTGTACTTTTCACCCTGGCAAGGTCAGCCCTGCAAAACACAGACGTGGAACCCTGTGGCTTCTTGATTACTGCTGCTGCAACCCCTCCTGGGATAATCTCACCAGTGGAAACAGTTTGGTGGAAGCGGGGTTGGGAGATGTGTTTTTCCTGTAGGGCGTTTGGAGTAAAGCCCTGCTTTCACCCTCGGAACCCTCCAAGACAACTCTGTCTTGTAGGACACCTTGGAAGGGCATCAGGCAGGTATGGACTGGCCCAGCATTTTCATACTCCTAGAAGACAGATTGTTTTCCTAGTTATTTTTATATCTTTATGTATACAGACAAAATTTTAAAAGAATTTATTAAAAAAAAAAAAGCCATGGCCATGGGGCTCATCTCCCCAGAGCCACACTGCATGACCTCTCTCAGAACAACCTGATGGGTATACTTCAACCAGTAATGCACAGCAATGTACTTTTGGTTTAATATTTGTATCAAAATAGCAGTTAAAGAGCCCTTTCCCAACACTTACTAATCTTTATAAGGCTCTAATAACTCCATTAACTCCAGTCATCATTCCTAAGTCATTTTCTTCTTACTTTTCAGCTGAAAAACTTTTTCACCTGGGCTGAGCGGCCGTGCTTCTGCTCTGTGTGGGTCTGGGGGTTTCTATAGGCTCTGGCAAGCCGCTGAGCTGGGTTTCGGGGCAAGCAGCCCACCAGGCTGTGCCAAGCCTCTGCTAAGGGCTCCCTGCTTCTCCTCTGCCTTGGGTCTGTGCAGAGGGGCTTCTCCGTGTCCCCAAAAGGCTGAGAAATGCTTTTTGGACAGCCAGAGCTTTTCCTGCCGCAGTCAGATGGGCTTGAAGCTCCTTTCCTGTGGCAGGGATGTGTCTGGAGAGGCCTGGCACATTCCAGCAATTCCCCTCGATTACTTGAATTTCCCTCCGCTCCCTCTTTCTCTAACTCCGCTCTGCCGTGTGTGATGACGAAAGGTATTTTAACTCCCAAAGTAAAAAACAGACTGTGGAAATCAAAGTGTCTTTTTAGAGCTGCTGGGAATGGGAGAGGCTGGGGGCCGATAAAACGCCGGGCTCCGAAGCGCCGCGGCGGCGGGGACCCGTTCATCGCGGAGCTTTTCCCGTGGAAAAGCCGAGCGCAGCCCTCTGGGCACCGCTGGAGAGGCGGGGAACGGGCTGGGCTGCGTTCCCGGCTGGCTGCAGAGGCGGCTCCGGCCGGGGGAAGGGAGCGCGGCCGGAGCTCGCCGTGCGCTCCGGGGCTGGGCTCATGCCCGGGCTCGGCTTTATAGGCCCGGCAGGGCAAATAAAGAGGCTTTTTGCCCTGAGGCCCTGCCCAGAGACCACGGCAGGCTCAGCTGGTGAGGGCTCTGCAGAGCAAGGGTGACTTTGGGCTATGCCTCGGGGATGGGCAAAGAAAGTCTGCGGGCATTAATCCTGCACTGGACCCAACTGTCCGGAGGGGCCGGGTGTAGGATTAACCAGGGCACAGGGAAACAGTGAAGAGCTATGCACAGCTTAGGGGCAGACGGATCTGTGAGACCCCCAAGGGTGACACCCAGCAGGGACATGACCCCTGGGATAGCTATTAGTTGTGTCAAGCCTTGAGGGCATTCATTTGCATTAATGATGCCTTGTGAAGGCTGACCTAGAACAGAGATTGGACAGAGCTAAAGAATAAAGCAGGGATTTATTAAAAAGCCTCAACAGATCCACCTTGGGCAGCACCAGAGCCCAGCCAGGGCTGCACCCAAATGAACCAAAATGGTCCCAAAATGCACGAGCGCTCCTGGGGGCTCTCCCTGGGATCAGTTCTGCTCCATTTGCACCTTGGAGTTCATTGTCCAAGTCCAGCTTTAGCCCAGGCAGTCCCATCCTGCTTGTTTTTCTCTCCAGCCCACGGTGTTTGTGCTCCTGGGGCTGAGATTTGGATCATCTGTCCTTGGTGCCCAGCTGGAGCAGGAATTGTTTTGTCTCCCTGCTCTGTGCAGAGAGCCACCATCCTCTCATATGAAGCCCAGACCCATACACTAAAGCAGCACAGAATCTGAAAAACATAAAAGCTAAAACCTGAGGCATCATAATGACCCTGAGCAGCCTCACCTGGAGCCTCCCCACACCAATGGTCTGGCTCCATTTAAGTCCAGCCTGGGCTGGCTGTGCTTTTCCTTCCTCCAGGTGGTGTAGGAGGGTGCAGATCTGGGGAGAGAGCTGAGCTCCTGCTGCTACTCTGAAGGTCTACTTCACAGCTCCCTCGTGTCCTACACCCCAGCAGCTTTGGAGGTTAACACCCCTTCCTGCATTGCTGGTACACCCCTGATGGAGGAACAGCTTTTTGTTAAGAAGAGGCTGGGTGGGGAAGAGTCATCATGGTGTGGGGAAGGGAGAGGGTTTTATCCAGCAAGTGTGTTTTTGGGAAAGGTGAGCTGTGCCCTGTGTGAGGCCAGTGGTGCAGGGGTGTGAGCAGGTGGAACTGTTTGGCTGCATCTTTGTATTGGTTTGAAAAGACAGGTGTCTGCTGAGGAAGGCAGGAGCCTTCCTTGAAATGGAAAATGTAAATCTCCTTTTTCCAAATTATTATGGTTTTTAAATTAGGGGGTTCTCAGGTAAAGATATGGGAATTGGAATAGCAGATCTTTAATAAGAAAATTAAAAATACAAAAAGAAGAAAATAAAACTACTAACAGAGACAGATTATTACCTGATACCCTGTTTGTCAGGGTGTTAGTAGCAGTCTAATTAAATAATAGCTGTAGTCTTCTTACAGTGACACATGCATTTCTGTTGAAGTAGTAATTTTGTAGAAGGGTATAGCTTTCCTCTAAAAGTCTGGTAGTAGGTAGATAAGTTTAGTGTTCTTCTGGAAATCTAATAAAGAAGACAGCTGCTTTTCTAGAAATCTAGTAGGAAAAGACTGTTTTAGTGTTCTAAATCTCAAATTATATATAAATAAAAATGCTTAGCTCCTCCCCCTGAGTAGAGCATCTCACAATACGATGATGTAATTTTATCAGTCATGCTGTGATACACGATAGCCTATTAACAGAAGATATTTCCCAGAAAGAGAATTAGTTTGTAGAAGAGGTAAGAAAATATGTTCCACTTAGATAAAAAATGGAATGCACACTTTTAATTAAATCTTTCAACTTAAGAGAGTCTTCCTCTTCCCACTCCTGACTGTGACTGTGCAGGCAAACCTTTGTGCTGAGGGCCAAAGGCACAGGAGAATTTCAGGAGAATTGTTTTGCTTGAACAGAATTGCTGGCCTGGCTCAGGGAGGATGCAGTGTGGTGGGGGGAAAACAGTTCTTTTATCCATTCCCTGCCATCTGCATAGATACCTGGAAGAGACTTCCAACTTTTCCTTCAATTTCTAGTGTGCTCCTGTGGGTCTTGCCTGATGGGTGAGGAGCTCAGCTTTGGAGGCAGAATGGAGAGGTAAGCTAAGGTAACATCATGGCAGCTGGGTCAACATGATGATTCTTCAGTTGCTAAATTGCCACGGGTTATGATATCCAATTTAATGCAGGAGATTTACAGCACATTGGTTCTTATAACTGCCTTTCCAGAGCCTTCCCCATCCACCTCTGCTCCCCGAGCAAATCCATTCCCAAATATGCACAGCCACACCCCAGACAGCGCATATATGGGAACGATTTGCTTGGGAGAAATGTTTTGTGCACTTGAGAACCCGATGTGGTGTTTATTTTACTTCATTTTTAAACTTTAGGTCATAGTATTTTTCTATATTCTGTTTTTGTTTTTTTGGAAATTTGGCATTGGCCAGGGAACATTGCCTGGCCATGCTCTGCAAGGCTGAGTGTCTCTCTCCTGGCATGGGGCTGCTTTCTACAGTGTTGCTGGACAAATCTGTTGAGCAGAAGGTGGCAGAGGAGGAATTAACTTTAAAAACATACAGACAACGCATATGCAAAATATTCCTCTCTAATGCAGCACCTGGGATTTGAGCAAATGGCAATAACAGAGTGGTGGGGCTGCGTGGGATGCACGGTTGGCCTGGGCTGGAGGCAACAAGGATCCAGCCAAACACAGGCAGGGTTGAGGAGCTCCTGGCAGCCACTGAGGAAATGCTGAGAGTTTTAAAATATTGTTATTTTTGCCACTGTATCTCTGTTTCCCTAATAATTCTCCATGTCTGGGTACCCTGGGTCTGTTCTCCCCTATGCCTGAGCTGGATGTAAGGATTTCATGAGCAAAATGTTTGATTTATGGACGTTGAAAAAATCTTCTCTCTATTCATTGCATTTAAAAAATTATTAAAATTATTAAAAATTTGAAAAACAAGTATCAAAATATATTAGAAATGACGTATTTTTGCTAGTAAGAGAGGAATCTTGCCCGGCTGAGCAGAGGCTGCTCTGGGATATGTCTACTACCAGCAAAGCCTATCTGCTGAAGAAGGCTGGGGCAAAATTGCCTGTTAACACATGGATGTGCAAACCCGCAGCTTGCAGGCAGGCTCAGCCCCTGTCACACTGGCAGCACCCACCAGGGACAGTGACTCGAGTGGCATTTGGGTCCAGTGACAAGGACGGGAATCCAGGAGCTGCTCTAGCGAGGGGCAGGTGCAGGGAAGAGGCACCATATGTTAAACAGCCCGGAGGAACCTTTCAAGCCTCCGTTGTAAAAATCCCCCATCTTTCTCCCTGTGTTTAATGCATCTTTGTATGGACACTAATTCCTCAAGTATCCAGGCCAGGGCTGACTTTTAGTGTGTTTGTCCAGGCAGGCTGCCAGCGAGCGGCTCCTACAAGGCTCCCGAGCTCAGCCATTTGTTAAGGCAGCCGTAAATCACAGCAGCCCTTTGGACAAGGTTTTTCCTGACAAAACGGCGGAGATGAGCAAAAGAGAGAAAAGAGCCACGACAAAATGCAAAGGGTTTATTTACACCAGAGAAGAGTCACTGTCCTGAATGAAGCAGATGGGGGACAATGAGGGAAAACTCAATTTACACTCCCCCCATCTCCCCTCTTCACTGTTGGGCAATAGCTGAAAGGAGAAGCAGCCTGATGTTGATACTGCTGGCTGAGGAAGGTGATGAGGAAAGGCCAGGTCAGGGAGAAACTTGCTGAGATGCCCAGGTCTTGGAAGCCTCAGACCGAGTTGGAGCTTTGGTAATAGTGGGATTACAACCCTAAAATTCCTTGTCCCAAGCCCCTTTTGTTACTTTTGTCCCCCTGCACTATATTTTGGGGGCAGGACATAGTGACACTGCCCTCCCGTCCTACATCCCCACTTGGCATCTAGCTGTGGTTTTGAGTGAAAAGATGATCTGGGGAGGAAACAGGTCAGTGTTATCAAATGGGGAGACCTTGCCCCAAAACAGCCACTTCTGTGACAGTGTGACAGCACCTCCATCCCAGTGTGGGCTGCATCCCGTTCTGCTGCTGCTGGTCTTGCTCCTGTGCCTACCCCCAGCCCTGCTGCAGCATGAGTATTTATTTATCCCTGCCAGCTTTCTGTCTTCCCTCTTTCTCCTGCCTTATTTATGGCTGTTGCCTTTCAGCTCCCGGCCACTGCAGCCTGAACTTGGCCATTATGTGTGGCTCGTTGCAGAGGCCATCAATCTGCGGGGCCAGCATGCAGCCTGATGGACTTCCCTCATCATCATCAATTTTCCCCATCGTGCTGGTGCATCCCTTTGGATCTGGGGCAGCTGCACATGTGCCCCTGGTGGCCTCTGCACTCCCACCCCTGGACACCCGCTTCATCCTCACAGAAGCCTTTTGTCCTGGGATGCTCACAGGCATCAGGTGGGCCTGCAGAGTCCACACATTCAAGCAGGGCTTGAGGTGGCTTCAAAGAGGTGACAGGAATGCATTGCACAGAAAAAAAGTACTTTTTTTATCTCTAAATAAATACTGCTTAGCCAGCCTGGCAATTAAGCTCTTTAAGTTTAAACTCTTAAATTCTCGATATTAATTGGGCAGCCTGTGCTATATCCTGGGTTCAGGCAGAGGTGGGCTCTGTTGCCTTTGCAGATGACCCCCTCAGGGTGGCTGCTGAGCTGCAGCTGTTGCATTTCTTGTCCCTGAAAGGTTCCCAAGGTGTTTTGTCCATCTTGCTGTGTGCGGGTGCTCTTTGCACCTTGATCTGTGAGGAGCTGTGGTGAGAGGGGGGCACTGCTTCAACAGCAAATGGCAAAGCTCCCCCTCGTTTCAGACTGATGTCAGGAGAATTATGCAGGTACCACCAGCTGCAGGGGTCTGTTTTGGAGGGGAGGCAAGAGACACTGCTGAGCTCTGCCTGCTCAGTGCCAGCAATGCGATAGCCCTGGATTGTGCCAGTTTTTCAGAGGTGCAAATCTCCCAGAGGAACGGCTCGGGCTGCAGGGAGATGACACCCAGCTCAGCCCGAGTGTCTAATGCCTCCCTGAATTGTCCCAACCATCTCTTCCTGTTAGGGTCATGAAAGCAGCTGAAAATGAGAAGGTAATTCTTAGTGACTTGCATAGTTTCATTCATTTGGGATAAATCAGGACTGGAAATAAGGCACTGCTCAGTTAAAATAATAATTAAAAAAAAAAAAACAAAATCAGGAGAGCTGCCCCAGCTCACCCAGTAGTGGTCTACTGGGTGCACATGTCTGGGGCTGAGGAATGCTTTTTATGGCTGGATGTTGAAGCAAACAGAGCAGCTTTGCTCTGTGTGGGCAGCGCTACCTCATCTCTACTGAGGAGTGGAATTTTGGGGAAGCCAGTGAGGTGCCTGGCATCATTTGCCAGAGAGATCAAAATATTTTGGGCTAAAGCAATGCAGGGCTGGCCACTGGTTAGGCAGGAGCGTTGCAGGAGCTTAATTTCATTAAGAGCACAGGTCAAAGTCCCTGACGTGCCCCACGGATGCCAAGAGCATCTTCTGGGATGTCGACTCCGGGCAGTCTGAGCGTGTTACCGTGGCTCTGCTGCTGCCTTGTGGTAGGTGATGCTGGGCTGTCACCGTCTGACCCGTGTGGGGAGGAGCAAAAGCCCAGGCTGGGGCTCTCTCGGCTCCTTCGTGTTGCTGCCTCATTTGAAAAGAAGCGTGCGGCTGCAGTGAGCGAGCGGCCGGTGACATCTCTCCTTCCCGGGGGTATTTTTAGGGGTGGCACTTGGACCTGGCACACGTACAAGCAGCTCGGAAATGCGTGGCATTTCCTCTTCCTGACAGGCAATCCGGGGAGGCTGGATGATGCCTGCAGTCCCGCTGTGCCGGCTGCCCGCAGGTGACAGCTAGGAAGAGCAGGGGCACTGAAATAATGTCACCCCTGGCCCTGCTGCCCAAGGGGCTTGGTGAGGCTGGTGCTTGCAGGGCTGGCTGAAATAAAAGCAGAGTGGTGCACGGTGCCAGTGCCTCTGTGCAGCTAAAACACTGCTGGTTCCAGTGTGGGCTGGTGCTTCAAATCACCAAAACATTGCTGTGAGCACAAGGAGCTTTTCCAGGGGGCAACTCCAGCTGCTGGCTGCTGTGATGGGGATTTCTGCTGTTGGTCTGGCATGAGCTGAGAGTGGTGCAGAGCCTGGGCTGGCTTTGTGCATGCTGTTGAGCCTAACATCTGCTGCTGCCATCATGGCTTGAGAGGGAATAGCAACACGGCCACTTGCTGGTCCTTCTGCCCCAATGTGCTTGTTGTGAGAAGAAAAGTGTGACCTGTGGTCTTGCCCTTACCCATCTCCCCACCTCCCCTTCCCTCCTCCTCTCTCCCTTCACCTGGAAAAAAAATCCACCAGTGGAGACCCATCTGGAGAAGTCTTTTAGGAGGGGAAGCCCATAAATTTCCCTCTGGCTCCCCTGACCTTTGGTTTCCCAGGGGAGGTGTATGCAGGGAGAGGAAGCATTTTCCCCATGGCAGTGACACAGAGGACGGGGGTCTCTCCTTGCTGAGCCAGATGTTATATAGATCTACAAACCCAGGCTGTTGGGGTGGAAAGGTACCCTGAACTTTGCCTTGAAGTCAAGGAGAAGGATGCTGGTAGGTGGGCTATGAAAGCTTTGCTCCATCCTGCTGGGGATGGCACTGGGGGAACTAGAACCCCAGAGCTTCGTCCAGCAACAGATACCCCCACCACGTGTGCAGGAGGGGAGCGGAGGAGGCGAACTTGATCTTGGTATTTCCATTTCACACGAGGTGCGTGGCCGTTCCGAAGCCGTGCAGGGCTCGACAGCACAGTTCTCTGGAGCCTGGCGGGGAGGAAAGCAGCAGCCCTTTGTCAGGGCCGGCTGTGGCAGCAGCCTGGCCCGCGGCGTGTGCGCTTGGCGTTCGGCGCAGACGCTCCCCGCGGCGTACCCGGGCCCCCCTGAACAATACCTGCTTTCTTCCCTGCGCCCCGAGTGGGGCTGCCCTACTTCCACAGGGCAGATTTATGAGGTGCTTGGCTGCAGGGGACTCTGACATTGATCTCCCCTGCTTGGGAAGAAAGGGAAGGAAAAGGGCTCATTTTCAGCATAGTAGTTGTCACAGTGGCACCTGGACTTATCCTGCTCTGGAGTAATTCAGTATGGTGCAGCACGGGGTAATGTCTCTATCTGTAAAAGCTGGCTTTCAAAGCTAAACTCAGCTTTGATTTCCAGCAGTGAAGTATTAATGCTAAATCGATTAGTTCAAGGCTTCCTGTGTCCTTCCTGTGAAAACCAGGCAAGTTGAATCCAGGTGCTTCCACTGAATTCTGCTGCCCAGCTCTCTACTGCCCCAGGCCAGGCAGGCTGAGGCACTGGGCTATTACACTGGTAATCCTAATACCACCCTTCATCCGTGTTAAGGAAATGTGAGTGTTGGCCAGGCGGCTGTGAACCTGAAGGTATCACCTGGTGCTCTCCCTTGATGTGTTTTTGGCTGGACAGATCTGGGAAGTCTCCCAAAACACTACCCAAGTTATGGAACTGCTGATCTGCTCGGTGAGGGCACTTGTCTTTTGTTTCAGTTGACTTCAGGCTAAAAAAATACTGGTGTCTTCCAGCTGTCCCTTAATTTTGCCTTGGGAAGGTCTGGGTCAGGTTTATTTCAAGTTAGATGGTGACACCCTGTCTGGGATGAGGGCAATAATGTACTCATCCTGGGCCCTGCTTCTGTTCTGGTTCCCTGGAGGATGCTGTGGCTTCACTCTGGTTTGGGAAAGGTTATTTCCTTGGAGATTCTTCAAGGAAATTAGCCAACCATCCAACCATCCTCCTTCTAAGGAAGAAGATGGGTAGCTTTCAGAGGCTCTCAAATGGGCAGAGTCTAGTCTGTGTCCAGAAGAGTTGTTTTATTCTGAAGGAGAAAACCCAGCCTCTCTGCAGAGGAAGGACAGACTGACCCCAGCAACCCCCCCGGGACTGCTGGCTGAGAGACACAAAAAGAAGTACAGCCCAAACCCTATGTACACCACCAATGGCCTTCCCACTCTGTTCTGGGCCCCTGTGAGCAGATCCCCCTAAGACTGCACTCCAGAGTGGCAGTGGAAGGGCAGCAGTGATTTAGCTGTCAAAGAAGCTGGAAAATATTCTCTTAGGCACTTGAGGGTATCTCCAGCTGACTGTGACCCCTCTGAACCGCTGCACGGGCTGAAGCAGGGTGTCCTTGTCAGATTAATTGTGTTTAATCGACCCATCAGCTCTTTGCTGTGGGTGGGTGTGTGTCCTCCTCCTGGACTGATTTCATCCATGACTTTGGCACTCATAGGGATTTCAAAGGTCCAGCTCTGTCCTCCCTCATTTGTGTGTCTGTGCTGGTGTATATAACAGCTCAGGGCTTGAGGGGGGTAGTTGCTGGCCAGTCTTGCACAGACAGCTCTGCACCTGTTTCTCCCCAGTGGTTTAAAGTGTAATAAAAGGATATAAATACTGCAGTGACGTTTCCTCGGGCCAGCTCAGAGCTCCTGGGCACAAGCAGCCCGGTGTGAGGCCATCAGCTGTGCCTCGGCGGGCGCCGCTCTTCAGGGAAGGCAATCTGAACCCCTTGCTCTAGCAGCATCAGGAAGAAATGGCTCCAATTTTTTTCTTTTTAAGGGAAAAAAAAAAAAAAAAAGGCCATGCCAGCACTGTTTGCCAGATGTGTTTTATGAAAATGCATATCAGTACCCTAGAGAGGCTTCTGAGACTGCCAGTTGTCTCTGTGTGGAGCTGTGGATGGGGTGGGTTATATTTTGGGCAGCTGTGCATAGCCCATGGGGTGCTGCAGAGGGAAGGAGACCCAGTGAGCACAACTGATTTACCCCTCAGCCTTCTGGGGGTGATGGGGTCCTGGGGCCTGATGTGGGGGATCATCTTGTGCTGTTTCCTTTCCTCAAAAACTCTGGTTTTTCACTCAGGAGGGGGAGAAGGAAACCCTTGGTCCTTGAGTTTTGTTTGTGCTGGTTAACAGTTACTGGGAAGGAGCGTGTTCCTGCAGGCTGTGCTGACATCACAGCGTGCCCCAGCCCTTGTGCTCATGGTCCCCACCTGTTCTCTCCGTGGTACCAGCCTGTAATCCCATTCTCTGGCATCACCTCTGTCCCTGGGCCGAGAGGTGTGCCAGGGGTGGGAGGATCAGCCATCCCTGGAGCATCCGGTGCTGCTGGCCCCAGGTCCCCTCTGGCCTCTGTCCTGGCGGTCCCAGAGCACTCTCGCCACTCTCCAGGGAAGGAGCCTCTTTCCAGGAGATGGCAGCAGCTTTTCGGAGCTGGAACCGCATTTCCAGCCTGTTTCTGAGGACAGGCAGCTGGGAGGCAGGATGAATGAATAGTCGGGAGAGAAGGCCAGGCTGGTGAAAGGAAGAGGGTGCTCAGGAAGCTGCAATAGTGACTCTCGTGGCATTGGGGGCTCTGGGTTGATGGCAAGCCTGTCTCCAGTGATGCTCAGTGCTGCCTTTCAGTACTTAAAGAGGGCCTATAAAAAGAGAGTGAGTGACTTTTTACACAGGCAAATAGTAGTAGAACAAGGAGGAACATTTTCAAACCAAGAAAGGAGAGATTTAGATTAGATGTTAGAAAGAAATTTTTCCCTGTGAGAGTGGTGAGGCACTGGCCCAAGTTGCCCAGACAAACTGAGAATACCCCATCCTGGAAGTGTTCAGGGTCAGATTGGATGGGGCTGTGAACTCATCTGGTGGAAGGTGTCCCTGCCCATGGCTGGGGAGCGGAACCAAATGATATTTAAGGTCCCTGCCAGCCCAGACCTTTCTGTGGTGATTCTCTGCTCCTGGGGCATGGTCACTCTTTCTCTGCATGTCCCTGATGCTGTGGTAGGATCATGCATCTCTGGCACCCCATTGCCTTCCTTTCACCTGGACCACGGCACCCAGGTTTGCTTTGCTTCTTCTCACTCCCTGTTTTGGCTATTTTGCTCTTCTGTGACAAGCAGGTACCAACAACCCAGTTGCTTCCTCATCCTCCTCCATCCCCACCAGTTGACTGTGCAACAAGACCCGGGGAGGGAGGGCTCCCCCAGCCCCAGCTGACACTTTCTGGCCTTGTGGCTTTGCAAGCAGCTCCAGAGACAGCTGGAGGCTCCCTGGAGTGCAGAGACATGGGCTGCTCATAAAAGCCCTTGTCTGTCAGTCCTGGTGCCTGGATGCCTGTCTGCTGCCTGAACAGGGGAAAAATGAGGATTAATAGAGGGCTGGGGGCTGGTTCCCAGCAGGGTGCACCAGGGTCCTTCCCTGGGACACATCCCTGTGTGCTGCTGGGCTCTGATGCCGCTGTGGGCCTGCCTCCTCTGTGAGGGAGACTGTGTCATGAGCCACTGCTGGAGAAATGGTTTAATGGGAAATTTCTCTGGACTGAGTCAAATACTGTGTCATGGCTGGTGAACGTGTTTTGGCTTCTTTGGAAGTCCCTGCAGACATGAACAGAATAGGCCTCAAGTGCTGACACTGAGGGACGTGAAGGGAGGTGGGTGCTCTGTGAATCCATGGGTCAGTCACTGCTGACCTGGTCCTCTTGGTGCCTTACAAGCTCAAAGGCTTTGGGATCATGGCTTTTGAGTGTATATGTGCAGTCATTTGATTCTGTTGTGTCTCTGGTTTTGCCTTTTATAAAATAGGAATAATGATACAGAAATTCTTTTAAAAGGACTTGGAGACCTAAGGCTATGCAAGCAAACACGGCTGGAGTTCATTGTGATGAATTTTATTTAGTGCCCTGCCTTAGGTACTGTTATGGTTCTTATCCGTGTCAAACCATGACACTTACCCACTTTTGCAGCAGGAGGCATCAACTTCTGCATGCCAAGAATGAGATGAAAGCAAGGGCTTGGATCTTGGGATCATTGGCAAATTGTTATGCCTTTGACAAAGAAGAGTAAAGTCCTGCCTTTTTGTCACTTAACCAAACAGTGCCTTGTGATGATCTCTTTTTTTTTTTTTTTTTTTTTTTTTTTAAATAAATAAAAAAACAGTGAGTGGTAAGGGAGCAGCCTCCCAGGCAGTGGCAGGGGTGCTGTGGGCTGCCAGGAGACAGTTTGCAAAGCGAGGGGAGATAAGACACCAAGTGACAGCCGCTAGTGAGCTGTTTCCAGAGGGCAGGGTATAAATAGACAACAAAGAGATTTGGTGTCAGAGCAGCTCTCGCACCTTTCTGCTGCCCAGCCTGGCAGGCGCGAGTGGGGAAATGCAGCTGGGGAGCCAGTGAAATCTGCTCGGGGGTTTAAGTGCACATGGATAACAAAATGACAAGATAAGGCATTTATCAGCCCGTTAGGCACCTCTGTCCATCTGCAGTGGGCTCGCTCTGCGGTGCTGACTGGCCATGGCAGGTGGCACTTGGATGGACCCCCCAGGCCGGAGCCCGGAGCTGCTGGCTCCAGCCTTGGCTGCCCAGACAGCTCCTACACATGGCTGTTGCAGTCCTAAAAAGGTGCCCTGCTTGCCTCAGCTCTATCCATTGTAATTGATGGTGATACCTGCCATGTGCTGCCCCAGGTGGAGGCTTATCCAGCCTTATCCACCGCTCTTGGATAAAGGGTTCTCTGTGAGGCTTGTCCTCCTGCCCACAGGTCATTCTGGGCAGTCTCACCTAGGCTTTTCCTCCCCTGTTCCCTCTCTGGCTGGGCTGTGCTTCCCCCTCAGGTGCTGTTGCCCCCAGATGCTCCATTTCCTACCTGCTCTCAGGGCAGGACAAAACCAACAACCTAACGATGCTGTGGCTTTGATGAGGTATTGCAACGTTTTGCTATAGCAGCACTGGCAGTCCAAGGATACTTAAAATACTGAGAGTGGTACACCAGCAGGCAGCTAGTCTTTTCCAAGCTTGCTAGCTATTTTCAAAACTACCATAACTTTTCATAATGTTGCCCATGGCATAATTTTGATGCCTTTCAGGCAGCTTTGTGCTGTTTGAAGTCTGGGTTTGCTTTGCTGTTGGGATTGGCAGGCTTTGGCTCTTATGATGAGCATGTCCTGCCCTGAGCAGTTTGTGTGGATGCTGTAAAGAACCACCATAAAGACTACAATGACTTGGTGAAAAGAGCAGATTTCGGCTGAAGAAGGAAAAGGAGTGGAAAGACCTCTTCTATGGAAAATCAGCCCAGCCTGTGAGAATAAGAAAAGCCCAAGTTTTTATGTGCTGGTGTAAATCCACGCTGGCTTTCTCAGCAGCAGGGTATGGGGAGAGGCATCTGCGGGGGCGTGTGGGGCTGCTGGGGCTTGCAGCGAGCTCAGCTGTGGGGATGCTGTGGTGCTGGGCAGGACAGACAGGCTGACAGTGGTATTCAGGCACAAAGCAGGGCTGCTCCCCTGTCTGTCAGCCATGTGGAATTCCTGGGATTTGGAGGGCCCTTTGTGTGGGGATCAGCTGTCCAAGCTGCCTATTTTTAGGGCGGCAGATCCCATGCTATGCGAGGAGAAGGCTGATGGTGAGAGAGGTGTGTGCTCCTGCACCCCAGGTAGTGTCTTCTACTGTAACTTGTACCCCTCTGCACCCAGATGTAGGTGCAGAACTGAGCAGAGACTCAGTATTTACACACAGCTCTGTCTGGTGATGGGTTTGGTCAGCTTATTGCAGAAATGAAGTGAGCTACAATGACAGCACGGCTGTGCATAGTGTCTGGTGTGTCTTCCCCACTGGCTGGCTTCAGCCTGAGCTAAGGGCAGGGAGGGAGAACACCCTAAGGCTTTTCACTTCTCTCAGGGTTTGAACAAAATGGATGACCTTATGAAAAGGTTAAAAAACCCCACAATCTTTCCATGTGCTTGAGGGGAACACTGTGTGAGTACAACTTGTATCAGACACCAGCGAGGCTAAGCCAGATGTCTGAGGACGTAGTAAAGGAGGTTTCATAAACTCCACTGCTCCACAGCTGTGTACAAGAGCGTGTATCTTCCTGTGCCAGGGGCTCTGCTCTGCATAGATGGCCTTGTTCTTTTATCACCAGGTGTATGGAAGTGCATGCATGTGTACAAATATCGATTTTGGGGGTTTGTTCACTCATCTCCAGACACGACCTGAAAGCTTTGCTTAAGTGTAGCTGAAAACAAGTAATTCATTGAGCAAAACCAGCCTCTGCATAGATTTTTTTTTTTTAAGCTAATGTATAGAATAATGAAGCTTTTTCCACTGACCAAGCTCATGGATTCACCGTCCACACTGGTGATGCTGAGGGAGAGGAAAAGAGCCCAGAGCTGCTCTCTTTAATAAGAAATCCTTGCAACTGCTCTGACAGAGAAATAACTTTGCCAACAGCCTGCACACTTTCTTTACATGTGCTAAACTGCTCGAGATGCAGCTGAATTTCTTTAAACAAAAGGCATTTGTTTAAAAACATTCTGACAAAAGTGTTACAAATGTTTTATGTTGGGGTTTTTTTTCCATGGGAATGAACTTATGGAAGTATCTTTACCTGAAGTAGAGTTTTTAGTTACATGAAATTTACATGTACATGTTTCTTTCTTTGCCATCTTCCTTACAAATGTTTGGTTTTGTCATTTTAGAGAAATTAATATTTTCTCTATTTTTCTTGTCTACTTTCTAGTAGGTAAGAGGAGATAATGAGTCCAGAGGAAAACCTTGCAGTGATTCCCTGGACAAGGGGGAATGGTTTTAAGGTGAGGGAAAGTAGATTAAGATTAGATATTAGAACTAAATTCTTTACTGTGAGGCACTTGTGCAAGTTGCTGAGAGAAGCTGTGCACACCACAATTCCTGGAAGTGCTCAAGGCCAGGTGGACCCATGTGGTTTAGTGGAAGGTGTCCCTGCCTGTGGCAGGGGTTTGGAACACAATGATTGTTAAGGTACCTTCCAACCCAAATCATTCCAGGATTCTGTGAACAATTCACCTGCCTCCCAAATTTGCTGCTGAAGATTTTGGAAGCCTTTTTGAAGGTTCTTTCCTGTGGAAGGATCCTTTCTTCTGCAACCAGACCTCATTAGAGATTAGTATTCTTGGAAAGGACTTCCCAAAAAGGAAGACAATTGATGTATTTTCTCAGTCTTCTCTAAAAATACACAATCAAAGGTCTGGGCTGGTCAGGGTGTAAATGTACAGCAATATGCTACTGAGGTGTGGTTTAGAGAGCTGCTCAGTGCCTCCCAGAGTAAAGACAAGGAACACTGTGATTGCTTTAATTTGCTGATTCCATCCCTTGCCTATCAAGGCTGGAAAAACACAGAAATCCTCTGCTCTCAGGCTGCAGCAAGTGAGCCCTTGGTTTTTACCTGGTGTAAAGAAAGGGTTGTTTATAAAAGGAATGACAAATGCCTGTACTGCTGGGATGCAGCAATGTTTTCCTGACTGCCCAAGCTGGGTGGGATACAGCTCCCTGCCCTCCCGCTCTGGGTGGCAGCACTTGCTTCAGGGCTCTGCTGAAAATCCTATGGCTCTTTGTGAAAACCCTCTGGATCTGTGGAGTGGGAGAGGGGATGTGCTCTTCAAAAGCTGCACTGTGAGGCTGATGTGAGAGTACATGTACCTGCTCCCAGTTCTGGGAGAGCGGCGGTGTCCGTGCAGTGTCTCGGAGGCTGTGGAGCCTCAGCCTCCTGTCACTTTTATCTGCCCCCATCCTGGAATAAACACCTGCACAGGTACAAGCCTTGGAAGAGGAAGCAGAGTCTGTACCTAAACCCTCTCCTGCACTGAGCCAGGAGCTCCTGGCCCACACAATTTTGGGGCACCTTCTATAAGAAACAAGACTGTCTGGGTGTTCCTTCCAAGCAGATGTAAGCAGTAAAGCACAGAGCACTTCGTCAGCCTGCTGCTGAAACCTTGACACATGGGGATGTGATGGTCTTGGATCTTAGATCACCTCTGAATAATGTCAGCAATCAAAAACAATAATGGGGAAATGAGAAATTCAGGACACCAACTGTTCCTCTTTGAAAAAAGAAAAACAAAAACAAAAAACCCAACCCAAAAACCCCAAGCAAAGCAATAAAAAAGCCAAAAACAAACCCAAACCTCAGCCTTGGTCTGGGCAAAGAAACAGCAGGGGCTTGCCAGCACCAGTGGCTTGCAGCAAAGTCTCAGTGTTTGCAGAGCAGTGGCCAAGGTGTTATGTTTTTGACTCTAAATGAGGTTAATGAAAGTTGCATGTACTCAAATCCCTGAGTACCACTTTGAAAATGCAGGAGCTAACAGTGGTTATTTATTGATTTCATTTTGTCCCTCTGGCTCACGTGGGAGGTTGGAGGAGAGAGAGAAGCAGCCTGTATGTGTATCAGAAGGTGGGGGAGAAAGTGTGTATGGATACAGGGAATGTGGGGCTGGCACTTGAAGTTTGCAATCCCCAGATTTGGGGATTTTTTTTTCCCCCCCAAGCACCAGTTTGGATGGCCCACAGGGGCCTTGCTTTTGTGCCTGTGCCTCCATCCTCAACTAGGCAACCATCCTGGCCAGCTCCTTCTACCTTGCCTGCAAGCTGCCTGGTGTTGCAAAAACTGGCAGGGCAAGGAGTGAAGACCCATTGGGTAAGCTTCACTCCACAGGGACACCAGGTCAGAGACCCATGGAAAAAGTAAACTTGATTCATATTAAAAGGTCAGTTTTAAAAAATATCTTTTTTCTTCCCTCTCTTTCTAGTTTTTCAGAATCTCAGCCCATAAAACTTGGCAGTTCCTCAGGGTGGAGGAGGGTGACTCTTGGTTTACATGCAGCCGTGGGTACCCCAGCATACCCAAAACATCTGTCATTGGTGGAAAGGAGCATTGCTCTGGCAAGGCTCTTCTTTCTTTGCAGTAAAGAACAAGCAAATTTGCTTATTTGTGGTTAATGCTCCTTCCAGATGGACAGAAATAATACATGACACACAGCCCCACTGTTGCCCAAACTATTGAAGCACTGTGGAACATATTTGCAGCACAAAGACAAGCTGGGGAGATTGTTTAACTTACTGGTCTCCAGTTTGGAGCAGTCCTTCAGCCACAATATAAATGCAACATCCCAGCAAGACTAAACTTTCTCATAGAAATGAACAAAATTCTCAGAGAAGAGCTGTTCTCCTTTGTCCTTCTCCACTGAGATGGCAACCTCTGTGGCACCTTCTTGGTAGCCACTTTCAGCCCAGTGTTTGCTGTGAAAGCAGTTACAGACTCCTTGTTTGCCACTGCAGACAATGGCTTGCCCCTTCTGCTGACGCTGTGAAAAGGTAGCTTGAATGTATTTTGTACATCACACCAATATGCCACAGATATATGGGAATTTTTGCATGGAACTGAGGTTCCTGGTGAAGTTTGACCAGTTTTTCCAGCTGTGCTGTTGCTAAAATTTATGAGAAGGTGGTTATCCTACTTTAGTGCCCTGATACTAGTTTAATTTACCATTCCTTTTTGCTAATTTAAGGTGGTTTGGGGTTTTATGGTGCCAAATCTTTCTCTGTGAATTTTATAGGAGTGGAACAGAGGTTTTAAAAGGAGAAAGTCTGACTTTTTCTCCTTCAATTCACCTGGCAGATCTGCTATGAGGTGGGATACCTTTTCCTGCACTTGTAACTGCTTTTCTGGCAGCAGTGATGTGGTGCAAGTAGTCTCAGTAAGTGTGGGGAGCAGAGGGGCTCTGGATGTGCAGCCCTCCCGCTGCTGTGGGAATGGGTCAGTGGCTTTTCTGGCCCTTGTTTTCCAGTGCAAGTCTCTTCTGTTCTGTCCTGCAAGAAGTGACCAGGAGAGGAGTCAGTTTTCATGTTTCAAAAGGGGCAAAGCTAAGTATCATCAGTGCCTTATGCCTGCAGTGTAACAGACATGTATGATAACCCCTCTGATACCCCAGTGTCTGTAAAATGCAGCTAGTCTCTGGAGTATCCTTAAATAAAAGAGCATTTTCCTACTTGATCTTTACCTTCCCTACATCCTGCTAACTGGGGGTGACCCCCATGCCCTCTGCCTCTGCAGCTTTCAGAAGCCTGTTTCTGACTTCACCTTTCCAGCACCCTCTCAGGCAAAGGGTTACTTGTTAGGGTGCAGTTCTGCCTAATTAAGAGTAACAGCATCTTCCCCCGCAGTGAGGTTTGGGTTTTTTTGAGAATTCATCACTTTGGAGGACAATGAGGAAATAACCACCCGGGCTGGACTTGGCCCCCCAAGCATTAACCCTTTGCTCCAGCCTGGCCTCAGAGCCCTGCTGCCTTTTGCTCCCAGCTAAGTCCTGTGCTGTGGTCCAGAGCACTGCTGGCTGAGAATTGCAGCCGGGATGTCTCAGATGTGCTTGCAGGTTGGAGCAGAAGTGAGGGAAAGCCTTCATGTGTCTTATGGCTTTGACCCCAAACAATACATTGGCTGCATAAATTAGGAGTTGGCTCAGGCTCACTTGAAGCTCAGCCCAGGTTTGCTTGAAACTCAGCCTAATTTTTCCTGAAAGCAAAGCTGAGTGGGAGAGGAGTTCTGGGTCAGGGAAGGGTTGCTTGGCAGGTCACAGCAGCCTGAAGAGCTGCAGTTTATCAGCCCACAGAAGCAGGGCTGCCTGTATTTCTAATTTCTTGTCTATACAGAACCGTGCAGATGATGGGCAAAAATGCCTTTGGCATTCTGGAGCAAGCTGGGGATTACTTCTGGCTGCTTGTGGTTCATTAACACAGGCACCTAAAAATTCACCTTGATCAACCCCCCTGGCAAAAAGCTTTATTTCCCCTGTTGCTGCCTTTCCATGCAGGTGCTATGTGTCTTGGCTGATGACTGCACCAGCTCCTGGAGGCAAATCACATCCTCAGCAGTGCTGCACTGGGAGAGAGGCAGGGAGCCCTGTGGACCCTAATTCCCAGAAATGGAGAAGACAAATTATGGAAAAAATTTGAGAGGGGCTTGCTGCTCTTGTGGTTAGCAGCTGGGCCCTAAAACAGGCTGTAATTTGGAGGGTTGGTCTATGCTTCCATGACAAGAACAAAGCCAAGCTGGGGAAAAAGCTTGCAAGCTGAAAAGCCAAGTAGAGCTGGTAAACTTTCTGTGTTTTGGGCTGAACCCAAAATGGGCATGGTGCTGCTGGGTGCTGAGCAGCCATGGCTCCCTAAGGTGTGGGAAAAATTATATTTGTTTTAGGGTTAGGGTTCAGCCTTCAGGTCCCTGTTGGGCTGGGACTTTCAAGTGGAGGTAGAAGGAAATATATGGATGGGAAGGCACTCGAGGAAATGGGGGAGCTCATCTTGTACTACTCCAATGTTGTGCAAAGGGCACTGATCAGGGTTTTTGGGTGCTTGGGGCAGAGGGGTCCAGCAGTGCTTTTTGGCAGCCCTCACCTCAGTAAAACCCCTTTTAATTCCAAACAAACAGTTTCTATGTTCTGCTTTCTGCAGTAATTTTGGTTTTATTGCCTAGGGGCGAGGGTTCCTGCAAACAAGTGAAACACAGGCAGGGGTGATAAAAGGTGCAAATTGAACTGGCCTCATGCAGTCCCTGGGAAGCAGCAGTGGATGAAGAGACTTCCAACTCTTTTACAGCTCTCTCTTCTTTGTTGTAAATTGAGCTTGAGGTGTTACTGTAAGGAAAACAATAATTTTTTGATGGCTCCATTACAGTTGTGACCATCCCCTGTGGAGAGCCCTATGGACTGGTGTTTTCTGTTCATTACACCTCAGTTTGCCAAGACCTGGTTTCCTGCTGGCAGTCTCATATCCTCCATTTTTGTTTTTCCTTTATTTCCCTAAAAAAATAAAAAGTTAATTATGTTTTCCTTGTACCCTTCCTTACCTCTCCTTCCCAAGGGAGATGTGCAAAAGTGGAGTGGGCAGCAAGGAACCCTTGAGCTCTCACCCCTGATGCCTATGAGCCCCATAGATTTAGCCTTTCCTTTTTTTTTTTTTTTTTTTTTTTTTTTTTTCAGAGGAAGATTTTGGAAAAAAGGAGGGAAGGAAGAAGAGGCTCTTCTATCCATTCCTACCCAGGACACCCAGGGTCTGATTCTGCACCACATTTCTGGCAGGAATTAAAATCCTAATGGGACATCTATCCCTGCTTGTCTTTGGCTTATCTTAGGCTTCGGGCCCTAGCAGATGCTTTGCAGCCTTTCCACAAATGTTTGGGAAGAGAAGCCAAAGTTAGGCTCTTTTGGCAGGGTTTCCACAACAAATCCCTAGCTCCCAGGGAAGATGGATGTCATTAACCCAAGCTGAGTCCATGGAGGGGTCCTCAGGCTGGTGCCAGGGGCTGCTGCTGGGGGCTTGGCTCCAGCTGGTGGTGTAAACTGAGGAGGAAATAAAGGCTCTCCTCCATCCCTGCCAGCTCTTGTTCTCCACAAAAGAGCTGGAATCCTGGCTGTTCTGACAACAAGAGAGAGTAGTAGGACGTCCCTTTCCTTCAGTGTTATTTGCTTTGCATTTAGTGGGATTTAAGGTCCACTGTCCATCCCTGCTCGCTGTTTGTTTGGCCTTCCCTGTTTTGGCAGGGCTCCTTGCTACTTGTTTCTTCTCTTTGAAGGTCTGTGCTCAGCCACAAATTCAGCTCCTGAATTTGGAGTCAAAAATGACCTTACTGAGCCATGCAAGGCTAACATGAGAAAACAGGGAGGTGACTCAGTCCTTTCAGTACATGTTTCCACGTTCCCAGCTGCTGTAGGAAATAAACAGTAAGTGGTTAACATCAATAGTAAGACACATATAGAAGAAAATGTTGTCCTTACAATGTTAAATCTATGGTTTAAATTGGGCAATGGCAGGAAATTTGGAATTAAGGACGGACGCTTGTCTCATGCGTCTCCATTTGCCTTGGGAAATAAAAATAATTCAGGCACAAAGTGAATGAAATGGCACTGGAAATGCCATATTACTGCATTTCCTGGCTTTTATGGCAGGGAACGAAGAAATAAGACTAAATGAGGTCTTTTGTGTCCTTCAGTTCAAAGCAATGGCAACAAAATCCATCCAGGTCTCAGGAGTCAACAGAGACCGAGACCAGTTTTATTCAGTTTTATCACTGTGCTGTGTAGCTGTGACAGTGGAGAGGTTCTTCCTCTGGAGGCAATTATTTTTGTTCTTTTAGTTGAGCAGTTTATTGAAGTTTCTTTTGGTTCAAATCCACTGGGACTACTTGGATGCCAGAGGACAAGTTCAGTCCAAAAAAACTCCCCTTACACGTATTGAGGTATAGAGACTTCTGAGGAATAGAAATATTTCCAAGTTTAAAATCAAGGTGAAACTGTTGCAGTCTATTTGTGAGCAATGTATGGGCAGAAGGTCTGAAAATATTGCACTATCCCAATAGGTCTGTAAATCCCATGTGCTCCTACAAAGTCACCTTTTGAAGCTCTTGTTGACGGCAAGGAGTGTTTGTTCAATGATCATATTCATGGAGATCAGTGGGACTGTTTGTTCAATAATCAGATTCATGGAGGTCAGTGGGACTGTTGCAGAACATGAACTGTAGGATATGACCAAGAAAGTCAACTGAATGACTGAAAGATTTGGCAGCTTTAATGACTGGGTCGTTTGTGTATTTCTGGAAGAAGGCGCTACTCTAGAGGTGCTAAGAAATCCTGTTGACAAAAATCAGGATTCAATTCTATAGATTGGAAATGCCTTATTTGTCTTCTGTTCAACAGCTAACCTGGGAGATCTCTACAAACATCCCATTTCAGGGTGTGTTTTAGGGTGGTTCCTAAAACCCAAGAGAGGGAAAAACCAAGTTTGAAACGTATGTTGGCTGGGCCCTGGGTCAGAGATACATAGGGGAAAAAACACCATCTCGGCATGGAGCAGTTTGGAACACAGACAGAAGTACCAGGAAGGCCTTTGGACTGGAAATGTGTAATTGCATGTTACATCCTTTGCTCTTTACCCTCCTTTTTCAGAAGAACTGTCTGTGGACATTTGGAGATTATGCTGTTAGCTGAACAAACAAAAGGGATTAAGGCTGGGCTGGTTCATTTTTCAACCCTCCACCCAACTTGGAACTCATTACCACTCACTGCCACTAACCAAAATAACAAGGGGACAGCGCTGCTTCCTCTGTCCCAATTTCCATGGAGCGGCAGATTTTTCCATGAAGACCACCAGGCTGGCATAGTCATAGGAAAGGAGCCAAGCTTCCCCAAAATGGCTTGGTCACACCAGGCTCCCATCACAAGGCTAGCTTGCATGCTAATTGCTTTCCACTAGAATGAATAAGGGCTGAGGGATGTTAATTTAATGTCTGCCTGTATGTATTTAAATGTGTGCGCGTGCTCACATTTAAATGCACATATGTCTGTGGGAAAGGCCTGAGCTTGGTCTTGTCTGACTTTTGGGCACAAAGTCACTTGAGTCGTTACCTGAGTCTGCCACAGTCCTCAAAACAGTCGTTCTGTGACCTGTTCTTCCTGCTGGGGTCAACTGGAAGTGCCACACTTGAGGTCCTTTTTTCTGTCTCCACACATGGAAGGTATGAGCCTGAATGGGAGCAGATGATCGAAGAGCGGCTGTTACATTTCCAGATGCCAGGAAGGATGAAAGCAAACCTCCTTCCACTCTGCCTTTGTGGGGGGTATCTGATGGGATGTGACATTTGAGCCTGTGGATGTCTGGTGAAATAACTCCAGGCAGCGCACGGAGACACTCATCTCCCTCCGTAACCAGTGGGAGAGCAAGGGAGCTGCTCCTACATGAGATGAATCGCTCACGAGCCCACCAAGAACCTCAGGGAGATCCTCAATGTGTGGGTAATGCACATTTTTAACACATAAAACCAACTTCCCTCCATGCTGACCCTACCTGCAGCTGAGCTTGGTTGTGACCAGAAAGGCAGTGAGGTCCTGGAGAACAAAACCAGCATCTGGCTCCCATGCTGGCATTCCATGGGGATATGTCACAGCCCCTCCAGTGCCAAGGCCTGAGTGTGTTTCCTGCACCACTCACCAGTGTGAAGATTTTGGTATGCTACTTGAGGTGGTCTGAGAATTTAGCTGCCTCTTGGCTGTGGTGTCTGAAGAAGGGGTCCAAAAAATTTGTGTGCATGCACTCTGTGACCACTCCGAAAATGTTGTCGATGGAGCCAAATTCCTTCCTCCAACTTGCATGCAAACAAGCCACTAATTTCACTGGCAGTTGAATGTGCATATCTGAGGGCAAAATGTGGCCAAGAGCCTTTGAGCAGAAGTTTTAGCATAATCACCCAGAGAAAAAAAGGGGGAGGAATTGCAAGTGGAATTTTGCAGAGAAAAGAAGGATAAAAAAAGTAGAAATCAAAGTGTTGAAAAGCTTTCCAGTAAGAAAACTCTTCTGAGTTCTTTAAACAGCACAATAGCTATTGATGGGTAAAAAATAAAACAGGACAGTATATCCTCATGAATTTATTCTAGTCCCAACAGGCTGTCCTTGGCATTTTTTCGGAAGAAACCCTTGAGTAAACATGTTGTCCAACGTGGAAAGACACGGAGCATGTCATAGAAGCAATTTGTAAAATGTTCTGGAGACACACCAATGCTGTCAGGGCCAGGGAGCTGCTTAGCTTCACTTTGATTTACAGATAAATACAGTGTGTCTGGGGCTTCCAGTTGCCGACTGTGCAGGCGAGCTCCTGATTATGTGCTGTGTTCTGACTCCATGGGATTAATTGGGACCACCAGGAAGCGTGGCAGCAAGAGTAACCTTCCTGATTGCATGCTGTTGTAAGGACTAAAGAGAAGAGCTTGTGTGGCAAGGTGGGGCTCATCTTCTCCTGCTATAGGACTAAGGGCCTGGTGTAAGATGAAAGGTAAAGAGGACATTGTAAAATGAGGATGTTCCCATGCAGGTAGAGCTCCGAGTATTGAACGTGGCTGGCTGTATCTGCCCATTTTTTAAACTGTGATGCACATTTTAGTGTACTTGGGGGTTTCTGCAGGATATTGAGATGAAGCAAGTGCCCAGTTGAGATATTTTGGTTTTTATGGCATGATGAAACCTGCATGGGACCTTTACCCTTAAAGCCTGTGGTGCAGCAAAATAAAGGCTGGAGTAGCCTAGTAGCCTGGAAAGGGCTGTTTGGGACCTGGCTTTTATGGATGAGATGATCAAGAGGAATGGTGCTGTCTGAAAATGCAAGTGCAAATATAACTCATGCAGAGTGATTAACCACCAGGGTTCTGATGGTTGTTAACTACTGGATTTTCATTCTGGAAATGGCTATTTCAACACAGGGACTGGAACAGAGCAGGAGTGTGTTTCAAGTGTAAATAAATGTCAGTTTTTGATACAAGGTCCTAAAAAAGCTGGGATTATAGAAAGGAGAAGGGAAGCCAGGAAATTATGCCATGAAAAACAGCTTTGTGCTGAGTTGTTTATTTATTTATTTTAAATATATCTCAGGTTATGAAAAGAAGTACAAGCGGATCAGCTGAAAGTGTTGTAATATTGAAGAGAACCTCATGTACTGCAGGAAAATAAGCATTATGTGCGCACAGGGAGAACGGGGGTGAGGTGAAATTGCTTGCTTATGGGTGATACTTCACCGTATTGCTCTTGTGGTGCAGGACAGCTCTGCACGGGAATGTGATGCCATGAGCCCCTGTCCCCAAAGAGGAGCTGTAGAGTTTTTGTCCAGATCCAAGTGCTCCTCGATCTGCAGCAGGTTTAGATCATGATCCTCTACCTTGTAATCCCTGCTTTTTCTAGTCCTGATCTTCAGCTTGCAGCACCTGCCTGACTTAAGCCAAGACAGCATCACTTCCTACCCCTGCTGCTGGCAGTTTCTACACACCTAATGCAGGAGACTGCCAGTTGGAAAGGGGCATTTCAGGGGCACTTCAGGTTTCTGAGGCTTGGGAAGTAGTGTGTGAAAGCATCCCCCCCACCCCTAAAACAGATCATCTTTACCATCATATAATTTCTTGCAGTTGGAGGGATTTGTCAGTGGGTTCCTATTCCACACAGGTTTCTGAAAAGTTTATCTACCTCTTGTGAAGCTCCTCTGACCTCAGCCATGGGGACTCCCCTTGATCCTTTGACCTCAGCCACTGGGACTCCCCTTGGTGCAGCTGAAGCAGGAGCTGTCATGTGCAGGGTAGACTGGATGCACATGGGGCTGGTATTCACTGTCTGCTTTCCCTATGGCTGTCCTTAGCATTACTGACATCAAAAACTGAGCAATGACACAATGACACCTTTTCTTCTCCCTTTCCTTTTTTTTTTTTTTTTTTTTCCCCTTCTGAAGAGGCTTAAGGAGTGTGTCCCTTCCACAGGTCTCCTCTCCACCAGCTCACCTCCCTCCCTGCCCTCAACTGAAAACAGCTGCCAGGAAATTTTTCTGCTGTTTAGCTGAAGTGAAAACACATGGAGGTGGTGGAGGGGAAGGAAGGGCAGTGTTTATAATGTAATTACTGTCATTTTGTGAACCTCAGGTTGAGGTAGGGAGAGGGGTGTGTTGAGCATGGGGGTGCACAGGGCGAGACCCCCAGAGATGGCGGCTGAAGTGAAGCACTACAGCCCTCAGTGGTACCTGTGAAGAATAGGCTGCTCCTTGAGCACAAGCACCAGTTTACCCCAGGTATCCAGACCACCGAGGCTGAGCAGGTGCCCTCTGCCCAGGGAGGGCGGTGGGGCTGAGGACAGGCAGGAATACCCGGGGATGGAGGTGGAACTGAGGGGTCACTGAGGGGAGGCAGGAATGTTCAGGGATATGGAGGTGGGGCTGAGGGGTGTCACTGAGGATAGGCAGGAATGTTCAGGGATGTCGGTGGGGCTGAGGGGTGTCTGTGACGACAGGCAGGAATGTTCAGGGATATGGCGGTGGAGCTGAGGGTTGTCTGTGAGGGCAGCCAGGAATGCTCGGGGATGGTGGTGGGGCTGAGGGGTGTCTGTGAGGACACGTGGGAATGTTCAGGGATACGGCGCTGGGGCTGAGGGGTGTCTGTGAGGACAGGCAGCAGTCTCCAAGGATGGTGCTGGGGCTGAGGGGTGTCTGTGAGGACAGGCAGGAATGTTCAGGGATATAGCGGTGGAGCTGAGGGTTGTCTGTGAGGGCAGCCAGGAATGCTCGGGGATGGCGGTGGGGCTGAGGGGTGTCTGTGAGGACAGGCAGGAATGCTCGGGGATGGCGGTGGGGCTGAGGGGTGTCTGTGAGGACACGTGGGAATGTTCAGGGATACGGCACTGGGGCTGAGGGGTGTCTGTGAGGACAGGCAGCAGTCTCCAAGGATGGCGCTGGGGCTGAGGGGTGTCTGTGAGGACAGGCAGCAGTCTCCAGGGATGTCTGTGGGGCTGAGGGTGTCTGTGAGGACAGGCAGCAGTCTCCAAGGATGGCGCTGGGGCTGAGGGGTGTCTGTGAGGACAGGCAGCAGTCTCCAGGGATGTCTGTGGGGCTGAGGGGTGTCTGTGAGGACAGGCAGCAGTCTCCAGGGATGTCTGTGGGGCTGAGGGGTGTCTGTGAGGACAGGCAGCAGTCTCCAGGGATGTCTGTGGGGCTGAGGGGTGTCTGTGAGGACAGGCAGCAGTCTCCAGGGATGTCTGTGGGGCTGAGGGGTGTCTGTGAGGACAGGCAGCAGTCTCCAGGGATGTCTGTGGGGCTGAGGGGTGTCTGTGAGGACAGGCAGGAATCTCCAGGGATGTCTGTGGGGCTGAGGGTGTCTGTGAGGACAGGCAGCAGTCTCCAAGGATGTCTGTGGGGCTGAGGGGTGTCTGTGAGGGCAGGCAGGAATCTCCAGGGATGTCTGTGGGGCTGAGGGTGTCTGTGAGGATAGGCAGGAATGTTCAGGGATATGGAGGTGGGGCTGAGGGTGTCTGTGAGGACAGGCAGCAGTCTCCAAGGATGGCGCTGGGGCTGAGGGGTGTCTGTGAGGACAGGCAGCAGTCTCCAGGGATGTCTGTGGGGCTGAGGGGTGTCTGTGAGGACAGGCAGCAGTCTCCAGGGATGTCTGTGGGGCTGAGGGTGTCTGTGAGGACAGGCAGCAGTCTCCAGGGATGGCGGCGGCCTGAAGGGTCTCTGAGGGGAGGCGGGAGCTGCCCGAGGTACAGCCGGTTCCCGCCGGTTCTAGCGGCTCAGCCGGCTCAGTCCAGCCCCCCAGACCCGCTCGTGCGACGCCTTGAGCAAACTGAGGTAAGGAAGGGGGAAAATGCTGGAAAATAGAGAGGAATGAGGGGGGAAAAGTGGCGAACAGCCCAGTAGGCACCAGGGGGGTTGAGGAGGAGTGGGGGTCCCGCCCCGTCCCGCCTGTGAACATGCCGCGATGGGGCAGATGCATGGCGCCCGGTCTTCTTCTTGTCCTGTGAGCTGAGGAGTGGGAGTGACTCTCCGGGTGACAGCTGGGCACCTCCAACCCGACACAACCTGAGTCTGGGTAACATCATTTATGTGAGGAGAAGGTGGGAAACGAGCCCAGAAACGTGTGTTTTATTTGTGTCGCTGTGGGTTCAAGTGACAGATCATGAGGGGTCAGCTCAAGCCCTGCGGACCCCACTGCTGGGTCCACACAGAGCTTTTTAGTTCCATTTTCTCATTTCAAGGGAAGTATTTGGGTGGGTTTTCAGTTTCAGAGTACTAGATGTTCTGATCACAACACAGGTTTCTGTTATGTAAGAAACCCTGTAACGTGCTCATTTTCTGGGGTGAGGAGGTGTTTAGTCTAATAACGAAGGAAGAAAAGTTGCTTTGGCACTTGCAACTGATAACTTGTATTTCGTGAGATAATCGGTTTTGACTATAGGATAGATTTGATAGATTTGTGCAAAGTTAAATGAAGGTAACATGATTTTATTGCAATCATGATGTAAGCTGAGATGCAGCTCTGTCAGAAAAGGTATCCCTCCCTCTGGTATATTGTAGAATTGTGTATAGTTCATGGCTGCAGATTAGTTGGCTTAGGGCTAAAAGAGGATATTGAAGACTACTTCTTTGGATCATTCATTGTGGTTTTGTCCTCATGAGGCTGGGGGCATGAGGCAGCTAGATGGACTGATTTGCTGTTCACACAGCTCTGGTTTTGACCAGAAAAAATATTTAACTGCTTAGTGTCTGGCTTCAGATTGAAAGAGGAGTGATCTAGCTTAGGAAGAAATTCTTAGAGGGTGATGAGGCACTGGCACAGGCTGTCTAGAGAATCTGTGGGGCCTGAAAGTGTTCAAAGCTAAGTTGGACAGGGCTTGAAGCAACGTGATCTACTGGAAGGTGGCCCTGTTCATGAGAGGGGGAGGTCCCTTGCAGTCCAAATCATTTTAGGATTCGTTCTGTGATTCTATGCACTTTCCAACACCACTCCCCACAACAACCCTTGCATGGTCCTTTGGAAGGGTAGCCCCTAGAAATCTGCCAGATGAGAGTACTTAGGAAATTGATTCCCTGATGGAAGGAGGCTTTGATTCCCCCAGCAGATGCTTCTTGGCATGGTAGGGTGGGAGTGGAAAAACCTGCAAACTGGGCTCTGCCTAGATGGAGGCAGAGCAAGAAGAGGGAGCTGATGACCCTATATGCATGTGGTAGGCTTGCCATTAACAGATTGATAAATATGCCTGCTGTTGGGACCATAGCACTCCTTGAAATTGCACACAATGTATATGAATAGTGGGAGTGTGAGCTCCAGGCCAGAGTGGCATTTTTAGTGGCTCTTGCCAGCAGTGGTTGTGAGGACTCTCACTGATTCTGAGTTATGTCTGACATAGACACAGCCATGCAGCCAGGCAATATGCTTTTGTCAAAAAAACAATGTTTAATTTTCATTATTTCTTTCTGCATTTGGGCTTTTCTTTTTATCAAAGCCATCACTGTTTTCCTTATTTTTTCCAAAGGCAGCAAACAAACAAGCCTTCAAAGTGAAACAAGCCTGAGTTTTCTTTTCCCTCAGGAGACTTGTTTTCCTTATTTTCAGAAACCAGTTCTCATAAGTCCCTGCTTATGGGCCTCCCAGTCCCGTGCAAGGGGAGTATCAGAGGGGACAGGGCCTGGTGGGAGCTCTTTGCAACCTGAGAGTGTTTGGTGTTGCAATCTCCATACTTTGCAAAATGCCATTTTTTTGGGAAAATTGCCTGAATTTGACTTGGATCCTAGTGTGTAGCTGCCTGGTTCTCCAGGCTTTTAATTTTTTTTATCCAGTGGAGCAATGAGCATCAGGTCTGGTGCTCTCTTGCACACCTGCAGTTATTGCTCATAGTTTACCATGTCAGTTCTTCTGCATATGGTATTTTTTTTCACATCTGCTTCTGCACACATTATTTGATTTACTCCACAGAGGAATCCAAGGACTTGGCCACAGCAGCACAGGAGTCAAAGGCAGAGCCTATTAGGACTACAGTGTCTCTTGTGAAGTCAGCCAGGAAAACATTGCATGCCTGCAAATATCCCAGACAAACAGAGGGCAGTTTCGGAGAGGTGTGGGCAAGGAAATGAAACCAAAACAAACTATACCTTTCAAGTAACACACCAGCTTGGTCTTTGCAAGTGTGGACTCTGTGCAGTTGTTTGGGCCTGAGCTGAAGTGGCTGTAAAGTGCAACCACTCAGATTTGATGGTAGTTTACACTCCTTTGCTATATGTGTGTCCTGACAAGAGGTACTGGGACGTGGAGACTGGGGAGATGTGTGAGTACTGTTAGGTTGTGTAGTGGAGACCTGGCAGCAGATGTGCCTGTCTCTGCTGGGTGTTGCTCAACACCTTGGCTCTCCCACGCAGAAAACGTGCCTGGCTGAGCCTCTCGTTCCAGGCCAGCCACTGTGGTTATGTTCTTGTGTAATGCAGTGCTTGTTACGAGTGAGTCCACCCACTCAGCTGCAGTGTGGGCTTCACTAAAGCTTTTCAGGAGTGAGCTTGTCCATCCACAGAATGACAATCCTCTGACCTTCTTTGCAGTCTCTGGCTGTCCAGAGACAATGGCCCCAAGAAAGCTTGTTCTTAAACTTTTCCCAAAGAGCTGATTTTGGTGCCATGCGTGCTGCTAGGCTGATAGAGCCTGTGAAAACATGGAGGAACTTAGGAAGGGCACAGTCGTGGTAATGGAATGGTTGTTCTTCTGTCAGCTTCAAAACATTAAGAGTGAGGGAGGCTTACTCACTGGTGTCCCAAAGGGCTTCTCAGGTCACCCTCAGCACCACTCACTGCCTTGCTCTGGATGACACATGGCACATGTGTCTTGGAGGTGTGAGTTGCACATAAACATGCTTTTAAGTGATGTCCTGGTTGACAGGAACTTTTCCAGACCTGGAGAAGGATGCCTTCTTGGGCAACATGAGATTCAGGACTTGCAAAGTAAGTGTTTGATAACTTTGCCTTGAAACTCCTTGTGGCTGACTGTTCATTCATCTCTTTCTTACTTTGACCCTTGCCAGCAGTTTATCTTGAGGCAGCTTAGAGTGGCCTTGTTTCCCTGAGGAGGAGAGGGAAGAATGCTCCAAGAATGAAGAGTATTCATTGATCACCAAAGGCCACTGAGCAGTGGAGTGGCAGAGGTGGGAAAAATACCAAGTTGTCTATCCATCAGGCCATGGAGCCCTAGAGTTATGTGTGCCTTGCAACAGAGCACTTACAGGACAAAAATGTCACAGGGATTGAGAGAAAGCCACAGACTGTCTTATCTGAGGCCACCATTTTACGCAGATTACACCTGTCTCTGCTGCGGACAATGGGCACTTCCGGTGCCGTTGCCCTGCACGTGGTGCCTGCAGTGAGATGCAGTTTGTGTTTCAACCTGAGCTGCTGCTCCCACCAGCTTCCCCACTGGATGTGTGGAGCAGTGCAACTCGGAGACTGGCTCCCAGCCACTTTTGGGGGCTACCTCAAGGCACTTGCCACCTTACCTCTCTAGTCCATAACTAAGCAAGTGGCAGCTCAGGCTTGTTGCTGTCAATGGCAGGATTTTAGCACCTTGTGGCTGTCAGCAATGTTAGTGTCCCATGCACAGCGTGCCACTGGCCATGCTTTGGCTGTAACCTAAACCAGCCTTGAATGTATCCTTGATTCTGTCCTGGCAGGAGACGAGAGAATCCAAATCCAAAAGAAGCATGGCGTTTGCTTTCTTAAAACTGTGTTTGATGTAGGGTAGTGTTAAACAGGTTGGACCAAGCCTAGGAGAGAGACTCACTCTTGGAAAAGTCAACCTGAAAGGACTTTCCCAGGAAGACCAATTCTGAATCTGGCAGTTATAAAGCTGCTGCAGCTGTCAGATAGGCTTCTAGGAAAAATAACAGGACAGCGGGGCAGAGCTGACAGCTGAGCTGGTAAAGGTGACAAAAAGCCACGCTGCCTCACCAGGCATTGAAGTGACTATTAGCCTCTAATAGGGTGTAAAAAATCAAATTGCATGCCAGAGTATGCTTTGGACAAAGCTGATCTGGGACCTGAATTCACTGGGATATTTGCTGGTGAGTGCAACTGGATTTTCCATCTGGAAGGCATGACTGTCTGGCCTAGAAACCAATTTAAAGAACAAATTAGATCTGGCTGTTTGTCAGAGTCTCCTCCTTGAAATGCAATGAGGACAGGGTGGTTATATAATGTAAACCATTCTTGGTAGTTTAGTGGTCCTGAAACAACAAACAAGCCAAGGAGGGAAAAATTGGTTCACAGAATTCAAAGCCAAAGGAGTTCAGCTGAGGAATTCAGTCCACATGATCCAGCAGAGATGTGTGCTGCTATTCCTGTATGTCTTGAAAGGAAACTGCCACCAGATCCTCTGCTATTTTCTGTCCACAGGGCCCTACTGATAGGCGTGATATTTCAGCCTCTGCACTAAACCCCCATGCTCCAAATACGCAAGGCCAGTTGTGTGCAGAGCCAAGCAGTGTTCCCCACTGCTGGGGCACCAGTGGGAGGCAGCTCCTTCCTCACCAACACATGTTAGAGCCCTCAGGAAAGGCAAACCTCTGTGGAGAAACACGGGTTGTGGTGGCTTTGCCCTGATCTGTTGCAACATCCACTGACACAGGCAGGATGGGCACTTCAGAAAGAGTTTCTTCACCTGAAGAGTTTCCAAGCGCTGGAACAGACTGCCCAAGGAGGTGGTGGAGTCACCATTCCTGGAGGTTTTCAAGCAATGACTGAGTGTGTCCCTTAGTGCTATGGTTTTGTTGGCAAAGAGGTGATTGGACAAAGGTTAAACTCCATAATCTTGGAGGTCTTTTCCAACCTAAATAATTCTGGAATTTACAAGGTGTGTGGTAGGCAGCAGTCCCCACTAACAAGGGATTCCATGCTGTCTCCCTCTTAAAGCAGAGAAGTTTATTTTAATCACTGTATTGATAGCAGCATGTGGCCAAATTAAAGAAAAATATTTTTTGAACCTGAAGGAAATGAACCACCATTTCAGACTGATGTCCTTCAAGGGCCACTGCAAAGGTCCATTTACTACTTAGTACTGATCTAGTAATTATATATGCTTTACTTCCCGCTGTTCGTAATCATCAGCAGGCCTCTCAAACTTGAAGAAGGTACAAAGCATGCAATGAAGTGGACAGCACTGATTTATTGAGGAGAAAGAGGAAGAATGTTTACAGTGCATCAAGATGAGGTTTCAGATACCTGGGGTAAAAAAGGAGTGCTTGGCTTAGCCATGTGGACTGTGAGTTTTGTAGTGAGATGACCCAGATCTCCCCTCTCTCATTTGGGCCTGCCACAACAGATTTCCTTTTTCTGGACTGGCATAAATCTAGAGTGACTGCACTGACATTGAGCTGGCACGAGACCTAAATGGTTAAAACTAAGGAAACTAAAAAGAACTTTTTTTCCATTGACTTTAATGGGTCCCAAATGAGAAGGATTGGACCCTTTTTCTTAAAACAAGTTTGTTTATTGGCACTCAGCTTCAATTGTGCCCTTTGGGTACCCAGCCTGATGGAGATGCTACATCCTGTAATACTACAGCCATCGTGTGAACTGGTCCTGCCAAGTATGCCTTTGGGATAGAAAAGCATCATTCCATTGTCCCCTGTAATGCTGCTAAAAGAAGGCAAAGCCCCCAGTGGCAGCTAAAAACCCAGCAAGCTGGAGGAAACTCCGTAGATGCTAAAGGTTTACTGGTAAAGCTGCTTTTAGTAAAGCAGGTTAATTACCCTGCCAGGGAGGGTTTACATCAGGTGCTATGACTGCAGTGGGAGGGAAAACTCTGCCATGGAGCCATGCTGCTCTGACACCATCAGTCTGCTCCCAGGCTCACGCCCTTCCTGCTTCACTTTGCTTTCCTGTCCCTCACACCGGTGTGCAGGACTGACCTGTGGGGGGGCAGAGGGCACGAGTGAGGGCTTTGTCTTGCACAAGGGAACAGTCGAGCTGCAGAAGGATATTAGCAGTGCTCCTTGTCTCCTGGCTTTCCTCCGCAAGTAATTTCCAGGGAAATTGAACCCGACTCCGCTCCATTAGCCACTAACCTCTCGTCCACTGGGCCTGTCTTTTGCATTATGATGGAGCAGAGCTGCCTTGTGCGCTGCTGTCAGGGTCTGAATCAGCTTTGATAAAAGACCAAGTGTTGGAATGAGAGGAAGTATTTTCCTAAAGTTGTTTTCGATTTCCTGAGCTTGCTATATCCATTTTCCTTCGCTTCTGGATTCCAAAACAATCAGTCTTCTGGGGGAGCCTTGCTTCATTACTTTTGCTTTCCCCAGTGCAATTGTCACTTAGTCTGGGTTTCCCAGTCCTCCCAGCTCTGATTCATTAACTTCAAAGTTCATACAAAGCTGCTGTGGGTTTCCCGGCTGCTTGTGCTGGGATACATGCCTGCCCTGGCACTGCAGGGTTTGGTTTTCCTAGACAGGGCTGTGACACAGCTCTGCCTCCCTCCCCTGTGCACGTGGCATCTGGTCAGCCCTGGGCTGGACCCAAGATTTTGGGGTTTCTGGCTCACCCCATAAGGTGTGCACCCTACATATATATTGACTGGTTGTCCTCGGTTGGTGGCGGCTTGAGCCTGATCTGCACCTGCCAAAGCTGAAGAGAAAGGGTTTTCTTAGTCATGTGTGTGGAAATAGATTGTGGAGGATTAACAAGAACCCTCTGCCTGGCAGAGGTGAGGGGGAGGCTGGAGGAAGATGGGCTTTGGGGTGGATGGAATAGCCCAGCTGTGCAGTGAGGCTGAAGGCATTCAGCAGTAGCTTTTCACTAAACTGTTTAATGGTAAATCTAAGTGCAAATCAGTGCTCTGACTTATAAGTCCCATGTGTGCCAATGCACTGTGGCAAGCACCACAGTGTGCAAGTAACTAACTGAGCATACAATGCTCGAGCTTGGTTTTAATAGAGGAAGATTTTCTGCTCAGTGAGGGGCCAAGGGAGTTGCTGTTGGGAACAGAGGAGATTTTCCTGAGAGCCCCAGCCTTGGGATGGAGAATGTTGTGCCGTGATGATTTCATGCTTGAAAATCTCACCTTTGTTACTCCACCTGGATGAGAAGATTTTGGGTGTTCAGTCTGAGAATCTTTTTGTTACAGCTAAAGATTTGTACTGCTCCAGCTGTGTTGAGAGCCTGTAGCAATGCTCCACACCAGGGATTTCCCAGGTTCACCAAGACAAAGAATTTCCAAAGCAGTTCTCCCAGTGTAGACACATCTCTGTCATGAGCAAAACCCATCTCCCACAGGCTGCTGTGGGAATTCTTCGACTTGCAGGATACTGGGGAATAGTGCCACAGGGATGGAGGCTTTTTCTTGTCTTATTTGTTCTTAATTTAACTTCTCTTTCCCACCCAGGCTCTGCAGGAGCCAAGATAACAGCAAAAAGCAGCCTAGCAGAGATGACCATCTCTGCAGACTCCAGTGGCACTGAAAATTAAAAATCAGTTCCAAAGAAGGAAGAGCAAGCCCAGCAAGAAACAAAAAACCAAATAACTGCTGCAAAGAAATAAAACTTTTTCCTGTGAAATACTTCTTGGCCATGAAGGGCTTCTGCTGTGAGAAAAAAGTTCCTCCATGAAGAAGGGTGCAGAGCCTGGTTTCCTCAGAGCCATTTCCCTCATCATCTGAACAAAAGGTGAGAGGTTAGTTGAAAACACAAGGACAGGCGTGGGCACTATAACTGTGTGTCCACCACTTGCTGTCCCGTGCTTTCCTCCAGTAAAGCCTTCCCTCTGCGGGGTGTGTGGGAGAAGGGGTGGCCCCAAACTGTGCAAAACCTGTGTTTGCTCCATCCTCCCTTGGAAGCTCTGACCCAGCCTCTGCAGGAGCTGCTGGTGGCCATGCTCCCACCCTGGACGCAGCTCAGCTCTGCTTGGCTGTTCTCACACAGCTCTGGGGAGAGGTTCCCAGCACTGCAGCTGCACAAAGGCAGTTTGGCTTTGTTGGGAGGGAGGCAACAACGAGCTCAGGCATTTTAGGGTTATGAAAATATAAAACCCTAACCAGATACTACTAACTTTGCTTCTTGCTTGCTTCCTTTGCTGCTACCAGTGCTAGGAGTTCATATTGTGCAGTGAACCCCTTTGTTTTGTAGGAGACCAAGTGATTGAAAACAGCCATGGTATTACTATGCACGGACAGTATATTTTTTCCATGTATTTTCATAACCCTTTTCCCAAAGGATCAAATGTGTCTTTTTTCTATAACTCCACAATGGGTTAGAGCAGCTCCTTGTGCGGGAATTGTTCTGCTCCATAGGCCTCTTAATACTTCTTATAAACAAATACCAAATTAGGTAGGTAATACTCAGTATTCCTGACCTTACTTGCAAAGTATGTGTAATTGCATCTCAGAGAGACAAGGGTGTGGAGATACCCATTGTGAACTTGAGGTTAAAGATGACAAAATACTTGTTATGGGGTTTTGGTTTTTTCTGTCTTAGTTTTTGGAGTTGTTTGTTGCCTTTAGTTTTATTTTAATAAAAAGTGAGAGTATGTGTATGTGTAAAACTGCATTTCCCACAAAAGAAATGTAGGGAAGCTTTGATCTCAGACCTCTGTTGTACCTTAGGCATCTCTGGTACCTAAGCCAAAGTGTATCTAGTTGAGAATGGAGTTTCGCAATACTGCCATGAGATATATTTTTAAGTATGCATGTGTGCTTTATGTCCCTAGTTAAAACTGTGTCATTTTCTAAATATTGTCTGAATTTGAGCCATGACATCAAGACTCCACATCAGAGCAGGACCGCTGGTCCTTCAGAGTCCCTGGCATGGGAGGTTTCCACTCTGCTTGTCTTTTGAGAACAGGCTGCTTGGGACAGACAGGATACTGTGGGAGCCCTAGACCTTGCCTACACTATGAGTCCAGTGGCAGATGCTGCCAAACTGTTAAGGAGGTGATGTTGTCCCACTATAAGCATGCCAGCCTCTAGGATATAGAGCAGCTGTGGACTGGGAAGGTCTGTGACCAGGAAAAGAAAAAAAAACCTAAATTTCTCTGCCCCAGTGTCTGTCCCATTTGTGTGAGAGAGTTCTGATCTTTCCTCACAGGGGCCCTGAAAACTGATGTGGGTTTTCCTATTCCCCCATTGCTGTTTCTGTCAGGCAGCCCCCCTAAGATGTTCCACTGTCACTGCCTTGCCTTGGAGGGATGTGGCTGCACTTGCCTCAGCCCCTTGCAGTGCTCCATCTGAGCAGCATTTTGCAAAGGGATGGTCTGCAGACCATGTACTTGCACTTGCAAAAGTCCTTCCCACCCCCTTGTTTTGTTACCCTCCTTCCTTCTCTCTGCTCTGCTCAGAAAACATCTGTTTCCAGATGTTGTTCTTGAGTCTAATAAATGCAGCAAAAGGCCTTGAGTTAATATATTTACAATAGCTGGAGATGTCGGCTGCTAGTTAATGGTGGTTTGAGCACACTGAGACCCCCATGTTTCCTGCAGGGGGTGGGGGGAGGGGGAAGCAGAAGAGCAGAAAGAGAACTGGGGTGGGGATTTTCTCCCTAGTAAATGGTTGGAAAAGGGGAAGATTAGTGACAGGATTGAGCACATGGCATCTCCAGGCAGCGGGCTTCAACTTCCAGTTAGTGTCAGGAAGGACATAGTATTTTTTTAATGGAAGGTTGTCTTTAAGTGAAGGAAGGTGAGGAAAGCCTGCTTCTGTTACCTATCCCTTTACAGGTGAAGTCCTGTTGTAGATACCTCACTGGCTTGAACTGTGCTTATAGAAGCAAGAACATCCATGCCCAGCTCTATCCATTTCTGGCCTGTGGCATGGAGTGGTTCATGTACACAGTACCTGCCTTGGGTCAAAGAGGGTTTGTGGTCTGTTGCAGCAAGACCACATTGTGGTCACATTCCATATGAGGAATCCCCACATATTGTGAGCATCGTTGCAGAGCAGTGCTGGGCAAACTCTATGAGGTGCTTTGCCCACGTACAGATGTCCCTGAGAAAGACAAAGTGCCTGTGCCAGCTTGAAACTGACCAAGCTGGAGTCTTGCCACATCAGAACCAGTGCCGTGGGGTAGATGTGAAACCTTTTTGTTGTACAGAGGAGTTTTAGCTGCTTTGGGAAGTTATATGTGAGTTCTATTTGTTCCAGTTCTTTGTATGTTTGTGATGAGGTCCTTAAACATCCTGGAAGACGTGTTAGAAGCGATGGAACTGTGTGGTCACTGTCCTTTTAAGGAATATCATCAATCTCCCCAAGGAAAGAGGGATGCAGCCTCAAGCTCAGCATGTACAGGGCTTTCTAAGAGTCACTAGTCAGTGAAATTACTCCTGATTGCAAGTGAGTATTTGTTTCTACTTGACCGACTTTGAGAGTCACGAACTTGCAGGAGGACTGGTTTCAGGCCAGTGCTCACCTCCTCTCAGGCCGTTGAGAGAGCAGAAGTCCAGGCTGTGCTCAACTCAGGGAGTGCTGAGGTGATTCCACATGCCAGGCCTCTTTCTGAAGGCAGCTTTTTTGTTGAGCAGTGCTGCAGACTCAACATGCACAGTTGGCTCAGGTTTGTGGCTAAATTAGTCCATCTCTATTGGCATGGGATGACAGGGCTCCGTAATATCTCATGGATAGAAGAATTACCCTCCTGCACATCTGCAGCTAAGGCTTCTCCGTGAAACCCGTCTGACTGCAGCTCCCCAGCCTGCAGCAACTATGACATACCCTCTAAATGAGCTGATCAGCTGGAGAGGGGCTGGCGGGGAGGCAGGAAAAAGCACTTACAGAGTCATTCAGGCGATGCTCGTGTCTGGACAGCAGGATCTGTATCAAAAACCAGTGCAAAAGAGCAGAGAGCTCTCCCCAGCCAGTGGGGGAAAATGTGGTGTAGACACCCAGATTTCCATTTTTAGCTTAGAGGGTGTGTTTTTGTGCTTTCAGTGCTTAGGCTGGTATAAAGGGTGGGGAGAGAGACAGCCTTAGGTGAGATTTTGTGTAACACAGGCAGGTAGCTGCAGTCATCAGTAGTTCAACCCCAGTCTTGAGATAGTGTACTGCAGCACTCTCTAGGTCATTCAGCACCAGTTGCTGACTGGTATTTTTCTGAGAAGATCTCTGCTTCTCAAACACTGTATCATCAGCCTCTAGGCATCTTGCTTTCATTTCTCTCTGTCTACTTATTTGCTGTGATTGCAGGTGGTAACTTGGGTAACTCCCATGGAGCCGGGCCTCAAAGACTCCTTTTCCTTTTGTAATGAAGTAGGCTGCTAACACAGGGGGAGACTGGGCAGGGGGTAGGAGACTGGGGTGGCTACACCTCCTGAACAAATAGACACCCTTTGTGCGCCGGATCTGTGGGTTACACATCTCTGCCCTGCTCATATGAAAAACTGTTGAAAGGCTGCAGCCATCAGAGGGGTGTTTTCCCTGCGTGCCAGAACAGCAACACAAATTTGAACAGTGAGATGACAAGAAACCCACTAAAAGAAATAAAGAAAGGATTTCCTGCCTCGCAGACGCTAAAACCCCATTTTGGGAAGTGAGTGGCTGTGAAAGGCATGAGGCCATTCAAAGAATTGGGGCTGTGTGCTACCGGGCCCTCCGAGGGTTTGTCTGGTGGAGGAGGAACAGCTCGGGCTTGCATTAACCCGCTCCCAGAAGGTCTATCTCTTCCAGCCCCCTGAAACAGAGACCAGGCCAGAGATGAATATGAGTTTTCTCTGCCAGTTAATTTCCAGCACAGACTGCACGCAAAATCTTCATTTAAAATGTGTAAATGACAGCAAAATAGCCACAAGGGAGCCAGATTTTAAGAGACCAATTTGCTGCCTGGGTTTTAATGACTGTGCACCACGGTGAGCTGTCCTGCTTCACTGCTGAGCGTGCTCAAGGAGAGGATGAAAGAATGGACAGACAGACAGGCAGGGGCTCAGCAGAGCCTGCATGTCACCCTGGAGGATAAAATATTGTATGTTATGCTCAGAAAAACTGGGAGACGTGGCCCTCCCTTGCTGCTGAAGAACAGAAGGAGGCTTTGTTTCCCAGACGCATGGCTCAGAGCTGCCCTACGGCACGTTTTGGGGAGACTGCTCGCTGCCAAAGGGGGATTGTCTGTCTGGTGCCCTGTGCCTGGTGGGACACGGAGATGATGGGAAGTTCTGCTTCACTAGAGGGCCTCAGCAGATTACTTCCTCTGAACACTCTTGGCAGGTTGTACCCCCAAATGTTCCCCCCCTTGCACTGCAGCTTGCTTGCCTGGGGTGTTTCTCCCTGCTGCCCTTCACTTATTTCTTGCACAGCCCTCAGCTGCCAGCTCCTGTTTCCAGATGTTTCCCTCTGCTTTTCATCCTGCCTGGCTGCTCTCCTCAAAATGTTGGGGTCCAAATACCCCACTGTCAGTGCCTCATGGCTGTCCCAGGATCTGCGTGGGGGGCGCGACAGCCCGTTTGTACCATCCCATAAAGTGCTCTCGGCTGCCTGGAGGAAAGGAAGATGCAGGCTGGTGTGAGCCCAGCCTCTGCTTTACAATCTCTTTCCTGCCACTATAAATAACCTCGGCGAGAGTCACTTCAAAGGGAAGGGCTGGCGGCGCAGAGGTGGTTTGGGGACCGAGCAGGACAGGGGCGTCCCACTGCCCGATCCCACCCCGGCGCTTTGCATAAATAAATAAATCATGCAGCAAGGGGAGAGGTGGAGAGAGAGGGCGAGCAGAGGAGGTTACTTTGGGAAGCCGCGCAGCTCGCTCATCCCAGCCCCGTAGTTCGGAGGGAGTGTGTCATGTTACAGGGGAGCCACGATCAGTCAGAGCACAACGTCGCCGGAGCAGCTGAGAATTACCTCTCTCTAATGGGGACTTTCATGTGCGAGCTCCTTGCCAGTCTGCGAAGGAACTGAAACTGACAGCTTAGAAAGAATCAAAAACCTACCAGCGAACCAAAAGACTGAAATAGAAGGAAAAAAAACAGGAGGGAAAAAAAAAATCTTGATCAGATTATTTTTCCCCCCTCGCATTCTTTGCTGCAGTTGGATCCCTTTTTTCTGCACCCCTTTTATGTGTGTGTGGTTTGTTTTTATTTTTTAAAGACACCCCCCACCCCATCCACTTTTGTCATTATTGCTGTCACTTCTGATTTGCTGGCACTGGGATTCCCTTCGACGTTCTTTTTCTATGCCTTCTGGATTGTGCGTCTTGGAGTAGGAGTGAAGCTTTATTTATTCTATTTATTTATTTATTGTTTCTCAGGACAGGGAGGGAATGTTGGAGGAGAAGAGCTGGAAAGGAGTCGACGAAGCAGCTTTTGACAGGGGGTGTGTGGCTCCCCCCAGGAGTGGCGATGGGGAGAGATGCTGCCGCCTCCCTCTCCTGCTGGGCTCGGGGCTGCCTGGCGTGTCCCTGCTCTCTCTGGTGCTGAGCCTCCTGCTGTACTTTCGGACCTCCGATCTGCAGTCCCGGGTGTCCCACTTGGAAGCAGACAGACCCACGCAGCTCCCTGCCTGGCTCTCAGCAGACCAAATGGAGACAGCTATTTTGGGAAGAGTTGACCAACTGCTCAATGAGGTCAGTGTTCTTTAGTTTTGCATGTATAGTTTGTAGTATTATAGGTTTTAGGCATATGCACGCTTGCATAGTCACATCATCCATTTTTTTCCTTTTCCTTAGAATCTTTGCATGAATGATGCTGCTGCTAGGTTGAATTCCCTGTTCCTTCAGGTCCCTCCCACCTCTCAAACTTGCTTGGCGTTTACTTCTCTCTTCTCAGCCCATGCTGTAGCTGTAGCCTGCACTTTGCAAAGAGGAAAGCCTCAACCCTGATCCTGCTGGGGAGGCAAAAATCTCTAGCCCTTCTCTTCAGGAGTCTTGCATGCTGAAAGAGTTAGAATTAGAGGTTAAACCTGGGGATTCAGCATGGGTTTGAGCCCCGGAAGGGGACAGGTGTAAGGCATGTCACAGCCAACATGGCTATGGGAAGAGGTAATTGCAAACACACCAATGTTGTGATGGGCTGGCATTGCTGCTGCACCAGCCCTGACCCCTTTCACAGCTCCTGGCTCAGGAAAATGAGACACACTGGTGTTGCCAGGATGGTTTCTGCTACTGCCAGGGCATCAATATAGAGCATATGGCTATGTTATACTCACTTGAGTCCCATCCAGACTCCACTGGACCCTGTTCCTCCTCTGGTGATGGGGGAATGCTGCTACTGGCTTCAGCAGGTCAATAAAGAGGGCTCAAAAGCGCAGATTGTTGTTGCTGACACTAAAAGGTGTTGCTGTGTTGATGCTACTGTGGGCTGTCTGTATTCCTCTACTCTGACTGCGATGAGTATTCCTTGCCTTGTTGGGCTTTGAAGTGGTGTTGACATGCGTCAGGGAGCAGATGGTGGCTCATGTTGCTGAACTCTCCAGACAGGTCCCCACTGGACTGTTCCCACAGCTCTAGGAGAGGCTTGGGGGTGAAATTCAGGGATGGAGCCATTTCCACCCAACTCTCCTTTTCTCTGTTTACTCTAGCTTTGGCTTGAGTCATGCTAGAGAGATCCCTAGGGCTAGCCCAAAAACTCTTTGTAGCTGGAAAAAAATCTCTTTTGGGCTGGTATTACCAGATGACGCGAGGAATGGGATGATCAGAGTGCTGACTACTGGGACCTGCCGCCAGGTCCCTGCTGCCTGGCACCAGGGGTGACCTGGACCCCCTCCTGCTTTCTAGGAGCAGTGAAAGTCTGCGGTGAGGAGTCTAAACCTACAGCTGTCAGGCTCCGCTTCTGTTTATGGGTCTTGTGAGAGCAGTCCCTGGATCTGCTGGGGTGTGCAGCCAAAAGCTGTGAACCTTGAGTTAGCAAACACTGCAGGAGCTGAAGGATACGGTTTTGAGTTGCTTCTTTGGATGAGGAATAAGGGAAAGACAGGGTCCATGGGGCAATATCCTACTTTAAAAAGGGGTTTGGGGAGGCAGAAGTATTGCGAGTGATTGGATCTGTGCCCTGTGGTTGCACTCTCAGGCAAGGACTCTTTCCCTGCCACCAGGCAGGGGATAGTGCAGCAATCCCTCTGTTGCTGCTGGCATAATATCTGCTGTGAAGTCGAAGTTTATCTCTACCGAGATTTGAGAAGTGCCTCCCAGGAATGGTGCCTGGGGCCGGATGGCCCTGTGTCCTGCTGGCTCTGCTGGCTGCGACACCTTTCCACCTTTTTATAGCTCAGCTTAGCGAGGAAATTGGGGTCTCATGATGCCCATGTGCCCAGCAGCACCCCTGTTTCCGGAGCAGCTCCTCCTGTGCTCCTAGGGGTGGCCACAGTCCCCACTGCAGCCAGTGTGTGGGGAACAGCTGTAGGACAGGAATGACTGCTTGAGGGGCCAGCACTTGCTCTGAGTACTGCCAGGGTTACCAGCTTCATCCTGAGCCACAGCTTCAAAAAGAGCTTGGAGAAAAGTGCTGGAGACTGTGGAGGAGAAAGGGTGCCTGGCCCACGTCTCCTGTCCCTTTATACCTGTGAAGGTCTGATGCCCATGGGGGAGGTGGGCTCTGTCCCCCAGGGAGGACACCCTTTGCAGCTGTGCTGCCCACTTCTGATAAGCATTTAAACCTTCGACCTCCACACTCAGCCAGAAGCACTGGCATGACCCAGGCAGTTCGAGCTCTAGGACAAGGGGCTGCTGGTGGACAGATGGTGGGTTGCCCTATGAGGCTTTTGATTAGAAAAGAAAAATTCCGGTTCTCCTTTTCATTATGTCTGAAGTGGGGCACAGGACTGACTGATGAGGGGCAAGGATGGAGAAAAACAGGGTAGGTAAAGGGACCAGGGAAAGGATGGGAGAAAAAAAGTAAGGAAAGCAAAATAAGTTGTGCTGACCATGAGTTGGGGAGAGGGGCTGCAGATGGGTTTGCTGTGATGGACATGAAAGTGGGATGTTCATCTCGCCCTGCTCAGACCCTTGCCGCCTCTCATTGCCACATCCTCACCATTTCCTGGTGTTTCAACCTTAATGGGTTTAACAGCTGCCAGCTCACTGTTATCCATCACAAAATAAAATAGCAAAGCTTTAAAGGAACCCCAGCTTTAGAAAAAACTGATCAGAGGTGGGAGAGAAGGCACAGCACAGGAGCACATTTCTAGCTCTGGTGGCTGTGAAGATGAGCTAGAGGGGTATAACTAAGTAGTCTGAGAGGGCTGATAGAGGAGATCTAAGGTTATGCTCAAAACCTGTACTGCTCTGAGCTGGAGTGTGTAATGCCCTCCATTCTGGGCCATGACTGTGCCCAGGTGTGCCCTAGGTGTTCCCAAGGATCAGCAAGGGACACCATACAGATTGCACTGAAAAGTGCATATTGCCAAAGTCCTTTTAGAGGCCTTTCTTCTAGATATGGAAAAATAAAGCAAAGTGGCAGGGAGAGAAGCTGGGGTGGTTTGCTTAAGATGTTAATTTTAAGGCAGCTGGTGGGGATGTTTTCTCCATCTCGGAGCCTGGTTTTCGAGCACAGCCACCAGCTGGCTGTGGCAGAGTTTCCATCTCAGCTCAGGAGGAGCGAGGAGAGGGCGGCAGATGCTTTCCCAGAAGCAGCCTGACCAGGGCTTCATTTGCTACTGTGTAAACCTCTGCCTGGTGTAGGCGAATACCACAAGGGAATTTTCTACCAGACTCAAATTGACTAGGTTTTCTTGTAAAAACATCTGTGCAGAATGGGCTAGAAACAGGTAGTACAGGGAGAACTTTAACTCCATGTAGGAATTTGAATTCCTCTGCATTTATGAGACGTCATAAAATCATACAAGGAGCACAAATAAGCTCACTACTGGCATTTGCAAGAGAGGCAAATCTTTCCAAAGGAGAAAACAAAGTCCTTTCCCATGCTGGGGAGCACTTGGTGCTATTTCACTTGCCAAAAGCTCATCAGGGTGGAGAATGGGATGGATTCAGAGCTGTTGCTAGAAAAAGAAATCCCAGAATTTGTGAATTTGTAGAGATAGAAATGTGTACGTGTGATGCAGCAGCAGGTAATCCTGTGCACCCTGGGGGAAGATCAGCTGCCCCTCAGCCTTCTTAGGGGCTTGTATTGAAGGTGTTTGTTGTACTTTTAGTGATTCTGAAGGGGTTCAGGAATCTGCCTGTGAATGGGGAGGGAGCACTGATCCTCATTGCTTTCTCAATAGTCTAATTTCTCTGGAACTCTTTCCTTACTTGTGCAAGTAAAGGAGGGACACTAGAAAACTCTTTCCCTCCTGACTTGAAGTGTTTTTCTCCCCTTCTTTTATTCCAAATCTCAAAGCACACTGCTTTGTTTCCCAGGGTCTGTAACCTTGCTCTAAGCATCCCCTGCCCACATCTTTAGCTTAGCGTTCTTTGCTCCACAGTCGGGGGATCTATTTTTTTTTTTCTTTCAGCTTCTCTGGTAGCTAAGTTCTATTTCCTTTCAGCTGCTTGTAATCCTTGTACCTAGGTGGTGTTATTTCCAAGCTTTTTGCTCCACCTGGGAGGACTCACTGCTCACTTTTGCTTTGTGCCATATGGTCCCATGATCCTAGGACCTGGGCCTTTAAGAAAAAATGGGGAAATTAGAGGTAAAACAATAAGAGTTAACAACCCACCCCTGAAATCCTCCTGATGGTTGTAATAGATTATCTATTTAAAATGTGTTTCTCTTAGCGGTTGGAGATAGTGGTGGGAAATGATTTCGCCTCCCCGGGTGACTGCAAACAACTGGGGATGCTAAAGAGCTATTAATCTGCCCCCTTTGAAGAAGTGCCCTCCCTCTCACCTAATCTCAAGTGCCCATCCAAAATAGACAGGCACTTGCAAGGTTTAGGAGAGTGCAGCCATGGTCCTTTAATGTCAGAAGTGATCTTGCTGTCACTGCTCTGTCCACCCGTGTCAGCCCTGTCCTGTCACGCTTGTGGTGAATTAACAAAACCCATGGGAAAAGCCTGTGCTGACTTTACTGCCCATTCCCAGCAAGTGTTTCTGCATGACCTCCTGGCCTTGCCGTCTTGCAGATGGGATTTTCCCTTTCCTCGCACTCAGCAATGTGCCATGGCTCCCTGAATCCACAGAGGTGCAGGTGGGGGCGATCAGCTGTGGCTCCAGCGCTGGCAAAGGATTTCTTTAGCCACTTGTCGTGGTGTAGGGGGAAGATGCAGCTGTTATGTCACTGGATAACGTGACAGATGAGAGCAGGCTCTGCTAACAAAGCAATCCCCTCCATAGGAACTGTTTTCAACCTTTCTGGAAGGCAGCCTGTTGCTGCTCTTGATGTTACAAGCTCCAGGTATCCCCCAGATGAAAATGCAGATCCCAGGAAAGAGATTGCTAACACTAGATTTCCAGAACCCACCTCCTTTTAAGATTTCCTCACAGAAACCAATCTTGCCCTAAAATTGAATGGTTTTCTGTTGCTTGGGAGTGAAAGTTTTCTCTTGGAAATAACATTTTTAGAGGGATGTACATTTGGTTTGCTCTCCTGAACAAAGCCAGCTTCTTGTGTTGGACCAGGCAATATTTTGCACAGTGGAAATGAGGGAAGCAGAAAAGGCTGGGGGGTTTGTTTTGTTTTGCCATCTCCACCCAAAGTTGAACTGAGGTCTCCAAGAGCCAAGGATTTTTTCTGTGGCAGTGTTTGTTTAATAGACTGTGCAGGGGAATGAACACCAGGTGCTCCTAAATCCCTGGTAGGTTGTGCCTGCCGCTAAAGGGGAGCAGTCCCACGGCACCACTGCCCTTTGCACTCCCCAGGGATGTGCAGAGCTCTTGGGCTTGAGGGAAACACGAGGGATGGGGCAGAATGTCCAAATGCTGGTAAGTGTGTGATGGCTGCCTGCTCATGGTGCACAGGGCTGTGCTCCAGCCTGCCCAGCAGCACCCGTACCTCCCTCCCAGGGGCCCCTGGCCTTGAGAAGGCTATTTCAGTTGTTCCAGGTCTTTCCACTACCTTGACCCTGCAGATAAAGCCTCAGGGAAATGTTATCAGCCCTATTCCGTTCCCAGTCATGCTCTAGTCCTGCTGGGTCATCACTTCCCTGTCCAGTTATGCTGCTCCTCTCTTTGTAAGCCTGCACAGCAACCCAGCCAAGGCTTCTTGCAGCACAGCCTAACTTGGCCATTCCCCCCCTACAGTCCCTCCAGTGTCTCTGCACTTGGTGGGGCAGGGATCTCTTCCATGTTTCCTTGCAGATCTCTGTCCTGTAAAGGTCCCTGTTGCATGCAGGGTGTTTGGACCCTTGTTGGCTTGGCAGTGGCTTTCTGCTCCTGCCATTGCACACCATCATCCCTTCCTTGTCTAAGCCTGATTCGCAAACATGGGAGCACCACCCAAATGTGGCAGTCTGGCGTTGGAGATGTTTTGGTTGGCACATTTCTGGATGGGAATGGGGCTGTGTGTGTCCACACACCAGTGAGTATCCAAATAAAGGCTCTGCTGTCCTGCTTGTGCTCATGTTTGACCACTAGCAGTTAGAAGCCAGGCAGTGCTGCAGAGCAGAGCTGTGCCATCTGGGGTGGCAGCAGCATGGGAACGTGCCCAGATGCAGAAATTCGCATATCTGTGCTTTTAGCTGAGAAGGTAAACATCGATGAAATGCTCTATGGGAACTGCCAATTTTCCTTGCCTAAAACCCTCTCCTCACCATGCTATCAAGTCAACTTGCTATCAAAACATTTCAATCTACCATGCAAAATAAAGCTCTGAAAATATTTAATTTCTAGTCGGTCACAACAACTGTTAGTCTTTTGACTTGCAATGAGGAAGCCAGTCCTTTCAAAGTGAATAAATGGAAATATTCCAGCCAATTTTGGCTTCCTTCATCCCAGGCGGAAAAAAGTTGATTTACTTTTATCCTCTCTAAAAGAATTTTTCCCCAAACTGATAGAAGGAAGATGCTCAATTACTTGTGAAAATAAAGCAATTTCTATATGATCTTGGGCAGGGCTTGTCTTCTGATAAGGCTATTTCTTTTGAAATATTGGCCCACTTGTGAGGAAGTTCAAAAAACAGGAAGGCTCAGTGGGGATGGGAAGCTGGGCTTGCAGGTAAGGAGGGAAGAGAGAGTGACTCCAGAGCTTAGGAACCCCAGCAGCTCAGTGTTTTCAAATATTTAACCAAGTGTGGTTCGCAGGCATTAATGAATAACCTATTTGGATTGATTTGCATTTTCTTCACTAAATTACGGTTATTTTGCAAAGTCTGTGAGGGGTGGTGGGGACGCTACCCCTGAAGTGCATTTTGCTCAGGACATGGGTTAATTTTGTTGACATTCTCAGCGAGGGAAGATGCACTGACCTCAGGTGGACTTTATTTGCCCTTCAAGAGATATACAGATGGGCCCAGAGAGCAGGAGACTGGCATGCTGGCACCATTAGAAATCCAAACTCATGTATGAAATGATCATTCTGACAAAATTCCACCTTGTGGAAGCTCTTGACAGGTTTTTTGTGTTCTGCCCTTGGGGGGAAAATTAAGTTTCACAGCATCTGAAGATTTCAGGGGATACTGTTGCTGTTTGCATCTTCAGCCATAATCTTCAGTTCATCTTCAGCCATAATCTTGCAGTGAGACCCTTCTGTCTATCCAGGTGTTTCCAAGAACATAAGGAATGTGCTGCAGGGTGGAAAAAGACCTGCTTCAGATCTTCATTTTCTGCCCACTGAGTGGGTCTCCTGAGAAATACGGCTTTGTCACGAGGACACTGTCACCAATTTATTTGCCACTGCTGGCTCTTGGTTTTGTAATGCCTGTCAGGAGGACCACATTTGGAGGCCATTACGAAACTCCCTCAGCCTGCTTTCAATCAAACCCTGCATTTCTAGTTAGGGGCTATGAACTTTATTGCCTTTCTTCGTTCCCAAACTGTTCTGCCCTGTCTCTTCCATCTCTACTTGTGCAGCATCCCCTCCCAGTTCCACTTTTTCAAGAATTTGAGGCTTTGGTTTCAATGGTACAAATTAATCCTTTTTCTGTTTTTCCTCTCTTGGCAGAAATTAAAGTTCCACTTGCCAAGACATCGAGAAGTTCGAGACACATACCAGCGATGCAACTGCCCGGCAGGTAGGGATCCACAGCCGGCACTGTGGAAGATGACAAGAACTTTTATGTCTACATCTCATGGAAGGATTTTTTAATGCAGTCTCCTGTGTGAATGCAAAGTTGTGTGTACTTGCATAATAGTTTGCTCGAGGTATAGGAAATTGATGTGGAGATGTGAGCAAGTTTGGTATGTGCATAGGTGCCAACACTTGAGAGGAACAACAGGAAAAGTGCTAGACATCCAGGTGGATGTCTAGGTAGCCAACAGAGAAGGACACATCTGGAGAGCCAATGTTTCCACTGATTTTAGATACCAGTTTTGAAGTGGTCAGAGGTCTCGAGAAGTGCATCTTTCTTGGCTGATTTTGGAAGGTTTGAGACATGTAGGCTAGATCCAACACCAAAGCTGAATTTTGGTGAGCCAAAATGCCTCTAGGGTGAGAAGATTTGAAGTCCTCGGTGTTCTACAACTATCTGAGGCATGATGCAGAATTAACAGCCTTCTGCTGGAAGCAGCCATTTATGAGGGGCTTGAATGAAGTGGTCACTTGAGGTCCCACTCATATAACATACAGAAATATTATGGGATTGCCTAATTGCATTATGGTTTTAATCATGTTAATATCAAAAGGCTTTTTGAGACACATCTTCTGAAGTGGTTTCAATACAATAAGTGACAAATTGCTATGGAAAAAACGTTTGTGAATGGTATTTCATTCCACGAGTATGAATCATTCAGCCTTTCTCATTGTCTTTTGATGCATTTGACTAGAAAAAAAGAGAGAAGTTCCAGCTACCACTCATATCCAAAGTTGAAGTTCTGGGAGAATTTGAATCTGTATATTCAAACTGGGTGACTGAAACTTGTTTTGCAAAGAAGGTGGCAGGGAAAGTTATGTCTGGATGAGCACATGAAAGTAGCATTTCCATTTTCAGTTGTTTCCCCTTTGGCTCTCCTTCATGTCCAGTGTGACAGTATCTGGCAGTGAGCTTAGCAAAAGGTATTTAAATGTGGTCAGCAGTTGGGATAAGAGTGGATAAAATTACAGAGGGGTTGTCTTTGCTGTAGGTAAGGTCTCAAAATCATTGTATTTAGACTTGTACAGACATAGTCTCTTGCCAGACTAAAATGACTTTGCAGCACAGCAGCTTGTAAAAGCAAGAGTTAAAGTTCTACAGGTTTGTAGTGGAAAAGAACTAAAATCCAGGATCCAGAACTGTAAAACATTGGAAAAAGCCTGATTTGACTAGTCCAGATCAGGAGTCTTGGACTTTCTTTTTAATCCCAGAAAGAAACAATGGGAGCAATTTTGGTTTACATTTAAAAGATGGTACAAATGAAACATTTTCCAAGTATCGTTTCTCAAAATAACAGATCAAAACTGAGTTCAACTGATTTTAAATACCAACATTTTCCCTTCAGTGGGAGCACAAATCACAGCCCTCCTCCATTTTTAAGTTCTTGCCTGGACTTGAGAAATAAATGCCATAAAACCACAGGAGTGAATGTCCTCCTGGTGTTTCTAAGCCAGCTTGGAAAAGGAAACTTAGAACTTGAATGCAGAGCAGAGAAAAAAGATATTAGTTCCCTTTTCAGGCCATCTGAATGTCACTCCTACACCATTTGTGTAATAGATTAATCTCCCAGGCATTTCAGCATTGAGTTCTTTACACCTGGCTCCAGATACCCACATCCCTTGGGAAGCTTTGGCAGCAATCTGTGCTGGATTTCTCATAAATCTTAGGTGCCTATTCATTCCACTAAGCTCACAGTATTGCTGAATAACAGCTTTGACTCATGAGGACAGTAAAGATAAATGTCTCCTAAGGATTGAGGCTTTCTTTTTACCTGTCAAACTTGCTTGTCTTTGTCAAATATTCTGTGATACAGAAAGTATATATAAAAATTTCCCCCACCCGTCAGCTAATCTGTTGAGGGAAATTGTGAAACCATGGTCTAAAGCTGATGTTGTGGCAGGTGAGGTTTTGATTGGCTTGGAGCAGTACAGAAACAAAGGAACCTTCAACCAGCTGTTGTCTCCTCTTAGACCCTTTGCTCCAGGGTGTTTCCCTTTGGTATCCAGGCTGGTGCAATGCAGCCCACCTGACCATTTTTCAATGTGGTCTCTCTTCCAGCACAAGACCTTGGGAATCCTTTTCCTCTATGCATTTTTTTCCCTGGTGTTTAAAATGCCCCAAGGACCAGACAAGATGACTTTTGCGGGAGACCAAGGTATTCAGAAGCATCAAGATGTTGCAAGACTTGGTGCATGCCTGTTGCTCCTCACTGGCCCACTTCATTGCCCATAAACACATCATGCTCCTCAGCAAAATAGATGTTTATCAGAAATGACATTTGAGTTCACCCCTATCTGTGAGTCAGGTCCCTGCACGGCAGAGAAGGGGAAAAGGAAGATAAGTTCATTTGCTGACCTGTTCAGTGCGGATGTGGAGGTCCAGGGCAGTGTCACCCATTGCCATAGAAGAGCTTCTGAACAGATGGGATTGTGAACAGAAATAGTTTGGAAAAGCTGGGAATAGGAGAAAAAGAAGATTGTGAAGTGTGTGACTTTGCTGTGGCTATCTGAGAGTGTGTGATAAGGATTCTAGAAATAACATGGTCAGGAAAACAACATAGCTGTATTTACAGCAAACAATAAGAAAAGTTTCACTTGACTGGAAAACAGCTACTTCAGATCACTCAGGCTGGGTGTAACTACCTGTGAGATGTTGCTCCTTGGCACTGTGTTTTTTGAGTTTATAGGTCACAGTGGGCTTCTCCAGCAGTGTCTTGGTGGGGAGGACACAGCTCTCAAATTTAACATAACCTATCTGGGTAATTAATGACTTTGTTCCCTTCAGTAGGTAGCCTCTGTCATTCCTTCTGTCCCCACTTACTGCTAGACAGATCTGGGACAACTATGTGCAGGTTGGAGAAGAGAAACACCGGTAGCAGCAATGACTGTACCCAGCTGTTCTCCAGCCCCGGGCCCTATGCTGGGGCCAAGTGTGGGCAGGGAGCTTACACTTGTTTTGGTCTGAGGTTGTTGAATGCATGGATGTGACTTGGGGAATTTTTCTGGGACCAAGCAGATGCTTTTCCATATGGTGTGTGGATGTGGTCGGGAGCTACCTGAGGCTGGAGGATCCTCACAGCCAACTAACCTCCCTTAATTTTCTCCATGTAGTAAAAAAATGGTGCAAGGGGAAAGCATTTTGTTTCAGGTTGACAGGGCAAAAAAAATCTTCAGTTTTCATGGTCTATTCTTGATCCAGTTGCAGATCCAGACTGTGTCTGCCTGGGCAGTCTCAAATAGCCAGGGATTACACCACAATCCCTTCCCACAGCTTTCCTGGCGGAGGTGGGCGCTTGTGTATTTTGTATATTGTGACTCTCTTTATTAGACCGTTCCCATCTTCCTCTCCTCAGCTCTGATTTTCACAGTCCCCACGTGGCTGTTTTTCACTGTGCTGGCTCTCTGCTCTGGTCTTCAATATCCCTTTAAAAAAAAACAAACTGGCTGCTTTCCCTCTGCCTCCACAGTGCTTGTTTTGGTCTGGTTTCTCCTTGGTCAGGTTGGGAGCCTGCAGTGCTGGAGGCGGTCAGCCATGCAAGCAGGAAAGCAGCTCAGAGGGATGCTGAATGGCTTTTCCATCCCTCCCTGTGGCAGCACTCGGGGCCAGAGGAGGGACCTGGGCTGCAGGAGGAGGCAGCTCCCAGGCACTGGCACTGGCAGTCAGAGGGAGGTTGCACAGCCCTTCCACAAACCAGTGTACTTTCTGTTGTTACAGGGGCTTGGAGGATGGTGTGGGGCAGCTGCAAGAATTTTGGCAGTGGCCAGGAGCTGAGGTTTTCTCTGGAATGTCTTTGAGGCTTTGCAAAGGAATGTCCCCTGGGCATTTCTTCTCATACAAAATTTCACCCACTTTTCCTATCTGCCCCAACATGGGGCACAGAGAAGGCTGCTTGACCATCCTTCCTTCAGCTGCGACTTGACAGAAATACCAGCAGGAGATACTGCAACTCAAAATTGTTGCTGCTGTTCCCCTTCTTGCAGGGAAACTTGCAGGAGCTAAGGTGCAGCCATAGCCCCAGTTGCACCCAGGGGATGTGTGCCACTTGGTGCACACACTCAGTCCAGGCATTCTGCTTTTCTTCTTGGCTACACCCATTCTCTGCTATCCAGACCCTTGACACACTGGCAGCTGCTGGATGAGGCCAGCAAGGAGCAGTGTAGGGATGCAGTGGGATGTTGGCTTCCACCCAGGATGTGACACCCAGAGCCAGCAGGGCCAGCTGATGGGAAGTGGACTTCCCACATCCCAGCCTGTGCTTGCACTAGGCAGGTGTAGAAGAAGGAAAAAATGCTGGGAAAGGCAGCAGATGAGGGGTTGGTGGGGATGGCTGGAGCAAGGGGAGACTCGTGGGCAGTGTGGGCTGAGCCTTGGCCCTGCAGCATACAAGTAGGATGTTGTATCCAAGTGGATGCATCCGTTTCTAACTTGGGATTTGTATCTTCTCCCCAAACATCTCTGTGGAGATGAGCCAAAAAGGGGGACAATGCCTAAGTCCTGCCTTCTCCCCACATCCCAGCTGGGGTGCTCCATCTCTTGCCAGGTTGTTTTCATGGCTTTTATATTTTCTTGCTGTCATGTTTAACGTGATCCTTTTTCAGCTTGCTGGGGCTGCTTGGACAGATCACAGAATCATAGATTGATTTGGGTTGGAAGGGACCTTAAAATATGATCTAGGTACACTCCTCTGCCACAGACAAGGAGTCTTCTGTTAGACTAAGTTGTTCCAAGCCCCGTTCAACCTGACCTAGAACACTTCCAGGGATGGGGCAGCCCCAGCTTCTCTGGGCGACCTGTGCCAGTGTCTTAATGCTGCTCAAAGGCTCCCATGAGATTAAAAACATTAACAGACTGGTGAGCCCTGAGAGGTGAAGGAGGTGTTTGGGATCCCTGGTGTGGGGTGAGGGTGTGGAAAGGTCAGCTCCAGCTATTTAAACACCAGCAGCCACAAGCTGTGTCAGTGGCCCTGGCTCAGAGCCATGAGGAGGATGAGGTGGGAGGGTGCAATGGAACACCCTTGGCCCTGTGGCCTTACTGTCAGGAGGTGCATTGAACTGGTTGAAATGCTATGGTTTTGTATTTCACCCCTTTTGAGGACAGTAAGTCAGCATGACTTTCTATGCTGACTGTGCAAAAGGTGTTTTCTGCTTTGAAAGTGGCTCAACGCAGCTTTTTGACAAGCGCCGACAAAAGAATTGGAAAAGAGGAATTCTGTCTCAAGCAGCTGCTCCTTGCCAAGTTTTGGGCTCTCTGAATTGTGTTTTCCCTTGGAAGGACTAAGCCCTCATGGCAGGGCTGACCAGAGAGCTGGGATGTAGAGGGAGCAGTGCCTGGGCTGCTGCAATGGGCATCCAGCAGCGCTGCAGCCATGGCAGCTCATTGCCGTGTCAGAAAATGGGGTTCTCTGGCATGCCACCCCCCTTGCACATCTGGAAGAAAAATTGCAGTATAATCATTGCTTAAATACTGCCCTCATTTTTCCCCTGGGAATTCTATTATTCCCTGAAATTTAAATATATTCCCCCATCCACATTTTTGGGCCCTCCAGAGTATATACACACTTCAGCCTGGAAAGTTGCTCATGCGCCCTGGGCTGCTGGCTGTATTTTGGTTTGGGGTTTGTTTGGTTTAGACATACTGTTGTTTCATTTGTTTTGAAGATGCAAACCACACAATGAATTCCATGGATTCTGTGAGCAGTTATGAATAAATGTGGATGAACAATTCAGGAAAAAACCAAACAAGTAGTTTGGTCACTTAACTCTCTTTCTCTGAACATGTAGGCTGCTGTGCTCTTAACTGGAGTGGCTTGAGGAGTCACCCCAACCTTGGCTTTTGTCACCTGTATGTTGCCACATTGTGGCTGAGGGACAGGAGGAGGGAGAAAGGATGTTCCTTAAACCTCTAAGCGTCAACTCATCTGGCTTAGTCTGCTTTTGGGATTTAAACTGACTTTATTAAGGAGCATTTAATTAATTTTAATTAAGTTGCAATTGTTGCCTGAGTGGAGATTAGGAGGCCTTGGGTAAGCCATTAATACGTTTGTGAGCATGGCCTGTGCTGCAAAATGGTTAGAGGGCTCCAAGCATCCTTGTGTTAGGATGGCAGACACCTCATCCTTTCCCTTTTTATCCAAAATATGCTTAGAAACAGCCAAAGAATTGAAAAGGTACTCTGAAACACTGGTGCTCTGAAAGTGGGTGGCCTGTTCATATACACCCATCTACTTGTTCAGATAATTCCCCCTTGCCATGCTTAGGCCTGTTTCCTGTACACCCCAGGGCTCCCCTCTCTGTCTTTTATATGTCGTCTTCTTTTAAACTTTTTATTTTTGGCTTTTTTTAAATTTTAAACTGGATGGAAGGTGGGAAGAATTTCCTTTAAAGACATGGAATTGCTATGGGACTTTCTCTGGAGGCTGAGCTCTGCCTAAAGGTGCAAACAGGTGAACATTTATATTCGGGTGTGTATGAGTTCTGGTGACACAAGCATTAGCTTTAACAGTGGTTGTATATTATGGCCCAAATGTTACATCCTAGCCCTGGATAAACCTTGGTTGTTTGAGACAGCCATTCCCCATGCAAAACCAGGGATAAACAAACCTATTTCTCAGGCAAAGGTATGGTGCAGAGAGAGACATTGAGGATTAAATGCATGGAAAGGAGATTTTGTAGCCGATAACCGCTGTGAAGTACTCTGGCCAAAGCACAGATAGGGGCAGGAGAAAAGCGTTGTGGCTGTGCTGATTTTTATCAGTCAGTGGTCCCGATGTGACCTTTGCTGTCCACGTCTCAATAACAATCCAGTGCCACATGGCACCCCACGTGCAGACTGGGGCCCAGCAGGTTGCCTGTGGGGCACCAGGCCGCATTTGGAGGGCTGCAGCAGGGAGCTTCTGCATGTTTGACGGGTTTGTGTACAGATGTTTGGTAGAAGTGTTTACACCATTGCGTGCCTGTGCTTACAATGTATATGGTACATATGGGCATAAATCAGCGCCTTGACAAAGCAAGGCAAAAACATCCCAGCTGGCTGAGGAAACCCGAGGAGCACATTGCACTGCTACTGTATGACAGGGGCTTTGATTCAGCACGAGCGTGCTACCGGGGTGGAGGATTTTCCCTACGGCCTGGACTGTGTGCACATGGCCGGGCTGGTTTGCGTCAGCCGCTGACGCACGTCCGGGCCCCGCGACGCGGGTCTCGCGTGTGCTGCCCATGCTGGCAGCCCTGTGGCGGCCGGAGGAATGAGGGTGAGCCGTGCCGGCCGCCAGGCTCCACGGCGGGGCACAGCGCCCGGTGGCGGCCGAGCCCCTTGCGCAAAGCGTGGGCGCCCGCCAGCCGCCGAGCAGCGCTGAAAATACCCAGGATGGGCCAAGGGAGATGTTGCAGGCGCCAAGCGGCTCGGTCCGAAGCTGTTAGCAAGGGGACTTCGCTTTGGTGCTGATGTTAGATGCTGCCGTGCGCCTGAGGGCCATGGGGAGGTAAAAAGTGGGCTGCTGGCCTGGCCAGTGGCAGGATGGCTCTGTTTGGTGCCCCTGTGGTGGGCCAGAGAGGGGTTTTACATTGGGATGCAGAGGCCCGTGAGGAGTTGTCCTCTCCAAGGTGTCTGCTTTCAGTGTGGCGATACCTGATTCCCTGTTGGCTTTTCCGGGCATCTGCCTACACCTTTGCCCGATGGGTACCAAGGACCAGACTGATCCGCTGGTGCCCGAGGGTGTCCCAGGACGCAGATCAACAGGAAGAGGGGAGGGGCGGTTTTCCTTCCCCTGGATCGTCTTTCAGCCCTTGTGCCAGGCTGGGGCCGCAGGTACGCTGATGGTACAGGGGCAGAGTCAGCCTTTAAAAGGGAGAGGTTGCATCATGCGGGGCTGGGCGGGCCTGGAGAGGCAGAAACCTCATCTGTTAAACATATACCGCCCCCCCTCCGCCGGGGAACATTCAATCCTCTCTTTGATGGACGTCCAAGAAAATACTTCTTCCACATCCTAAACTTGTTAGCACCAGTTAATCATCTTAACCTTCTTCCCCTCTGAACACACACTCCAATGAGTTTCCCATCGCTGGCAGCTGTTAAAGAGGCAGTGACGCTTTTTGTGCCAGCCTTTGCAGGCGAGCGCATGGCCGTTAATTATTAAACCTCCCGGCTGTCCCCCAGGTGGGGGAGCAGCACCCCACACCTTGTGCTGAAGCCCCTCCGAACTGACTGTCCGATGAGTCACTTTGAGGGTGGATGCATTTGATGCAGCTCTCCCGTTCCAGGAACTGTACCAGGTCTGTGTCCCTCTTTGGCATTATGAATGCATTTGAAGCAGAAGCCCGGGAAAATATTTGTTTGCGTTACAGTGATGCTCCAACATCCCAGATGAATGCTACAGAATGCCAGCAGCGTTCTGTATGTAGTGTTCATCTGGGTTGGAGAGATGTGCTCATGTGTGGGGTCTGTGCCACGCACCTGGTGAGAGGAGTGGGCTGTTGTGACATGACATGTGGTAGCTGGGCATCTGCCCTTTATTGCATCTGGCTGTTTCTTCCCTTTCCAGTCTGGAAACCCTCTAGTTGCCCATTGTGTGTCTTTGGTTTTCCCCTCAAAACACGGTTGTGTTTTAGATAGAAGAAAGGTGACATCCTGATGCATCCATCCCCTCTGCAGTGCCCAGGACTCTGGTGGGGTAGTGATGTGCCCTTTGATGGGTGTGTACCTCTTGTATATAAGGAATTGGGTAGCAGCCCACTTGCATGGGCTCCCTGGACCAACCCCTCACTCCCCAGAACAGCACTGGGATGAATTCTGTTCTGCTTGCCCATCCTGTTCTAGCCTGGCTGCTGAGAATGAGTGTATGTTTCTTCCTCATGCAATGTCTTGGGTGAGCAGCATCGCAGATGGGCTGTGCAAGCAGGCGGTAATTAAATCAGCGTATTCCCCGGGGGGGGCAGCTGATGAACAGCACATGGGGGGACATGGGGGCTGAGGCACACACGGGCAGTCTCAATCCATTGCTTGCCTCACTCTGCTCCCTTAGGATGTCTGGTTTGTTTTTTTTGTTTGTTTTGTTTTGTTTTTTGCTTTTCTTTTTTTCCTTTCTTTCAAAGAGAAAATGAAGATTATATCAGCAGAACTGGAATCTGAACTGACAGAGCTTTGTGCAAGGGACTTGTTTATTATGATTTGGTGTTACTCCAGGCAGTGTGTCCGCCTTGCTGGGGACCACCCAGCTGTCCCATCCACACCAGACTACCCTTGCTGGGCGACTCAGCCAGCAGCAGGTAGAGGACCTTTTGGGAAGGCTCTTCCAGTGAATGAACCTGGTATTGGAATGTGGCACTGGGTGGATGCAGCCAGATCCTGGTGACTGCTCTTTTCTTGTCCTTCTCCTCTGTCATCTGCCTCTGGTGTCCCAGGGAGGAGATGTTGCTGGAGGCAACAGCAGCTGCTGGGAGTTGTGTGTTGGCCTCGTCCCTAACGGAGCTGAAGAACACAATGGGCTAGGATTTTTTTTAATCCTTTTTTGTTTAGGTTTAAAATATTAGCTCCTTATTAGAGTGGTTTTGGCAGGAAAGAGGGAGTAGTTATGTCTCCCAAAATGGCAGTCCTTGCCTCCACATTAACTTCTCCTTAGACCCTACAATATACAAGTGCCACACACATGAAAGAGGGCTTGAAACCCCAAAAGCACCCACAGAGCTTACATGTCTGTGGCACTGCCCTGTCACAGTGAGGGAGTCACGTGTCAGCTCTCTGCTCAACAGGGAGCAATTTACCTGGCTCTGACCCCTCTGAAACCCATGGAGAAAGCTGTGTTATTGTGAGGCTCTTTGCCATCCACTGTGCAATGTGATTTAATCTGGATTTAAAGGGAGAAGAGAGGAGAGGGGAAAACAAACGTGCATTTTTCTGAAAGGTGTAGCCTCGCGTTTATTGGTTTACCCCCAATTCATGTGTGTGATGATGTCTTGCTTATGTATGAGTGCTTATAGAAATGCGTATTTGTTGGGGAAGCAAGTGGAGTTGGGGTTTATCATGTGTGGTTGTAAATATTTCTGTCTCTGAATTCCAAAGCCATCCTGGATAGATCCCCAGGCTCTGCTATTGCATTAAACTGTATCTTAATAGGCAGGGTCCTGGAGTTTCTTGGGATGGTGATGGGAAGTGGCTCTCGGGCCCTTTAGGAAGGGAAACTACAAAAATGTGACTCTTGGCTCAAGGGCTGCTGTGGGGCATGCGCCACGTGGTTTGGCATGCATTCAGCCATTCCCCCTTCTCCACGTGGGTTTTTCTATGTGCCTTTCCCATACAGCAAGCTGTTGCAGACCTTGGTTCTCATTCCTCCTCTTTGCTCTCTTCTTTTCCAGAACAGTGAGGGTTTCCTGCTTTGATACAATTTGCCTCTTTAGCAATGACTGAGGAGCCTCAAACTTTTTTTTTTACCAGGTGTACCACGCAGCCCATGTACTTTGGGGAAACTTCTCTCTGAATGTAACTTCTCTCCCTTTTGCCCTCGTGCCCTCAGGGCCTTTCCTTTTGTCTGGGAGGAAGAGCTTCAGAGTAACTGATGTCTAAACTTGCTTGATTTTCCTCCAAGTTATTTTTTCTCTCCTCTGGGGAGAAGGGAAAGTATTCTGTGTCCATTTTCTTTGTGTTCTCTTTTCTTTTTGAGATTATAATGGGATCTCTCACTACCTTAAAAAATAACCATCTGTATGCCTAAATAAGAAAAAATCTTGCCCTCTCAAAAAAGATGGAGGTCCTGACAGAATTTAGCAAACTTACTGGGTCAAATTTGCCATGTTGGGAAGATGAGAGCATACAGGTGCCTTCCAGACTGTGCTCAGCGGGAGACAGCAGTTGGTTGGGGTTCCTTCTTTGCCTTTCTGCTGGGATGGATCTCTCCATAGTGTGTGTGCTGTGCATCTGGTGCTGGCACTGGAGGCAGCAGGGAAGGGATCTGCACGCACAGTTCATTCTAGGTAAGGGAAGCCTGAGTCCTTCATCCCTGTAAGCCAGTGCAGGTTGTCTCCATATGTGCATGCTGCCCCAGCCTGGCTCCCACTGGGCATGGGGTAGCCAAGCCAACCTCTCCAGCTTGAGATGTGCCAAAAAGCATCAGCTAGAGTTGGCTGAATGAATACTCTCCTCTTCTGCTCCATAAAACATGCTGAACAAACCCACTTAGGCTCATAAACCCCATCACATTTTTCCTTTTGAAAGGACTAGCATCAGCCCCACTCTCCTCCACATGCTCTGTTTGGAAATAAGGCGACGCATCAGGAAGAGCCTGAAGGAAGAATTTATGGTGTCTCTAATTAGTCAGTTTGTTCCATCCTTGAAGAAGAGGATAACGAGCGACAGGGATGCATTGCTGGCCTCTGGAGGAAGAGCACTGTGGCTAGGCTCATGTCCAATTGCTGATAGGGTAATTAGTGGTAACTGGGAGCTATCAATCATCTGGGGTGGAAAAATGTCTGGGCTAAAGGAAAGACCCTCCCAAACATTTTCATAACTCAAAAGGGTGTGAGACAGGGTCTGGAAGGGAGTGCTGGCAGTCCGTGAGGTATTTGAGGAAGGAGTCTATTAAAAGATAAATTGAGCACAATGGTCTTTTGTTCGTCCCTGGGTAGGTGACAGAATTTGCTGTTATAAAAGTTGAAAAGTATTTTGGAAGGAGGAAGGAAGAAGAAAAGAGTTAGCAGATGGAAAAGAGAGAAGAATAACAAAAATTAAGGGGCAGAAAAAAGTAACAGTGCGCTAGTTATTAAAATCAGCTGCTAATTGCAAAAATTATATAGGATTAAAATGAATTACGCAATTTGTCAAATGAATAAAGTGTGCAGTTTGCATTTGAAGTGCACGAGCAGAGAATTTATTCAAGCAATTATTAGCTGTAGTAAGGTCCAACTTTCTACTTTTCCCAGACAACCACATTATGAGAGAGATTGTAATTTTCAGCAGGAAGTAAAAATGCCATGGATTTTGATTTTTGCTTTGCCCAGCCATGATTTACTTTGGCCATATTTTCTTTGTGGTTCCTTCCTAATTCTGCAACTCTCTGAGGAATAGAGCTTGTGCAGGGCCTGGCCGAGTGCTGAAGAAGCCAACTCCTCGGTGCAGAAACAAGAGACTCCTCTTGAACAACCAGCTGTAACTTTCAAACTGGTTTGGATCTCTCCAGAGCTTTCAGATGCCACCTTCTTATTCCTGGCATGGAAAAGGATGTCTTAGGGGATGTAGGATGGGAGTTCCAGAGAGATTATCAAACATCTGCCAGAGGGTAGGGTTTGTTGGAGTGGTACCATATTCAATTGGCATGTGCGTCTTCAGACTAAGAATTGGGAGGTGCTCCTGGTGCTCAGGTGTTCGAGGTAGATTTCAAAAACACAGAAGGAGCTGGGGAATTGGTGGGGTAGTGCCTTTGGAGAGTAGGAACTGGGGAAGAAGTTGAGAAAACTCAGCAGCCTGACAGAGAAACTGTTGAAGGCACGAGTTGAAGTTGTCCCAGTGCAAAGGACCCACAGGAAGAAATCAGCTAAAGAAAATCACAAAGTCCTCCACAAAGTGAAATTCAAGACAGGAAGAAAGTAAAGCTGAAAGGAATTAAAATGAATGGGTGTGCAAGATTAAAATCTGAGAGCCTAGGGGACTTTCAAGGACACTAAGAAAAGGCTGAAGTTGTTCTTTGTGAGTGAGCAGGAGACCTTCCTCCTCACTGGAACATAAATGCCAGTCGCACCCGACAGCGAGGACATCAGCTTCTTAAAGAAAAGAGCCTTTGAGGGCTGATGGAGAACAAGTGACATGTCAGAATATAAGGGCAAGGCAGAGGTGGTGACAGGGAGGAACTTGTTTTCCCTCTGTGAGTAAGACCCTGTGGATAAGGTAAATAGACACCATGTCTTCTGCCTTCACCAAGTCATCTGCCATTGTCTCATGCAGTGAGCTGGAGAGGTTGTTGCTGTTTTAATATTACATTTCAAGAGGCAAAAAGGCCATTGAGGGAGAGCAATGAGAGCAACCAGAGGTCCAGAAAACATGGCCTCTGTGGAGAGACTGGAAGAATTAGGTTTTGTTTAGTCTAAAGACAAGAGAAGACTGAGGAACAGCATAGCAGACATCAAATACATGAGGTAACCGCAAAAAGGAGAGAAACAAAAAGAAATCTCTTCTTTGAATTTGCTGTGCATCAGAGGTCATTGACTGACTCAAACAACAACACTGAAAATTTTGGGTAGTCTCTAAGAAAGATAATAAATATGGCCTTATGAATCAGGGCTTGGGTATTGCCTGGACTGGATCACTAGGGAAGCATGTGGTGTCGCTATCCCTAGAGGACAGCAACAGGTTAGAGAAATATTTGCCCAAATGGGCTAGGTACAGACTTTTTATTCCTTTGGTTGCTTTGAAGATGTTCCTTCCTCAGTTTCGTGTCACTCTCATTTCACAGGAATCCTTTAATCTCTGTTTGGTTTGCTCAGGGGAGGCAGAAGGGGAAGAGAAAGGGGGATAGTCAAGAGCAGCGGTTTTGGGCTGGTGGTTTGCTGGAGCCTGGGGGCTCTTTGGCAGAAGGTGGTGGAGTGGAATGAGCCTGCCACCATAAGGTTTCCATTTACCATCCAGGGGTCTGCACCACTAGTGGAAAACCTTGGGGGGGCCTTCAAGTATGAAAACCCACTGGGTGAGCTGACCCTGGGAGTCCTTCCCAGCCAGATTTCTCTGCTTTCTGTGGTGCTAAGTGCTTCAGCATGGCAGGGACAAATGTGATTGTTTGCTGCTTGGGAAGAGCTTGCTGACCCATGGATGCCTGCCCAAAAGGAGCATTGTGCTGCCCAGCATTGGCCATCCCACCACCTCTCCCCTGGCAGTGCCAGAGGTGCTCTGTTTGTCGTGGGTGTAGACAGCACTGTGTGGGCCATCTGCTCTTGACCCTTTCCCGCCCTTTGTTTTGCAAGGGGGTCTCTCAAATGTTAGTCAGTATATTTCTGATTGTCTGTTGTTGAGCACTTTAATTTGCCTAACGGGCTGGCTGTGGTTATGCCAAAGGTCCCACTTACCCTTATCAGATTCTTTTGGCTCGGGAGGCTGACTGGCTCCTGTTGTCCTTATTTTGAAACAAGCAGAGATGTTTGAAGATGCACTTGGGATCTGTGATTAAACTCCACTATCAGGCCCCTTCTTTTATTTTTGAGACTAATGCTTAATCATGTTAATTTTTCTGTGAGGCTTCACCTTGGTGTCTACTTTGATCATAGTAGCATCCTTTGGACTTTTTTTGGTTCTGTGCTTGTGGCCTTCTGCTTGGCTTGGGCTGGTGGTGGTGATGCGCTGGGATGCTCAGAGTGCCTGGGCCGTGACTTTTATCCTCAACAGCTGCTGATATTAACTGCCGACTCTCAGTGATGTCATGGGTTTGATTTGGGGGGCGAGCTTGAATGACTGGCATAACCTGGTGCCTCACTTAGCGTTGGTCAGATTTTTTGGCAGTGAAATCCTGATGATCCTTTCACTGTCCATCATTTCTGCAATCCTTTGAAGAACCTCTTGCCACTCTGCAAGGGTGTAGCCTAGAAGGGAATGTTAGGGATGGAGGATCCTGGCGTTTTGCAAGGGCCTTCTGCTCTCTGGAGTGAGTTATCCATACAGATTGTCGGCCACTGCTGACAAAACCTAAAGCAAAATTACTGGAAGTTGTACTTTGGGTAGTCAGTGTTTAAATTTTTTCTTATTTTCAAGATTTTTTTGTCTTTAATTCCACCTGCAGCTAATAAAAATGAATTATGGCAAGGCACATGGCATTTTTTGCCTTTTCGTTTGAAGTTCTCTGAGTTAATGTTCCCTCTGTCTCTGCTTGTATCATTTGTCCCCCAATGGAGGTAGGGAAGTCGGCTCTAGAAGAGTATGAGTACTCTGGATCTGCTATGAGAAAATCACAGCATGGTCTGTGTTTAAAATAGGCCAAACAGATTGTGCTCCATGCACCCAGCTGGGGTATGCCTGCTCTGAAATGGGGTCAGTCTGCACTGAATGCCCATGGAGCCATGAATTAGGGGTTCCATGCCACCCTGGGTAGGCTCATGCTTAGGCCACTGGCATTTCAATCAGCATTTCATAACTAATTGCCTGGCCACAGCTATCTTGTTATCAATTAACATAGCCCTGAATGTCAGGAAGTAACTGTATCTCTCTAACTCCCTAAGGTTGGCTTCTGGGTCTGAAATGGCTGGATTTCCTCACAGGGATGGATTACATGTTTACATCTTCCCTGCTGCCTGGCGTGTGTAGTGAGGATGACCCAACTAACCAACAAGAATGTCTTTGTGTTCCCTCTTTCTCCTCCTTGTCTCATGTATGTTATACAGGAGGGAAAATAACCCCCTTGTATGTGAGCTCTTGGAGCAGGCTGAAGATACATTGCAGACACTGTACTGCCTGAATCCAAGAAATTAGAGGGGAAAAAATATGTAACAGCATTTGGGAACCTTTTGAGAATGGACACTTTTCCAGACTTCAGGGAATGCCCGTAAGTGGATGGGATAATTTCAATGATCCTCTTGGTCCAGAGAGCACTGGTGTCTCAAGCTGGAGAATATCTCTGTCATCAGCAGACAGCCTCTTACCAAACCTGCTCCTCTACGTCCAGCTTTTAACATTTGTGGAACACAAGACTTTCCGGATTAGGATAAATTTGACCAGCCTGCAAAACTAAGCCTCTCCTTTTCTGAGGCCAGTGAGGCTACAGCGTGGAGGGTGGCATCTTATCTCAGTGGCTGAGAGAAAAGGAGTCATTGCAGCTCTGTTGTGTTGGAGCAGGCCATGGGGAAGATCAAGTGAGCAGAGGGCTCTGTGGCATGGCCTTGCAGTTCATCACAGGCGTGGCCTTTCTGTGCATGCAGTAAGGTGGACCCTTCCCTTACGTGGCTGCTCATTTGCTCACTTGGGCTATGGAAAGGCAGAGCTTCTTTAAGGAAGTTTTCTGTCTTAAAAACTTAAAAACCAGAGCAGCTGAGAAGGGACAGTGCAGATGGTGCTAGTGTCCAAAGGCCATATGTTTGGAGGGACCTTGGGTACCCCTACAAGAATTCTTTGTTTTCTCAATGTTCCTTTTCAAAGGTACTCTGGAGGTCTCCTCTTTGCAGGAGACCACTGCTTCCTCCCACTTGTCCACTCCTGACACGTTTTCCCCGTCCCCTCCTCCATCCCCTGCTGCTCCACAGGCCTCGCAGCTGGATAAACAGCGCTTGCAGTCACTTACAGCCCTCCAGTGCCTTGCAGCGAGGCGCCGGCACAGAGAGATGCTTCCTGAGCAGCCCGTCGTGGGCGGATGGTCGTGCTGCAGCCCACATGCCAGCGCTGGCATCGCTCCGCTCCCAGCAAGATCAGGTTCAAAACACACAGGATCTGGAGGTGCTAATTACAAGTGTGGGTTCTCTGTCCCTGCAAGGCTGAGGAATTTGGTGATCTGGAAGCTCTGGGTCTGTCTGCTGGCTGGGCTTCACTGTGGAATGGGCTTAGAAACGTTCACAGTAGCTTTTATCACTTCTCTGTTGACTCATCCTTTGACTGTTTATAGGGAAAGAGGATCTAGCTCATCTCCTATGCAGCATCGCCTCTGTCTCACCCCAAAAGAGCCTGCTGTAAGGAGAGGAGGAACCCCCAGTAGGTGTGATTTGTGCTTGTGGCTGTCAAGATTGTTGGCTCCTGGTTGTTTCCAGAGCTCTTTGGAGTTCCCCACCAAGACCTGGCCCATGTTGGGGCAAGGAGACCCAGTTCCACATGGTTGCACCAAACTGGCTGGGCTTGCAAGAGACATGATACAGGGGCTACATGCAGTGGTGGTGTGGTGACTCTGTTGCATTGCAGTTCAGGTGGCTTTTGTAAAGGGTCCCACGCAGCCTGGTCAACTTGTGGGTTTGTTCCCTTGGCTTGCAGGGCTGTCAGCATCCCTGCCCAGGCCCGAGCAGCTCTGCCAGAGCTTTGGCCAGGGCTGAGCTCACTGCACTGCTGGTGGTTGGAGCTGTTGAGAGTAGAGGCTCAAGTATCTCCATCCTCTTCTATCCACTCTTTCCTCTAATGTGCATTAATTTACTACTTGTATTAAGGACTGAGCCACTTGAGAACCTCTATTCCACCTTGTCATTTATCACTGTGACAGAATATGACCAAAGCATTTTGCTGAAGCTTTATTTTGCTTCGTAAAATCCCCCATGCTTTGCAACAGCTTATCCAGCAGCACCTCCTCCCTTCCTGCTGTCTTTAGAACATCTTTCCTCCTCCTCCTCCTTCTCCTCCTCCAGCCCATGCAAGATGATGTTGCTTTTGGAAATGACTCTGTCTGAGGGCTTCGCTTTCTCCTGGGTCACACGGATGATCCCGGCATTTGAAGCCCAGTCCCTGGATGGTGTCTCCTGACTGACTTATTGCAGCCAAGACTGTGTCCCTGCAGCTCACTGATGAGTGTTTACACAAGACTGTGCAGTCCCCTTCGCATAGCCATTAATTTTATAGGGGGCTCATAACAGAGATGGGCCTCCACTATTCCTCTGGTCTTTGATCTGTGTGGGGTGTGTGGCCCAGAGCTGCCGGCATTGCTGATTTACTCTTCTCTGTGGATGGGGCTTCTGGAGCAAACAAGAGCTTAAGTTTGCTCTCAGTGATATGGTAATACCATTACAAGCTGTCCTGCTGGCTGGTTGTGTTTGGGCTGGAAGGGCAGGGGTGGCTCAGGGTTTGCATGTCCTTAAATTTTCTTTTAATATTAGATCAGCAGTTTGGTTCATGCAATCCATGAATGCCCAAGTCCATGCAGACAGTTAGGTGGGTTATTAAGGGTCTGAAGTGTTGTTAATGGAAATAAAGTCCGTGTATTGGCAAGCTATAAGCATTGACCTTGTGTCAGGGCACTCAGTCTGAAACAAAATCTCTCCAAAACAGTTCTCTCACAGAACTTCACTGTGATCCAAGCCAGACTCAGAAAACTCTCTCTTTTTTTTTTTTTTTTTATTTTTTTTTTTTTTTAAATTCTTTCTTTTCTCCCAGTCTGGCATAAATTAGGATTCCAGCATCAGTCTGACCTTGCTCTCCTAGATGAGCTCTCTGATCAGAAGCCCTTTTGTTGTTTAGACTTGGTGTACCAAGTAGGACAGTGGGCTCAGCATCAGCACCGGTGGTGGGTGCTTGCCAGGTCATCCAAATCTGGATCGCCCCTGAGCTCCTGTCCTAAATTTGATTTGAGTTGTTTTGATGTTGAGCCTTCCAGCTGCGAGTGTTGACTTCAGCTCTGTCAGCCATCATGAATGTGGTTATTATTCTTTGTATTTTAACCAAAAGTTACTTTCTAGAGCTAACTTCTTCCGATCAACCACAATGAAGCCATGTCTAACAGTGGCACTTGACAGGGCAGTTTCAGGTCACCAAACCTGGTATGAGAGAGTCATGCTAAGTGAGAGATTTCCAATGTGGAAAATGTTTGTTCATCCAAAGTCTCCAGTTTCTTTTGTGGACTTTCAGGATGACGACGTGTTCCGCAGGTGCTCACCGTGACATCCGCCTCCTGTGCAAGGAGTTTGCTGCCTGTTGTCTGTCAGCTCTTCTGTTATACTGCTTAGCCTTTGCTTCTTGGCACTCTGTGTGAAGAAAAAAAAAAAAGAAAACAGAATGTCTATAAAGTATGGAAAATGTAGAAACCCCTGACAGTTGTATGGTGTGTCTTGCTTCTCCCACAGAGAGGAAACCACAAAATAGTGAGTCCAGGGGTTTCTTTCCACACACACAGTATCTGTCAGGATTTTGAGGAATTTTCTGGGAACTGATGGAAGAAATGTGCTGTTTAAGCCCTGATATATATTGTACAACCATTCTGTATGTGAGAGATGCAGTGCTCCACACTGGCAGGTTCCAAAAAAGATCTCCAAAATAAAAGAAATCCAAAGAATTTGAGGGAATTTCTTCTGAGGTCAGGTTGACTTCTATGGGATCACAGGCAGAAGAAAAGGGGAAAATGTGTTTGTATTAAAGAGAAAAAGTACCTGATATTTTTAATAGCTGTAGTTTCCTCATTAGCCATTTCACACCTTCACAAGATTACTGATTCTGGTGGGAAATGGGTAGGAATTTTAGCAGCAAAGGGACTCTTGCCTCCTCAGTTTCAACTTTCTCAGCCTCCAGGCATGGGCAGGATGTGAAGAGGAATCACATAACTAACAAGTTCCCCACTCTTGTGTGTTGGAGGACCAAAACTGGGTTTGACAGTGTCAAGAGCCTGCCTTGCATGGCCTTCCCAGCACAGGTCTCTGACAGAGACTGCCCTGCACTCACGGTGGTTATTAGCAGCTGCTAGTTGTGGGGATACATTAATTAACAAGCAGGGAGCTGATGAAAGTGCATCAGCAAGTGGGAGCAGCCTGAGGATTAAGCCCAAAAGATGGTGTAATGTTTTTTTCTAGCTCTTCTTGTTAGGATTTATTGCATTTAAAAATTAATTATTGTTTCTTTTTCTTCTCTCTTCCAGGTCCACCTGTAAGTACCAAACCTGTACGGTCTTAGAAGCTGTTGACATGGAGTCTGCGGGGCATGAGCTTGCAGCCTCCTGTCTGTGGTGTCTGGTGTGGTAGCCACCTTTGCAGTCCCGGCAGCCTGGGCTATCCCAAACAGCAAGTACTGCGAGAGCTCAGGGCTGGGTTGGGGTGGGATTGCTCCAGGCTGCAGCTCAGCAGGGACGGGGACATGGCAGATTCACGTGGTGCAGAGACTGTGTGTTTGCAGTTGGCCCCGCAGCCTCTGCGGGAACTGGCTGTGTGCGCTTCACATGCATGGGATGCCACATACTGAATGAGATGTGTTTGCAGAAAAGGGAAAGATAGATCACAAACACATGGCAGGAGCTGAGCTGCAGGGACTTGTTCTCTGCTACTCACCCGGACTGGCTGAGCTGCTGGGCCTTCAAGTATAGCTGTGCAACTATCAATTTCAGAGGAAAAATTGTGTTGACAGCTTCCTTTTCAAATGTTAGCTAATGTAAAACCTCAGTGCAGACAATTTAGGCTTCAGGAAAATAGCTAGGTTATTGCAGAAATTTTCTTGCAGCTATTACCAGACCCACAGTGAACCAGAAGCAGCAACACAAGGACTGAAGCCATGTATCGATAGCTCTCAGGATTATAAAGAAATGCTGCATTGTCTCTAGCACAGTCCTTCCAGAGGAAATGGTTTATATTCATGTACAATAGAGGGACTATTCAGGGTTGCTGTGAAGGAACATGAGAAGTTAAACATACGGTAGTCATCTTTTGTCTGTTCACGCAAAAATGTCTTAAACAGTTTGCAGATGACGTTCTGAGTAGTAGTTGCTGCACAACCTATTTTCTTTCCCCTTTCATCAGGCTGAAATGCTATAGACTGAACTCCCACAGATATACGAGCACAGACCTATTTAATGACAGCAATCTTCCAAAAAGTTGCACCTTCTAGGCCAAAAGGTCTGAAAGCATTTCACAGCTGGAAGTCCTGATCCACACAAAACTTCAGCGATAGCTTATCCCAGGGGCTTTCAGGACTGGCTGCTGAAGTGGATGTGTTACAGCATTAGCTGTGGCTTTCTGGGAGGAGAGCACGCCTCTGCAGGCAGCTCCAACTGGAGTCCCTCCATGGCAGTCCCTGCCATTTCAGCCTGGGCAGGCCATATGTTGCCACTAAAGGGATGAGGTGGACACAAAAGTGGTGGTGGTGTTGGCATTTCCACTATTGCTGTGAGAAATTAGAGAGAAATCACTAGATTTGACACAGGTGTCTTCTAGAGAGTAGTCAGTGCCTTTGTGGGGTGAGGAGGATGCACGCTCCAGACTTCCTCTGCAGCAATAAGGGTTAGAAACCTAATATTGTAATGAGAGATTGAAGCCTGGCAGAAGCACATGGGACCACCAGAGAAGTGCTGACATTATATGCTACTGTATCCTGGCTTATTGCGACCCCTGAACCTGTCTCTGCAAGCAGACTTCTAGGACAAGCTGAGAGGAATGCTATAGCCAATGGAAATAACAAGAGGAAGCTGGGCAGACTGAGTGTTCTTAGCCGAAGTGGAATTTGTCTTGGACTAGTAGGACCCTCATCTCATTCAGGACCTCTTGGGTTTCTGATCAGCCGGTGAGCGAGATTGGTTCAGTCACTGTGAGCAAAGGTTCACCTCTGAAAAGCCAAATGAGTTCTACATATCACCATAGGAAGTATCCCCCCACCCCTCCCTATTTCTTGTGTTTGAAATGGAAATGGTTTTATGAGCAGCAACGTGATCTTCCTGGCTGATTGTCATACACATTATTCTAGATAGTGATCGCAAAACAATGACCACCTCACATCTCTCTCCTGTTTTTATTTCCCAGCTTGCAAAAGAGACAGCACACTGTTTGACAGGGCTTATCTCCCAGTATGGATGTTGGCTTGAGTGTGGAGATGGGAGAAATACTCGTTAGAAATGCCCTGAGCCCTGCTTGCAGCCTAGGCCAACAAGGACAAAAGCTGGGGAAATCGTGAGCAGCACCAGAGCAGCAGAAGGGAACGTCATGTTCTTCCCTTGCCCAAAGCACACTTCCACCCTTATTCCTGAAGTCAGTAAAGGCTTTGGTGAAGACAGGGGCAACCCGCAGTCATGTAAGATATTTGATGAGATTGGGACTAAAAGGGGTGAAGGAAGGAAGGAAGTGATGAAATCGTGCAATAGTCCTTTTGCTGTCTGGACCACATCCGAAGCAAATGATCCTCTCACGGACATTTTCTCTCCCATTTCTGATCATGCAACATTTCTGTGGCAACTGTAACAATTCCATACATGAAAAAATAATATTTAGCAGATGGAAACTAAGGAAGAAAGTCAAAGCCCTGTAATTAGCTTGTTCTCCGTGGACTTGCAGATACCTTCAGAACTCGAGCGGAGAGCTGTGGGTAGAGTCGTGCCAAAAGGAGAGAAAACTTCACAAGCAGGAGATTAGGAAACCGAAGCAATCAGAGCTGATGGTCAAGGAGCTGTGGAGAATTTTTTTAACCATTCTGTTTCCTAAGCACTTCCATGTGATTCCATGTCTTTATCAGGCCCTCCTTTCAGAGTTTGAGGCTGGCTTTTGCTGTTTCAGTGTATTTTGTCCCAGGGCCTCACAGAAAGGCCACAGCTCCTGGTACATACTTCATTATTTCTGTTTCATCCCCTTAATCTTTCTGTTGGACAGTACCTTGATCAGGAGGCCCTCAACATTCATAAGGTGGAAGAAAGTAGACTTGCATGAAAAATGGGACCTGGAATAGAATATTGCAAGCATGACACGGCCCATACAGAGTAGGGACCACAGGAGCTTTGTAGGTCCAAACTTAAAGGGTAGCATAATCCTCGTGTACCCTCCTATATGTGGGAAACACTACTTTTGAAGATGTCTTTGAGGTTCTGGTTGAACAGGCAGTGTTCAGTGTTCTCACTGATGGGATTTGCTAGTTGCAGCAGGATTTAGAAGGTCTAAGTCTCCTTGGGACAAATACAAAAATCCATAATAACAGTATCTGCATCAGAGTTAGTCATGACTGAGGAAGGAGTGTGGGTTTTGGAATTAACAGCAGCATGATTTCCTGGTGATGGTTCCTTGCTCTGCAGGCTGCAGCTCACCTGGAGACTGCACAAGCCATAACAGGCAGTTTCCCAGTGAAGGAAATGCAAACTGTGCTGCTGACTCTCCCCTGGCTCAGGACAGGGGCTGCTGGTTGCCTTTCATGCTCTTTTAACTCTGATGTGGCAGCTTCAGGCAGCTTTTCACGACTTTGTAACCAACCTACACGGTATCATCCACCCACAAGTGCTCTTTCCTGGCTCTCTGTCACAGACAACCTTTCCTTATAAACATCTGGTATTTATTTGCTGTCCTACCGGGATCTCCCCCTTTGCTGTAAGTGCACAGTCACATTCCAGACACGGTGCCGTCATATACCACTCCAGGTACTTGTGGGGGACCTGACACAGCTCAGCCCCGACCTTGGTCTCTTCCTGCTCGGGCACCAGCCACAGCAGAGGCAGAAGAAGCAAATTCAGCTTTTACCTCAAAAACCGCAAGGGAAATCTGCCTGGGCTCAGCTCTGGAGGAAAGCAGTATTTAAAGGACTAAAAGCAGAGGAAAGCTTAGTATTATGTTTTCTAGCAGCCACAAAGTAATCCCAGGGCCAGATGCCGACACCAGGAGCTCCACTCACTGTTGACAGAGATAGGCAAATACTAGCACAACTCAGAACCTACCTAAAACCCTAGAAGAAAGCAGTTTCCCGTAATATATCCTCAACAAAACTTAAAATCAAGCAGCTGTTCAGGGTTTCATCCATCTGAAAGGGGTGCTTTTGCAAAGTGTACGTGGCTCTTCAGTATGTCACAACACATGCTGCATTGGAAAAGAATGCCCCCCACACCAAACAGCCCCCCCAACTCTGCAGAGGGACGTGGCTAAGCTTCCACCAGGGAATAGTTTGATCTCAAGCAATAATGTTTGAGTTTGGGATACACAGCTTTTGTGTACACCCAGAAGAACAAACAGAGCTAAGTGCCTTCCCCTTCCAGAGATTTCAGATGATGTTCACACGCGTTAGGACTGAACGTGTGGGGAGGCATAAAGAGGTGGCAGCAATGGGACTGGTGTCTCCAGCTGCAGAAACCAGAAAACCAGGTTTATGTCTACAGACGCAGTCAGCCAGGGGCAGAACATTCTGTTTTACATAAGGAAACCCCAAACATCACTGGAAACAGAACTGAGGGATTATTATCACGTCATTTTTGCAAAATATAGAGCAAAAGCTACATGTCTGCTGAAGCCATAATCATCAAGATCCTTTAGCAATGAGCTGCTGTCTTCCAGATCTGCACAGCCTTCAGTTTTGGTGACCAGGAATACAGAGAGGGTAATTTGGGGTTTTTTTTGTAATTGCATAGTACAATTTAGCTGTAAGAGGCAGCCAACTGCCTGGTAGGTAAGTGGGTGAAGAAAATTGTCACTTCTCCTATGTTCATGTGTTTACGAGGCTCTGTCCAGTGTCACCTGGCCCAAAGTCATTCCCAAAACCACTGTTAGGATCACTCACATGCTGGCAATGCACTGGGAAGTATCTCAGAGGGGTAGAGGACACTGAAACAGCTGCTCATATGTCTTCTTCCAGACGTGCTTTTTCCTGTGTCAGCTTGTGTTCTTACATTTTTCTCTTGCTTCTAGACAGGACAGTATTTTTAAGTCTAAGAGAATTGTGTTTTACAGTGATAACTCTATAAATAAATAGCTAATACCCAGATGACTTTGGTCAAGAAAGAGAAAAATGTGACAGTTGGCCACTGCAGGAAGCCAGTTCCCAGGACCTGGATTTTATGAAGTGTTGGAAAAAGGGATAGTACTTTGTTTGACTGGAGACTCCTGTCTTCCTTTTGCTGCCTAAATTGCTGTATGTAATTTCTGTTGTGAGATGTGTGGATTTGTCATATGTGGAAATGAACTGGTGGCTCACGCATTCTAAAGACAGATTAGGGCACGTGTAAACACATTTTACTCTTTAACTTTCCCTCTCTCCCTGTCAAATTCCCTGGACACTTGCACCACAGTGTGAAGCTGCTGCTGTGGCTTAGTTCAGTTGTGCTGTTTTATAACCTTGCTTTTGGCCAGTTACCGATTCCCTCTGATTTTTGCCTTAATTGCCAGGGGGACAAAGGTGCGATGGGAATCCCTGGGCGGCCGGTAAGTCAAACCCTCTTTTGTGTGCCTTATTGTTCCCATTTTCTTCCAACCCCCAGGATTTGGGGGTGGGGGAGGGTGGCTTTCAGGATAATCCTTGTCAATTTGAGCAAAACTATTCTCCCTGAACCTCACACCTGAGGGGCTCCCCTGGTCTCAGCAGGGTGACCAGCCCTGCAAGCCACATACATGCTGGGGAGGTGTTTCCATTTCACCTGCTGTACTATCCAGGCCCTCTTCTGGTTCAGCATCCCCTGGTTTGGGTGTCTCCTGCTGCCACCTTGTGCGCCAGCTGGGCTTGCTAACCCTGGGTTTCCTAACCTGCACCCCTGCTTGCCACTGGCAGCTGCCCCTTCCAAATAACTCTGCCCTGTGCAAAGGGGGCCATCCCCTGCCTGGCTGAGTGCTGTATTTTGGAGCTGCTCCTTGCTTGGGCATCCCATGGTAAGGATGGGGATAAGGACCGGGGCAGGAGCTGAGGCCACCCTGCTCATCCCAGCCCCATGGCCAGGGTTGTGGGGCGGCAGAGTGTGCCTTTGCCGCTGACGCCTGTGTTTGTCTCTCTCTCCTTTCTCTCTCTTCCCTGCCCCCCTTGCATGTGGCTGTGACGGCTGCCACTGGCCCAGGGACTAAAAGGGCAATCTGGAGAGAAGGTGAGTCAGCTCCTTGTAGCCTGTAGCACCCCCAAACTGTCCTCTTTTAGGGCCAGCCCAAGCTCCCCTGTCACAGTCATGGCCACTGCAGCCAGCTTTGGGCCTCCACAGCCCTGGGCTGCCCATCTTCTGTGTCAGTGCAAGTATATTTCCCGAATTCCTTCCAGGCCAGTCAGCCTCTAAAGATGCTGTGTTTCTTGTTTATGACAATTTACTAACAGCATAAGAGCCAGTGGGCACATGCAGGACTTCCTTCAAGGCTTCCTGGATTTTAACCATTGACTTTCTACACCCTTTGGCAGCTCTGCTTGCCCCAACCAACCTGCAGCTCCCCTCTCCCTCCCAGGTTAGCCTGATCCCTGGTGCAGGTGGGAGCAAGAAATAAAAGTGGCATGGCATGCTCCTATTTCTGACATGGTGGGACCTCTTCCTGCTGAGGAAAGCTGATGGTCTGTGGGACACCATCTCACAGACTGTTTGCTGCTCAGTGAGTTAAGATTTGTACCCACAAAGAAGTGCTGGTTTACAAAGCTATCCGACTGCTGGCCCCTGTTTTGAAGTGTTTGGCATTTCAGTGTTAGCATAATTGCCCCAGAGCTGTGAGTACCTCCCACCTGTGAGAGCAGGGAAATGGAGGTGTTTGGGATTTGTGAATAATTTAATAACACTATGTAGAAATTAAGAAAGGTATGCATATTTGCATGACAAGGAAGGTCATCTCTGCAGTACCATACCAGACCCATTTGTGCCTCTTCATAATAGAGGGATAAACACCACATAGAAGGGGAAAGTAGGATGGAGATTCTTTGTGCTTATATTCACTGTTTGCTCATTGGAGCCAACCAACATCCAACAGACCAGAATTTCTCACCCAAAGCCATTCTGCTTTTTTCTCTGCATTTCCTTGCATTTGTTTCTGGCCAAAGTTTTCATGAAGGGACAGCAGATAGATACAAACAAACAATGGAAAAAAAAAATCACTCCTACTTGCTCCTGCTGCCCCAGAGGCCTCCCTGAGAGCCCTAAGTCTTTGGCAGTCCATAGCTTTGTTTTGCAGAGTGCTTTGCTTTCTTGCAGGCTGCTTGGTTTATGGGATGCTCTGTCCCAAAGTTCCTCAGCCATGGGCACTTCTGGAGCTGCCTCTCAGGAATACACCGTGTTTCCAAAGAGAGTGACATGTCCTGCCCATCACACACTGTGGGTGGCTAGGAGTTGGAGAGGCAGCTGTTTCCTTTTCCAGCAAGCACTTTGCTTTGTTTTCATCCATGTCTCAACTGAGCTGAAAGTATGCAAGCGAGGCATTTCTGGAGGCAGCCAAATAAGCTGCCTGCAGCTCCCATTTCCCTGGAGCCCAGCACATCCCTCTTTTTCTTTCTTCTGCAGGACGTAACCCTCCTGGAACTCTCAGGAAGGAAACATAAAGGGTTTCAAGCCATCTTTCACACTTGCAATGGGGCAGAACCTCTGTTTTGCCAGAAGGTGTTTTATGTGTTTATACTTCTTCTTGCTGTGCAGCTTCCATTTTCTGGCACATCTGAGCAGCTCTCAAGGACATCTTTTCTCCCAAAGTGTCAAGCAGGAGCTGGGGGAGGCAGAACAGTAACTGCCCCATAAGCCCTGAAGATCTCACACCTAAGGCACCCTCATTTACTCGGCAGTCTTGACAGGAATATAGTTGTCTTTGTGTTTTCTTCTCCTTGTTCTCACACCTTTTCTTCTGCTTTGTCTCTCTGCAGGGTGCTCCAGGAGAAGCTGGCATGTCCGTCATCGGGCCCCGCGGTCCACCCGTAAGTAGCTTTTCTCTCTATTTTTGTCTGATGCAGGATGTGGGCAAGTTACTGGGAAAGGCATAGGAGGGGCATTAAGACTTAGCATCAGCTGGAAAGAGCAAAGATCCTGTATAATGTGGTTCCCATACTGAGTTAGCCTTGGTTTTATACTGCTATTATATACTATATATAATGAAATTATAGCTCATATTCCAGAACAAATGAGGAAGCCTTCCCTTGGCAAGGAAACCAAAGTCCTGTTTTTAAAAGGAAGAAGCATACTTCCTTTGTGCAACAGGGCTGCTATCAATTTTGGAGAAAAGTTGCCCTTTGCCTAACTAATTTCAGCCTTTGGTTTAATCAGCAGGGAACATGCCCCCTGATTTTACTGACAGGCAGGATCAGAGCTAAGCCAGTAACTGGGGAGCTCACAAAGGGTAGTTCAGAGGTCTTTGTCATGTACCCAAAATCTTGGAAGCTCTTTGCCAGCATGGTTACCACTTACCTGGCTGAGAAAAGGCAGGATTTTGCACCCTCGTCCAGTAAAAGTGTCTCTACAAGGTGCAACGAGTCTCCTAGACAAAGCTTCTTGCAATGACCAGGTCATAAAAAAAGAGCAAGATGAGGGGTTGGAGTGTTTATGTGCCCTAAATGCTGGATGCTTCTTGCACTGTGGTTCAGCCATCAAGCCTCTGCTTTTGTGCGAGTGCAGCCAGACCTCTCCACTTTATCCCTGCACAGCCTCCATCAGAGATTTCCATGAAAAAAGACCTGGAGATTCAATTCTCTCCCTCCCAGTGGGCACTTCCGATTTTGATTAACCTGTGAAGAGCACCGTCCTTGACCTGCAGAGAGGATGGGCTGCTGGCAACCTTTGTTTCACAGCCGAGGTCAAGTGAGAGAGACCCAGGCAGTGCGAACACTTGGCTACATCTGGCTTTCCAATTAACTTCCCAAAAGCCCCATGACAAGTGTTTCTAATAAAAAACAGCTTTGCTGGTCCCCAGGCCCACCTGCCAGGGATGCTGGAGTTTGAGAAGCGACAGAACCAAAGCCCAAATGGGTCTCCCCAAGTGCTTTATGCCTAGCAGATGGTCCCTGGCCACGTGTCCAGGCAAGGAAGAGAAGCTGGCAAGTCTCTCAAGCCAAGGTCTGAGCAAGACCACCCTGCTCCACAAACAGCAGATTTTGGAGGGTAAGTGCCCCGTTGCTTTTGCTGTTTCTCACAAGCTCTGGCTCTCAGTCTTCTGAACAGTATAATTACATTAATCAGAGAGAAAAGCCATCAGGTCCTGTCCTCGTAGGTCCTGCAAAGGAGACCGTTTTTTGAAGGACACGTGTCTGGGCTGCATGACAGTTTTGTCTGCTTTGGTGCTGCTGCCTTTGCTGCTGTTTGGGAAAGTGCAGAACACGTTGCATCTTTAAAGCAGCAGAAAAATTAGATGGCAAATGGTATCTAAAATGGGGTTTTGCCTACACTAATGAAAGCCCTGAGGTGCCAGGACTGGCCCAACTCCACACCTTCCCCCTGCAAAGCCTACTGTGAAGATGATCCAGTTTCCTGGGGAGCTGGTGATAGGTCAAAAGGATGGCTGAGCACTGAAGACAAACACGGAAACCCTGGCCAAGGGGCCATTCGGGAAGATGTGGGATACAAATAGTTTCCAGATTTTTGTTTGGAGGTTAAAGTTTTTGCCTGAGCTCAGAGCTGCTTAACTCCTGGCCAGAGAGGGACAGTGCACCGATAGTGGCAGAAACAGATGGTCTCCATGATTTGGCAGCTCCCAGGATTACATACTTCATACAATCAACATTTTAAAAAGGAGACAAGGAAAACCAGCCACCCAACAAAAACAGTCTCTTGGAATTGCTTGCTGCTGAACTGTTGTCTTGGCGTGATACCGTGCAAATCATTCTGCTGTCCTCCAAGGAGAAAGAAGCAGCAGTCTGTAGTCTACAGAGGAAGCCAAATTGCACCATTTCCAGGTTTTCTCCCTAATTCTTTTTTTAGCACTTTTTGTCAGGGAGGTGTTCAACAGGGAACCAGAATTCTGGCTAGGCTCTTCTTGCTTCTTGCCTTTTCAGAAGCCAGCGGTGGACAGATCCTTTAATTTATAGCCTATCTTCCCACCTGGTCACTGGCCAACAGGGCCAGGTGGTTTTGTGTGTATCTTGCAAAGCAAAGCTGACCAAGTTCAACTTTGCAGAACTAAAGAAATAGTGCAGATGTGATTAGGTTCTGCTAACACCGTGTAGAAAACCAGAACTCTACAGTGCGACGTGAGGGATTCTGTGGTGAGGGCATCCCTCACACCCTGCAAAGAGGCTGTTTGGGCTCATCCTCCATAGGAGTAAACCCTCTCTGAGTCTCTGCAGACAGAGGGTGGCTGGAGATGTTACCTGGAGGTGAAGGTTTTCCCTATCAGTGCAACTCTGAGGTTTCCCCAAGGATTGTTATTGCTTTACTGTGGCAAACCTCAACCTCACAGCCCAGGAGCCCCATCTCCTCCTTGCCTTTTCCTTCCCTCAGCACCACATGGGATCACGCTAATTAAGGCAGAGATGTGCCCTGTTTATGCCCAGCTTTATCCTAGGAAACCCCTGTGGGGCTCCAGCAGTCCAGCCATGGTAGTTCAAATTGCTGAAGAAAGCATTTTTCCCCCAGAATGAGAGAACATAAGGAAGCTGGGCATTTTGGCAACAGAGCATGGCTTTCAGGGTAGGCAAGATGCCACAGTGGTCAGCTGATGAGCGTGGCACAGGATTTACCTCATCCGGCTGTTTCTATCTACATGAGAGTGCTTCAAGATCTGCTGAAGTCTGGGCCAGATGGACCATATGCTTCCTGACCTTTTTTTAGGAAAACAGATTGAAAAATCCTTAAATGAAGTAGTATCTTTCCTGGATACCAACAAAGCTATGGTAACTGTGACTTTGTCACAGGCCTCAAAAATTGAAGAACTACAAAAATTTAACAGCCAGGACATTTTGTCTCTTTGTTGTTCTTAAGTAGGAGATGAAGAAGCTGCCAAACACATCCCAAGCCAGTGTTTGCTGTACCTGATCCCAAACTGGTAGCCATAGCTAGCTAGCCAGGAAGGAGCAGGGGGAAAAGTCATGGTGCTCATGTTCCTCTCATCACACAGCCTAACTCTCCTTTTTGTCTTAGCTCTCAGAGGATGCAAATAAAAATAAAACAGAAGAAGAAGAAAAAAATAATCTCCAGAATTATTTCTGAGGAAAATTAATGAGCTGGGATATGAGTGGAGGAGGAGGAGAGGGATGGTTGTATTTAGACACCAGTGATCTGCAAGGCTTGTCTTGCACAGAACAGCACCCTGCATTAAACATCTCAGGTTTATGGCAGCAAGAACTGCCATAAGATGAGCTCAGCCTCTGGAATATACTCCGAAAGCCTAACATATGGGCTAGGGACACCCATTTAATTAATGTAGAAACTTCAAGGAAACTGCTTGCAATCCAAACTGGAGCTGCTCCAGCATTTTCTTGGCCCTGTACAAATTTGAGTGGGGATGAGAGATTTCCCCTCCTTCCCAAGACACTTTCCCCTTGGAGGGGAATTTGGTATCTTTTCGGATAGTTGTAGGAAAATTGGTCAGAGGCTGGAGAAAAGGCTCTGTAGAGAGGTCTTAGGATCCATCAAAATTCATTTCAATTCTTCTAAACTGCTGTGTCTGTTTCATCCTTCCCAGGGACAGCCTGGAACAAGAGGTTTTCCTGGATTCCCGGTAAGTGTAACTCTTAATTTATGAGGTACGGATGTGTGATACTACTAGGAAGCCTCATAAGTGCTTGCTTTATCTCATCATTTCTTCCTGGAACCAGTGACCTGATCTGATACCACTGGAAAAAGCAATTTTTTCTTAATTTGTTTTTCTGCTACTTTTGTTTTTCTTTTAAATGATACTTAGGGATAAAAAAAACCCAAACAACCTACTAAACCAAACCACACAACTCTGAAAGGAAATTAATTAAATAAAAAAGCCCCAAGTGTTAAAATAACATAGTTATATAGCTGGTAAAAGAATACCATACTAAGAGATACCCCTAACCCAAACAAAGAAAACAACCCCTAGATAGGGGAAATTCCAACTTTAATTCAGCTTTTAGGTGGTATTGCAATAGTAGCAAGTGCCTGGGATCCAAAAAAGGCCTGGCCTATTGAGGGTCAGCTGGGGACTGTGCTAGGCTGAACCCCCTGGTCATGCCAAAGGGAAAGGACATAAGGGGGAATTCTTCTCCAGCACAGTTGTGAGGGAACAGAGATAATGCCCAGGAGAGGGCAAAGCAAATTTCATTTCAATCCTAGAGTTGCTGGCAGCACTCTCTGAAGCACTGAGGCTGCTGAAGAGCTCCAACAGTTGCTATTGATTCATATGCATTTATCCTGGACAGCTAGGAAGCCTGAGGCAAACACAAACACCCCCCACATCCCTGCTCCTGCCAGGCAGCTCAGCTGCTGCTCTAGGACACTGGACGTGCCAGAGCAGGTCTGCAGGGGGGACTCTCATGCCTGGAAAATGGGAGGAATTGGCAGTCTCCCCCTGTCTGACTGGGCTCCACAGCTCTGCACCTTGTGACAAGGGGGGCTGTGAGCTGCCCCTGAGCTGAGGAGAAGCAGATCTCTCCAGGCCCTTGTGGTCTTTGGCTTTTGGAGGAGCAGAAAACAAATCAGCCCAGCTCATGAGAAAGTGCTGGGTGGGACAGCTCTGTGGAGCCTGTTTCTCATCAAACAGTACCTTCAGCATGTGCTGAGCTGTATGTCACCCCTTCCCTGAGACACTTTTATTATTCTATCATTCGCAAAAATTCCTCTTCCCCCAAAGGTGGGTGCCTTTTTAAATCAAAGTCTTGAGAAAACTACTGATATTCAGCTAGTTTACTGAACACTGTAGAATTTTTAATTCCGAGATTTTTTTTTTTTTTTTTTTTTTTTTTTTTTTTTTTTTTTTTTTTTTCAAATTGCCTATTAATCAATTGCTGCTGGAAGGTCCTGACAGTGAGCAAGTCCCTGCTGAAGCAGTTTGAAATCTGGGCTGGTACTCAGTGGGCCAGGGACCTGCCAGGACTGGACAGGAGGGCAAGGAGTCACCTCATATCACCCCAGCCTATGCAGTCTTGTGGCACATAGTTCTTCCTGGGGCAGATGGACAGACACACTGGGAAAGCATTTCTTATAATTTTTCCTCTTTTATTTCAGGGCCCTATTGGCTTGGACGGCAAACCGGTGAGCAAAGAACTCTACAGGCTTCTGCCCTGCCTCCTGCTAGGTTCCACTGTGCTGCAGCCTCTGTGTTATACCGTGTGTTTAGAGGGGGATTATTTTGCAATGTCATGCACATGCATGGATTAAAAGAAAATTAGGAGGTTGGCAAGCAGGAGGAGATGCAGGAGTCAGGAGCTTAGGGAAGGCAGAGTATGGCCTATTCCTTTCTAGGTAAATCTGTAAAATAGCAGTTCACAAGTGCAGCAGCCTGGCTGCTGCAAAGACAGCCTTAGCAGGCAGTCCCACCCAGAATCAGACAGGCAGAGCAGATCCCCGAGGTATCAGCCCTCTGCCTTAGCCAACAGCTTCCTTCTCTTTGCTGTCATGCTGAAAAGAGCTGCAGTAGAGGAGGGAAGGATCCTAAAGACCTCTGTGAGACCTCCATGCTGTCCTTAGAGATTTGCAGTAGAAACCCAAGTTCTTCCCATCCTTCAGAGCTGGGCACAAACAAGCTACTTCTCCATGAAGCCAGTGGACATGAAACCCATAGCTCCATGTAACAGCCATGCATCCAGCTTCCCTACACACTCCTCCAGTGCTGTAATGGAGAAGGAGCTGGTAGCACATACCTCTGGCTTCTAATTTCATGCAGCAGGATCCTGTTTTTGCCATAAGGAACTTCACCCCCAAGAAAAATGCGACTGCACCTTTCTTGTACTGCTCTGGGGACACACACTTCACTCAGCAGAAGTTGTTAAATCAACATCATCTAGAGTCTGCAGTGGCCAAAGCTGATGTGTGTTTCCTTTCTTTTGCAGGGGCATCCTGGACAGAAGGGAGAGATGGTAAAAATACATATGTTTGTCTGCGGGTGATGGGTTGGTTTGCAATGATGTTGTGCCTCAGCTGGAAACAAGCTCATGGGCAGGGTAGCAATCCTACCTCAGCTGATGAACTAGCTGCATCCCTAATTCTGTAACTTCATAGTAGCAGTGCTGGGATGTGTGTCTGTAATTTTTGCATTATGGCTTGCACATTCATTGTGCCACAACAGCAACCCTCTAGTTATGCATGGGATGTGTTTTCCTTGCACTTAGCAATTATGTTTTTTAAATATATTCTGGGAGCTGACATTTTTTGTGGTTGGCCTCATAGGACAAGTAAAAGTTGATGGAAAGATTTCTGAAAACTCATCTGGCAGCTTTCAACTTATCTAACAACAACAACAACAAGAGTATTTTTTGTATTAAATGTGGTTTACCCCCCCCCCCCCGCCCCCACTTGAAGCTCTGTTTCATATGTGTATCATACTAAAACTCTTTTGGTTGAAAATGATAAACTTAGACTGCACTTTATGGAAGCCCAAATGGTGTCTTGCTCCTCTTGACATCTCTAATTATGAAATCCCAGATATGAGTATGTCAAGAGATCAAGAGAGAGGCTCTGTAGTCACCTTCACTCACTGAAGTGTTGAATGTTTTCTTCTGCTAATTCTGTAATTCTGTTTTTTGAGCCAGAGTGTATAGCCCTCTGGCAAGCACATGTTGAAGATCCCCTCCCCACTCCCCTGTTGCACAATCCCAGCTCAGGCTTCAGTCCTGGCTGCTTCTGGTTCCATCCCAGAGCCTCGGCTGAGGAGACGCGCTGTCAGCTGAGGTCCTGGGAACAATAAGGGTGTGTTTTCCTGATGATTTTTCCCCCTCTCCCTTTAATATTTCCCCCCCCCCGGTGGTGCAGCCAGAGCATGTGTGTATTTTTCACTCCTCCAGAGTAACAAAGGGAACCCGGATCTCTCTTGGGACTTTTCTTCACAACTTTTTTTAAAAGCTCAGTTTTTCATCTACTCCATACATTGTCTTTTTCTCTCTGTAAATGGAAAATCATCCCATGTTAAATTCTATGTTTCTTTAAAGGGTGTTGCAGGTCCCAGGGGACAACCTGTAAGTATTTCATCTCTATCCCATCTCTCACCCTAATCCCTTTCCCCTTGCATTCACTGAATTCCTTCATTTACTGAGGCTTTTTTGGTCACTTTTGTCTTATAGGGACCCCCAGGACAAAAAGGAGAGAAGGTAATTTCAATGGGGGCCTTGTTAAAAGTTAAAATAGAGGAAGGGAGTTGGTGGACTTGGTGCTGCTTGATCTGACTGTGAATGAGGGGTACCAAGAGCAGAGGGCTCAAGGGATGAGGACAGGAGGCAGGGTGCTTATCAGGTGCAAATTGGCATAGCTGCACTGAGTTTGATACAGTCACAATGGTTTACTCCTTCTGGATCTGACCCTGCGTGCCTATTTTGGTCGCCTCTGTGGTTTAAACCCTTTCCTTTTTAATCCCCTTCTTTCACAGGGTCAGTGTGCAGAGTACCCGCACAGGGTAAGTCATTAGCGTTATTATCCTCTGTCCCGTGCCTTCCTGCATGTTAATCCTCTTTCGTCTGAATGGCTTTTTGTGGGAAGTAGAGATTGTTCCATTAACAAGATTCGTCATCTGGGCCCCCGGGGCAGTGCTTGGCTGATTGATGTGTTTCGCAGAAAAGCAGCAGATAAGGTTTTCCAGGAGGGATGTTGGTTCTCCGGTCTGTCTGTTCCTGCCCACCAGAGTTGACCCCTAGATAGCTGCTGTCAGTTCTGCTTCCTGGAGACCCTCCTGTGCTTTGTGCTGGAGAGGGGAAGGTCCACTACCTCAGCCCACAACCCAGTGAATCCTGGGGTTTCTGGAGGAGTAGAAGTCACCCACTCATGCCTTGAGCTGCTGCACTGGCTCCGTGCTGCTTCCACAGCCTCTGCTCTGGTTGTGTGGCCTGGAGCACTGTGGGGTTTGAAGACTTGGGGAAAACTCTATCATCATTCCTCCCTTTTTCTTCTCAGTCATGCTGGTGTCATCCCTGCATAGAGAGACAAAGGGAAGGGTTATGCTCCCTGCCTGAGGGTAGCCATGCACTGCCTGGCCGTGGTGCTCTATCAGGTCCCCAGTGAGTTGGTCCCCGTGCTGGTCCCCAAGCCTGGTGGACTTTCTCCCTGCAAGGAAGAGGCTGAGCGTGATGGTTGATGCCAGCAACTGTTTGATGAAAGCCAGGATATTGCCCCACCTGCCCCTTCGTCTTGGCCTGGTCAGCATGTGCTGCAGCCAAGAATGGAGAGAGAACATCATGGGGTTTGAGGGGATTTAACCAGTTCTAAAAACAACCAGAGTGCTGAAAATCCACTGGAAATGCATTGGAACGACATCATATGAAGTGACTGGAATTTGTAATCTGGGTGTACAGGGAGACAAGCTTAAGAGCTTTCTGTTTATTTTTGATGGTCCTCCGGATAATCAGCTGGGCTCTGGTTCCTGGCCCAGAGGGAGCAGGGTTGGAGCAGCAGAGCCACTGGAGAGTGAGCTCGTCTGGCAGCAAGGGAGAAGGGGGCCGTGGGGAAGTGCCAGTCCCCCGTGCAATAACAGCCGGTCAGCTGTGTTTATTTAGTGAGCCGGCTCACTAGATTGTTATGTTAAAAAGAAGCCAACAATACTGGTCACCCGAGCAGTGCCCTGAATTCCTGTTACAGCCCTTGTCTCTGACTGTCCCCAGTGCTCAAGGTGAAAAGCAGTGGCACTGGGCAGGGAGCTGTTGCATCCCTGGAAATAGCCTGGGCCAGGCCTGGGGGCAGAGCACACTGGTTTGGTGGGTCAGGGTTGTAGGGTGGCTGGTGAGCTACAGGGCTCTGACAGCGGGAAAATGGTAGGTGCAAAGCCTCACATCCTGGCAGTGTTTCCTTGCCTCTCATGGAGATACTTTTGGTCTCATGAGGCACCAAGCTCAACATTATAAAAAGCCTATGAGTTGTTCAAGGTGGAGACATGCTCACGGGAAGGGTGACTGTCCTCCGATCAACTCAAGGACAGGCTGTCCTGAACTGCAAGTTCAGGGAGCCGGAGGCACAGACCAGCCAGCAGAGGTGCAGTACTTTGTTCCTCCCTGAATGAAAATTAGGATGGGCCGTGTTGCAAAAATGTGACATTGCTGACCGAATTGCAATTTATTCTTGCTTTTCTGTTTGATAAGGTTCTTTGTCAGATGCTCTGGGTGAGGAAATGAAAACCAGCATCCTGACAAACGGGGGATGATGTTTCAGTTTTGTTTTGTATTTGTTTTCTTAGGAAGGAAATACAAGGTTAGGGTATGTGTGTTTGCTCTTGTTGCAGTTTCCTATTTTTTTGTCTATATGAGTCTGTGTGGCCTGCACTGCAGTGAGAGATGAGCCCAGGCATTGGGGCTGCCCATTCAGGGTGAGAGGGCCAGTCAAGCTGCTGCAAAGTGCCATTCAGGGAAATGGGGAGACCAGCTGTGCTACATTTGCTCTCAGAAATGCTGTTTGTCTGACTGACCCCGTTTGTCTCGTGTGTGTTCCCTGTTCCCCAGGAATACCTAAGTACCACACTTGCAGCCCTGCGCTCTAACCAGATCCTTACGCTGAAGGTTTGTGGGTAGTGGTCTGAGGGGACCCAGTCCTGGTGCAAAGACTTGAGAGTGCAGATCCAATATTGCACACTGCCTTCTGAAAAAACTTCCCATTGGAACACAGAGGGGGCAGGGCAGGAGCTGGGTAGAAGTGCCTTCAGATTTCTTCTCACTTGAATCCATTGGAGGGTCTTGTCTTGCCTGTTTTCAGGACTGGTTCTCTCCATTTTCCTCCTTATCCTTTCCAGCATCCTCCATCAGCTTCCCTGTAAGCTGTATAATATTTCATATACCCTTCAGCACTTAAGCAGCCAGGCAAAGCCAGCTTAGCTGGCTCTCCTGAGCTAAGAGGCCTCCTGCACTGCCTTTTAGAAAGGGGAGGTTGCCTTTGGGTAAAATCAGCCCAGCTGAATTTCCAGCAGCACTGCTTTTGGAGTGATAGTTTGTGGCTGTCTGGATCAGTGCATTCGAACCCAACCACCTGATCATGATGCTGCAAAATTGGGTTTCTGCTTCTCTTTGCAACAGGACTGGATCATTGCTTTCACTGCACACATGAAGTACAATGTTTAAAGGGAATAAAATGTACTCCTTGAAAGTCTGTGGTTTCTGTGGGACACCTGTGGGCACACCTCTGGGATCTGAGTGCACAGCTCACATGGGGAAATGTCACACATGGACACGTTTTTGTGCCCAAGCACAGAAAGGCTCTATCGCCTCTCCCTATGTAAATCAAGAGCAGCTTCAATGGAAAACTGATAGGAGCAGGAAAGTGGATCAGACCAGAGCAGCATTCCTGGGCCTGGAGCCGACATGGTGGGTGCCAGGGTGACAGCAGTGTGCATGCAAGTGGAAACTAGATACAGCAAAAGGATGAACAAATGCTCCTGAGCTTTAGTGCATTTGATTTCTGTGTGTCCGGGTCAGGTTTGTGCCCTAAGGCAGCATTCCTGGCTATAAGCAGTCAGAAGGTGATGATACTGTGGAGCAAGGAAAAACAAAGTGCAGGTTTCCAGGGCAATGCCCTGTTTAGGTGTCCAGCTCCAAGGCCTGGTCTTGTCCCTTGGCCATGGTGGTTGTGTCTGCCAAGTTAAGTGAACCGGGGCAGGACCTCTCTGCTGACCCCAGCTATAGCTTTCTCTGCTCCCTTCCACACCTGGAGGAGGGGTGAGCCTGGAGATACACTGGGTTTCCTGTAAGAGAGCTAGAAAACTGCACTTGGAAAACTTGGAAAAATTGTAATTCTGACACTTGCCCCAAGTCTGATGATGATAAGTTAAGAAAAACAGTCGCATTGCTGGACACCCTAGCAGAGTCATTGAGGGATGTCTTGCAGTGAGCAATTCTAAGGAGATCAGAGCTGAGTCAGAAATCCCCTGGCTAAGTTCTGTTTCTGAGCAGAGGGAGCTGTGAAAGCTCTGTGCAGTGGGGGCATTGTGATGGTGAGTGGGCACCCCACCCCTGCCAGGCTGGCCCCTGGTGGGTGCCCCTGTGAGCAGCACGGAGGAGCTCAGAGGTCTGCCAGCAGGTACCTGTGCTGCGCCCGCCCCGCGCCGCTCTCCTGCTGGGCTTCATTTTCACGGCAGTCTCTCTGTTCCCCTCTTCTCTGTTCTCTCCCCTGGCTGCTCTCTGACTCTCGGTGCCCTAATGGCCTCCTTTGCCCTGCGACCTCCTGGTTTGATCTTCTTCAGCTGCTGCCTCTCCTCAATTCAGTGCGGCTGGCTCCACCTCCGGTCATAAAGAGACGCACTTTCCAGGTAGACTTCTCCTTGTTGCCTGTTTCTGAGCTTATCCCAATGCTTGCAATTAATCAGCTTTGCTACCTGTCTTTCTTCCCCTACAGAGGGCTTTCCAAGAGTTTCAGGCTTTAAAGTGGAGGAAATCTTTCATGTGATAATGTTGCTAAAAAGAAATGCAGTGAAGCCAGATTTTTGAACTAAAAGAAATGGGCCATGAAGCTGTTCTTGGGGCTGTTGACAAGCAGCCTCCTCCCTTAAGGAGTCAGTTCCTGCATATTCAATCTCCAGAAGAGGTTGGAAGCCTCTTGTTGAAATTCATCTAAGGTCTGTGAAATTTAACTGAGATGAATGAATAGGCAAATGCTTCTTAGGGCTAGTCTAGTCTGAGGCACTTGGGGAAATGTGTTTAAATAAGCTCTTAGAATGGTTTCATTAAATCTTTGTGTAAACACATTTATTTTGGTTTCCAGGGCCATAATTCATGTTTAGTTTATTTTGGGAATGAATTAATAAAGTGAATTATGGATATATGAATAGTGAATAAGTGTCCATAGTCAGAGTTCATGTGGCTTTTAATGAGCCCACTTTATGCTCCCTCATTCCATCAATTGGGATTAGCTTTCCTGTGTGGACAAACTGCTGCAATTACTCCTCTGAAGTGTGCTGGGTACTCTTTATTAAGTGGCTGGGTTTTGTCACCCTGCTGCCTGTCTAGACAGTCGATGCCAGCAGGGAGCTGAACGATACAAGAAACCTTTACCATGAGGTGCCTGGTCCTTGCCCAGCTCTGGACAAATCCTGATCTTCCCACTTGAGCCTGTGGTTTCAGTTCAGTTTCTATCGATTCAGCACTCACACCACACAGAGCCCCATGGATTGCACTGTTTGCCCTTCAAAGTGACAGTCTGGAGAGCCAGGCCAAGGACTGACCTCTTGGGAAGGCTTTGAAAGCTGAAGTTCCTTTCCAGGATGAAGTGGGAAACTTGAATAGCTGCCCTACATCCTGTCGTCAGCCAGGGCTGCAAATTCCCTCTGTTCACAGAGGAAAACTTCACCGGAGAGTTTTGCCGTGATCCGTTTTGCCTTTGCTGTATTTAGTCTCTGAATGCAACAGGGTGTGGTCTGCTCCTACGGGTCTGACAGCACCAGGCAATTCCAGGAGCTCAGTGTGTGAGTACTAAGAAAAAAAGTGAGGCTGCAAAATGGATGTTAGCACCAGCACCTAGAAGAGAGGAAAATCCTGCTGCTAGTCTGAGCACATCAGGAGGAGTGTTTGGACCAAGGCTGGGGCTTAGCTGAAGCATGGGCTGAGTGGAGTCCTCAGTGAGGTGGCTGAGCAAGCATTGCATTGGTGGAGTGCAGTCAGGGTGGCTGATGAGTGTTTAAAAGAATTGAAAAATAGTTCCAGTTGGCAGCTAAAAATATAGAATGACAACTGAGGGAAATGACACCTGATCTCCCACTTACTGTATCCACTTACTGTCCATTTAGCTCTGTGGGGGTCCTTTTGTGCTGAACGCATTAATGAGACTGTAATGATGTGGTAATAACACCTCGTGTGTTTAGAGATCTGCAAGGATGGGCACTTGTCTAAACAAAGCCTGCTGTGCCCAAGACAGCAAAGTGAGGGTGATGCAAACAGGACTTTGGGTGAGCTCCTTCCAGCCACTCCCTGTGCTGGGGCAGGGCTCCTGCTCTGCCCAGCTCCCTGTCCCCTCCAGCACCCCGTTCCAGCACCATGCTGCATTTTAGTGCCCTAAATTCAGAGCATGGACTGGGCTGGCAGAGAGTAGCTGAGGTGGGAATAGAGAGAGAGCCAAAGTAAGATGGGTAAAGCCCCCTTTGCCTTCCCATGGTGCACCCATGCTGGGGATATTATAAGATGCGGTGGGAGGAAGGTATTTTCCTCTGGAATGAGAGGTTAAGGCAAGAGGAAATCTAGAAATATATTCCAGTGTCCTCCCCACATCTTCATTAGATCCAAATTACCTTCCATATTTAAAAGCTATGAGACCATTTACAGGATAATTGAATAACACTGAGTATGGAGGATAAGGAGGCTTAGGAAGGAACTTGCATTCCCTTGCAAGGGTCACAGGAAGATCCACTCTAAAAATGGGGAGAAGCAAGGGCACCCCTCCTGTCTGGCCCTGCAGGCTTCCCAGCGTGGGCTGCGGGTTGGGCAGCGAGGCACAGGAAAAGGGCTGTTGCTCCACATATGACCGAGCTTCTCGTGAGCCTGGCCCACGTCTTGGAAATTTTCTTTTAAACAGAGCTCATGGCAGAAAGGATGAAATTTGCAGCTTATTATTTTCATTTATCATTCTAAATAAAGCAAACATCCCTGTATCTGCATGTTTTACTAAAGGCAGCCAGGATAAACTTGGTAGGAGCACAGCGGACAGATTTCATGCATTTTCCTCCAGTGCATAAGGCTGTAGAGAGGATAAATGCAGTGGAGACCCAACTGCACACCCACTGATTTTAACTGAGATACAGCCTTGTTTGGTTTCTAGCATCCCATGGATCCACCAAGGGAAGTTTTTCAGATTTAAATTGGATCACTAGCAGTAAGGTGTTGTGGTACTTTATCATGGGAGGTGAGTTTAAAAACTGAACAGCTTAGCACAGGTGCCGCAGTGCCCTAGGAGCTCGCTGGATTCATCAATTACAGATCAGCAGTCTGGTATTCAAACATGGTGCTTCCAACCCACTGTCTCCTCAGTGCCGCTTGGTGCCACGTCCAGGCCCTTTGGGCCAGATGACATTGCTGAGGCATGAGCCACAGCCACTGAGTGGCTACTGAGGGGCCTGGGGAGGAACTGGCTCAAACGGCTCCATCTCAGAGAGCTGAAAATGGCAGGTGGCTCAGCATGCACTGCCTTGCTAAATTTTAGAAAAACAGGCTCTGCCTGGTGTATATGGGCTGCCTTGGGTGGGCTCCAGGAATGCCATGATGATTGTGTTATTTTCTTTTGGGTTTGTGGCATTTCTACTTTTGGTCCTTGGCAAAACAGAGGGAGTGTTGTCCAACAAATATAGTATGGGGGGAAAACTGGGTGAGGTAAGACACTGTGGCTCTGCCTGGAAGTGCCAATGTTGTCACGGGAGGCTTTGCTTCGCATGTGACTGTCAAATGCTTTGGAAAGCCTCCTCAGAGACTCAAAAGATGTTGATCTTCAACACATAAATTTTACTTGGCTGACTCAGTGAAGAAAAAGGTCTCTTTGGACTGCTTTGTTATCAATAGATCCCTCTAGAAGGGAGCTCTAATACCTTTGCAAACCATTAGGTGCTGGCTCCTGCTTCCCAGGCAGCCCAGCTGTCCTCAGCAGGGCTCTCCATCACTCTTGGAAACTTCTCCTGGCAGTAACCTGGGACTTGCTTCTATCTCCTCTGCTTCAGTCAGGCTGGCCTGCCTTGTGCCCTTAGGTTGATGGTGTGAAAGGTTTGCTCTGCCTGCTGGTAACTCTTGTTTTACAAACTGCAGGGTGAACAAGGACAGGCGGGGATCCAAGGTCCCCCGGGGCCCCCTGGTCCACCAGGGCCCGCTGGACCTGAAGGAATCCCAGGACGTCCTGGACCAATTGGACCCCCTGTAAGTCCTTACCAAAGCCGAAATCCTTCTGCTTCCCCGTCCCCTAGGGCACAGGCTGTTTCCTCTGGGCACTGTTTCTTTTAGTGAAGGTGAGATAGCCACGGACAGGAAGCTTGCAGAGAAAGTGGATGTGTGGAGAGGAAGAAGTTCTGGGGAAAGAGGGGAGTGAGAGGAAAGGCAGGGATGTGAACTGGGCGCTGCTGCTATCTGGACACACAGTGAGTGACAGCAGGCTCATTTCCCCCTCCTCAGCCCCTGCAGATGGCCCCGGGGAGGAAGTAATGTGTGGGGTGTAATTGTTGTGCTCCCTGCCACCCCTTTGAAGTCCTGTCCCTGTCCTAGCAAGCAGCTGAGGAGGGTGGGAGCAGAAGCACTATTTATAAAATAATACCATTGCTGAATGGCAGGCAGGGGACAGAAAGTGCTCCTAATGTACCTCTCTCTTGCAACAGGGCAGAGCAGGAGAACCTGGAAAGCCTGGCAGAGATGGGAAGGTGGGTACAAGAATCCAGCTCCGTTCCTGGGAGCTGCAGGGGCAAACGTGGCATGCTGACTCTGTAGCCACTGGGAATTAAAGCAGCTTCCATCTCCAAGAGTTTTCAAGGCCTGCTAGCAGGAAAAACAACTCTCATCTCTGGAGGCAAATGTATCTCTCCACACACAATACAGGGGTCAGCAACCTCATTTCCTCTCTGAGAGATCTCTCTCTGAGGAGCCAAGGACAGGATGGCTAAACACCTGAATTGCCAAAGCAGGTGGCAGAGGCATCAGAGCATATCTAGAGTAGTTTTCCTTTCCTGCCTGCTCATAGGCAGCTCCTGCATAGATACTTTGTTTATTTATATTTACACACACATGTCTGGTATGCTTTATGGTTCATATCAGGTAAATTGTTTGGTTATTTCTCATTTAGAGACACAAGTGGTTTGTTTGTTAATATATTCTCTCTGTTTAGCTTGCCAGAGGAAGCTGCAAATGCTTGATTTACTCCAGAGCTGCAGTGGGCGGGAACAAGTTCCCGAAGCAAGCCAGAGAAACAGAAAAGATTCTGAAGCATAATGCATAAGGCAAAGCAGCTTTTTAGTCTTCAAATTCAGCAAGAACAAACCTGGGGGATAGAGCACTATGTGCATAAGTTTGTTTAAGTGTATGGACTAAGATATCTACATGATAGATGGGAAATATTTGAGCTCACCAGTACAAATCTCTAAGGGGTATTTCAAATCAAACCAGCCAGCATCCCTCCATCACCCTGCTGTCCATGTAATGTCTGCAATTTCCAACCCCAGTGTCTGTTTTGATTTTATCCACAGGGCTTACCTGGGCCTCCTGGACCAAAGGTGAGACATCTCACCTCACTTAGAGGTGTAGAAAGATGATGAGCAGAGATGGACTCTCCTGATAAGGACAGATGTGTACATTTTGATGGTTGGAGGAGGGGTAAAAGAGGTTACATCAAACAGCTGAGAAGGATTTCTAACCCAGCTCAGCACTGCTCTGGGGCCCGGCCCGTGTGCTGACTCATGGGTTTCATCCAGGCGACACGTCTGAGCTGCATCTTGACTGAGCCAGGCACGCCTCATCAGCCCATCTTGCAAAATTGTTTGCCACACACAGCTTTATTGGCTTCTTCCATTCTCAAAGCATTTCCCAGTGCTTCAGGAATGGATTTTGCAATGCTATTGTTAACTCTGCCACAGTTTCCCATTTATTCACTTGCCAAAGTGCAAGGGAGGGGGTTGTTGTTGTTGTTTTTCAGCTGCAGCCACCCAGCCTAATTTGTTTTTATCTGAGATATGTAGCCTGGGTGAGGAGATTGGAACAATGGAGTTGGGGCACAGAGCTGACACATGTTACTTGTGTGCCATGGCTTTCCTGCTAGGGCTTAGCCCAGTGCAGGTAATGCTGGCCTGTGGGTCAGAAGGGACAGCTCACTGGGATCACTGAACAAAAGGCAAATTTTCCCCATGGAATGCTCTCCCATCCCAGCAATACCCAGGGAAAAGGGCAGAGATGTGTCCCTCTCAGGCCAAACCTCACTTTCTTTTGTCTTTTTGCCTTTTGCAGGGAGACGCTGGGATTCAGGGATACCCTGGCAGAAAGGTAAGGAGGGAAGATCCACTGTTGTTAAATGAATTAAGTGCACTGATGCTTTCTGGAATCATGGCTGGAAATCTGTGGACTGTGCTGGAGCCTCCTGTGGAGCTCTGCTCCTGTTGGCTTTGCAACAGTCCCACAGGTTCCCTGCTGTCACCTGTGTAAAGAGAGCCTGGGCCCAGAGTTACCTTTAACTCTCCAGCAGCTATGGAAAAAGTACCCCCCCGTGTGTGTGTGCCTCTCTACACCCACTTCCAGGCTGAAATGCATTTCTTATGCATCCAAACCCAAATGGAGGCTGAAAAGGGTCAGATCCATGGCTGTTGCTCTCTGGGATACAGCAAAGAGTCAATCCTGCTCTGGGTTAAAAGACAGAAGCTGGCAATGCCCTAATGCCTTCAGCAGCAGCTGATTAACAGCAGGGCTGTCAAACCCAGAGGGTGTAATGAAGAGACACAGGGGAAAGACACAAAGGAAGATCAAACGGGAGAGAGGGAATGAAGAGATACTGCTAAAGAGATGGCAGCTGGAGAAGGGGAAGGTGAATTTTCCTAGCAGGAAGGAATCCTGTGTCCCCTGTTATCTCCAAGTTGCTTTATGGCTGCTCTGCAAGCAAAATGGCAAGACCTGAGAGCTTTTTAATTAGCTCTGCATAAATGGAGAAGTTTTTGTTGTGTCAGGAAGTGGAAATTACAGCCCCTGCAGACCACAGCCCACTCCTGCAGACAGACAGGATTTATTGCCCCTTCTCCCAGCAAACCGTCGGGTTTTCCATTAGGAGCCCGTCCTGTTCCCTGTGCGCAGGGCGGGCGGCTCTCGGCAGCGACCTCACAGCGAGGGCCTCTCCTACCAGCTGCTCTTACATGAAACAACTTGTCTGGCTCGTCACCGCTGAGCCAAGAGCCCACACTGATCTTGAAGGATGAGTCCAAGGCTTTCCCTGGGAAAGCTGGAAGGAGTGGATGAATGTTGGAGACCAGATCCTAACAGGAAGGCAAAAGAAGGCTAAATGTTGAGGAAAGTTGTTAACTCAGCTATGATGTAGGATATGGGACTGCTCCTTTCACTCCATACATTTCATACGCTGAATGTCCTTCTTGATGCAGAGTGGTGCTCGTCTCCCAGAGACCCCAGGGGTAGGTTGGTGTGCGTGGGACACCTCAGTGTGGGACATCCCTCTCACACCTCTGCTGACCTTTCTGGCACCCCACAGCTCCTTTTCTTGCTGCTATGTTTTCTACTTCCACTGTTTTCTTTGTTCTCTTCCTCAGGGTGAGGTGGGCGAGTCAGGCCTGCCCGGTGCCCATGGCCTCCCTGGAGCCTCTGGCCCCAAGGTAACCCTTAAACTCGAGTCAGTGGGGGCACCTCTCAGGGACAGATTAGTGGCACATGCCTGTCCTAAAGGGATATCAAAGGCCAGGGGCTGGAGACAGTTCTTTAGAGCCTGGAATGAACCACATAGACAGGAACACTTGCTCCTGTGTGAAGAATCTGGGCAGTTGTTGGCCAAGGTGATTCCATGCTGTCCTGAACCAGGACCTACAAAGTCCCCTGTTAAAGAATAAAACCAACCCAGCATTTAGAAGCTTTTTCACCAGGGCTGTGAAAATGAAGGTACCCTGGACCATGAAATGCTTTAATGGTTTCTACACCCTTATAATGTAGAAAAGTGTTAGTAGGGACAACCTCCAGCATCCACTCCAAGGACCTAAAGTGCCTTTGCACTTCAGGGAGGGGAGGGCCGCAGCCAGTGCTTGACTGGTACCATGTTGCTGTGAGGAGACCCGGAGTGCTGGGGTTGCATTTATCACACCCCTCTTTTGGCTACTTTATCTCTTGCTGTTACTGCTTGCTTGGTTTTCCTTTATGTTTACTGTCCCTCCCTGTTTTCCTCCTTTCTCCTCTCCTTTGCTGGGCAGGGTGAAAAAGGGGATGATGGCATAAAGGTAGGCATGACAAATATGTTTTTCTAACTCACAGTAGATTACCTGGGGGATACTGCTCCTTGGGCTGATGGATTGTAAGGGGAAGTTGGGTGCAAGGCAGCTCTGTGGGGTATTTGATGGAGTACACATCTGTGCTCTGACCACAGACAGGCAGTCTGAGCTCAGGCAGTAAATGCTGCCTTCATCCGTTCAGTGGAATTCGATGCTTACCAAAGGCATTTCTCTGCCTATGAAGCTTGCTGGTGATTTGTTACATCTCTCTATTTGATGGGCTAGGTTGGGGTTTCCTCATAAAATCTGGTTAGCTGACGCATCAAATCCACTCAAACTCCGCCATTCAGGCTGAGGTTTGGCACCAGCTTTTCTGTCTGTTTCTGGATACTTTTTACAGGCTCATATGGTCTCTGCCCAGATGTTATCTATTTGACTGAAATTTACTGTACCCATATATTTAAAGTATATTACTCAGTGTAGGCTGTGCTTAAAACATTACAACATTGGCAAGTGTTCATGGCAGTCAGAGCACACTGTGTCATGCCATACATCTTAGACATCGTGAGGAAAGACTGGTCCTGTAATATTTGGAAAAGCATTAACTGTGACACGTACATTTCAAGTATTTAGTGTGTGGCATGCAGCTCATTTATTGTGCAGCACATACACTTTCTATATATTTTCCATCTGGGTGGATTACTGTTTGAAGAGAGAAAAGGCCCCTTCAGAGCTTACCAAGGATGCATTACTTGGAGTTTAAAGAAATGTTCTTTGGGAATGCAGGCTCTGGGCTTATAGCTGAACAGTGCAGCAGTGATTTTCTTCCTACAAGAAAACAATATTTCCTCAGAAATACTGCACTGGATGTAGAGTCCAAAGGTTCCATGTGTCCATCTCCACATCAGTGTAATTCTGTCAGGCACAAAGGTATTGCTCCTGTTTGTGCCAGTGTAAATGAAGGTGGAATTGCCCCCAGAACTGATGTGATTTGAGGGCTTGCTGGTTGCTGCTGTCTAGACAGCACATCTCCCATTAATGAACTGAAGGAATAAAGTCAGAGTGTTGCCTGAGAAGGAGAAAAGGCTGAAAGGAGAAGCTGTGTTTACTCCTTGCTGAAACTCCCATGTTTCACTGCTAGCATTGGAACACCTGCTTTGCTCATGCCCATGTACAAGCACTAGCCAGCTCTTCATGTGAGTTCTGGCAAAGGGGAAGTCTTCAGGTATTGCAGTCATGTCTCAGGGTCATCCAGAGAGTGGGAGCCTTCCCTGACTCAGGACCACCCTGGAGACACAGTCTTGCTACTTGGCCCTTTATTTATGTCTTATACACCCCACTTCAGGAAGAGCAGAGATTAAATCCACCCCACTTTTTGGGATACTAAATCGCAACTCCAAAGGGGCACCTCCACAGCCCCAAAACAGCAGCTTCTTTCACACACAGGCTATCATTTGTTAGTGTCAAGGTCACTTTTCTCTTTACTTCCTTTCTTTTTGCTCAGAAATGTTGAAAGGGAAGTGCAGACACATTCTTAAATCAGCAGCCAGACCTCACTCAGTAGCAGTTCCTGAGCATCCAACAGCACGTGTATTTGTTGTCTTTGGAAATTGCTTCTTTCTGTTGTCATCCCACTTAGGAGGATTGATTAGGACTCTGGAAAACTTTTAAATCTTCCAACTTTGGATCCAATTACCTAGACTAGATTTTACCTTCTCTTTGCCTTGAGGAGCCCTGGACAAACACCATGATTCATAGGTCAGCTGTAGTGGCCAATTTTACGTGGAATATCACTGCTTTGGCTGGCAGTGAAGAATATCCCTGGCTTGAAGAGATTCCCTAGTATCACACAGCCCCCTTTTTCATTCAATCACCTCTCTCCACCCAGTGGCAGGTGCAGCACAACCTAGATTGTGTCTCAGCTGTTTTTTCTGTGGCCACCCTTTGTACTTTGGTCATGTAAGGACCAAAATCTGTGTCTCACTAAGGTCATCAAGCAGTGTTTGTGATTACCTGGGCCACTTGAATGAGCATTTGACTTTGTGCCCCCAGCCTGTCGCATTCAGCTTCACTGATATTTTCTTGCTTTTTTCCCCTGAAAGATCCATAGCATAAGGCTTTTTCTCATGCTGAGGAAGGAGCCATAAAGCACCCACAGCCTTTCTTAATAAAGCCCTGATAATTTGCCTCTCACAGTAAAGAGCAAAAAGGAATGGTGTCTGTTTTAACTGGCAGCTGATGAGCTGATCAGCGTGAGGCATCATTTGCACCCAGTGGGGATAAAGCTGCTCACAGGAGGTAGAGTGTGAGGTTTCTGTGTGAAGTGGAGAGGTGTAGCCTAACTTCGAGAGACACGGAGTGCTTCCTAAATCAGCATGAGACTCAGGAGGTGTATTGGTTCCTAAATTGGCATGGGACTGGGAGGTGCTGCTGGTTGCCTTCCTGAAACCCCCTGGGGAGCAGTGCTGGGTGATTTGCCTTTGGTACCCAGCTCCTGACCTGGCTGCACCGCTCCAGCGTTGCTTTTGCTGGGCTGCTGCTGCTGCCCGGCTGCAGCACCGTGTGCAGCTCCTGGGGCACCAGGGAGCACAAAGGGAGCAGCTCAGCGGGTACTCCCTGCACTACAATGGCTTTCAAACACTTAAGGGCTTAAAGATGTTCTGCAGAGTTGTTTTTCCTGCTTTTTCTCTGGCACTGGGTTTCTTTCTGTGCTTCAGTGGTGTAGTGTCACGTTTGTTGCTGCCCTCTCTAATTAGCCCTAGTGCCTGTGTGATCCTGCCGGGGGCTGTACCAGCCTCATCAGGAAATGCAGTGTAGGGTGGTTGCTCTGACTCCCCCTGTGGGGGTTACCGTGCTCCCTCTCACAGAGGGGGCTTTGCTTTTGCAGGCAAAATCATTAAACAGCTCTTCAGGCAGGCAGTTCTTCCAGGAAGGTCTCTGGGAAGGGGAATTACTGTCAGAGGCTGGGCTGCCCTATGGGGGTGGTCTCTGCAAGCAAGGGTGGGTGTCTCCCAGCAGGAAGCATCGGTCTTCCCTGCTGGGTCTCACTTAAAAAAGACAGGGAGCATAGGTGGGAAGGAGAGAGACCAATTCACATTCTCTAGTACATAGTATTCCTAATTATTGATTTACTTTTCTTACTGCTGAAAATAGGGTAGTTAAGTAGTCTGTGTAGGGCAGGAGGTGGCCACACTAGGCGTATATTATGGTATTAGAAGGTGTTTTACAAAATACAGTTAACAGGATGCTGTAATTACAAAAACTTATTTTTAAAAAAAACATATATATATATATCTCCCTGCTAAATAGCCATTCCAAACAAGGACTAAACACCCAGAACAAAATGACAGGGGCAATATGCAGATTGCCTGAAGATGTTTCATTTTCCAGTTATCAGAAGACAGAATTCAGGCTAACAGCACAAGGCAACCCTTGGATTCTCTGTCTCTCCAAATAGGTTTGTTCATCCCAGGGTCACTGGAGGCTGAGTGCCTCCCTGTGCCCTATAGCGTGCTGGAATGTGGGATGTGGTAGCAGGGTATGGAGGCTATGGCAGCCCAGTGGGGTCAGTCCTGCTGTAAGTCTTGAGAGGGGCCACTGATGGGAAATGGCCCCAGCTGGGGCAGTCAGGTGGAAAAAATTGTGCCTTACTTCTCTCAGGAGAGTCTCATCACCTGTGCCCTGGACTCTCCTCGTGGAGCCCTGGGACTGCTCATCTCCTGTCTCTTGCTGTCTTTCTCTGTGTGTCTTGCTCTGCTTCCAGGGGGAGAGAGGCATGCCAGGGCTGCCAGGAAGACATGGCTCTAAGGTACCTTGTAACCAGAGGAGTGATGCTTGTCTGCCTGACCTGACCTGTAGCACTCGGCTGCCCCTGCTGCACAGGCATTTGTGTGTGTGTCTGTGAGCCAGTGACTGTCCTCAGCTGAATTATTCATGCTTCTAAACTGCAAAATACTAGGCCTCATTTATGAAGGCAGTGGTGGGGGAAGATGTGTTTTACAGAGCAAATGGCATGCCCAATCTGATGCTTGCAACATCAGGATCTTAATGCTTTATGCCAGTGAGAGCAGCCACTCGCTGATGTTTGTAGGGAATTGGCATTTTGTAAATTGTCCCAGGTGACCACTGCAGGTGTGTGTTAACCCAGCTGGGATGAGCCGGGCTGCTCACGTGGGAGCCTGGGCTAATGCAGGGATGAATTAGGGTCAGTGTGTGAGCAGCTCTGCATGTCTGTGGATTGGAGTTTAAGGGTAAATACTAGAAAATAACATGATCTGCATTCACTGCTGTTTGAAGGCTAAAAAATGAGGAACAGGCATCCCAAGGCTCTGCGAAGGCCTAACCAAAGGCACTTACTGTATGTTATCCCTTTCATGACTCTAGCCTGTGTTCACTAAAACCTACTGACCCCGAGACAATGTGGAATGCTTTTCCCCCCATTTATTGCATAGAATCCCTGATTTCCATCTTCTGTCCTTGTGTTTTTTAGCTTTTGTCCCCGATTTCTCTTTCAGAAAGCTGAGAGGTATGATCCTGCTGCTCTCTGGCTCCCCACTCCTCCTTGTTTGAACTTTTCCAAGATTTTTTCACTTTGAACTTGGCTCCCAGTCCTCTGCACTGCCTCATGTGCTACATCCCACACCCTCATATTTCCCAACTTCTAACACCACTCCCTCCCCTCTCCTTAGTTATCCCTCATATTTGCCTTTTTAACTGGACCTTTCCTAACCAGGACCTAACTAATGCTAACACAGGGGATACAGAGATTTCAGAGAGGATGGTTGACAGGGACAACCTGCTTTTTGCATCAGTGCAGTTGAGGGAAATGTGACAGTCCCTGTGGGAGCAGCTGCCTCCTGAGGCACCTGTCCAGGATGGCAGGGCAGCCTGCACTCCAGGGTCCCGTGGTGGTGGCTTGCACACTGCAGAATGACACCTGAATTGCAGTGCTTGGAAGTGTAGCTTTTCCCCTAAGGTGTCTGGCTTCAGAGCTCTCCTGGAAACATTTTACTGCAGGGTTTGTCTTCTGTGATAAGAACAGGTTGAGGGGGAATAGCCAGGCCAAGGCTCTAGGGTATGAGCCAGCCTTTCCCAGGATGCTTGAGCTGAGGTGTCTGGGCTCCAGCCTTGAAGTGGGGGTTATGTCCTTGGTCTGTCTTTGCATTCCTCAGTTACTTGACACTGTTCTGCTTGTTGGCCTTTGCTTCACTTGCAGGACTAAACCCAGGGGCGGTGGGGGTGGAAATCCGTTTGTCTTGACTGGGTTCTGCTCATGGTGCCTGTCTTTGGAAGAGCTTTCTGGAACCCAGAGCCACTGCTGTAGGTGAACAGCTGCTCAGGGAATGTGGACGTGTGCTGTGTGGTGTTACAGCATTACTTCTGCGTTGTGGAAAGGAGAAGATGTGGATTTTTGCATTTTTAGTTTCACGTGACTGATGCTGTTTTGTTTTTAAAAATCTCTGTCCGATTAATTTCAACCAAGGTGTTGCTGTCTTTCCTCTCTGCCAGGGCGCTCCCGGGACGGCCGCCGCAGGGATGAAGGTCAGTTCTGGGCTGCAGTGCCCGAGTCGGGCCCGGGCGGGAGCGGGGAGAGCGCAAGGCGCTGGAAGGCGGTCGGACGGCTCCCACTGATGGGGACTGTCGGAACTGCCTGCTTCGGCAGAGGTACCCGACCTGTCTGCAGCCTCACCCCTGCTATCGGCAGCGGGTCTGGTGAACTCGTATCGCCACAGCCTCCCGCAGCTGCACCCGCAGCCTTGCTCTTCTGTGAAAACAGAGCGGGGAGTGGCAGATTCCTCTGTGCCAGCATGAGTCTTGTCTTGCTCTGCTCTTTTGTATCCGATAAACATCTGCAAGTACTGCAAAGTGGTTACTTCATTCTATGGAAGCCATGAGTCTGAGGTTTGGTGGTTTCTTAGGGCAGCCTGGGAGCTGGCTAATGAAGACAAAAGAAGTTCCAGGCACAAAAATACTCAACTGGAGCACTCTTGTTACCAGATCAAGGTCCCCATAGATGAATGTTCTTTTCCTCACTCTGATAGCTCTAGGAGGATTTGTACTCTTTCCTCCTGGTTTGTCACTATTTTCCTCTCTCTTTCTCACCAGGGCGAGCCTGGGACTCCAGGAGAAAAGGTACTCTCAGAAGGTTTTGCTCTGAGCCTGCACTTCTGGTTGGTTTGTGTATTTTTCCCCTCCCTGAGCAGCTGAGGGAGTTGAGCAATGTCTGTGTACTTCCCAGTGCCCAAATCCAGGCCCTAATGGCGCCTGCCACTCTAAACAAAATGGTACTAGGATACAGTGATACCAAGTGAGGGAGGGACCATACTGCAAATATTTCTGTTCTCCTGCTCATGTCTGTGTCCATGGGAATACCTTCCAGCTGCCTTCCTCCTTTCCTCCCTACTCCACAAGAGACGCAGGGCACGCTTCGCTCAGGAAGCAGGTTCCCTCTGCCCCTTCCCTTGTCCCTCTGCCTCCCAGGACTTCTGTGCCCCCAGCAGCCTTCCCATGTCCCTGCAGAGGGCTGTCCCCATCTCAGTGTAGCGTGACTGGGTGTGAGTTCCCAAGGCAGGCACAGTGCACTAGTGCCCCATCCCTCTGCATCCCCGAGCAGCTGCCTCCCCTTGTTTGAGGCTCGCTGGGTTATGTTACAGCATGTGACAGCCATGTAACACACACGTTCCCTGTTCCTTTTCTTCCCCACGAAGGGAGATTCTGGAGTCCCAGGGAGGATGGGCCCCCCAGGTTTGCCAGGGAAGAGGGGGCAGCGGGTAGGACATCGCGTGTTTGGGCTGGGTGTCCTGGCAGCGCTGTGTTCCTGCGAGCGGGAGCTGCCGTGTGCTGCACTGCTGTGCTTGCAGGGGATTATGTGTCCTGTGCTGGCTCTTGCCCCCTTGGTGAAGTGTGTTACTGTGTTCCTGCTTGCAGGAGGTGGGGGCTGCTGGCAGGCAGGGCAGCATGAGATGCCTGGGATGTAGTCTTGTCCTGGGAACGATTAAGGACAGTGCCACTTCTCTTGACTCCAGAAATAACACCCTAAACAGGGATTCAGTAATCTGACCTCCTTCCTCAAGAAATCCACTGCTTTGCACACTAATTCTGGCAGCACAGGATGTTTTCAGTAGTTCTTATGGACATGTATATTCAAAACAGTCTTTGAATGAAAAGTGGGATACCAAGGGAGAATCAGGAATTCATGGAGCCCTGGCACAGGATTATGCCAAACCTCTTCCTTAGGTATGAGGTCCTGAAAATGTTTTCCCTCTTTCCAGGGAGAGAAGCATTAATTTAGCAATGTACATGCTCTGGCAGGGAAAGAAAGCTGGGGGAGAGGGGGCTTACAGGTGGCTGGAAGCCAAATTACCTTGGAGAAAGGGGTCACTGCACTCCAGAATTGCCTGACAAAAAGATCGCTGCTAGTAGATTATTTTCCAGGGAGCCACCAGTGCATGTCTGTTCCTGGAGCATTGATGCAAGTCCCCTGCATGTCAGATGCATGCCCTTGAGCTCTGATGAGCAGCACCAGCCTCTGCAGGCCGGCAGCATGGCTCCAGGAGAGAGCTGGCCAGCTCTGGGGGAAAGAGGGTTTGAGTTGTTCTGTATAATCTGGACAAGGGGAGTCTCGGAGCTGTGGGGATAGTGGCTAAGAACACACCTTTCCCTGGTGATGCATTTGAAACATCTTTTCAGGGTAACAGAAACCTCCAAAATCTCTCTCTGTCCTGGCAAAATGCAGACTCTCAAACAGGACACTGCACATGGAAACCACGAGTTTAGCAGCTGGGTGGAATGGTCTAAGAGAACTTAACTTAAAGACCAGTCATTGTGCTCCAAAATTGAAGATGTGGCCCAGGTGTCGTGGTAAACTGAGCAAAGCCACTTCACCAAGGGAATGCTGGATGCTCTCCATTGCTCACTGCCCATGGCATCCTCCATGCTCCATGGTGCCCCACGCAGCTCAGCCTGCAGCTCTCCAGGCATTGTCTTACACCATCAGCTGCTGTCTTTGCTATTTTTGCTACTCTTGTCTTCACTGCTTACATGACCAGTGTGTTTCCCAGAGCTTGGCTGCCAGCTGAGACGCTGCACTGCTTGGATTTATTTGAGAGCACGATGAGTCTGGGATTTGGAGCTAGGGAAGAGGAGCAGGGCATGGAGAAAGTCCTGCACTCCAACTAAAATTCACCCTGGGCAGCAGCTTCTGTGGGCATATGAATCAGGGAAAACCTGTGCAGAAGAAGTGACAGGGAAAAGTGTTTAGCACACCAGAGGGATAAGGAAGATGCACAGGGGGAACCCTGGATCCCTTTCTCATTCATCTTCCTTTGGAGAGAAAAGGCAATGATGTGCAGAGATAGCCAAAAGGATGGGCAAAAACTTGTAATGTCTTGAGCTGGTACTGCTCAAGATCTGTGCCCAAAATAAAATCCCTCGGGAAGGGAAAGAGGGTGAAACCAGGAGCAGATCACCGTTTTACTGCTCCTCCAGGATGGAGAGCCTGCAGAGTCAGCCTTGACCATGTCTGTTTTGCCAACAGGGTGAAAAGGGACGAGCTGGTGATCCTGGGATTCCTGGGCTTCCTGGCCCAAAGGTTTGCCTCTTTCCTGAAATTTTTTTTTCTTTTGGTGGCACCACTCTCACCCCTTTTCCTTCCTCCCTCCCGTGCACAGCTCACACTTTCTTAGCTGACTGTGGCAGCATGTTCTGCACTGTTCGGCTGAATGTCATCTTCAGACAGGGTTGTGAGGGAGGCACACAAAAGATGCCTTTTTGTAGGAATTGGCATGTCCTCATGCAGTAAGGGGGAGGTTGTGGTCCTGGGAGCAAGGCCACAGAACTGTGTTCCAGTACTTTCCATTTAAAAGCATGACCCCAGATGTAACATGGCATTTCAGCCTTCCTCCTGCTCCAGGATCCATGGATGATGAGGTGTTGGGCTTTTGGGGAGCTGCACTGCTGTGCTCTGAGTTGGAGGAATAGCTTTGTGCTCAGAGAGACCGAGGGCCAGTCAGATAAAGCTAAGCCCTGAAACTGGTTTTCCCCTGTGCTCTGAGATTTTCAGATAAAAATCACACCTTTCAAATCAGCCTTGCACAGAGTGCTTTTTCTTTGGGAAAGGGGACAGTGCAGTGAATGCCAGTGGCCATTTCAGGAAGGGATGAAGGTGTAGTGGCAGAGCTTTCCTGTTAGTGCCTTATTATCTGCTCTGTGCAAAGGACATGGTGTGCAGGGCTGAGTGGCTGATGACTACAGCTCCAGAGGGAGGCATTCCAAAAGAAGTCATCATGTAGCTTAATCAGCTCAGTTTCATCAATAGAAGAACACAGTGTTCAAAGGGAGGCTGGGGGATGAGGACTGTCCACAGGCAGCCTTGTGTTGCCTGGTGCAGCCAAAGGGATGATGCAGGCTGTGGCTGCTGGCAGAGCTCCACAAGGACCCTCAGGCAGGACCATGCTGTCCTGGTTCCTGGCCAGCTGCTGCCTCTGGAGCAGTGCTCTCCGGGCTATCAAGAGCCCAGCTGATGGATCTTGTCTTGGCCATGTCTCTTAAGCCAGTATTTTGGCAAGAGAACTTGCAGAGGTGCAGAGTCTGAACTGAGACACATGGCTTGTACTTCTTTGCAAACAGGGAGAGAAGGGAATTGCTGAGAATGCCTTGGTGGGAGCTAAAGGAGAACCTGGCCCTCCAGGTCTGCCTGGACCCCCTGGACCAAAGGTGAGTGAGTTTTCCTTCAGGTAATTGTGTGTTGTGAGGGACTGCACCCAGCACAAGGTGTGTAGGAAGGAGCAAAGGTTGTATTCATCTGTGCCCACCTCTGATCACCTGCTGGAGGGATATCAGGTTCTACAGAGTACTCTAGTACTGTTGTTTTGTATGCTGCAGGCGAGAGAGTTCGTGAACCGCTTTTGGAAGGAAAATCCCTTTTTGTGCTCAAATAACTCACCTCTAGGCTCTGAAAAACCAGATTGAACATTCCCTTCTGCACTGGATGGAACAGAAAGGTGCCCGGTGGGCAGTTGTGGCAGGAGATTTGGGCTATCTGAGGAGAAGGGAGCACAGGAGGGGTGCTTGGCTGGTGCAGTTCTGCAGTTTTTCCTCCTGGCAATGTGAAGCCAGCAGTGAAGTTGCACCCTTTCAACACAACAGAAAGCCATCCCTTTCCCTTTCTCTCCCTGTCAGGGAGAAGCTGGTGACGTTGGTCAGCCTGGTGCTGCAGGATCACCGGGAGAAAAGGTACGGAATGCTTTTGCACAGCCCAGCTCTGTGTTCTGAGCTTCAGGAGCTGCAGATTTGTTCCTATGTGTGCAAAACTTAGCTGAGAAGGAGAAATTTAAGTCAAGCTGTCTAGCCCAGACTGTTTCAAAGAACCAGCAGAGTGTGATATCTGGAGTTCAAGAAAGTGAAGGGACAGGCTTTGCTAAAACTGTGAACTTCCTGTTTCAGGGGGAACGTGGTTCACCAGGAGACCAGGGACCCATGGGCCCAAGGGTAGGTGTTCCTTCACTGACACAGTTTTGGCCCTTCAGAGGGCTTTAAGGATAGTGGGACCACACTAACAGTCCAGACTGGGTCTTGCTGTCACTAAAAGTACTCATAGATGGGCAGTGGCTAAGTTTGAGGTGGGCTGTTTCTCCACTCTGTACCTTCACCCCTACATTAGAGGAAAAAATTTCTCCCAGGCCATCTCAGGATGGCTCATTCATAGTTGGAGGTGGGTTTGGACATCCCAATCTGGACTCAGGCCCTTGACCTACCAGAAAAAGGCAGCAAGAGGTTGGATGCATGCACACATCTAACAATTGGTCAGACAATCCAGTTCCTGGATTCTGGCCTCAACTTCATCTCTTCCCAGACTGCCAGCTTTGATGGTTATATCATGGTAGTCTGAGCAGGGCTGGTTACAATTCTGTAGAATCTCCTGCACTGCAGGGGCTTTCTTTAATAAATGAAAAACTGGACAGTTGTGAAATGGGCACGTCTGAGCCCCCTTTTTCAGAGTGAACCACAGCTCTGAGCCCCACAAGGGAAGGGCAGTCCCAGACCTTGGCTGAAGACCTGGTATTTTGCAGGGCCCCAAAGGAGAGCCTGGGAAGGATGAAATGATGGACTATGATGGGAATATCAGTGAGGCTCTCCAGGTAAGCAGCTGCCCTCCTGTCCTGTGAGGTGACTGCTGGCTGTTTTACTCTTTCCCAAGGGATGCAGACAGATCTGCTTCCTTGGCAGTAGCAGCAAAGGGAAGCATTTGTTTGTGCCACAGTCCCCTTTATCCCACAGCTCACTGCCTGCAGTGTTTTGGGGAATACCTGTGCACTGGCTGGGCTGGTGTACTGACACACAGGTCACATGAATGCCCTTGGGAATGGCCCACAGGCTGGGGTGGGTGGTGAATAAAGTCACCAAAGCTTCCTCACTAGGAATGTGAGGATGGAGTGCAGGGAGTGAGTGGCTGTGCCCAGCTCTGGGCTGGCCTGGGCTCCACTGGGAAAATGGAGAAATTGTAGAATAACAGCTCTTTGGGACTTGAAGTGAGTATTTAATTTAGATTTCTTTTGGTTTTTCTTTCCCTCTGATTAATTTTGTAAGCTCCTTACTCATTTGGGCCTGTGTTACATTAGTGGAGAACAAACCAGCTCCAGGAAAAAGGTTAGTTTGCCAATGTTTCTTTTAGTTTTTAATTAGTTTTTCACTTTTTTTTCCTAGGAGATACGAACTTTGGCCTTGATGGTGAGTTCCTGTCCGTGCTGTGGGGTTTTACACAAGTAGCCATATACATGTCCATCCTCCACAGATGGCCTGACACTTCAGGTGCAGCTACAACACTTGTCCTTTGCAATTGGGAGCTAAAGCTGGGGCAGCTGACAGCTGAAAGAAGAGCTCATCTTGCCTTCTGATCTTGGCACTTGAATTCTAATCAGGGCTTTCATCTCTACTTTAAGAGATCATACATGCTGCTCAGAACAGGGAGTGCTCAGAAGGAGCAGGGAAGAGCAACTTTCAGGACTCTCCATTGCTCATCTTCCCAACAGAATATGATTTTAGGAATCCCTTGGAATATTCCTCTGTGATTGCCCCTTAAACTTAGGAGAGGTATCTGGTTTCAAAACATAAAGATATATCAAATACGAAAATAATTTTTTCTTTATTTAGGGACCTCCAGGACGTCCAGGTGTGGCTGGACCTCCAGGACCACCAGGACAGAAGGTATTGTCTCAGTTCAGCACTTGCAGAACTCAGGGAAACACAGGAGTGGCCCAGGCAGAATTCCCACCCACAACTCTTCCCAGTGCTCCTGTATTTCCTGTCCAGCACTATCAGACTGTCCTGCTGTCCTCTGCCACTCCTCCTCACACGCAATATCTTGAAAATCTCTTTTCCCACAATGATAATTCCTAATCTGAAAGATGAAGGATCCTTTCTACTTGCCTTCCCCTTCGGGAAGCAGCTTGTGGGAACCAAACTGTGGGATTGTGTTGGTTGGGGACTGCATGACTGCACTGGGAGCTGGCAGTCAGGATCAACAAGGTTGGGAAAATGCTCAGGCAGTCACATAATCTGATGTTTCAACAGGGGTTTCCATGGTGGGTTTTTTTTTGTTTGGTTGATTTGGTTTTGTTTGGTTGGTTTTTTTTGATTCTATGACTGCAGAAAACCTCTGGTGTTTCCATGTTTTATTTTTGGTGATTATGGGAAAAGAACCTGTATTTTTCTTGCTTTTTTCTCCCATGAGTAGTCCATGCAGGCTATTTCTTCAGTGCCTGCCCTTTTTCATCACAGTGCCCCACAGAAGGAGTCAGAATATCTGCTTTCAAACTGCCCAAGTAATAATTCTGTGTTTCAGGGTGAAATTGGCTTGCCAGGTCCTCCAGGCCACGATGGAGAAAAGGTAAGATACGATGCTCTCTCTTCAGAGGTTTTTACCTGGTGTCATCTCTGTCACTGACTCCACAGAGTTGTTTTTCCCAGGAAAGAAAGTATTTTGCTTCACTGAGGAGCTTTATGGTTTTTTTGCTTCATTAAGGAGCATTAATGGTTTGTTGTGTCCTTACATTTGTCATGGCAACACTATTTTGTCCTGAGGATGAGCAGAAAAAACAGGCTTGGGCTTTACTCCATCTGTAAGTGTTTTACTTCATGTTGTGTGAATTTCATTTAGGGACCACGTGGCAAGCCTGGAGAAATGGGCCCTCCTGGGCTTCAGGGACTGCCAGGAAAGGATGGACCTCCTGGGATAAAGGGAGAGCCAGGCCACGTCGGGGTCAGAGGAGAAAAGGGCGATAAGGGAGAGGCAGGACAAGCAGGCTCACCGGTGAGTAAATCAAAGCCTCTCCAAGTCCTGCTGCCTACCCAGCTCATGGGGCAAGGCCCCAGGTCTGCTTGGAGGCCCTGCCAGGTGGGTGCTGCTGTGTGCAGTGTCACAGTAGAGGAGAGCCTGGCTTCCTGGCACGTGTGTTGTCCTCCTGCTGGAGTGGCTGTCCCCAGGTGCCTGCCCTGCTCTCTGGGCACCGTGTCCCTTCCTCAGCTTGCTGCCTGGTGTCTTGCTGGCACTGAAACGCTGCTGGCAGTGAGCAGGTGTGACTGTGAGCCAGGAGGCTGAGGCCCCAGCACAACCCCTCCTGCGAGGGCAGCTGCATGGGGTAACCCCTCACAACCCAGCCACTAACTGGGGCAGAGTGCCCAGCCTCCCAGCTTCAGTCTGTCACAGCTTCTGTTTCCCCAGCCCTGCTCAGGGGGGTTTATGCAATGACTTCCTGCCTCTCTATGGGATTACCAGGATGAAACTCCAGCGTCTCAACAGCTGGCTGTGGGGACTGATTGCTAACACAGACTCCAGCAAACTGCATAACCCTGAGCAGAACTTGGAGGCAGGAAAGCAGTACTCCATCCCCACTCTGTGGACTGGTACATCCACGTTGACAGGAGGATGTTCAGCCATTTGCCCCTCTGCTTTCAATGCTAGTGAAGTCCTGCATTTCACTGGATAGCTGGTGGATATTCAAGGTTTTCAGAGCACTCTTGGGATGACCAGAGCCAGTCTTGGCTCTTACACTGATATGTGATATGTCTGCCTGACTTAGTTGTGCAAAACTCTACGAGTTTTTCTTGATCTATAGGGTCTAGATGGCCCCACTGGAGAGAAAGGAGAGCAAGGTGACCAAGGGATACCAGGACCATCAGGATTGCCAGGGCCCATTGGACTTCCAGGACTGACAGTAAGAATGGAAAAGAAAAGGCTGCTCTTTCCTGCTTGGTAAAGAGAAAATAGCATAGAGCAGCACACGAGGGCTCACTTCCCAAAGTGCTGAGTATTCTGGGAGCCTCAGAGCCCTACCCTTGTTAGGTGTCACAGAATGGCTGTCAGACCTCCAGCAGCACACAGGGAATGTGAAACACATGGTCTGTTCCCACTTCTCCTGGGGGAGCTGCTGCTTGCCAACCCATGGGTGGTTCACAGGCAGCTTCAGTGGAGGGAGGCTCCAGAGCACAGCTGGTGGTGGATGGGCTGTGCTGTTGTGTGCAGGGAGAGAAGGGTGAGCCTGGGGAGTGTGGAGACAAAGGGAATCCAGGAGAGTGGGCAGGTCACTGCTCCCATGTTCCTGCATGATCTCAGCAGCAGTGGAGGGATGATCTGGCAGCAGTGCTGCTGGAAACCAGCACACTCCCCTCTGGTGACACCCCTTGGCTGAGGACAGCAAGCCTCATGCTGTGGGGCTGGACCAGCCACCTCTGGCTCCTGATGCCCTCCTTTCCCTGGCACAAGAACAATCTGTCTCACAACCCTCAATAAGGAATGCCTAGGGAAGAACAGACCTTGGAAAGCATAACAAATACTTTCCTCAGCATTTGTAGTAAATTATTTCCTGGCAATTATTTGCATGTGTATATATACACACATATTTTTTTGGTTTTTTTCCAAAAGATTTTGGTGTTGTTGAATTTGCCTGTTCTCCCTGCAAAGCTTGCCCTAGCTTTGGAATGCCCTGCAGCAGGAAGTCCCACAAGCTATTGACACACATGAAGCCAGACATCTTCTTTAATATCTTTTACTCTTTGACCCTATGCCTCCTTGTAGGAATGGTGGTAGAATAGTGGAAGTGGACATTTCTTTGGAAAAAAGCTCACTGCTTTCCCTCCTCTTAAATATTGGCAACTTTTGCATGAACCTCCCCTGGGTCCTGCTGCTGCTTCCCAGCCACTCAGTCCTGGATTGCTGCTGCTTCCTAATGCAGTCCTCGGGGAGTCCAGGTTTCCCAGCCTGGTAGAGGAGCTCTGCTGCACCCTGTGTCCTGTCCCCTCTCTGAGCAGCCCCACTCTGCTCCTGAGGGCAGCACATTGATGGTGGCTTCTCTTGCATTGCTTTCCAGATAACTGGGCCCCCTGGACCTCAAGGCCCTCCAGGACCTCCAGTAAGTTTGAGTCATTCACCTGAGGAGCAAGGGAATGGGATTAAAGCAGGCAGTAGCTGGGGAGGATTCTGTGTGGAGAAGACAGCCAGAACACAGCAGTGTTGAAATGGGAACATGCCTAATAGTATCACTTCCAAACCCACCCCCAGAGGAGGTCAGAGCTGTAGTGGGCTGGGAGGGCAAAGAAAGAAGGTTTTGTTAGTTGGAGATGAAAGGGAAGACAGTAGTGAGATGGGCTAGATGGGATTACAGGGATCAACTGCAGAAATTGTCTTAATAGCACACCTGGCCCCCTGCCAGGGTGTGCTTGGCAAGAGGCTCCTGGTTAGAGATGAGAAGAGTACACGAAGTGCCCGTTACACAAATAAAGAGACCTTTGGGCTGAGGGCTTCTGCCCCAGAGAGCAAAACCTTTGTACTACCTGGAGTTTAAAGCCCATCCTGAAACATTACTTACATCTTGTTTCTCATCCCAAATACAGGGTCTTCAGGGTGTCCCAGGACCCAAGGTAAGGGTACAAAGTATTACATACTGAAATGTAACAAAAAAATTGTCCCGGGTACTAGAATTCCCTTAAGTAACATCTTTTTAGTTCAGGTGATACTTTTCTTCCATCTTGGTAAGAGGATAAATCCTTCTGGATATTTTCTTGAAAGAAATGGATTAGCAGCTCTCATTTTAGGAGCCAGAAAAATGGTCATTCCCTCCAGTTTTCACCCAGAGAAGTGGGAATTCACTGGTCCATGGAATTCTGCCCATGAGAACACAGTTGAAATCTTTGTCTGGAGGGTGGAGGTTTGTACCGTGGGATGAATAGTCTGCCACACAGTCCTAAAGAACTGAGTTCTAGGTAAAAATTAGTCTTAAAATTACCCTGTACATTCTGCTGTAAAGCACTCAAGAGCTTCACTGACCTTGGTGGTGAGAATCTTTCTAATCTCCATCTAAATGCTCAGCCTGCACCTTTGGCTTGCCCACTGTGAGACACTGCTACACAAAAAATAGTGGAGTGCAAATGTTCAAGAAGAGCTGCAAATTTCTGGTGATCTTCTGGGCAAAAATTAGAAAATGTACCAAATTTTAATTGTCCTTAGTATTTGGCCACCAGCATTGTTCAGGTGCTAAAAGGGATGGATATGTTTTTAAAAGCCTTATGAACAGCAATGAGAAGGAAAAATGTTTTGGTTTACATTTTGAATTTAAGAAAAAGAAGTATTATGTTTAGTATTGCTTCAGAGTTTATAAAGCAGAATTTTAAAAATACAGCCAGGAAAAGAATGCTGATTTTTTTTTTTTTTTCTGAAATGATGAAACTGATGCTTTAGCATTTACAAAAGTCTCTCCAAACAAGATTTCTATATGATTTTTTTTCAAGGCTTGTAGACACCTGTCATTCATTTCCAGTGGATCCACATCTTAAAATGTAACCCACCCTATCAGATAACTTCTGGTTATTTATATAAAAATATATATACAGTAACAACAGCAGGGAGAGCAGTGCCAGAGTGAGCTCAGCTCTCCTCTGAACATCTTCATCCACAGGGCCTAAATCTCTTATTGCCATTGAGTTAAAACAGGTGCTCACACAGGGGTAATTTGAATGACAGTGGTTTTCTTCAGATTAGGCTGAGAATTGGGCTAAAGCATTACTCTGCTGCCTCTTGTATTCTGCTATCCCGTGCTCCCTGAAGGGAGGAATGTTTGTTATATAAGTGCTGTTATTGTGGGTTTATTTTCTGCTCCATCCTTCCTTTAGGGGGAAGCAGGGATTGATGGAGTGAAAGGAGAGAAGGGTGCCCAGGGTGAAAAAGGAGACAGAGGGCCACTGGGATTACCCGTAAGTATCCAGGAAGCAAGCAGCACTTTGTGAGCCAAACTTAATATCAGCTGTAAAAAGATCCCTCAATAGGAGACGCACGTGGGGATTTGGTATGCAAAGTCAGAGAAAGATATGCTCTATAAATAACTGTTTTTAATCCCAAAGCCTCAGGTTCTGTACTGAGCCTTCAGCTTCTAGATCTGTTGACTAGATAAGCGATCACTTTATTTCCTCCTGCTTCTGGCAGGACTGGATAAAACAAGCAGTAGCTTTCCTGGAGGTTCTCTGCACTTCAGGGCAAGACCAGAAACATAAGTCAGAGATGTGGGAAAAGAAACGCCTTCCCCAGCCATTGGTCTCCTGGGCTAAGCTCTGTACAGAGCACATGGTTCTTAATGCAACCAGCTTCTTTGGTGGCTGAAACTTTCCTGTCCTTGTGTCATGGAATCAGTGCTCCCCCTGGCCCAGCGTGTCCCTGCTGTGTGAACACAGCTCCCTTAGCCTGGTGTTAGAGCCTCGCTTGGCTTAGGGAGAGGAACTGGGGCAAAGTATTGTAGAGAAGTTGTAGGAGCTTTAGATACAAGCCTGATGATGAGCTGGTGGTAACTTAGTCCCACCCAGTTGTTCCACCAGTCCCCAGGTTCTCTCACCATAAAAAGCACTGGTGGCACAGTAGACCTTCTCCCTTCCCCCAGTGTTCTGCCTAGAGCAGACACTGCAGAATGCATCTCATGTGCTGTGTGGCTTGTCATCCTGTGTTCAACCACCCAGATCCTTTGTCCCTGACTTTGGCTGAAATGTGTGTCTTTGTTTGTAAAATGTTTTCCTCCTTTAGTTGTGCTGAGCAGGAGTTCCCATGTAGAGTTTGAATGAATCCCCTCTGACTCCAGGCTCTCAAATGAGCCCAGCATGAGTATGTTCCCCAGGGCTCCAGGCAGAGCCAGTGGGGAGAAGGGGGTGCTTTGGAAAGCTCAAAGGCCAGGGATTGTGCCTCAGTGAAGCAGTGAGAAGTCAGAACCCAGTCCCCTGAAAAATGCAAATGGAAGTTTTCTGTGTAAATGGTTATTCAACCTCAAGCCAGTGGGGTATCTGGACAGGGGAAGGAGTCCTTGTGACAGTCTGAGCAGAAGGTGCCCCAGCAATTATCTCAGCAACTCATCTTTGTAGGAGGGAGTGTGCTAGCTGCTTCCCATACAGCAGTGAGCCCCGTGGGGGTCCAAAGGTCCCTTGACTTTTCCCACCACTCTTCCTGAGCTGTGGATGTGGGAAGACTGGCTCAGAAGGGTCATTTTAGGAATGTTTTGTTGTGATCAGTGATACTGGCTGCCAACCAGGAAGCTCAGATCATAAGATCAGATACTTTGGAACTTGTATGCTTCTTCAGAGCCACTGAAATATCTTCATAAGCTTTTCCATGTCTGATCCAGTGTATATTCAGCCTGTCCAACTAAATGCAGTGCCAAGCAAGTTCTGAAATATTTCAGACTGTAAAATCCTGAAGCTGGATCTGCTGCCTTTTTCTCTGACTTGGGGCTTGACATCACGCTGGAATTCCAGTCCTGATTGTCTGCAGTAGCCTTGGGCTTCTCTGTGGCTGACAGGGTGAGGAGCTTGTAATGCTCAAGTGGAGGAAAACTCAGTATTTGGTACTTGTGTCCTACCACAGCTTTCCCTCCCAGCCACTGTCTGAGAGAAGCCACTGGGCTTGATGGGCCTTGGGCAGAACCACTGCTAGGTCTCATGGATGAGGAAATTCAGGGCAGGAGCCGAGCAAAGTGCCACTTGATCTCAGTCCAGTGTAAATCTGCACTGGTGACACAGGGAGATGAGCCACCTGTTTCATAAGCCCCCAAACAACTGCATAAGGAGTGGAGCAAGCCTGCAGCTGACCTAGTGGCACCACAAGCCCTGGGTTTCTTGGTAGCCACTTGAACAGCTGATGGTTCTGCCCTGCCTGTAAATGCTTTGGTGACTAGCGGCCTCTGAGCCTTGCGTCTCACCTGTGTTGCCCAGCCTGCCACAAAGGCAATGCAGATTCTGGCTCCACTGTCACATTGTCCTTTTCACCACCTGTCATAGAACAGCTGTTTCCCCAGGAGTTTTCCTGGGGACATTGAGTGAGAGAAATTTGCACTCTTAGGAGGATCTGAAAGTTGCAGGTCAACATTATATGTATTCAGTGTTTCTTTGTTTTTGTTGGTTTGCTTGTAAGTGCCATCACCTGTCCTTGAGATCTTAATATTTGTTAATTGCAAGCATATGTTTGTCTCAAGCCACTGCTTTACTCACCTCTCCCCTCCCCTCTCCTTTCCCCTCACCCTCCTCCCCTCTCCTCTGCCTTGTTTTTGTGAACCCTCCCCGCCTGTTCAGGGTGCTTCAGGTTTAGACGGCAGGCCTGGACCACCGGTGAGTTCCATTTCTCTGTTACCCCATGTTTGTCCTCCCCAGTATCGTGACTTGTGTTGTGTCTTCCACCCAAGTCTTCTTTATACCAGGAATAATCATATTTTTACCAAAGCAGGCTTAGGAGGGGGTTAAACTTAAAATGAGGAGTGATGTCACACACTTGTCTGATGCTACAAGTCTGGATCCTGGGATCACAGCCTGCTTGTTTCACTCTGTCTCAGTAACAAGAGGAATGAAACCTCTGCGTGATTCCATGATGCTCTGTTCTTCTGTCCTCTTCACCCTGACGGGTCTCCAACCTGTCATTCTCCATGAGATGGGGAGAGGGGCTCATCATCAGGAGCTGTAGTCACAGGACAAGAGGGAATGGCTTAAAAATGAAAGATTTAGTAGGTTTCGATTGGATATTAGGAAAAAGTTCTTTACTGTGAGGTACTGGCACAGGTTGCCCAGAGAAGCTGTGGCTGCCCCTTCCCTGGAAGTGCTCAAGGCCAGGTTGGACAAGGTTTGGAGCAGCCTGGGACAGTGGAAGGTGTCCCTGTTCATGGGCGGGGGTTGGAACAAGATGATGTTTAAGGGCCCCACCAACCCCAACCATTCTATGCTTCTAAGTAATGCCAACCTGGTTCTGCAAACCACTCTGCTATTCTTGGATAACAGCTGTTAAATAACAGCCAAATATTTTTAATCCCTCTTGGGAAATCGTAGATCACCCATGTACAATCCATTTGGCTATTTAAAAACAAATAGCAATTTCTCCTCCTTGGTGTAGCTGGGAATAATTTCAGCTGCTCTGACTTCCGAAGAGAATCTGAGTGGCAGCTTATACAGTCACTTGTTTGGGGAAACTGTAGATACAATTTTATGGATATGCAAGGGAGATTTCAATGTATTCCTTAGCAGTAAATGATGGATAACTGAAGGCAGTTAAGGTTGCCACGATTGCACAGATCTAAGGAGAGCCCGATTTTTCTCTCTTCCTTCGCCACACTGAAGTTGTGTGCTGCATGAGCTACTCCTCAGCTTGTGTTCTGCAGATCTTGACTTCTCTGAAAAGCTCTCCTGATCCACGTGAGCTGTCCTGCTCTCATCAGAGAGGTTACTTTAGTGACTAAGGATTGCAGACTGACATTAAAAAGTGCAAGACCCTTTGCATTAAGTCTTTTAGGAAAAGACTCTCCCATTTGGGAAGCTTGCTCCTTGGTTCTTCCTAGGAATCAGGTAATGTGCCTCAAAAGTATTGCTTGTTTGAGGCTCCATGAGGGAACTGTAGATCCATACCTATGTGGTTTAAGGAGTCTGAGTTGGAGGTGCTGGAATCTTGTTCTTAGAGGGACTGTTACTGAACCACCATGCTGCCAGCATTAAAGATCACTTTTGATTTTTCAGCGGTCATGCAAGTCTCAGGAGCAGCAGCAACAAGGGAGTTTAGTGTGCTGGTGGGAGATGGGCTCCATGTCAGAGGGTTAGGGAGAACACTGGGTTTTCCTGTCAGCATGGCTGGGAGCCTGGAGTGCCAGGAATGGCAAAGGAGGAGCAGAGGGACTGGAGGATGACCTGCCCAGTTGACATCTGTGCCTGTACACAGCTGCATTCAGCTCTGCAGCTTGGGGTCTGTCAGCTTGCATGAACCACTGACCCAGCTTTTCCCATCTCCTCAACTATGCTGACTCCGGGAGGGGGTAGAGAAAATAAGGAAACAAACAAAAGGAAAAGCAAATTGCTTATCACATGTAAATGGCCTTTTTCTGCTACAGCTTTCAGCCTTATCTGGTATAAACTAGAAAGAAAGAGTTCCTGTATGTGGAGGTGGTAGAAATGCCCACTGAAATAATTGTCAAGAGAGAGCCTCAGAATTAAAAATTAGGCTCTGTGTGTTGGTGCTGGTGTGATCTAACAGCAGTTCCCATGTTCTTCAAATTGCCTGACCAACTACAAATCCATCTCCCCTAACACTGAAAGCTGTAGTGGTGCAAGGTGCCTTCTTCCACCAGCCTGTCCTTCCAAGCTGTGCTCTTCCTAAGGGAGCAGCAGTGTCTCCTGGCTTTAAGGAGGCCCTGGAGTAAAGGCATCCTGATGTGTTTTCCTTCCTACAACTGCAGGGTATTCCAGGACCAATTGGGGTTTCAGGACCAGCAGGACCAAAAGGAGAAAGGGTGAGTTTTCTTCAGATCTGACAGATGCTCTAGAACTTCTCTGAGGATACCACAGCTCTGAAAGATAGAGAAGTTCTAGGCTTTTCCAGAGCTGGAATTGCCCTCTCCTTGTTCATACAAGAGCCTCAGCTGGGCCTCTTTGGTGCTTGAATATCTCTTCCTTGGGTTTTTCAGGTGCTTTGAAATGCATCCTTTGCTTTTTCTTATATGGTGCTCTGCTGCCTGTTTGTACTAAATAGCAATGTGAACAGTGTTTACTCTTTTGTATCCATTTCAGGGCAGTAAAGGAGATCCTGGAGTTGCAGGACCAATGGGGCCAGCAGGGCTTCCTGTAAGTACAGAAATCCTAGGGATTTATCTCCAGAGCCTGTTCTCTTGCTGTGGCTGAAGATGCTGCTGTAATAGTGTTTGCAGTCACAGCTGGGTGTCTTGTAACTCAGGTTACAAGATTTTTTTCACTATGGGAGTGACAGAAAAAGCTGAATAGCTTCAGAGCAGACTCAGAGTGATGTGGAGGAGGCTGAAAGAAAACTGTTAATTCGCCTTGGTCCTTCAACTTCCTGAAGAAGCTGTGTGGGACTCCCAGGATGTGTCTCTTAGTCCTTAATGCTGCTCTTGAGCAGCTTCCTTTACCTTTCACAGCCTGGGTGCCTGCCTCCTGTCTGAGAGCCCTGTCTTGTCATTGCAGGGACAAAAGCTGCCTTCAGTGAGGTTAATTCCACTGACTGGGATTGCTTTTGGCAAAATGGGGCCAGTGTTGGTGCTGTGGTCTAATGCAGTCATGGAGCAGCTTTGTTGTTTAACACAAAAATGCAAGTTTGTTGCATGCTCAGAATGAATTTGATTCTTATCTGAAAAGTCCACAGCGTAGGTAGTGTGGTGTTACCATCTGGATGGTCTGATGGAGGTGAAGAGGAGGTTACCTATTGGAAAAATTGTGTTTATTTTTGACATAACCATTGGTACAAATGATAAAAAACCCAAAATCCTGAGCACACATTCCTCTCTTTAGTGAGAACATGGTGAAATCTACTTGTTTTCAAATGTTTCTTTCTGTGTTGATGCATTTCAGGGTTTACAAGGTCTGCCTGGTGACAAGGGAGTCCGGGTAAGTTACCAGGCAAACTTCTTGTGTTTAATTGCTAATACCTGTACACAGTGACAGCCCAGTTAACTCCTGTAGCAGCCAGCATGTGTTTGTGTGCCACACCTTCATCCAAGTGACTTTAGAAGGTGAAACCTGTAGCTCATTCCATCACCTGGAACATTGTGCTACGTCTTGCTGAAGGCTGTAGGAGAGATTTTTCTGATGTGTTCATTGTGGTCACACCTCTGTTGTAACTGAGGCACAGGACCTAGGCCAGCATGGTGTGCCTTAGGAAATCCTGCTTATCTAGTTACTGCTGTTTGTAGGGATTCCTGGGAGAATTAGCTGAGGTGCAGCCAGCAAATCTTATTTCAGTACTTCTAAATTGTCCCTGAAGCATGAAAAAGAAGGTTGTCTTTTAGCAAACAATTCTGCAGAGGATTTGAAAGATGGAAGTTTTGATAAGATAAATTAAATTTGCCTATCTTGAAGAATCAGGCCTGAAGTCTCCTCAGGCATTGTCCTGATGTGATGGTGAAGAGCTGGGTCAAACCCAGAAACAGGAATGGCAGCTCTCCCATCGTACCACCCGTGTTCTGGAAAGATAAATATTGCTAAGAAGTGTGTGTTGAGAAGCTCCTTCTTTTTCATCAGGTTTCCTTGCCTGTTAAGGCTTTGAATCTGGATCTTTTGATAAAAACATTTAGGAGCTATGGTTGGATAAATATAGACTACTTTTGGATTTGAGTCTGTAATATTACAGTTGTATAAATGTGAAGACGTTCAATACAGTGCAAGTTTATGTAGTCACACCTTTTATTCATAAGACTCTGGCATCACCTACATTTATCTGGAGGTGTAATCTTTTATAGTGCATGTGCCCATGTGATTATTTCATTATATGTATTTGCTTTTGATGTGTAGTGAGTGTTCTCTGTCCTCTATCTGCAATGGATTTCTGCCCTTACTCTGCACAGGAAGGACAGTTCTGGGCAGCACTAGCCAACTGGCATCTTAAACGGGGGGAGAAAGGTTCAAGTTTCATGGGAGCACCAAAGTTCTCCCCTTTTTTAATAATTGCATTTCTGGCTTTGCTTCTTAACTTTCTCTTCACGTTTTGTTTTGCTTGTGTGGGTTCTTCTAAAAAACTGTCATTTTTAATTCCTAGACTTTTTCAGTTGGGTTTTGAACTGAGTGCTTAGTTAAAAGAAGGCTCTTTCATTAGCTTTCATTAATGGGATTTCTTTGAGCTCTGGCATAAAAGCAAGTGAAAACTGGGAGAAATTGCAACTCCTTGTAGAGGATGAGCTGGAAAGCATCAGTGGGGAGTTTTGCTGGCCCTTGAAGCATGCATGCACTCTGCCTCACTGCAGCCCATGTTTTGCAATGGCAAAGTGTGAGAGACTCAGGAGTGTAAATGGGCAAGTGCAATATCTTAGGGGACCCTTTTGCCACTGAACCTTTGAACAGGGATTTCCCCTTACTCTGAAGTCCCAGTTTGCCAGACTCCTCTCTTTTTCTCTATGCTTTTTAAATCCCAGAAATGCTCCTTCTGCTCTCTGCTTAGAGCAAGAGATCAGCATAGGTGTGCCTGGGGTTGTGGCACTAATGGCAGCGGGAGCAGGCAGCATTTTGAGTAATCCAGCTGAAAAAGTGTGAGCCCTGAACTTGTCCTGCTGTTATTTTAATGCTGGAGGGTTTTGTGTGTGTTTGTGCATCTTCCTCGCTCCTACAGGTCCACCTTTGTCCCCTTTATCCCTTCCTCCTCTTCCGCCTTTCTTCCTGGTTTCTTCCTCTGGAGTAACCCATGCTGCATTTTTCCTGGATTATCCTCTCCATTCCAGTGCTTGGTTCTGGGTGACTTCTCCTCATTGCCTCTCCTCTCCCATCCATTTCTCTTGCCAGCTTGGGTTTAACACTTTTTTTTTAAAGAAGAAGCAGCAGCCTGTGCTGCCTGATTTTATCCCTTAATTCCTTTAACACTGTCCATGAGGACCCTAAGCTCAGTTCCCTGTGCAGCAGCCCCTTTCCCCTGTTTCATGCTCAGCAGCATTGAGAATTTCCTGTTACACAGGAGGATTTGGTGTGGATGTAACTGGCAAATACCACACTGTGCCCTGCCTTGTGCTGCTAGTTAAGGATCAGGGACCAGTTGCTGCCCTGTGGCTGTGCTGCCTAGGACTGTTCCCTGGTCTGACAGGTTTTTTGGGAGAGCACAACTCAGAGTATCCCAAAGGACAGCCAGACTGTGCAGACTCAGAGCCGAGTACTTCCTTCATTCCCTGGCTGACAGTTCCCTGAGTGAGACTTTCTGTAAGAATGGGAGTTCAGAGGGGTAAAAAAAGCATCACAGCACTATCCCAGAGCTCCAGTGGAAGAGGGACCTTCCCAGGCAGCTGGAGACTGAGATAAGATGGCACGCTGCTGGCCAGAGGGGTGGCTTCCCATCCTGTGTGTCTGGGATCAGCCAAGGTGCCCCTCTCTGATGTATGGGATGCCCTGAGAAGTGGTGTGATGATCCCTTTGATGCCAAGCCCTCTCACTCTGTCAGTGTGGGACTTCAGCCACAGCCACAGTGTTTATGCAGCTCAGCTACAGCTCAGCAGCTCCATACATTGATCTTCCCATCTAAGAGGGAGTTTTATTTTAAAATGTTTCTTAAATGTTTATCCTTTTTTAAACTATCGCTGACATTTGTTTGAAATGGATGATCCTAAAGCTTTTGTGTATTCTTTTTTTCTTGGACTAAACTATTATTTACAGGGGGAGAGGGGCAAGAAAGGCTCTAGAGGGTCTAAAGGGGATAAGGGAGACCAAGGAGCACCTGGATTAGATGCACCCTGTCCGTTGGTATGTCCTGTTTCATCAAATGTATTGTTTTAAAATGTGTTGATGGGGAAGACAGAAGGAAATAATAACATAAATAATGGTCTTGCAAAAGTACAACATTCAGAAAAGGCCCAGCTGGGCTCCCACCACAGCCTGTGGCAAAGCTGCGGGACCAGCTGATCCTCTGGGAGATCAGGCTGCTCAGTGACCATGGTTATGTTCCTTCCTCTTCCAGACCTCACAAAGATTTGGGTACATGGGCTGCCCCATGTGCTGGGAGCTCAGGGCTTTCTCCACTGCGGATAGAGCCCCGTCTCCTTTGCTGCTGGTTACAGCTCTTCTCTGGAGATGCTCAGTGGGATCAAAGCCACGGGACAGCAAAGCTGGAATGCTGGTTTCCTTGCCTTGGAATAACAGCCAGCTGATGTGATGGCCTGAGAGCACACAGGGCACTTGAGCTGCACTACCCAGAGAGAAAACAAATCTCAGATATTCTAAATGGGATGTGTTTCTGTCAAAACTGATTGGCTGTAAGTCTAGACAAATGAATAAATACAGGCATATGTGTACATTTTTATCTAAATCCATATGCTGCAGCAACTGCTTCCAAAAATCTGCTAGCAGTGCCACAAATTCCAGGAGTACTGGGGGAATCATTCTTTTAGAAATCCAGCTGCTGGCTGTCTCAGTGAGGATCGGAGCAATGGCTGATTTTGGAATGGAGGAAACATGGTTCCCATCCTCTCGGCTTTAACTTGGGAGAAGCTTCTCCTGGCTCGTAGATGACAGAAAGTGCAGCTGCTGCAGACACAGCTAACTGTGCAGCCTGGGCTCTGTGCTGGCTGTGCAGCTGAGTGCCCTGTGCCAGTCCCCGCAGGGACCCGGCCTCTCCTCCTGGGACATGGAGCTGGCTGGCACTGACTGAAATAACGATAGTGGTTGATTTCATGAACAGGGTCTCCGAGGTTTTAAAGGCGAGAAGGGTGAGCCGGGGCTACCTGGGCTGGACGGCCTGGATGCCCCATGCCCATTGGTATGGTGTACCTTCCCTTTCCAGCATGCTCATTTGCTTTTTGGCTCTTGGTGCTATTTTCTGATCCCCCCAAACAACTGCATGCCCTAGAAACACCTGGCAGTTCCTTCCTTACCTGTCTCCATACTCCCTCCCTCTCATTGCTGCTGTCAGAACCGGGCCCTTCCCTTCACTCTGATTCCCAGCTGCTGTCAGCAGTACTTTGTGGCATGAGAAAATACGGAGTTGGAATGTGGTTTTATTTACAACTGCTTTGCTTCTTCCTTTGTCTTCCCTTTGACAATTTCCAGTAAACCAATATATGCAGACCCAGCTCTACGCTGGCTTGGCTTCCTCACAAAGAGCTGCAGTGCTTGTGTCCTTCATTAACTGTTTTTAATTGCTTCTATGTATTGAGAACAGCCTGACACAGTTCCATATGACCTCAGTCACCCCATACATGAAGATGACTGAAAATAATAATAACCCATTAGTAAGCCCATGTGAAACATATTAATGGGGACACTTGACCTCCATGCTGGATAATTCCTATTTATAAGTCTCCCCAAAAGTCCAAATTGCATCCATAGCATCCAAAAAACTTGAATTTAGGATTGCCTGTTTCCCAATATCCATCTTATTCAAGTGATTCTTGTATTAGTGCCTGATCTAGCCTAACTGTTGTAGAACAAAAGTATTCAGAAACACTTAACCCCAACTGATTTCTTAGTATCCCAGTAAAGGTCACAAATTTCTTAATTTTTTCTGAGTTTTCTGGAGATGCAGCATTCAGGTGACATTTTTGCTCCCTGGGACAGTCTCAATATCTGTGTAATACAAAGAAACTTCTACCCCCCTGCCCATCCGGCCCTGTTTGGCACGACAAGGCTTGCTTGAGGATGGTCTTTCCATGCTTTATGCTCACTTAAGGATGTTTGATGCCATCTGAAAGGGATGGATATTGTTAGTTCAACTAGCTGGGAAAATGCATCCCAAAGCAAAAAGCCACATTTGGTTTTAAAGGTTTTCCTAGTTTCTTGAGGGGAAAAAAAAAAAGCCATGAAATTGCCATTAAAAGCCTTTGTTATTTGAGCTTTGTGAAGAGCTAATATGATTTTCCTTGTGGTGTTCCCTCCTTTGGCTGCTGCCATTGCCTCGTTGGGACAGTGACCACTTGTAAAGTGTCAGTTTCTGCACTGTAAATTCTGGGTAGTAGAAACTTGTGCCAGTCCCACGGGTGAAACTGTACCTGCCCAGAACAGTGCACAAAGGAGGAAGACCACAGAGCCGTGTGTTATGTGTCCCACTACTCATAGCCAGGTTTCCATGGAGTAACTTCTGGCTGAGTAAGGCACCTCATTTCACAGGTGCAAGGATTTGACCCTGCCCTTGCAGATGACCTTTGTGGTTTTGTCACTGTTCCCAGTGAGGATTCACCCCACATGGCCATATTAGAATTTACACTTTTTTCATGCCTATTTTCACTAAGGGAAGCTTGTCAGAAAATTGGATGAAGTGTGGATGCTGTTATTTTTTTATATATGGTGATCTGGCATGCAAGCTAGCTTGGGAACGTGAATAAGCATGTTTTTTGATCCAACTAGGTTAAAAGCTTGGCATCCAGCTGCCACATCCATGTGTGTAGCTTATGGAGGCTGTGAACTAACTCTTCACACATCTGAGATATGTGGAAGGAGATCCTTGGTACTAACAAGCATGCCACGTTTCCGTTCTCGGCACATTCGCCCGCAACAAACACTTCCTTGTGACCCTGGTCTTCCTTTGATCCCTGAGCTGTCACTCCCTGGCCTCCCATTCCTTCATACACCTAACTTCCCATCTCCTCCTGCCATGTCATTCCTAGCACCACCAGTGTACCAATGGGAACACCACAATTTACCCAGTAAATAACTTGTAATTCCATATTTCCACATAGTTGGGGGAAGGGAAGGAAACAGCACAAGGAGACCAAAGTCCAAAAAATGCATTTGAAAAGCAATATTTTATAACATCATGGCAATGTTCAGTACATCAGCCCCTTGGAAGTGCATCTCCAGTAACTATTTCCTTTTTCAATATATTACTATGCGTTTGCTTTTCTGTTTGTATTTTTTTGGGGTTTCCTGGGGAATAGTTATAGACCATGAATCTGCCACACGCACACAGCACAAGAATTTGACTTCTCGTGTCAGACATGTACTTTCTTACACCTGACTTTATCTGCTGCTCCAGAGCACCTTAGCACTGGTGTCATGTCTAGCCCATCACAGAGAGCAGCACAGGGTTGAAACGAATGGCAGTCATTGACAAAAGTATTTCCCAACCATGGAACCCAAGACATCATGGTTGCAGAAGTGCCAGGGGATTCCACAGAAATCCCGTTGATGTTATGGAAGCCAAAGTCCCTTCTCAGGGAGTCAGCTGAGACATCCTGAACCAGTAGAGGGGCTGCCCAGCCGCTTGCCTTCCTAATTTTCCTGGAGCGGGATCTCCCCAGAGGCAAGAGGGGATAACTGGGCAGTGTCTCACATGACAAAGCAGACCCTTTAACAGGGCAGAAAGGAAATGGAGATTTTTTTGCAGACCCTCCTCAGGGTCTGAGGTTAGTGCTGACTCTAGGACTGGCTTTTAAGCTCAGTGTTACAGAGCCAAGCCTGAGGACACAGAGCAGCCACCTCTCACTTTCCACTGCCAGCCCCTGGCAGTTTATCTGACTGAGTTGGACCTCCTGTGTTCCTTCTCCCTTCAAGGAAGCCTGGATGGATTCCTTTCTTCTTAGGGGGGGTGGTTCTCGGGTCCATAAGTCCCATCACAGCCTGCAGGCATTTCCCCTCTTCACCCCAGGCCCTGCTTCAGGCTGCACTGGTTCTGCCAGCCGGAAGTCTGGGTCATCTGAAGGATGAGGAATATCTCTCAGACTATTCCTCCAGCCCTGGTCCAAACTGTTTGTTGCAGTAACAGTTAACCCATGCCTTCCTTTCTCCATCTCTGTTTTACTTTCTGTGTCCTAAACTGCTATTTCATCCATCTTTTTCACAGGGAGAAGATGGCCTTCCAGTTCAAGGCTGCTGGAATAAGGTAAAGTAGTCTTGGAAATGCTGCTGTGCTGAGTTGGCAGTGCTAATGTTCTCCATGAATCTGGCTAAGGGCAGAAGAGGTGTAGATGCATGGATAGGATTTCCAGGACTGTATCCCAGAAAAGTGGCAACTAAAACTCCTCCTTATTTAAATATCACAGTTCAATTCTGTGGGGTACAAAGGGGAGAACTGTATCTGTGGCCTTTGAGCTGCCTGGCCTCAAAGTGCTCTCATCCTTGCACAAAGATGAGATTTCCACCTGGATTCCCTGAGATGCCCCCTCCTGCACTCCCCAGGATCTGGTCCCTTCTGTGCCTGCTGTGGGTGTTAATGCCAAGTGGGTGAGAGTGGAGGCAGAGTCAGTCCAGGATGGATCTCCCACCCTCACTTTGCCACCTGGAGAGGTGGGGAGGGTTCCTGCTGAGATCCATCAACCACTGCTTTTCCTCCTGGAGAGCCCAGAGCCAGCTTCCCTAACATTGTCCTCCCCCTGTGAGCTGTCACTAACACTTGTTTATGTTTTCTTTTGCAGTGATGATTCTAACCCTGGACTGACCTGTGTGTGTTACTGTACATAGAATATTTATTTTTATATGGTGTTCTTCTCTGAAATGCCAAAAGTTACGCATTTTTACAAATTATCAAAAAGTGGCATATTTTTTTGTACAGAAAATACCAGATCTCCCTTTTCCCCCATTTGCAGTTCTCTGTATGATTCTATGTCTGTATTACGCTTGTTTTGTCATGGAGTACAGCTGTAATATTTACATGATATTTGTGCACACATGGCGAGTATAGGAACTTAATAAATTATTGCATTTAAAGTGCCCAAAGGAACTGCCTTGTATAGATTTAAAGGTAATTTTCATTTTTCAAGCTGGATCATTCAAGAATATTTCGAAATATTATGTATTTTTTATTAAAGTGAAATATTAACACTTCTGTTGTGATGAATTAAAGTGTTGCTGAAAAACCCTGTGCACTGGGAATGTAGAGACATCATGATTACCAATTATCCCCCCATGAGCTGGAATGACCCTCATAACAAGAAGCCATGGTTGGCAAGAAATTCTTATCCCTTTCTAAATTGTAGGCTTTCAAGCAGCTTAATTAAAGCCTTATTTAAAATTAAGCATAATGCACCATACCTTGATATCCTAACAAATGTTTGTAAAATCAATCCATGTGGCTTTTTAAAATGTTAACCAAAGGTTGCATGCAGATTTGCAGAGTGTGTAATTATCATTTGCATATGCACATCTAAATTATTCTTCCTGACCTGCCTTTGTTGATGTCTCAAGTCTAAACTACCCAAAGAGGAAAACACTACCAGACTAAAGTGAACATAACAGCTTTCCTTAGGATATAAGAGGGAAAGTAGAAGGTTAAATCTATTCCCTAAAACATGTCCACTTGCCTTAGCCCTTCACACAGGGAGCAAAGGCAACGCAGGAGTCTCAGCTACCAGGATTTAATGATCCCAAAGGAGAAACACAAGTGGTGATTTATTAGTGGGACTGATCCACTGAGTCCTGCTCTTTGCATGATGCTGCCACTACAACATGGCTACAGCTGTGCCAGTGGAAGGGGTCACCACCATGATACTCCCTATACTCCACTGTTCATCTGTTCACAAACTATTAATCAGGTATTTTTCCAGAAGATTCCATGCAGTCTTTCAGCACTATCATAATAAAGTGACAGAGTAAGGGATGTAGTTCCCTTGTACACAGGGAAAGGCCAGCAGGGGACTGCCCAAGGATCCCATCCCAGCCTCTGACTGCTGCAATCCATCTGGCACCTCACCCTTCCAGAAATTTACTGAATTACATCTAAAAACCAGTGAGTTTTCCACTGCCCTGTGTCCTTATCCTCCCCACCCTGCAGTCTGTTCCAACTCCAGTGCCCTCACAGTTAGGAAACTCCTTGCAACTTTCAACCTAAACTAATTAATGGTATTTACAACCATTTGTTCTCATGCCAACATTGTCCTTGGGATGAAACGTTTCCACGCATGATGTTTTCATGAGATGCTGGGTGTACTGGAGCTGAAACGGCACAAAAATAAAATGAACCACAGAGCACTGAGGGATTCTCCCTGGATTTCTCAGTAATAGATGTCGTTAGTGTAAGCCCCAGTTCCATGTTAAAAGGCCGTGCAGCTGTGAAGCTGAGCTAATTGGAACAGCTAATGTTCCAATTGTGTTTTAATTGCACACCTGTTAAGCAATTACTAAAGTCCCAGCCAAGCGTATTCCTTGTACTTTGGGTTTGGAAGGTTGTAGCAGTAGTAGGGAGTTCCTGCTCTGATCTTGAAGCATTCAGCTGCAAGGTAGGGTGCCTGAATGCTTCAATCCCTTCTACAAATCCTGGCTATTCTTAATCCTTAAAAATATAGAGATTTCTAGGAGAAGCTGCCAATGCTTTCTGTTCCCTTTGGTCTTTGTAGCATGGTTTATGTGTAGCTGGTTTTTGTGTAGCATAGTTTTTGTGATTGCACTGCATGGGATTGTTGTTGGTTGTTTATATCTGATCTGAGAACACATCTGCCACCTTGTCCTGACACAGCTCCTGGAAGGTGATGCTGTACCTGTTTTATTTCTTGGGCTGCTTTTGATTGCTTTATTTGTGAGAAAGCTCTTGCCTGAGGGGTAAGGGACCTTGAAGTGAAATTGCCAGAACACTTGATAGTACCTTCTGACTTGGGTCAGAAACGATTTACCTACTATGGGGAAAATGTGGGCTACCCACTCATTTAAAGGTTGGATTAATGGTGACAAATGTTCCCTGTGGCGGATTATAGCCGGGGATGTTAACTGAAGTGCCAGATAACCCATTTTGGATTGCTGTTCCACAGCCCCAATACTGATACAGTCTCATCAGCTGCTGGAGGGCTCAAATCAGTGATACCACACTGACCTGCTGCTCTTATCAAACCTAAGCTCCTTACACGTCCAAAAAAACCCAAGTGGGGCAGCTGAGTTTGTACCACCCTGACTGTGGCAATTTAGTTTCAGCTCTGTCCCTACTAAAACCTGTAACCAGGCTGCCATTGCTGTGGATTCCTGTCAATTCTGCCTCTTTTCACATGAAACCTTTTGTCTGCCATTTCAAGGGCCAAACTCCTTGGCTGATAGCCAGAAAGTGAGTCTGGGGCTGGAGAAGCTTGGGAAATGGCAGCACAGTGAAAGAGAAGGAGGACCTTCCTGAAGATTTGCTGGACATGTTTTGCAAGTTCCCTCCCTGAAGCTTGGGAGGAGTTCCTCAGCAGTGCACTAGGAATGTGTGCCCAGATGCTGGGGCTGCAGGAGCTCGGTGTGCCAGCACTTTCTGCTTTGCTTTCTGTTTTGTCCCAGAGTGGCACGGGTTGAGAATGGCAAAATTAATATTCTTTGGTCATTTTCACTTCAATCTACTATTGTGGTCAGACTCTTCAGATGAAGAATTAGGCTAATTTTCCAGCAGCACTCATAAATGAGTGCAAGACGTAGACAGTATTTCTGGGAGGTGATCCTTTGATCCAAGAAAGAAACCCTTCTTGAACATTTCTCTTTAGAGAAGCAGAGAAACCCTAGAACTGTGTTCAGTTCAGAGTGCTGCTCAGAGAGGATAACACTTTTTGCTACCATTTCTGGTTACCAGGTGACAGTCTTCCACCTGTATCATTGATGATTCCATCTTTAACCTTTTCATCACAAACTTTCTTCTCCTGTTTAATTATAAGGAAATTACATTGGTTTGTTTGGGGTTTTTTTAAACCATACTGGATTCTCATGGCATGAAATACGTTATCAGAAAAATGTGGAGTGTGGAAAAAGTCTGGTTTCACTGACTATTTCCTTAGCTTCCTGTACTTGTGCTTTGGTCTCCACTGCACCCTCTGGATGTACTTTGTCTGGAGCCCTCCAGAAATGTTTTCTGCTGGCCCTTTTGTGAGTACATCTCTGCAGATGTACATCCAGATGGAAAAGAAGGATCACAAAAGTTCAGTTACATGTTTTTATATGTTCACTAAAGGGAAACGAAGACTTGGCAAAGTGCTGAGGGATTCAGAGGAAGTTTCCCATCTGCCTGAAGGGCAGAATGTGCAATCCTGGATACTTCCTACTATCTGCCATGCAAATCTGGCATCCTTTACTCAGCCCCTACTGCTGAAGGCTAACTTGTAAGCTCAAGTGTCTTTCCCCCACAGCTCTTGCAATTTATTAAAAAAAACCCTAAACTTAAAATAAGTGCCTATGTTTTGAACATGACAAAACCTCTCTACTTTCCTGAGTGCATTGGGAATCCCGTTTGCCCAAGAACTAAGGGAGTGATTCCTTGCTGGTCTAAATGATGCCATTTGCATATTGAAATACTTGGGTGAGCCAGGGCCATTGTTATTAGAGCTAATGAATGATACTATCTCAATCACTGTGCTAAGCAATTCACATTACAGCTGGGGAGAAAGTGCTGATTTCAAGCTCAAAGGGATGCCATTAACCCAGAGCAATCCCAGATTCAAACACTCTTTGTCAGCTCAAGTGGAATCATTCTGATCTTCTGATAAGGACACCTGTACCTGACATCCATCTCCTCTCCAATGCACAGAAAGTTAAAATAAGTCCAGGTTTGCAAAGATTGGGAGAAAAGTCTTACTTTCATGTTCATCTGAAGAATTGCAGATTTTTTAAATTGAGTTTTCTAACAGATGTGTTCAGGAAATAGAGTAGCAGGGGAAGAAATTGTTTCAGTTGGGAACCAGACTGGTGGAAAGATTAATTTATTTTATTTGTTTTTTTTGGTTCTTTTTTTAAAAATTTTTACTTTTTTGGGGTGGGCAGAGGGAGAACCTGACCAGAACTGCAGGCGGTAGGTGTGCATTTTTCCTTCTTTTTAATGAAAACCATTATATATATAGTTTGATAATGTTACTTTCACTTTTTGTTAATGATTTTTGGGGGCAATTTGTTTGCTCTATTCTGTTTTCTTTTAAGTATATTTTTAATGAACTTTTGGAATAAGTGCATAGAAGTTCCTGACCCAAAATGTCCTACGGACATTCCCGACGTGTTTTTTCTCCTCACGTTCAGTAGTGAAAAGGTGCTTTCTATCAGCAAATGCGTTTTTAGTGGGGATAAACGTATCCCCAAAGGCCACACCTAGGGACCAGGTGCCAGTGACCTCTCCCAGACAAAACGCTCCCTCCCTTCATTTACATTTACAAAGGTCGAAAGGGCTATGTTAGGGACCAGCCGATTGGAAGTGGTCTCTTCTCACCTTAGATGGTCTGTCTGAAAGCAGTGAAGTCTGGCAAGAGTCACTGTGTCCTCTTCAGCAACCTTCTACAGCCTGGAATAGCAGGCTTGGCTAGAAGGAGCTGGAAAATTAAATTAGGAAGACGTTTATTTGAAGATGGCAAGTTCTTGGAGGGTACCTGCTCAAGTGTTATTGTCTGTTGCTATTGTTTTCCCTCCTCTGAATCCAGCAGCACACTCGGGTTCAAGCTTAGCTTTAGGCTGTGCTTCACCCTGAGCCTATGTGCAAATGCTTTGCTGGATGAAGGGATCCTGTTTTTTTTACACTTTGGGTTTTTTCTTCCCCTCTTTTTGTCCCTGTATCTTCCAGATGTCTTTGATCCAGACAAAACAACTGCTTGCTTTTCTGCGTTTTCAGAAAATCTGTTGGTCACGTTTGGATCATTTTTCACTCACTGTTATCTACCCTTCTTGCTATCCTCCTTTCCTCCTTGTAGGCTTGCTTTGGTAAACATTTTGGTCTGATGAGATCATTGTGACAAAACATGAATTAAGATTGTAGATGTTTGTAATTTATTTTAGAGTTGACCGTAAAGCTTTTACTGTTTAAAAGGCAGCAAGGGCGGTGTAGTTTTGTAGCTTTCTTACAATTTTGTTTGTTCTTTTTTAAACGGAGTTAGAATATTGCAGATTTTTTTTCAAGAAAAGCCTAATTAGCTTTTGTTTTTCCTGCAAAACATGAGTTTGTTGAACTGCTGTTTCAGAGCTTACTAAGTTAGATACTAATGGCAGGTACGAGAGGACTGATTGTGGAGTGCAACTTACACTTGCTTTCCATGGTATGCTGTTTGTCAGTCTCTTGTCTCCAGTGGGAGTTTGCTGGGAGTGTGAAATTCCATTTTGTGATAATTCCATTGTTTTTTCACAGTAGTGTTTCAAAATGTTGCTTCAGTAAATTGTCCCTTTTGCTTTCCTGCAAAGATTTGCTTTTACCATGATGTTGCACCCCACCAGCAGTGCCACAGACTGAGCAGTTTCATCTTTTTTTGAACCTTCCAAAGGAAGAGTGTTAGCTCTGTGAATTCCACAGCCTTTTCTGGGTGATGTCAGTGAAAAGGAGAGGGGAGACACTTGGCAGCAAGACTGTGCAGGCCACCACAAGCAGACTTCTCCAAACCTGGTCCTTCAGCATTCATTCATGACCTGTCCCATTCCCACTCCCTTTGCTCTGCTACTCCTTGTTCTCACTCATCATTGTATCCATAGATGGCCAAACTAGGGCAGAGCATTCATTGTTGTGTTCTGCCCCATCCCAAAGGGGCTGAGATGATCCCCCCCGATGCAGGGAGCCTCACGCCACCCCATTCTCACAGCTTTAGTGATGCAGAATGAGTTCCAGATGTTGATCAGGGCAGCAGTGGGAGGGAGCTCCTGATTTTTGGGGCCAGCCTGTGGATGTCATGGGTCTCCACGCTTCCATCACCAGTGGGTGCAGTGAGTGGCTGTGGGGTTTCTCTCGATGCTCTGCCTTGGAGGTGGGTGGGCTGTCCCCCATCTTGGTGATTTAGCTCCTCCAAAAAGTCACATTGATCCCCCCTTGGCATTCAGAGTCCTCAGAGCAACAGGAAATGTGGCCCCGATGGCCTTTCCTACACCTGCAATGCTTGTGTCATTGGCACTGCTCCTGTTTCTCATCTCTGTGTCACTTGGATGCCAAACTCTGTGGTACTGGGACAATTTCTGTCCAAAATCTGCTCATCAGCCAGCACCAGACAAACACTAACGACCTGCAGGAGAATGATTTCTGAAGCAACTCTGTGTCCTTACATATCTGGTTTCCTTGTATTTTACAAGAGAGATTTTTCCCCTCTGATGGCATAGGATGTAGAATATTTATTGTAGCTGTAGTAAAGTGATGAATTGTGAGTAGACTTGACAGGGCATTGTTTCTGTGTCTCTCCTAGAGACACTGATTGAGATGTTTAAATCTGAATATGTTTTGTACACTTTTTTTTTTCACACTGAGCTTTTCAGCCTGTACATTGAATATCCAATGTTATTTGGCATTGATTCATGTATGTTCTGTGTATACTTTTGTGCTACCAGTAATTTTTACTGTCATTGTGTTGTTTCTAAGACTTTATTTCAACTCCTTTTGACATAGTTTAGCTACTTGGAATTTTCTGGACTTCCACAAAATTCCACGCTTAATCATTGCTAGAATGAAGAGAACAAAGGGATGTTCTTTCCCACAAACTTTTCAACCTCTGTAGGAGCTTCTTCAGCCAAAATGAGCATCTGACTTTTTCACTTTTTTCTTGTTATTACAATAATGCTGATTTGTTTGGGTTTCAATCCAGGGAATTCTGAATTCCACGTTGACCATTCCTAGCAATATTTTACAAAAGTAGAGACGACTGTGCCATAAGGAGTTATACTGATCATAAAATAATTGAAATATTGTAATTATTTGGTGTTTCTTCCTAAATATTTTTCCACTATTAAGTTTTTAAGCAAATCTTTTCGCAGTGTGATATAAGATTAAAAAAGACACTAAAGGACTAAGCATTCAACATGTACAAGGAAAGGGATTCAGGTAAATGATTTCCATCTGTATGAGTGAAAAATAGCTTAGGAATTTTTGTCAGAACAAAAGCTGCATTTCAGTCACACATTTCCTTAATTAATTAATTAATAAATCCAGTGATTTCAACTAAACCATCCCTGTCCTGGAAACCAGAGATACACTTAAAGAATCTCCTGAATCCACTCCTCAGTAGTAAATAAAGTTGAGTTTTTGTAAAAGAAAAGTGTTGCTTAAATATAGCACCTTCAAAGCATTTCTGTCTTCTTGTAAAAGATGGGAATTTTATGTTTAACCACCAAGTACTCATTTATCAGATAATGAAGACAGTGCTGATATTATCAGAGGTGCTGGTTTATATTGTGATAAAAACTGCTATGCAGAACTGTATCTTAACTGTTTTAATACCTTACCTTAGTAAGGTATTTACATTAATTATCTACATTAGGAGAAAAAAATATGTGAGATTTTAAGAGGAAGTTTGGGGAATGGGTTTTTGGATAACTAAAAGTGGGTTAAAAAAACAGGCAGGAGGTTACAAAAAATATCTCTGGCTGGGGGGTGGTTGTAATGGTAAACATGACATCATATTTAAAGTGTCATCCCACTGTTTTCCAAGAGGAGTCTGATTAATTCCCCATGCCTTGTGTTGAAGCTTTACTCCTTTGTGTCAATGTTTTAGTGAAGTTTCTATTTTAATTTATAAATTAAATACATACACAGATAGCTATTCCATTACAGTCTGCATTTGTTCCCTACGATGTACATACTTTCTTCTCCTTTTATAAAAATGCCTGTTTACCTGCACATAGTTTGTGTCTTTTGTAAATGACACCACATGCAAATCCTAGCCCATAAATTCACTTACAGGTGAATTCACGTCCCCTTTGGGGGTGGGTTTTAGGTTCCTGTGCTGAGGCAACCACGCCATCTGCTGTTTGCCAGTCAGGCCCGGGAACTGCGGAACTGGTGGGAAATGTCAATGGATTTAGGAGAGAAACCTCAACAGATCTAGGAGGATAGAAACCTCAAAAAGACTCTTACCACTATAAAATTAGATGGCTGGAGAGAGGACAGAGTCCTGCCTAGTGCCTGTCTACTGTGCCCTAGCACTGGACACTGCAGAATCTACAGTGGGAGAAAGCCTGAAACCTCCTACGGTACAAACAGCAGCTTGCTCTTACCGCAGGAATTAATCAACCATAAGTCACAAACCCACACTAACTGTGAACTGAGAGAGCAAGGGCAAAGAGGGGAGAGATGGACTCTAGTTATGCCCATGCTAAAATAATTATCAGCTTTGTGTGTTGTCTTTGCCTGAATCTGAAAACAACTGGAAGGTGTCCATCCATTTCTCCCTTCCTTGAGCTTGGGGGTACAGCCCTTTCCCTCCTCTCCTGTATGCCTGGGTGCATTTCTGAGTGAACCCAAACACCAATGCAGTGCAGGTTCCTTGCAATCAATGTTGTGATGAAAATCCATTAGCTCTGAGTGGCCAGACAGCAAAAGTGTGCTTCACTCCTGCCCTCCTCTGGGTACAGACAGTGAACTTGGAGTGAAGCCAAACCCTCAAGGATCTGGATGTTTAACAGTGACTGATGCATAGAGTTATACAGGAAAACAAACATGCTGTGATGATCCAACTGGGAATGGAGTATGTGTTTGAAACTTTGGCTTTTATCATTCCTTAAGACTTCAGGGTCACTCTTGTTAATGAAGTGATGGCTCCTGTATTGTTCTACCCTGGTAGAGCAGTGAAATCTTGCACTTGCTCAATAAGTAAATGTTCTGGAGGCTTGCTCTGTCCTGCCTCAGACAAACCAAAGGCTGAGACCCAAAGGTTGGCTTGTTTCAAAACATTTTCATTTATTTACAGGACACAGCTGAGATTTTTTTTCTTTTAGGGCTATGCAGTTAGCAGAAAAAATGAGGTAATGAGGTAAATTGTTTTGTTTTAAATCAAACTCGGGAACAATTATGAAAGCAGATAAGCAGGCAGTGCTGTGCTGCCCTTACCTGTGAAGCTGCTCTGAAAAGAACCTGGAGCTGAGCCAAGGAAACAGTGTGCTTGTCTGTGTCCCCAGAGGAGAAAGGAAATGTGTCACTGCTCCATACTACACCAGAGTGTGTAACAGCAAAGGGACAGAAATCCTTATTAGCACAAGAATAATCAGATCTGAGATCCCTTTGCAACACAGTGAGAAGTGGGAAGTGTGATCTATTCAATGCAGATAGGGAGCTGAGTGACTCGGTGCTCAAACAAGTACAATGACACATTGCTGCATCTTTGCTGCTCTGACAAACAAATACAGTTCTGCAAATGCCAAACCCAAATCATGGCATCAGGAGTCCCCAGAAAAAGAATGTGTCACTTTCTGCACCAAAAAGCTGTGCTATAGTAAATGCACATTGTTGCAAGTAGTTTTCTTAAAGAAATTGACTGGGATAGAGGCATTTCTGCCTTTTAGCTTGGCAGTGCCTGGTTATCACATTGATCTTTTGCCAAAAGCATCACTCACAAAAGTATGGTTTTATCCATACAGGTTTCCTCAAACTCAGAAACTGAAATAGGTATTTTAGTAGTTAATGTAAAAAACTGCAATCCTTGGGGAGGCACGGAACACCAAGCCAAGAGCATCAGTCCTTTCTCAAGTCACCACTCAGTTTCCTTAGCTACAAGTGTTTACCTATTCTAATTCTTTGAAGAGGCCATTCTATACTTGTGATTCCCAGAGTTTTCCCTATCCCCTTCTGGCTATGATTTCTGAGTTGTGGAGAAGGATCCTACAATGTATTCCTCAGGTGAAAACAATGTTATTTCCTGGGGTTTGTTACCTTATTCTTTTTTTCTTCATTCTGAAAGATATATTTGTAAATCTCCATTAGACAATAAAAAAAACCAAAATAACAAAACAAAACAAAAACCCACAAAAAAACCCCAAAACCCAAAAAAAAAACCCCAAAACAAACCCCACAAAACAACAACAAAAAGTCACGTTCATTGTAATTAAACATTCCATTGGTATTTTTACTTATATGACAAGGAATAATTAAGACTGATCTCTGCAGTCAGCATAGCTGCATTTAAGGATAAATAACAAGGATTAAAACCTCCTTTTAAAGGATGAAAAGGCATCTTTGCTATTTTGTTCAGTTAATAAGCCACATTTATCTTTGAGAATCAGTTGCTATTTGGAGAGGAAAGATCTTTCCCCTTGCTTACACACTATAGCTAACCTGTGACTGCAGATAATCAGCCCATGTTAAACAACGTGTCAGAATCTGACACATGCAAAGACTTTAAATTCTGAACTACGTGGGATGGTCTAATTTAAGAAAGTATTATTAAAAAAGAGTTCTCCAGAAAGTTAGGTTGTAGGTTTTCTGGCTTCTTTAGCCCATGGTACCAAATCTGCTGGCATAACAAACATGTAAGCAATATGAAAGGTGAGGAAGGGTTTAAAAATGGCTAAAAATGGGAAAAATAATTAATTACAGAAATACAGATTAGTTGCAGAACTCGGTTGTTACAGCTGTTCTCTATGACCATTGTATAGAAACAAATCAACTTCAATTGCATTTGGTTATCCTGATGTTAAGGCAATGCTTACACTGATTTGATCAAATTCCCTAGATTATATACACACATAAAATGGAGCTTTTGGAGCACTTGGTATTCCTGTCCTGCCAGGATGACCCTGAACGCCTGCCAGCCTGATTGAGAGTGAAGCCCTGTCTCTGGGTTCTGGAGCTATGAAATATTCACTGCAATGTTTGAGATTTAACAGTTTCTGCCCCAAAATGAGAGAGCCATAAACAGGCTGTTTCCCTCCTAGCTGGGGAGTCAGGCAGGCAGCAGGCTAGAAATGATCAGATAGATGTGTTGTTTATTTTGACAAAGTAACAGATTGTATTTGCGCTCAGAAGGCAACAGGCAGATGGTCTTTGCACAACCTAGAGAGGGCAGGCCCTGCTCCTGCTGAGTGGGGAAAGCTCTGCTTGACTCCAGCATGGCACAAATGAGGGTTAATAACAGCTCTTCCTTGAGCAGCTCCATCTAAATGACTGCAACACGCAGGGACTGTGACCAGGAGTCTCTTACCTGCTCTAAAAAGCAGCTGGTTCCAAGGGTTCTGCTGTTCCTGCAGAACAATTCACACCCGGTAACTGTTCAGTGTTGCCTTGCTCTGATCTGCTCTACTCCAAAATTCTTTATTGTGTCACCAAGTGACTCTGAATTTTCCAGAAACATTTGAAGTAACATAAAATACCCACACAATGCTTTTAATTTTTAGATTAAGGATGGGCTATATCCACTGGAGAAATAAAGAGTGGAATATGAGTTTACGATGAAACTATTAAAATCACAACAGCACAAAAATTGGTATTAAAATTCAGACATCTATGACAGACTTAGAAAGTGTTACACTGTGAAAATTTTCAATGTCCTCTCTTACACTTCTCCAGCACTCCTGTCTTCTTCAGGAGAATGCTGTTTATAAACAGAAAAAATGTTGTTAGAAACAGAGGGAGTTCTAATGTTGAAAGTTTGCCTCACACAAAGACTTTTTTTTCCCCTTGAAAGACCTCCCACATGCTCGTGTTCTTATCACACAGCAACTATTTGATGTTAAACTCTAACAAACTGGGAATGTTTTCAAAAACCTGGGATGCTTATTTTGCCTCATCTCAAATTATTTTATATTACAAGGCCACATACCGCATGCATGATTGTAAGGATTTTTGGATGCAGTTATTTGTATCTAGAAATAGAGACATGTAAATGCTTTTCTCCCTTTTCACATGGGTTTTACATCGTCATTAATTTTTATGCTTAGTGCTTGAAAATCTTCCTGAGCTTCCTCCTACCCTCCCAATATGGCTCAATACACTGGCAAGCCTACAGATATCTTCTTCCTTTGATAAATTCCAACTCTCAGTGGGCAAGATAAAGGTAAGGCTTCCTTTTACATGTAAAATAAGTCATACATGAGATTTTTGTCCTATGGTCTCAAGGTATCTTGACCATGTTTTCAAAAAGAAATGACGAAGAGAACAGACTTGAATGAATTAATCCACACCAATGTATTGAGGTGCTTACTCAATGGTTGAAATGAGAAAAGGTATCTTTAGTTTCATTTTAACGACAGTCAAAATACAGCTGTGTAAAGGGAACTGCTTTAGCCAAGGTCACAGGAAAATGCAGGTCCTGAACTCATTCTTCATGAGATGGCGCGATCCACAATTAACATAACCAGGGGAAATATTTCATTGCTTTTCTACCCACCACATCCAATTCTACACAGACATAAAATTGCTTACTTTGACGAAGCCAAAAACCAAACTCAAGTGAATATTTTATAATTTTTTACAGTGGCAAAGAGAATGCTGAATGCATGAATGGTTCTTTCTTTCCGTTGTTCCCAGACACCCTCCTAAAGCAACACTGCAAGCAAGGAGTGGTCTGTGTTAATAATGTATCTCCTAGTGCACTACAGTAGCACCCTAATGTCTTATAGCAAAATCGGTGCAACAATGTATTTGTATAGGAATGAAGCTATAAACCCAGTCTGATGTGAAAATATACCTAAGTTAAAGAGGTGCAGCCCTGTACTCTCCTGTTTGCACCAGCCTCTGCTCATGGATTTGGCGCTGCCAAGACTCAAAACACAATCGCTTATTGCATCTCTTGGAGCTCGAGCTCTTGAATCCGTGCAACTGCAGGGAAGAAAAGAAAACCCCTCAGCTTCCATTTGGAAGGGAAGTTTGCAGCCCTCATGGACGAGTTGGAGAGCTTGTGAGCGCCCAGAACGCTCCAATGCAAGAGAACACAAAGAGCTGCCGGCACTCTTTGTTATGGCCGTTCCAAGCCGACTTGGGGATGCTGGAATATTTGGGTTAGAGGCACCATGGCGAGGCACGCAGGCCACCCTGCCAAAGGGATAGAGGGATGGGTGGCTCTCTCTAACAAAAACCAGGCACTCCTTGAGCTTTACATCAATCTTGGATCGCCTTGAAACCTCTCCATCTCCGAACTCCTCCACCCTGGGAAAGGATGGGAAGGCTTTCCGCCTTTACGCTCCCGGCTACCGCAAGCCTACTGGGACTAGGGTCGGGGGGCGTTCCTCTGCTGGCGGGGAGGGGGCCCGGGCGAGGAGGGCGGCAGCCGAGAGAGGGGGGCTGCAGCGGGCCCGGGCTGCAGTGACTCCTCCTAGAGGCGGTATGTGCGGAGCGGGAGGGAACCCCTGCCGCCCCCCTCGCCAGCAGCCGCCATCGCCATTGAAACATACAATACGGGAGAGCGGCTGAGGCGGAGCCGAACAGGCAAAGGGGGAGGAAAGGGGAGGGGGGGCAAGGAGAGGAGGAAAAGAGGGGGAGGAAAAAGAGGAAGGCAAGACAAGAAGGAGGAGGCGGCGGCGGCGGGCGCCGGCAGGTGAGGGGAGCGGCGGCGCGGGGGTTCCGGGGGCCGCGGCGAGGCCCTGCTCCTCTCCTTCCCTCTCTCCTCGGCCGCACCACCCACCTCCTCCTCCTCTACCTCTTCCCGGCGCCGCTGCCGTTCTCCGGGAGGGCCCGACCATGGCCGAGGCCGTGAGGGGAAAGGGCGTGAGGGGGGCGGGTGAGGGGCGGCCATAAAGGAAGGGGGGCCGCGAGGCGGCGACGGCGCGCGCGGGGCTGGCCCCGGGTAAGCTGTGTGTGGGGGGAGGGGGCGGTTCTTCCTCGCTCGCTGCGCCAGCTCGGCCCCCGCAGCGCTTCCCGTTCCGGGGCCGCACGGCCGCCGCCGCAGCCGCCCCTCGGCGGGTAGCGGGCGAAGCCTCCGCGGCGGCGGCGCTCGCCGAGGGCGGCGTGAGGGGGCCGTGAGGGGGGAGCGTTTGCGCGGGAAAGCCGGCGGCCACACCCCCACGCGCACACACGCCGCTGCGCCTCGGGGCGCCTGCGCGGCCCGGCTGCTGACCCCGCCCCTCTCCCGTCCATCAGGCGGCTCGCAGCCAATCAACGTGCTATGCGCCCGGCCCGGGCCGCGGCAGCGACCAATCAGCGGGGCGGTGGGCGGGGCGGCGGTGTCCGGGCAGCGGCGGGGCGCGCGCGGGGCGGGGCGGCCCTGAGGGGGTTCGGGGCGGCTCCGCTGTTCCCCGCGCTGTTCCCCGCGCTCGGCAGAGTCCGAGCGCTCCCTGTGGGTCCGTCCCGAGGCCCGGCCTCTCAGCCGCAGGGGTCGCCCGATGTTGTTTGTGAATGTGAGCTGCCTCTGGAGGGACCCCCGGGTTTGGGGAGCCCTGGAAGCTTCTTTCCCTGGGAACGCGCTCTGTGTGGGTGGTTCTGGAGTCCGAGAGACGCCACACCTGCCCCCTGAACGGCACTATGTTTGTGCTTTGGTGCCTTAGCAAAGACAGCGAGCCCCTGCTTCAGGTTTTCTGCGTTATTTTTCACAAATATTTCGTTTGTAAATGAATGTGCAGCCCTAGCTGGATCCAAGGTACGTCTGTGGGTTCCTTGTCAACTCCTAATGTTGTAGTAGATCTTCTGCTGGCGATGAGGGAAGTGCAGCTGTGTGGGTAGTCCTGCACTTCCTTTATTTTAGTCTTTGACTACTGAGCTGGAGTTCTCTCAGTGTTTGGAAGTCAAGGTGCTCCGGGGGCTGGGGCCTCTCTGCTCAGGAGACAGGCTGGGAGAGCTGGGCATGTTCAACCTGGCCGTGACAAGGCTCTGGGGAGACCTTACTGCTGCCCTTCAGTACTTGAATGGGGCACGTGAGAGAGGGAGAGGGACTTTTTACATGGGCAGACTGTGACAGGGCAGGGGGGAATGGTTTAAATCTAAAAAAGGAGAGATTTGTATCAGATGTTATGAAGGAGCTCTTCCCTTAATTCTTCCCTGTGAAGGTGATGAGGTCCTGGCACAGGGTGCCCAGAGAAACTGCAGCTACCCCATCCCTGGAAGTGTCCAAGTCCAGGCTGGATGGGGCTTGGAGCAACCTGGTCCAGTGGAAAGTGGACTCTTAGGTATTCTTCCAGGAGGCAGAAGGAAAATGTCACTGGTTGCCTTGGGCTCTGAAGAAGGCAAAAGTCAACAGAGGAAAGCCCTACTTGTAATCATATTGTGGGGAGCTCCATGAGATGTTGTAGCTACTCAATCCCCCATGGCAACACAGGGATGTTGGAGTCATGGCAGAGTGGGAGTGTGCTGTGACCAATTAAGGAATAGGGAAAATAATTGCTTTAAATTGCCCAAGCCCGAAGTCATGGCAGCCAGATACAGATACAGCCCTTGTAGCTCAGGCACGAGTGGCACAAGTTTATTTTTAAATGGAGGCTGCACTTCGTGAGGAGAAAGGTAGAGATGGTGAATCAGCTAGCAGAGAGGGAGCGAGTGTGGGTAGACTTTTCAGCTGATAAGCTCTTGAGGCTTGGCTGTGTCCTCAGAAGTGAGGAATTAAGACAGCAGTGCTCAACTTGTAGCTCTTTACCTGCTGGTTGCAGTTCAGGTGAGTGTGGCAGGGCTGAGCTCGTGTGCCTCTTCCTGCAAGGAAACCAGATCCCTGTCTGTGGGATTTCTTTGTCCGGGTTCACAGGAGTTTTCTCCGCATGTTTTTTTGTCCAGATCCTGCTGTGACTGTGCCAGAGCTTGGCTTTCTACCAAAAATTATCTCCTGTAGGAGTCAAAACAAGAGCACACTGCTCACACTGCTGTGTTTGTTGCTCCTCAGTGCACCCTGGTCCATGTAAGTTGCAAAGCAGAGACAGTGTTGGCAGAGTTTTGAAACTTCTTGTATTTAAGCTCTCACAGAATTATGCAAACATAACCTGCAGTGCATTTGGAGAATATTTTGGGATTCCAAAAGTTGGCTTGGCAGCAGGGGAGTAAATAATGGCAGAGGGCTTCCTGTGAGAGAGAAGGGGGAAGTAAAGGAGTAGGCAGGGGTGGAAAGTTCAGTGATGGTAACAGAAGGACGAGTGAAAAGTGAGTAATTAAACATAAATTTATATAATGCAACTGCATGGCCCAGAGCAGTGTGGTTAATTGTATACAACTATATTTTGATTTTCTGTCATGGAGATCAAGTGTAACAATGTTATTTTCTGTGGATCTAATCCCTTGACGTCTGCCTTTTTCTATTGATTTTCACTCAACAGGGATTTGATGCTATAGGAACAAATATATGAGAGGTTAGCTTAATACAGTTTTGATACAGGTAGTGTACTCTTTCAGTATGGCTCTCTATAGGGGTTTCAGTGCTGGACTGAACTCTTGGGTGATGCAACTGTCCTGCCAGCATTGCAGGAACCTGTTTGTACCCTACTGCATACGTTTGTTAAGTTCCACTTCAAAAAGAGTTATTGTTGCTCTAAAGAGAAAGCTGTTCCAGAAGCTGGCTCCTCTGATGGCTAGAAGCCTAATTCCCAGTTTAGGATTATTATTTGGATGTCAGTTGTCACAAACTGAAAAGAACACGTTTTAAGGGTTATAATTATTACGAAATTGAAAGTTTATATAGGGTTTCTCACAAATTGCAAATTTCATTAAGGAAGGAAGCTTGTCCGGCCTCCAGTCCCAAGGCAGATCCAGTGCTGCTTGAGTGATTTCTGACATACATCCTCAAATTGTTCTGAAGTTGTCCTGATGGGAAGATTCTGCTGCCTCCCTGTCTGACCAAGTCCAGTGCTGCTCTCTCCCCTCTGCCATACATGTTCTGTAAGAGTCACTGCTGTAGGGAACACTTGCTTTCTCCACTTTCACAGCATGCTCTTGCATCTCTGAAGACCAATATCATACCTCCCCACTTCTTTTCTCCTTCCCTTTGAGCTCTGTTACCACCACTCATGGTTCCAGGCTGGCAGCTGGCAGGGAATTCAGAGTGGGATGATGAGTAATGCCAATTTTGATGTGTCCCTGTCTGATAGGTTTACTGGTTTAATCTTTCCCAACTTTCCTTATCATGCCCACGTAATACATTGCACGCAGAAAGAAAAAATTGTCTGGCTGATACACAAGGGCAGGCCAAGTTTTTACAGCTCCTTGCTGATTTTATACTTTTGATATCATAAATGAAAAGATTATGATAAAATCTGGCAGTATCACCTAGATTCATTTTAATGCTTTTCCAAGTGTCTCCCTCATTGTGTTTCCTTGTTTCGCTGAGGTGAATGAGTGTTGGGAGTGAGGGAACTGTGCCTTCCTTGGCAGAAATACCATCTGTGGCAGACCTGCTCTTTGTTTGCTTCCAAAGAGTAACCAGGCTCATAATTAGGCCCTCAGGGCAGCTATCAAAATGGAGATAAAACCAGTTTTTGTAAATAGAGTTAAAACTTTCCCAAACATTATTTGACTGAGAGTGAGAGCTGGAGGTGTAATTGTGACCACATGCAAGCTTTGGAGTGGAGTGTCAGATTCCAGGGTTTGTTGTGCGTTTATCCCTAATCTTGTGGTTGCCGGAAAAATAAGGAGAAAACAAGGTTTGTTTTCTTTGCTCCTGCTATTGCTACACTGACGGTGCAGTTTGAAAGCAAAGTTATAGCAAATATTCCAATTATCCAGCTTTTAATGAACAATGCCTGCACTTCAACAGGCGTTGAGGGCGGGTTTGAATTTTTTCTTCTGGAGCAGCAGAAACACGTGAAGCTGTTTCTCACCAATCCTGCTGGTTTTCTCTTGCAGCCCTCAGATTTGGAGCAAGGCAAATTGAGAAGCACGAGGCTGCAAGATGTCGGGGCGGAGCGGGAAGAAGAAAATGTCCAAATTGTCGCGCTCGAGCAGGGCCGGGGTGATTTTCCCCGTGGGGAGGATGATGCGCTACCTGAAGAAAGGCACCTACAAGTACCGCATCGGGGTCGGGGCGCCCGTGTACATGGCAGCTGTCATAGAGTACCTCGCAGGTAAACCAAGAACTGCCCCTGGCAGTGCTCCTCACACACAGAGGACAGGGTTAGCCACGGGATGGGATGTGAACATGTGGAGCACTCCTGGAAATCAGGATTTGTTGAAACCTGCTGAAAATGCTGAGGAGGTTGTTTGTTTCCTGGAGAGGCTGAGGGTGGAAATTCTCTCCTTTAGAGGCACCATGCTTGGTCACTAGCTGGAAGTGTTCTTTTTTATTGCTTTGCAGAGTAAGGAGTCACATCTGTGTAGTTTTTGTCCTAGAGAAAAATTATATTAATTAGGTTTTTTGATACACCTGAATGTGAATAATAGGAGAAGAAAAGAAACCAAACCCACCTTGTGCTGCTTCTGTGCTTTTTAACTGACAGAACTGTTTTGCTGGCTGCATTTCTCCTTGCAGGAGAGTATCTAAATATTATGAAATATAAATGTGGGTTTTTTTTTGTTTTTTTTTTAATTTTGAAAACCCTTTTGCTTTGCCTAAGTGTATAAAGAAAGTATTCTGTGGTTAATTCTTCCTGCATGCCCTGAGTTTTCTTTTTCCTGCCTTTCTGAAACTGAACTTTGAGGAAGGCACAGGTGTCCCATGGTATCACCTGGTATCACCACAATCACAACATACTGTGATTCCATACAGAAATATTTCAGAGTGTCCTTTGATCATATCTGCTGAGTTTCTTGTTTAATTATGGAAAATAGCACTTCAGCAAATGGTTAGAATTCCTGGAGCAGAGAGGATTCTGGTTCAGGGTATTGGGGGTTACAGATCAAGACTGAGGTGCATTGGAGAATCTGTGAGGAGTCACAACCTGGATGGAATTAGTTGAGTGAGCTGTGTTTCAGGAGTGTAGTTTATTGCCAAGGTGGCATGAAGTAGCTTGCATGGAACCTGGTTGTCCATGCAACAGATTTTATGTAAACTCTGCTGTCTTTTTTACATGTGAAGCTTGTTCTCACTACCAGACAATAAAAGCATTATTTTCCTTCAAAGGTGTAGAGAAAATCTTAGATCTCACTAATAAATTTCACTAATTTCACAATTTTACTATTAACATTAAATTTATCATGAAGTCTAATAGTACATTATGAAAATGTCCATGTTTGTGGCAGTACATTCCAGGATGAGAATCAATTTTATTTTTTTTTTTTCCTGAGGCTACTTCTGGAGCTGGAGTGACAAAGCATTGCTTGTGTTGAAGAAATCACAATAACTTTTATAACATAATGTGATGCATTGTGACTCTGCTGACTTTCTGTCTGGAGAGAAACACTTCTTTTCTTGTCTTACTCCATAGGGAGATATTTCTTGGATAAACATTTGGAGACGCTTGTTCTGAGCTGTGGCACTTTTTACAAGGTGCTGTAATAAATTGTCAGCAGCACATCTGGTATGTGCAACATTTTAGTGGTGCAGACTGACTTGTGGTCAGCACTGTTTGCCTATTACCTGAACTAGAACAATGTATGTCTTGGCTGTGCTCCTGGATAGTAAGAGCAGTTTAATTTAAATCATTAATCTGATATGAGCAGATTACGTGTGGGCCTACACTTTGCTTTAGAAAATAAGAATGTGTAGTCAACCAGGCAAGAAGATTGCTAGAGGTGTAGGCTGGGAGCCCACATAAATTGTAAAGAATGCTATTTTCAGCTGTTTGGTTCAGCAGAGAACTCCTGTATATATTGTGATGGAATGGAGTAATGTTTCTGGCAAACATCTGTGGTGGATTGTGTTCCTTCCAAACCAAAGTTCTTGTGCTCTATCCAGGGTCTTGTTTGGAAATATTACAAAGGTGGAGAGGTCAGCTAAAAAAAAAAAGAAAACATTGCAGCATCTAGCCCTACTGATCTAGTTATTGCTAATATTACAGGTGAATAAAGTCTTTGGTTTTGGGAAGCCTCTAGAAACAAAATAGGTTTTTCCAAGGTTAGTATATGTCAAACAGCTAAATTTTCTTAACATTATCTGATCTTTCTATTACAAATGTAATACTTTTCTTCTGGATTTGCAGCTGTGAAATGGTGGTTCCTTAGGATGAAAGGCTGCACAGGGGAACTGCTTCAGGCTAAATCTGGGAGGGTGGCAATAAGGGACTGTCACTTTTTACCTGTTTCACAGAAGCAGGTTGGACATATTTTTTTGTTATGTTAAAACATTCAGGAAAACTTTCCTCTAAACCCCTGAGTGCTTCTCTGTGTTTGAGCAGAGATTTGATGCTTTACAAAAGGGGAAGGGTGGTCTCTGCCACCTCAGAGAAATCTGTTCTCTTTGGCCAGCCTCTAACTTTAATAAAATACAGGTTGCTCATGCTCAGCAGGGACTTCTTTGACTTTAACATATAAAATCTCTGAAGACTTGGTCCTCACTGAACACGTTCCAGCCTCTCTCAGCTCCCAAATTGTAACATTGTTGGGAGGCAGTGGTTGTGGAATAAGAATATTGATGTTAGAGACAGGAGCAGGGATAGGTCTGGCTACTGGCAGTAGGCAAATAATTGGTGAGGAGTGTCCAGATATCCTGCTAGGAAGCTGGAGAGCAAGTTGAAAAAATAGGAAATAGGCCAAGGATTGGATGGAGGGGGTGCTGGTCGTGAAGAACCTGGGCAGGAATATTGAGCCTGAATAGAGAGAAAAAGCAGTGACTGTTCAGGAAAGGTGCTGAGATAGAAGTCTTGGTGTGGATTGCCAGGGAAAGGAGATTGGAGCTGTGGGGAAGCAGGTCATGGCTGGGATAGGGGCAAGGTGGATGAGGCTGGAAGGGTCAGACAGAACCACCTGAGTGCCTGCATTCCTCCAGGGCTGGCATGGGCCAGCAGATCTCTGTGAGTGACCAGTCCTGTGTGGTCTGCTGTTGGCCTGTATTTGGACTGCCCCAGAGCACTGAGCCTCGTGGCTGGCATCATCCAGAAGGTGACATACATCTGGAGCATTCTTACTCCCAGTTTATGAAGTTGAGGCTGCTGTTTGGCTTTGGTATGTGTTCTGTGCCACAGAGATACAAGACCCCTGTTTTTTTCCTTTGCAAGCAAGATTGATCATGGCAGCACCTCACTGCCATTGTCACCCCCCAAATATGCACTTTGCCTCATCAACCCCATCATTAAAATGCCAGCAATCACCACAGTGTAGGGGTGGTAGAATCTTAGGAAGAGGTACTTTTACCTCAACTGATCAGCTAATATGAAGATCTCACAGTTCTAAACCTTTCTTTTTTAATCTCTCTGTGCTGTTTTACATTTTAGGCTTGAAAATCATATTGTAAAACTTCAGCTTAATTCCTATCCAGAAGGTTGGGTTTGCTGAGAATTCCACTGGCTTCAGAGTTTAAATTCTCTGAAAAATTGGCCTGAGTCCCATCTGATTGGTGGATTTTGCAACAGACTCATGGTCTGAGTGTGCACAGAGCTGACTGCGGGCACAACCACCCAAAGCAAACATCAACTGCATTATGTCCCACAGGGCATCTTCAAAGTAGGCAGAGAATACAGAAGCTCCTTGATGGGGAAGCACAAGTCATGTCAGGGTGTGCTGGTCAGAGGAACTTGTAGAAGATCTCAATGGAAAGCCATCCTCTCTAAATTAGGGCAGAAGACACCACCAGCAAAGGCTTCCTCCTTCATGGGAGTCACCTGGAATACTCTTCTGTCTGTTGTGCTCATCTGCCATGCAGACAAATCCAGCAGTTTTCCACCTGTAAATGGAGGAGAAGGACCCCATCATCAATAGATTTTTGCAGAGTAAAGGTAGATTTTTATGTTGTAGTGTAACAGGAGCTGACACAATTTCTCCTGAAGATGAGGTGGAAAACAAGACAGCCTGGATGAAATCTTTCCAATTTGCTATCAGTAATTCTCATAGATCTTAGCAGTCCACTTTCCTACAAGCTCAGCTGAACAAAAACCTTTGGCATGGCTCGGATACTTTAGTTCCCAGACATTTCAAATTTGCTGATCCATCAGCTAAAGAAACCTCTTTTTCCCTGTATGTGGCAGGATGACAAGATGTAATTCCATTCAGGTCATAACTTGGTTGCAGCTTGTCTCTGCTGGAAGAGAGTTACGTGCTTCTGAAGATGTCTGGATTTGAAGTTAAACTTCTGATGTGGAGGCACCTTTGTGGATTTTGACTCTTGCAGGAAACAATATTATTTGAGATTTCAATGTAATTCTTAATGCCTGTGCTTAGAGCACAAGATAAAACTAACTCATGGCTGAGAATATCAAGATGCCCAGTTCCAAGAGAACTTGTTATGGTATAGGACCTGTATTCTGTTTTCCTGTATTCTATATTCCTATTCTATAATATCTATTTATATAGGTATTATAGGACCTATATTCTCAGACTTGTCTTTTTACAATTTAGATAAATTCGGTGGTTAAGAAGTTTCTACTTGAAATGTAAAGCAGTTTTTTTAGGGATCTGTTATTGTTAGCAGAACATGTGATAACTGAAGCCTCCAATTTCGATATTGTGTTTTGTAAATGCCATTTTATATTCTTAAGATTATGAGCCCCTGCCTCAACCATTAGAAAAAATAGGAGTAGAAACCTTCACTAGAAGGAGGTAAGGCAATCAGTTACCTATGCAAATGTTTGGCATCCTTTGGTAAGTCATGTGCATATTCCACAATCTGCCATACATCACCTCTGCCTCGGATTCCCTTCTTCCCAGTGTCCTGTGATGGATGGCTGGCATTTGAGTGTTCTGCCTTTTTTGCTCTTAACATTAGGCAGAGGACTAAGAGTGCACCATCAGGATGCTGCTGGCCAAAGGACCCAAACCTGGGGCAGTGGGGTGAGCACACAGGTAGCAGGATGTGCCTGTTGTTGGCACACCTGAAAGAACTTCAGTTCCCACCCAGGTAAGTATGTGTTGGTTTTGGATTTTTTTTTTTTTCCCCAATGCAATTTTCCTCTCCTGTCAGCACACATCTGCAAAACCCACTGGAGGAGCCTGGGTCTCTTTTCTTGCTCTCTGCTGGTCTGCACAATGGATGGGATCTGTTCCTGCTGTCTGCTGCTGTGTTAGCTCTGCTGGCAGAGGTCTGGGAGAGGGTCTGACACTTGCAGCCCCATGGGGGTGAATATAGCTGGACCATGTGAGATCTCTTTTCAGTTTTCTCCTTTGAAATCCAGGACAGACTAGGAAATGCTAGAGCTGAGAGGTTCCTGCCCTAACTTTTACACTTCATTGTGAATATGTATATAAATATTTTTAAAAAGGCTTTTACATTTCCAACATTCAGTTAAATATGTGTGCTGCATAGCAGTGAAAACTGGAAGACAAGTTTGTACTTTTGTTATTCTGAGTGGAATTGAAAGCTTGTATTTTTCCCATGAGCCAGAGCTAAGCCCCATGTTGAAATAGTTTGGATTTTAGCCAGACATTATGTACGTTTCCACTAGATTTTTCATGAAAGTTCTTTTTTTTATAATAGTTACAGTTCTTTATGTAGTTTGTAAAAAGGAGTAGGGTGTCATTAAGACATCAATAAATTATCAACAGGACACTGATTGGCTGTAATTTTCATATTCCTGTTACTAACAAACATAAGCCCAGAAGACAAGGACACTGTATATTTTTAAAATTAAAAAAAGTGTGGATATTATTTTTAGGAGTAATTGGAGGGAAAAAAATTCCGTTCCACTTCCTTCTCAGTGTTCAGTAGAAACAGTAGAGTTCTTACATGAGAGATAACTTCTGAGTAGAGGTCAAACTATGTAAGCTAATGAATGATACTGATTGGTACAGTCCAAATAAACTTAAGGAGATGTGTCTGTATTTCTGCAATAATTAGGAAAAGCTCAGTGACTTTGGTTACAGTATAAATGTTACTGTTTCTCTAACTGGTAGTTAGACCAACTACCTTTGAAGTGACCTCCTATTCCCAGAGATGGATAAGGACCCTTCTATCAATATTTCATGTATTGAAGCTCTCACGTTGTTTCTGCTTGCATCTGGATCAAACTTTTCATATCTTGTTCTGACATGAAGCTTCGCACAGATTTTTCAATGCCCTTTAATGCAGAATTCCAGCAGTGCCTGGCTAGTGTATTGGCTTTCCAAGTATTTCTTCAAATGCACCTCAGTCTTCATCTTCCCTGGTCCTGAGAATCCTTGCTGTTTGCCAGAGCTGTCTGTTCCAGGTTGGGGCTTTCACTGCATGCTTGACTGTTCTGTTTTCACAGGGCTGCTGATAAATTCTGGACTACTGATGTACATTTTTAGGGGTTTTTTGCCTTTTTGAAAGAGAATTCTGACTTGCGACTCTTAAATTATGTGAACCGAGCTTAGTATATTTTCTCCTTTAGAGAATTAGGAAGGACAAATTAATTTATCTAAATTTAGAGATATATTGAGTGGGGTTTGGTTTCTGCCTTTCTCTAGTGAGAAGTGAGTCCCTTTAAATCTGGAAACATCCCTGAAAAGGTAAATGGGTATTAAGAAGCAGTGTAAAATGTGTATGCAGCATGTACCTAAGCTGCATTTTTGTTACTGGTTTTTATCTTGATGTGTTACAGCTGAAATCCTGGAGTTGGCAGGAAATGCGGCGCGGGACAACAAGAAAGGAAGGATTGCCCCCAGACACATCCTCCTGGCAGTTGCAAATGATGAGGAGCTGAATCAGGTGCCTGTTTACATTTTGGTGCAGGCTGTGTGCTGTGGCTTGAGTGAAGGTGCTACCAGGCTAGGCTAGAAACAGATTAGTCTGAGTCATGAGATGGCAGTTTTCGGAGCAGAAGATTGTGCCCTCTTAAAAAAAAGCAAACAAAAATTAAGGTTATTACATACCTCATCTTAAATCTTACGGACATAAACTTTGGTTCTTCTTAGCCCATGAGTCCTGTTGAAACAAGTAGTTTTGATGCTTCACTTTTTCCTCAGGGACATTCAATACTTAAAGAAAATGTTCAAGACCATTTCCCAAAAGCTGTAGAAATGTGTTTTCTGTTATATTGGCTGTGAGGCCCATGCTGGGTAGGGATCTGGCTGCCTCTCTGCTATTGCTGCCTCCCTGACTGTTTGCCCAAACTGTGGTTTTCAGCACCCTGACTCCTGGGATCACTTGTGGGATCACTTCTGCTAAACTTGTTGAGTGAGGACAGAGATCACAGCATGGGCTGCAGATTGTACTATTCAGGGCTGCTGAAAAGGTTCAGTCAGGATCAGAGCATCTCCTCTGTATGAAGATGGATGATGTCATTCACACTTTGAATACTCCTGCACTTAATATGACTGCTTTAAATAATGAAAATGTGGTGTCCATGAAGTAATGTGGCTCTGTTTCCAGACAAGTGGAGTAAAAATTCAAAACAGGCCAGAAGAGAAAGTATGCTAACACTACCAGCCCTTTCCCAGCTCTGTGTTTCTGGTCAGTGACCTGTGAACTGGGATCTAGATCCAGTGTTGTCTCTTAGGGATTAGGCAGATTTTGTCCTCTACATGGTATCACACCCCATTCCTGTTGTTAGCCTCTGCAAAACAGGTCCTTGGAGCTTTTCCTTGCTTTCACTGCATCTGTTTTCCTGCCAAAGAGATCTGCATCCAGTCCTCCTCTGAACAGGGCTGTGGTGGAGTCTTTTTTTTAAGTAGCCCACAGACACTTTTCTTTTACCCTTATTCACTGCTTGTGAATCACCAAGGACAGGTTTGCACTAAGACAGGTACTGGAAGGGGGTGGAATGATTGTGCAGCAACAAAATTCTCCAGGATGTGCTGTCTGACTTTGCTGTCACCTGCCAAGTTCCTTGTTATTGTGGATTTTCTCCCTAATTGTTTTTGGTGGTGCAGGCTAAGAGGATCTGTAATATGCTTCCGTGCACTGCTTCTCCTTGCAGTTGCTCAAAGGTGTGACTATTGCAAGTGGAGGAGTCCTGCCCAGAATTCAGCCTGAGCTTCTAGCCAAGAAACGGGGTGCCAAAGGCAAATCTGAGACCATCCTTTCCCCTGCTCCTGAGAAGAAGGGGAGGAAATCCATGGTGAACAAAAAGAGTGGGAAGAAGGCAAAGTCTACCAAGGCCCGGACGTCCAAAAAGGTAAGCACTGGGCAGGTACAGATTCTGTCACCCTCTGCAATACTTCCTTGATAATTGTGTAGAAGCTCTTACCTCCACACTACCTCTGTGGCAGTGAACTCTTTTAAAATAAAGGAAGCTATGTTCTGAAACATTTTCTACCAGAGAGATGTCATTCCTTCAGCCTTGCACAGTTACTGGGTTGCTGGTAAAGATTTTTCACTGCCAAGAGAATTTGTCCCAACATGGAATGTCAATGTCATTGTGACAAGCTCATTGTTTCATGTGTTCTTAGCTGTGTTGTTGTTAGTGATTTTTAGAAGAAGAATAATCAGTCAGAACTTGACCACTGCACCCTCCCTTAGGGTTGCCCATCTTCCTATCACTGTCCAAAATGGTTTAATTTGGTAAAGCAGTAACCCAGATCAGTGCTCTTGGTTTGTTGTTCCAGAACATGCACCTTGAAACACTGCTGAGCTTTTCATTAGGTAGGGTTAAATGATATTGAGTTTTAACTTAAACTTTTAAAACTTGGATTAAGCCTATTTTTCAAAGTTTTAATACAGTTCCATAGCTGATAATATGCAGAAACAGACTTTAAAAAGAAAACAGAATTGCTTAATGGGATGTTTAATTGGATACCTCTGTGCATGGATGTCAGCTACCACCTTACTTTGAATTGTGCACATGCAGAGTTTGGACTTGTTAGGAGGTGGTAGCTCCTTCACATACCTTAAAGCAAATATTGAGAGATGTGAGGAGATCCTTTTTTAGCCCTCTAGGACTGATAGCTTTTCTGCTCCTGAAAGTAAGCTATAAGAAGGCTTTATCACTTAATAACTGAGACTTAAACGTTTGTTTTTCAGACCAGAAGGTTGTTTTTTCTTCAAATTGGAGCATTTGACTGGGTTACTAAGTGACAAAGTTTGATTCTGCTCTGTTAACAACAAAAATAAACTAACACATGCCCACCCATATAAATACAACCTTAATTGTCAGTAAATCTACAGATGGGTGTGGGTGCTCTGCCTCTGAATGTGACTACAAAAGTATGTAATGCCTCAGATGAACCACTGATTTATCATTATATAAACAGTGCAGACCTCTGTTGTTATATAATCTTAGGGGATTACAAGGCTATGAGTAACATACTGATCTGAGAAGATAAGATTTGTAATAAGTTAAATCTCTTCATTATTGAATAGTGCTAGATGGTGATTATTTTGTTTCCTTTAAGAAGTCTTGCTTTTTTATTCTCTTATCAAATAGAGCAAACAAAAGGACAATGAAAAAGAAGGAGCTTCAAATTCAACAACTGAAGATGGACCTGGGGATGGTTTCACTATCTTGTCCTCTAAGAGCCTTGTGCCAGGACAAAAGGTAATAAAGAACAATAACAGACTGGAGGCTTAGCATGAGGGGAAGAATGCTTTTCTCTTCAGCCAAAGCATTTCCAAAATCAGCCTTTTTTTTCCTTTAAATTATGATGTCAGAACATTAGTTTTCTAGTAATAGCTTCCTCTGGAGCAAGCTCCCAAGTTGTGGGCATATCCCCAGATAATCTGAGTGGTGTGCAAATTAATTAATTAAAAGCTAAAAGTCAGAATCACACATACTGAAGAGAATAAAATATCTGGTCTCTGAAAGGCTGAATCCAGTCTTCTTTCACTTCAGCTTTTTGGTATGAAAATGATTTTGCACTTGGATTACTATTTATTTGTTCCTCCCCCTCATTATTATTTTTCAGCTTTCTCTGACACAGAGTGACATCAGCCATATTGGCTCCATGAAAGTAGAAGGCATCGTTCACCCTACAACTGCTGAAATAGACCTCAAGGAGGAAATAGGTGAGGCTCTGTACATGGAGAAAAAATCATCTAGAGCTGGAACAGTAGCTGGTCTACTGGCTGCCTGCTGAGATCCCACCCTGTTTCATCTGAATCTAGCCCAGGCCTTAAATATCACTTACAGCTTCTGAAAATCAGGCTGAATCTGACTAGGTATAGCAGGCTAATCACTAATTTCTTTGCTTTTAATCACAAGCAAAACACAGATAATTTGTTGAAGCACATGAGCAGCAAAGGTGTAAATAATTAGTATTGAGGTGTTTACTGGCTTATTTTTACATTTGCATCTGAAAATTGTGTTGCAAAATTATATATTATTAACATTTCTAACTATGACTTTCATTGAAGGATAATTTAGAAATGCTCATGTACAAAGCCTTATACTGCTTATGCAAAATAAGGAAATACTGTTATTACAAATATGGAAATTTAAGCAGGAGGGAGGTAAAAAGCTACTCAGCCAGTCACATAGGGGGCACAGAATCTAGTAGCAAGCTTTTGGATCATTGTTTTTGAGTCATCAAGACTTTTACTGACATCCCAACTGTATTTGTTTCAGTAAGTAGTGGGCTTTGTATGTTGGGTTCATTTTGGAGGCTGAAAACCTGAGTCCTGCAAATCCCACTGCACGCTATTTTAGCGTGAATCAGAGTAAACAGCATTCTTACAGATATTTATATTAAAGTAATTTCCAGTAACAGCATACAAGACTCTTCAAAACCATAAAAAGTAAACTTTATCTGTGTCTAGGCACATAAAAATCAGGTGCTGCTGATAGAGGGAGGCAGGATGGTGTGTGTACAGTGTTCTTTTAAATAATGTAGACTTGTTTTTCCAAGCTGATACTCTGAAGTCAAGGCCTTTTGCTCTGTGTCCTTGCAGGCAAGGCACTGGAAAAGGCTGGAGGCAAAGAGTTCTTGGAAACAGTGAAAGAGCTTCGCAAATCTCAAGGACCTTTGGAAGTTGCTGAAGGTAAGAAGCATCCTCTGCTCTCTTTTGGACATGTCTCATTTTATATGTTCTTTTCTCTGGACATTCTGATCTGTTCCTGTTGTTGTGTGTCTTTACTTATGTGATGTGTTTCCTCAAAGCTGTTGCTGATATGGGCAGCCTACTGAGATGGAAAAAAAGGAAGAATAGGATACCTGTGTGCTGTACACATTGTGTCTTTAGACTGATCAATTTGTCTTAGGCAGTTTCTGAGTATGGGAGTCTGAAAGTTAAAGAAATCTTGTGCCACCTTTCCCTGTTTTTACTGCAACCTTAGTGAGAATCAGAAACAGCTCTCAGCCTAACACGAGGCATAGGCAAAATTAGTGATACTTAATAAATTATTCTCCTTTATGCATATTTGATAAACATATGTAACCCACATAATTATCTTACTTTGAGCACAGATGAAGATGTGATACAATCTGCAGAACTGGCACGCTTTTTGGAAGAGCAACTGCTCAGGCACTGCAGCTGCTTTATTAGAGGAGCTCCCTTCAAGGTTTAACACATTTGTAGCAGGGAATAGTCTGTGACCTGAGATTGTGCTTCCTTTGTGGACAGATTAAACCAATTGAAGGTGTCTGGAAGACAGATGGAGAAAAGCTACAATATGCCTTATTTGGCTTAGTATCTCTATACCCCAAAAAAAAAAAAAAAAGTTTTAAATAGTCTAGTTTGGGAAAATTCCTAATTGAGAAGCCTATTTTTATCATTTGAAATGACAGAGAAATTTTTATACAAGATAATTTGCTTCACTTTCGTATCAAATCAAATTTATATGTTGTAAAAACAAAGTAAACTACTTTTCTGTGTCAACATCACTACCTAACTAAAAGATAGACTCCTTTTATATTATTAAGACACCTGGTTAAAATTTAAGTAGCACAGAATTCCTCCATGCTTGCAACAAAATTCCTCTGTGATGGAGAACAGTGAATACATCCAGGATTTTCATCCTTGGGCTAATTCCATCCTGCACAGTGGATTTCAGAATGTTTAACCTGAGATTACCAAGACACCCAGATTTTCCACTGTACTGATCGTGGCAATTGCAACAAAAGCAAACTGATGCCATGCTGTAAGCTCTGCAGGTCCTGTAGAAATATTACACTTTCTGAAAAATTAATCTGAAATTCCTAAATAGACATAACTGGTGGGGACTTCCAACAAACAACTTTGATTTTCATGTTCCTTTCTGAAATTATCCAGCTGTGAAGTGGATCTACATATTACTCCCCAGCTCTCTGGAGTTGTAAAGATGATGATGATGATGATGCAGGATATTTGTGCAAAGCACTCAGTGACAGCTCTGCAGAAATGTCTGTGGGGATTACTGATACTGTGTTTAGGGCGAGGTTTTTGTACTTTGCATAAAACAAACCCAGAGGCCGTGCTGAATGAGAGAGCTAAAAACCATTATTGAATAGCTGTGTGCTAACCAAACGAGCCCTGGGTTCTTTGGTCTCCAAAGAAATAACAATTGATCACAAAAGGAATGATGAGACAGGTTATTATTGCAAGTAAGCCATTGTGGTGTATTTTAATCCCAATGTATTTCTGTGGAGAGGTGAGGTAATTAAGAAGGTACTTTGGGTTGAGAGGTCGTTGCAGGGCAGTTTCTGTTCCAAACTAAATGTTATATTTTCATTTGTGTTAGCTGCACTCACTCAGTCTAGCGGCCTAGCAGCAAAGTTTGTCATCCACTGTCACATCCCACAGTGGGGCTCGGACAAGTGTGAAGAGCAGCTCGAGGAGACTGTCAAGAATTGCTTAACAGCTGCAGAAGACAAGAAGTTGAAGTCTGTGGCTTTCCCCCCATTTCCCAGCGGCAGGTAGGTCTCCCTGTGTCAGGTAGCAGAGGTGGAATTGGCTGTCAGAGCTGCTGACAGAGAGGTGCCCTGTGCTCTGTGACCCTGCCTGTGCTGCTGCCATCTGACACACAGCTGCTCCAGAGGAATCCAGCCTGAAGTGCAGTGTTTGCATGAAACTGCCAGAGAGCCTTTGTAAAGAGAAATTAGCCAAGCCACAGGAGAGCTGAGTGGGCTTGCTGTGTTTTCTATTGCTAGGCAGTCATTTTCATTCCTCTGCACCACCTCGGGTTTTGTGTCCCTTCATTTTGCTGTGGGGAGTCTTATTAAACCTGCATTTGTACTAATAAGATTATAGCAGCATAATGCTGAAGGCAGGTAACAGTGATGCCACCTGAGCTACTGGATGTGGGGTGTTCACTTAAGCCTTCCTGATAATAGATATGGAAAAGACTTGTCACACAAAACCTTGAGAAAAAGGTTTTCTTCTGAAAATGTAGATCTGCTTTCAAAAGGGAAACCTATTAAAGCAAGTGTGAAGCCACACATTTCTTTCTTAATAACTAGCAAGTAGAATGTGTTTGACTTAGAAATCTGAAGTATTTTTCTTTTTTTCTTTCAAATTTATTTCCAAATCAACAGTTTGTTGGTCTCTGATGACTAGATCTTACTGCTAACTGCATTAGTTACTTTGTGTTAGAATTCATGTGCTTACATTTATTTTGAAATGTAGCTACTGATTTTTGTAGTAGTGCCCAAAGAGTAGAGTACATAGTACATTCCTGTTGTGTTGACCTGACAGTGAATGAAATGAAAGTAAAACTGCATTTGATCAGTGAAATCGCCACACATCACTGAATACACAGAAGGTTAAAATGCCATTTTTACACAGTTACTCTTCAAAGCAAAAATATTTTTATGGATCAGGACAAAAGATTAAATAGAGAGGCAGTCATTTTAGTAATTTTTTTAATATACAGATATTTTTGTTTATGGTTTTTAGTGGGAGCAAAATGTGATACATTTTTTTTAACAGTCTTTAGTGTGAAAATTAACTATAGCTTTTGATACCAATAGAAATAGCTTCTAGACTTCATGTCTTCTAAGAGCTTAGAATTAGAATAATCCATTATTGGACCATTAGTCTTAGTGCAGATCCTGCTGCTGCTTTGTTCCATTTCACTCTGCTTCTTTTACAATTATTCCTCCTAAGAGAAATGGAGTCTTACCAGATGCTGTGGTTTACATTTCATCTATCAAGGGACCTCAAAGTTGCCTGAAAAAAGGCAATTTTTCAAATAGAACTTCCTGGTTTTGCTGTCATTTTACTCTACCTACGTGTCTGCATCTGAAATGGTGGTTTTGTGGGTAGATAAAGAATTATGCTATATCAGTTATGTGAATTCTAGTTTTCCTCTGTCCCGTCTTAGGGACTATTCACAGTAACTGATGTAACATCGGGATACTTCAGTTGTGCCAGATCTTTTTGATGGTTTTCAATATAAATATCATTGTAGGTTAGAGAATATTACCATCAAGAGGAGTGAATGAATGCATCTCGATCTTAATACGACTTGGAGTCATAATTTCAATTATTTTCACAGGAATCCCAAGCAAAGTATTTTAATGACAGAGCAAGGAAGTCAGCTAAGTAGGTGATGTTTTTCTAAAAAGAATAATCATCCTTTAAATTTTTAGCCTGCCCAGCATGGCATGGAAAAATTTAATTCTAAGGGCAACACTAAAAAAAATTAATAATGATAAATAAAAAATAAAAACAAATTTTAAAATTGTAAACAAAAAAATTTGGTCCTAAGAAGTAGAAGCAGATGGAAACAGAAGCTGTGCCAGCAAGGAAACTTAATTTAGCAGCAGGTGAATATTGCTATGAAATCCTTGGGGTCTGCCAAACTGCAAGTAGAACTATCTTAGCAGCCTGTGGCTGGAACAGCCCTGGCTGGCTTCTCCCAGCATCCCTGCCCAACACTCACCTGCTCTCTTTTCTTCCCTGACCACACAGAAACTGCTTCCCAAAACAGACGGCAGCCCAGGTGATCCTCAGAGCGATTTCCACCCATTTTGATGGCACCAGCTCTTCCTCCTTGAAGAACATTTACTTTCTGCTCTTCGACAGTGAAAGCATTGGCATCTACGTGCAAGAAATGGCCAAGCTAGACACAAAGTAGCAACGGCAGCCAAATGAAACTTTATTTTTCAACAAACTTGAGTAGCATTAAAAGCATTAGAGGTGGGTTTTATTTTTTCAATGTGACGATGAGGGGGAGTGGTAGTAGTGTGACGTGTTGTGACTTGATGGAGAGCTGTGATTAGAGATGAGAGGGGTTTAGTCTGATTTCTTCAAGCCATTTTTATCACCTTAAGCAGTTGAGTTATCATCTGGCTTCAGGAGTTTAGTGTCCTTTGTTACTTTAGTTTAGAAGTTTTTAAAGAGTAACCTCATTTTAGATTTGTAGTGATGATTTCTTCACACACACACACATGCCACTTTCAAGAAAGCTCTTACAAATGTTCTGCTCCTTTTTCCCCTCCATTGAGGGTAGATGGTAAACTTCTGCCTTCAGCCCACAGAGAGGTGCAAAGGGTTTTAGAAGTGATGCATGAGGAGCTTCTGTTTTGCTTTTAGCTCACAATAACTTCTGTAATTACTGACAATATTTCATGGTGATTTTGTTTGTTTTATAAGAAAAAAAGAAAAAGATGTGTCAAGTGTGGTTATTATTATAAACCCTTATTTTGCTCTGGGGACTTCTCACCCTAGAAAGAAAAATAAAAAAGGAAAAGAGAAGGAAAAAAAAGCAGCAGCATCTGTAATTCAGTGCTTACCCTATCACAACCAACAGCTTTTCTGGCTGAAGTTTGGTGCTATAAGTGATGTAATTAAAGCTGCTGAGATTTTTACACAAAACTGAACTATATTTTGTTGAAATCCAGGCTTATCATATCCCCTTTCAGGTTTTAGACAAGCATTACCCTGGCAGCACTGTGAGCCATTCTCCCTGCAAGCTGCAGAGCAGATGCCAGATTTGTAAAAAGCAGGTCCTTCTTAGAAGAGCAAGAATAGAGAAAGCCAGGGAAAAAAAAACCAAAAAAAAACCCCAACACATTACAAACAAACCACAAATATTCTGAATGCCACAGTGTTTATTGTTACAAATCAAGGTAAGCCAAGCTTGTTGCTCAGAGCTCTCTCAGCGAGGGAGTAACAGAAACATTTCTTCTCTGATTTTTATTGTGGGAACTTCTGTACAGCTCACTTGGGAAGTGCCTCCTGCCCCTTCACAGCAAGGCAGGTGGTGCCAGATGGCCTGAGGAAGTGCTGGAGAGGACAGTATAAGTCAGACCAAGCAATAGATGTGCACCCTCACCCTCTTGCAGTTGCTGTATTCCTTGCTGGATTGTTGCTGGTGCCCTGTCAGGAGGGCATTGTCTGTCCCATCGTCCTCCAGCTTTTGGAGACAAACAGATCCCGGCTCTTGGCAATGGTCACCAGGAGACGTCCCACATAGTAACCATTCACCTGGCCTACACCATCATTCCTGCCCATGGAAAGCAGGAATGTTAGTGACCCTGCAAAGATGATATAGAGGTGTAAGTGAAGCAACTGTTATCCAGCTCCCCTGCATCCACGTGGAACAGTATTCAGCATAGTTCTGCTAAGTTTACATCAGTGCTCATGAAGAAGACCCATTACCCAGCTAGATTTTTGAGACTAGATTGTTCAGTTTGTGTTGTAGTTTAAGGGGAGAAATAAAGAAAAGGGAAGTCATCTTACTCCTGAGATTTAATTGGACAGTGAGCAATTTTAAGAAAAGAAAATAAGTTCTATGAATAGCAGACTCCCACCAGTAGATTGATCAAGGCATTAGTGAAGAAAGAACACTTTGTGTAGTAGACTGATACAGGTAATTAATATCTACACTGTGTCTTTGGCAATGACTAGTATGAAGCCTGAGCTCCAAGCTGACATTACCCCAATTTTGAGTTCCTTCACAGTGAATTCAGTGAGTTTAGAGTCTCGTGAGAGTTAGGACAGCTGTTCCTTGTGGAAAAGCAGCCCAACACCTAAGGCCAGGTGATAGGAGCTGACCTTACCTGGCTCATAGGTTTTGAGAGGCTTCTGTGTCAGGCTGTTGATGATATTTGTCACCACCACGTTGGCATGGAGCCCAGCATGGTAGGCCATCTTGGGCTCTTTGAGATCTGCACAGTCCCCAATGGCATAGATGTTCTCGTAGCCTTCCAGCTGGAGGTGCTTGTTAACTTTCAAAGCACCATTACTTGCCATTTTGTCACCTGTTTTGCCAAACAGCAGGTTTTTAGAAGCAGCTTTGTGTTGCTTGTTGTGGCCTGAGACCCCAGAATGCTGCTGATGTAATTGACACAAAATGAGGGGTTGTTTTTCACCCTCTTTTCTATGTGTTAGGGAAGAAATGTCTTTTGCCTTGCTGTAGTTAATCACTGCAGTCTCATGCAATGCACCATCCTTTGATATTTCAGGAGAATCACCCCCACAGGTTGTACACAGTCCATTCCCCACCTCACACCCCTCAGGCACCACACTCTGAAGAACTGTTGCTTCTTCCCACCGTGTGGTTTGGGTTTTTTACTTACCAAATGCAGCAGCATATGCAGAAGAGTTAATCTTTATCCCTGTGCACAGCACCACCATGTCAACAACAACCTCGGTGCCCTTCTCTGTCCTCACTACCATGTCTTTCTGGAACTGGTTTGGCCTCAGGTTTTCTATGTCGCTGACCTTTTCACCTGTTGCAACAGAGAGCCCTGGGTCACAAACCTTTGCTAGGCTGTGGTTTCCAGCTAACCCAGAGAAACAGGAATTGAAGGGAGCCATGTGTAACCAAAAAAGTAAGAAAGGACATCAGGAGATGCTCTGGCTAAAGGAACAGCAGCTTGTAGGTGTTCATAGGCATTGTTAAGAACTTACTTAACAGAAGCTGGACTCCTTTCCTGAGGAGAATCTCTTTCACCACCTGACGGACACTGGGTAGCAGCTCCACATCAGCCAGTGCATTTTTTGAGTGAATGAGGATGATCTGTTGGGGACACAGGAACAAAACAGGACTCACTGTGTGCAAGGTGGGAGCAGCTCCAGCTGGTGTCCTCCACCCTAATGGATTCCTGCAAGAACAAGCCAGGAAGGGGCACCTAGTGCCACAGTCCTTGCTGGTGGCTGGCTACAGGCTCAGCAAGCAGATGTGCAGTCCTCTCAGGTACCTCCAGCAGCACCATCATGGAACAGTATCAGAACCAGGATGAAGGTAATTGCGATGAAGATGTTCCTACCTCTTTGCCCGGGTACTCCGTTTTGATCTCGGCAGCCATCTCCACTCCAGCAGCACCACCTCCCACTACCAGGATGCGCTGAGATTTCTCAATCTTCAAGAGAAAATCTGTGTTACAAGAGAACTGCAAAGGGCAGGAAGCCAGATCCCTTCAGTCACTCCATGAACATTGTGGGACACAGCACAGGCCCAGCAGCAATAAACCTCTTAGCTCATTGACAGGCGACAAGAAAATGTTCCCTGTGCACTCTTCTTGCCTACCTTGTGATACTGTTGAGCATTTCAGGTTTCCCCTTGTGCTAGAGAAGCCTTCCTTGTCCTGGCTGCTCCCAGTGTCCCTTTCTCTTAGCCACAGCTGGCTCCAGATAGCCACAGTGGTATCTGGGACAGGGAGGCTGAACAAAGGCAGGCAGCAACAATTCCTAAGAGTTGATTCCTCACCTCTTTAACCATGTCTTCATAGGTCTGGATGGCACTTTCCATGTCAATGACTTGGTTGAACTTCCCAGGGAATGGCCCATCACTGCCTGTTGCAAGAATGAGATGGGAGTAGTGAAGCTCCTGGGAGGGCAGAAGGTAGAATGGGATATTAGACCTCTTAAAAGCAGAGCCTAGAACGCAGTGGTTGCCTCCTAAGTATTGGTCACTCATTCCCTCATCTCCATCCTTTGCTGGTAACCAGGAAAGTACTTGTCACTGTCAGGAAGTGACTTTAGACCCAGTCCAGGTCACACAAAGTAACTGTTCCTCAAGGTCTGAGCTAAGCACCATTCAGATGAGTTGAGAGATTTAAGGTAATTAAAGAAATGTAGGTAATTAAAGAAATTACCCTAAATTTACTGGAAATAACTTGATATTTATGCTGGACACTCACAGATGGTTCCAGAGACTAACTTCTCTCCTTCACTCTCTCCTGAACAGAGGTGAGATGCTCTGGCTGAAAAGAGTGATTGATGCTGCTGCTCTTGGCTCTTCCTGAAGTTAAATAAGGATCTGAGCCCCAGGTTTAATTGTTGAGCTCTAAATCCAGCTCTAAGAATAAAAGCTCAGCTGAGCAGGAGATGGGGTTGGGTATTTAGTGCACACCCACATCCCACATAGCTGAAGGCCACCTAGCTCGGTGGGAAGGGATGGAGCTGTGCAGGGAAGGATGCCAAGTTCTTCAGGAGGATGGAACACACCCTGCTGAAGGCTGGCTGCCTGCACTAGCAGGTGATCCCATAAGGCATCCCGGTCATTGCAACACCCACCTCACCATCACTGAGCACAACTTGTTGCCTCCCAGGGTCTATGGCCACGACCTTGCCTTGTCTGAAGTTGTCCCCAAAGGTGACCGAGTAGGAGATGAAAGTCTTCTTGGCAAATCCTGTGGGAAGAGGAGACAATGGGAGAGCTCTCCTTCTCTGGAGGCTAACCACCCCCTCTTCTCCCCTCGTGCTGTCCTTGCTTAGACAAAAGCATGGAATGCATCTGGAACCGTGGGCTGGACTTTTGCTGGGTGTTATCTCTGCCCAGCAGGGAGCTTCAGGCCCTTTGCCTCAGATCAGATTACATTGGTTTAGATGGCTTTGTCTCTGCTCCTTGTATCTCCTGTACTGGTTTACCAATAACTGTTTCTGTGGTCCTGGCAATTTCTGGCTGGGTGGTAGAGGCTTTTTTCAGTAATCTGCCTCTCAGACCAAACTTTTGCTATCCTTTTGATGCTTGTTTCCAGCCTCCAACGTGGTACTTTACCCCTAAATTCCCCAGTGACTGGACTAATGGGGTTGGCCCAGCCTCCAGCTGAGGGCGCAGACAGCCCTGAGCAGCTCTGCCAGGGTTTTATCCAGGGCCTCGCCGCTCTGCTGCTCCACATTTCAATGGCCAGATACAGAAAGTGATTGACTCACCCCATCAAGCCGCTTCGCTTTTAGCTTAGTCACCTTCTAAACTCTTGAAATAAATAAAGGGGGGGAAGGGGAAGGGGGGGCTGGGGAGGAGGGATGGTCTGAGCAGTTTTTGCTCAGTTTTCCCAGTGGATGTGCAATTAGCTTAACCACAGACGGGCTGTGGGTCCTCCTGGTGCCTAGTATTTGTTTTCCAGATGGAAAATATCAAGTCTCTCGCCACGGCAGGGCGGAGAAGGCAGTGCGAGCAGCGCGTTCCCTGCCGCTCCCCGCGTCCCTCCGCAGATGCCGGTGGGACAGGGAGGCTCCCCGAGCCCTTACCGCTCTCCACGGCGGCCCGGAGCGCGGCCACGTTGTGGTGGAAAGCATCTCTCACGTCCACCAGCACGAAGGGGACGGCCCAGGACTTGAGCAGGCTGGCGGCCGCCGTCCCTCCGAAGCCGCCCCCGACCACCACGACTCGCACGGAGCCGTCCAGGGACAGGCGGGAGCCCATGGCGAGCGGCGGCTCCGGCGGGCGCGGCACGGGGCCGTGCCGGGCCCGCTCGGCCTTTCCGGGCGGAGCTGCGGGCGGGGCCGGGCTGCTGGGGCTGAGCCCGGCCCCCGGGCGTGCGGAGCCGGCGCTGCCGGGCAGGGCAGCCGCGGGCAGGGGCGGCTCCTGCCGCGTCCCGAGCGCGGAGCGCTTCGCCTGCCCTGAGCCCCCACGCCTGCAGCCCCCCCGCGAGAGGCACCGAGGGTTTTACCAACTGAGGGCTCTGCTCAGCTTCACAAGGCTGCAGGCTGGAGGATGGTCCGCTGCACCCGAAGAAACAACCTCTTGGAGAGGGAAATTAAGATTACAGAATTACAGAATCAATTAGGAAAAAGACCTCTGAGATCATCGAATCCAACCTGTGACCAAACCAGCACCATGTCAGCCGGACCACGGCACCCAGTCTTTCCTTAAACACCTCCAGGAATGGCGAATTCACCACCTCTCTGAGCAGTCCCTTCCGATTTCTAATCACCCTTTCTGTAGGGAAATTCCTCCTGATGTTCAGCTTAAACACAGAAAACATGTATTTGTTCTGAGTGGAGTAGGAAAGGGAGCCCAGAGACGGCTGTACAAGAGACAAGATCACAAAATCTCAGAAAGGCTTGGGTAGGATGAGACCTTAGAGGCCATCGGGTTCCAACCTCCCACCATGGGCAGGACACGAGCTCAGCATCAGCACGGTGGAGATAGTGGGACATAAAGAGGGAAGGGCTGAGGAGGTGGCAAAAGGGCCCAGGAGAAGGGGAGTAGGGGGTGGAGAAGGTCGGCAGTATAAAGGACATCCAGATCGTGTTCTTCCGCAGCACGGAAGTTGCCCCGAAGGCTTTCAGCTCTTGTGGCATTCTGTATAAATATAGCTGCTGGCCCTGTGGATAAAAATAGCTGCTGCACACACTGCGGTGCTGTGAGCTGGCAGAGCTGCTCCCACACTCCCCTGCCCCCGCCCTGCTCCTCAGCCCTCCCTCAGCGAAACACAGCCCGGTGCCAAAACCCCCTCCCGGCAAAACACCCTCCAGCCTTGGCGGTGGGAAGCAATTTTCCGGGAAAAGCAGGGCCTGGACTCAGCATTGCCGCCAGAGGGTGCAGCCAGCGCGGCCGTGGGGACATGGGACACGGGGTTTTTCTCCTGCTGGTGCCTGGGGGAGCATGGGCAGGTGGGCAGGCCCGGGGCAGTGACTGCCCTGCCCTGCCCTGCTGCAGGCTCCCTGGACTTTTCCTCACAGCTGCCCCATGGACCAAATACTCCCTGCAGGAGGGCACGGTGAAAAGGTATAGGGAGGGGGCTCTGTGAGATGGTCTTGTCCCAGTTTGCCACTCTGAGATAGGTAGCATGGGTATATGTACCTGTCTGTGAGTCTTCTCCTCACCAGCTGTAATCCAACATCGTCCAGAGCTAAGAGACATCCCTCTGAGGATGATAATCCACGGATGCGTACAACAGTGCATGGGGAGACCTTAGGATGCCACAAGTGCCCCTGCTCTGCACTAGCCCACATTCCTGTGAGCCTCTGCATCTTTGACCTGCCCTCCCTCATCATCAGGGCAGTTTGGCATCCCTAATTTTGCAATAACCCAGACAGGCTGGAAGAGGGATAACATTCCTTCCTTCACCCTCCTCTAGGGAGTAGTTCTCCCACCTGGGCCAGGCTGAAGGCCCCATCCTTCCCTTCCAGGCTGGAGACTGTTTCTGGCTCACAGCCATCTCTGCAAAATTCCAAATCCTCTCCTGTATCAGCAGCCTCACGCACCACATTCCCTCTGCCCACAGACATGTCCTGCACATTGTCCTGTGACAGCCCCAGTGGCACCAGGGTGGCTGCAGCTCTCTGGCTGTGCCCCTGGAGGCTTTGCTTCAGGAAAAGGAGGATTTCAAGTCTCCCAGGGATGAGGGATTGCTCCAGACAAACTGCCTGGCCCACCCTTGCCCCCCAGCTCCCCATTTTGCCAGGGTGAGCTGGTTGCCCCCCATGCCTCAGTAAATTCTTCTTCAGCCAAGGTAGAATTGTGTCAGTTCAGGGCAAAGAATCACCTGGAAAAACCAATTCAGAACATTCTTAGCTGTTTTTAAAGTTCAACACTGGCTATTTTATACCTTATACATAACATTTTACTTTTAGCAGAAATCAACAAGGTTCCACTTACATTTATTCTCTTCCCCACAAACCTAATTTTTCATTTCCAGTTTTTCAGTGGCTTGAGAAGACAAGCTGCTTCCCATAGACAACAGCACCAAAATCACTCTGTTTTAGTCAGAGATGTGTATTTATAGGCAGCTTCTTTGTACATGCCAGCCCATAAACTGGTCACAAGTCCCAGCCAGAAAAGGGTGGGAAAGCTCCAAGGGTGAAATGCAATGGTCTCTGCAATTAAAGTGGTCTTTGTACCCATGAGAAGAGCCATGGGGAGCTGGGATCTCCCTCCATCCCACCCCAGGGCTGTCCACAAAGCTGTTCTCCATTTCCCTGGGATCACAGCGTGCTCTGTGCCAGGGTGCTGCCCAGCTCCTCTTTTCCTGCACGGTACAGCAGGATGAGTTTGCCAGGCTCAGCGTGCTGTGGTGACAGGCTTCACCTGACCTGCCATCGCCACCTGCAAACTGGGGCTCAAACCAAGGCAGGTTTTGGGGAAATGGGGGTGGCCAGGCTCACGTTAGCTCCTGGCATGGGGTGAGCAGGGACCAAGCAGGACTGTCCTTCCCCTTGGAGGAAACCCCAGCTCAGACAGCTCCTGAAACTGCCTGTGGATTTTGTACCATGCAGATCTTTCCTGCCCCTCCAGAGCCAAGCACATAGCAGACATTGGGAATTTTACAGGAATGCCATTTCATCCCTTATTGTGATGTGATCTAGGCAGGTGCCAACAAGAAACTTTATCAGCTTTATTCTTGTCAGCTGCCTGGCTATAAGCATTGCAGGGATCTCCTTGGAAATTCTCTGGCTCCTCCAGCAGTGGGACCCAGAGATTGACAGTGTGGTGGCAACTTTCTTTTATGGGATAACATGATTTGTGGCATATCCTTGTGGGGTGGTAGTGAAGCATAAAGGATGTCAGTGGCTGGGGTTTCTTTGGGAAAAAGGAGAGGGCTTGTGCAAGCTCCTTTGCTCTTGGGGCAGCTTTTGAGAAAGAACACCTTTCACTCCCGATGTGGGGAGTTTTCTTCCCCTTGCCCCCCAGATTTCATTACAGTGAAAACATAGAATAAAACTGTGTCATGAAAAAAATGGGCCTCACAGACAGACAGCCTTTGTCCAAAGGTGTAATTACAGGATAAATATGGGATGCAGACCAAGAAATGCAGTCTGGTCAGGCATGCAGTCTCTTAGAAAAACACAACAGAAAACAAGGTTGTCATTTAATGCTAAAATGTCCACATGTGCTGCAGCCCTTGTGGGTCTCTTGTTGGCCCATGGACCTCCCGACTGATCTGGTGTTTGGATGTTTGGATGGTGCAGCTGTAGCCATGGACCAGCTCCCTGCAAGAACCACACAAAGCCCCGACGATGGAGAGAAGGAAAGAGTTGATCCAACCTCCAGTAGAAGCCAGTGGGGCTGGGTGAGGACAGGCAATTGCTGGTGTGATGGATTTCCTTCCCTCCAGCCCTGTACAGAAATCCCCTCTGATAGAGCTGTGAGTACACATGGGGGATTAGCTTGACCGATCCCATTAAATGGAGCTGGAACAAGAGAGGACAAGGGTATGGGGGGTCAGGGCAGCCAGCACAGTAGCCACCACTTCTGCTGTTTGGGAGAAACCTCATGCCAAGCTGGGAAAAGGACTTTTTATAGATTTCTGTGCACCTGCCTGGTGGCTTGGCTTCATGGCCCAGCAGGGCCACCCGGGAGTTAAACTGCAGGGCATTTAAGGTGCCATTTCGGAGACTTGCCCACCTTGACCACTCTCTTACTTGGCACCAGCAGCTTCTGCCTCCAGCCAGACTGCCTCTCCACAGCAAGCCCAGCCATGCCAGCGTGGCCCCAGGCAGCTCTGAGTGCTTTGAGAGGGAAGCAGAGAAACAGCAGGATGTACCCACTGTCCAAAGTCAACTCCGGGTGAGACTGGCAGGAGGGAATCATTTCCCAGAAAGATCCCGTTTAGAGGTGAACAGCACATCCATCATTTGTTCAAGCTCTCCTGGAACATCATCTTGTGCTACATCATCTTGTGTCACCTCCTGTGACCCCAAAGAGAAGCAGTTTTGGCTGGTGGATGTATGGGATATACATCCCCTCACTGTTCTGGGCTGCTTGTGGAAAAGGTCTCTCTGGTGTTAATTAGCATCACCCCAACATTCCCAAATTCACCCCAAAGCACAGCTGCAACAGGCTGGGAGGTGAGCCTGGAGGCAGTACAGCTGCAGGTTGGGGTTCTTTTATTTCCTTCTTTTAAACCAAGCTTTAGTGGTGCTTTATTTCAGAAAGCTTAGATCTTTTGAAAAGAGGATTGACTCTTTTAAAAAACTTTTTTTGCATTGGTGCCTATGAGAAAGGGTGAGGCAGCATCCATTGCAGTTCCTGCTGTGGGCTTCCTGCATGGTCTGTCTGGATCAGGTATGTCCTTGCTCTGAGACAGTCTATGGCTTTCCCAATCCGTGCTTTCCCTCCCAAATCCATGCCTTTCATCCTCTACAGAAAGAGCCAGGCAAGGCCTGGCAGCAGCCAGATCAGGCTGAGCAGGAGGCCCCTCTTGTGGGGGGACAAACCTCCCCCCAGCTCCCCCCAGCCAGCTCAGGGGGAATTCAGCTGCTCCAGCCTCGGAGGAGCCGTGTCCCCTGTGGCTTCCCGATGTGCCTGGAGTCCGTGGGTTTAATGGGAGCAATTAGCTCCTGGGAGATCTGCATGGGTCGGGGGCATGTTTTCTCTCTGTCCTGAGGCGTTTTTGACAGGAAGCTGGAGGGTGTCCAGGAACAATTGCTTATGCTTGGCTAGCAGTGCCAGGCTGGAGCCAGCTGGGGCGGAGGCAGCGCAGGTAAGAACAGGCAGAAGAACATCACTGCCGCTCTGGAATGGTGTGGCCAGCAGGAGCAGGGAGCTCATTCTGCCCCTGCACTCAGCACTGGTGAGGGCACACCTCGAGTGCTGTGTCCAGCTCTGGCCCCTCAGTTTGGGAAGGACATGGAGACACTGGAGCGCGTCCAGAGGAGGCACCGAGGCTGGAGAGGGGCTGGGAACACCAACCCTGTGAGGAACGGCTGAGGGAGCTGGGGGTGCTCAGCCTGGAGAAAAGGAGACTCAGGGGTGACCTTGTCACTCTCTACAACTCCCTGAAAGGAGGCTGTGCTCAGCTGGGCTTGGTCTCTTCTACCAGGCAGCACTGGGAGAACCAGAGGACACAGTGTTAAGCTGCACCAAGGGAATATAGGTTGGATATGAGGAAAAAGTTTTTTAGAGAAAGGGTGATGAAGTTCTGGAATTGCTGCCCAGAGAGGTGGTGGAGTCACCATCCCTGGATGTGTTAAAAACAGACTGGATGCGGCACTTAGTGCCATTGTTTAGTTGAGGTGTTGCACTCGATGATCTTTAAGGCCTCTTCCAACTTAGTCTATCTGTTTTTATTTGTTCTGTTCTCTGGCCTCGGCTCAGCCCAGCTCCCACTTCCCTCACCGCTTGTTTTCCGTGCTCCTGGATTTGCTGTCCTTGCCCCCTGGACCCGGCTCTCCAAGCCCCGAGGAGCCTCCACCCGCGGTGGGATGGGAGGGGGATGCTGGCCACGCTCCAATGTCCCCTCTTGTCTCAGAGGGGTGGCAGCTCAGTAGCTACTCACCCCTCATGCTATTTCACAAACAATTACCCTAAAATTATTTTCTCTGCAAAAGCCTACCTAATGGTGCTTTTCCAGAGGCATTTACCAGGACGCTGTGTCCGACTTCCTTCCCTCTCATGCCGGCTGAGCTCGGTGGGCTTTTCCCGGCGCGCAGCTGCGGAATATCCATCTGACCTGAGTGACCCTGCTGCTTTCCCAGCAGGAAGCCTCCGAACAAAACCCGATTCACTCAGCAGCCCCAGGGCTGCTTGTGATGCCGAGAGCTGCGTGTGAGGCGGGGAGGAGGCTGACGCCCTCCGTCGCCTGTGAGCGATGAGGGTTTGCCAAAAATCTCCCCTTTTGTGCCCTTTCCGCATCCAGCTGGCACCGAGCGCCCTGAAATCACACCTTTGAAGCCTGATGAAGCCCGGCCCTGCTCGGAAAACCTCCGCAGCCGGGGCGGGCGGATGGCTGCCCGTGGCTGCGGTGCGCTGCTCCCCGCCGGCCGGCCCCGCGCTCCTCAATGCTGCCTCTGTTCTCCCTCTTGGGTCAAAAACGCAGCTTTTGTGAGCTCAGCCCAGCCTCAGCCCTTCGCCGGAGCCCCACCGCCTTCCTCCCGGCCGGCAAAGCGCAGCCCAGCTGTGGCCAGCTGCCGCCTCGCTTCGTTTATTTATTTCTGCTTTTGGCCAACAGCTCTAGCTGGGGAGAAGGGGACATGCGGCTGCTGGGACCCCTCAGGGCTCGCTGGCAAGCCCGAGGTGGAGACAACCACTCTCCACCAAAATGCTTGACTACTCCCTCAGGTGGCTGACATAACCCAAAAGTACCTGGGGGAGAAAAAGAATGAGCTACAAAGAGGGCTAAAATAGGCATTTTAATTAATGAAATGTGAACTGGAGGGGGCAGCTCGGCACTGAGTCAACATCTGCAAATGGCAAACACCCTGAAACTTCTCTCCTGGGCCTCTACCAGGTTTGGCCACCCATCAGTGCTGTTAGCATGCATTTCTGGGGCTACCCCTGGGCAGGGGACACCCACCAATACTAAGGAGACAGGAGATGCTTTGGACTCTGTGCTGGTGGTTTTGTTTTTAATCAGATAAGTCTGACCACCTTTCCACACTGCTGAAGTTCAAAGTCACTGCTGCACAGGGGCTGGGGGGGTTACAGCCTGTCAGACCCTGGGGGCTGACCCAAGGTCATACAGAAGGTGCTCTCCAGCTAAAACGTGGTGGTCTCCAGCTAAAATGTGACCTCCGTCCTGGGTGTATCCATTTGTGGTATGTTGTGCTGCTCTGATATTTGGGCTTAGCTCCTTGACCAGCCTCCCCCTCCTTTTCACATAATAAATAAATAAATCCACCTAGTATGCAAATACACAGGGTAAGAAGGAAGTAAACCCAAACCTCCAAAACCAAGTTTGAAGAGCACCAAACCATAGTCACCTCATTTGGTTGTAGCCCAAGTGCCGCCCAGGGCTCTGTGGGCAGTTTCCAGTCTCTGCTGGTGTATGAAGGCACTAAACCACAAAGGTCTCAGGGTGCTTGCTGGCACCACAGGGATTTCGTCCTTTCCCTGTCCCAGCTGGCATGGGGGGGTGGCAAGGCAGAGGTGCTTGGTCTTGTTCCCCTCTGCTTGCCATCACCCTCCTCTTCCTCGGTGCAGCTCCAGAGCTGGAGAGGTGGCCCTGTTGTCGACCCCACTGCCCCTCACCCTTACCATTTCCCCATTCCCGGAGAAATTGTGTAATTCAGGCTCTGCAGGACTCTGGGCCCAGCTCTGCCAGGATGCTCCGGCTCCTGGGGCTGCCGTCTGGCAGCAGCGAGGAGCATTTTTGGGAGCAGGGTCCCCCAGGTCGTCTCCGGATCGGCCGGGAGCACGGCCGCAGCCCCTCGTTCCGCCCCGCCGCCGTCGCCCCGCGCCGTTACGTGACCCAGGCAGGCTGCGCCTCCTCCAGCAGGCTGAAGGAGCGGTTGGCCAGCGCCGCGGGGCTGCTGGCCAGCTTGTAGCCGAAGAGCTGCATGGCCGGGGCGCAGGCATCCTGCACCACCTGCGCCAGCTTGAAGGGCATGCTGAACCGCCACTTGTCGAACTGCTCCGAGGAGTTCTTGCACGTGGAGTAGACGCCGTTGCCGTCGTGGGGAGCCTGTGTGTTTTTGCCGATCCACTCCTCCACCTGCTGGGTGAGGGGCAGCCCGGCAAATCGGAACATCTCCCGCGCCTTCTGCAGCGGCGCCCGCGCCACGTCCTCGTAGCGCACCAGCATGTAGCGGCCCCGCAGCCAGCCCGGCCGCCGCAGCCCCAGCTCTGCCGACACGCGGATGCTCTCGCAGTTGCCCCGCAGCCGCTGCACCTCCTCCTCGCGCAGCGGAGCCTCCCCTTCGGACGCCCACTTCTTCCAGGTCTCGTACTTGCCGGAGAAGGCCACCATGCGTGAGGCCAGGACGGCACGGGGGTCCCGCACCAGCTGGATGATGCGCAGGTCCAGCCGAGGGTCTTCCACCAGCGGCTGCAGGAACTCCAGCTGCCGGATGCGCACCGTCTTCAGGGCCACGTGCTGCTTGCGCCGGCACGCCTCGGCCGCCAGCGTGATGTTGAGGGGGCCGCAGCGGCGGTTCTTGCAGTAGTACTTCTCAAAGACCTTCTTGGTGCTGGGCGTGCAGACGGGCTCCTCGCACAGCGAGTGGCTGGAGCCCCGCCGAAACAAGAAGGGTGTCAGGTGGCCCTCGGGAACTGGCGAGATGAAGTTCTCCAAGATGTAGAGGTCGCAGAGGAGCAGCTGCTTGAGGACATCTCGGTAAACCAAGGCTGAGCCCACTGCGCTGGCTCCCCCAGGCAGGAAGGTCACTGTCTTCTCGACGTGCCAGAGGGGCTCAAAGAGGTAGAAAATGCTGCCCTGCTGGTTGAAGAATTCCCCGACGAAGGAGGAGCCAGTGCGGGTGGTGGCCATCAGCAGGACGTGCCGCCGTGGCCCGGGGTCCCCGTCACCTGCCAGCTGCAGGGTGATGTTGTACAGGTGAGACCTCAGCTGGGAGAACGCAGCGTCCAGCTCCTGCAGCGAGGCCAGCGAGCCGTTCTTGGCCGGCGCTGGGTTGACTTCCGTGCTGTTGGCCTCTGCCAGCGCCTGTGGGGACTGCTTCAGCTTGTCCGACACCCTGTGGGGAGACCCAGCCCAGCCTGGAGGACAGCCGGACCACCCTGCATCCCAGCAGGGTACTTGGTGGGCTCCTGCTGCATAGGAGCTTGGGACTGGGGGAGAGGGGCTGCAAACCTTGGGGTGGCTCAGATGCCCACTGCCTACCTGGAGATGAAGTTGTTCTCCTTCTCGATGATGACGAGGCTGATGATGAAGACCAGCAGGACGGCGTACTTGCTCTTCATCTTCAAGCAGTGCAGCAGCTCCCGAATATCCTGGGGCAAAGCGCGTCGGATCTCCATGGGGAACACACACAGGTCTCTCCTGCACGCCGGGAAGGTGTCTTGGCCTAGGGCCTTGCCAGCCCTGCCTGTGGGGAGAAGAAGGCTCAGCATGGTGCTGGTTCCCTGCAGGCAGGGTCAGGGGCTGACAAAGGCTGGACGAGGGCAATAAAAAAGTGGAAGCTCCTCCCTACGGCTCCATCCCACCCCCGAGGAGCAGCGGCCTGAATGCCCCATCAGCTGCTCCTCCTCCTTCCCAAAATATATCTTCCCGACAGGACACCTTCCCACGCTTCCACCAGCTGCTCCTGCCCACCCTGAAACCCTTCCCCTGCCTGCTTCCCGCTGGCAAAAACCTGCTGCTGCCAGCGAAGGAGCCCCTGGATCATCCGGATCTTCGGCACATTGTGCCTCCCAACCTCTGGAAAGGGGAGAGTTGGAGGCTTCACTGTAGGGCCCCATTGTGGGGCTGAGCAGCTTCCGCCTTCCCCCAGCATGGCAGCAGCAGCTGCTGAGCCTCGAAAATGAAACCCAGAGAGTTTTCAGGAACAACGGCGGGCCGGAAAACACTGCTGCTGCCAGTCCCCCTCGGGGAGTAGAATGCTCTGGGGGTGGTTTTTGCAAAAAAAAAAAAGAAAAAACAAAACCCAAATGATGATGCAGCTGCTTGGTGTGGGATGCAAAACCAGGATTCTTGGCATCCCCGCCCAGCAGAAAAGACCCGCCCCCACCCTCTCCTTCAGCGCCGGAATCGGGGTGTCGCTGGGAACTGCTCTGTGTCGCACCGAACCCACACCCCAGCGGGAGGTTTTGGGTGCCACAGCTGCTGTTTCGGGCTCTGGGGCAGGTCCCCAGTGTGCAGATTTACACCTCTAGGCTGTGCTGGCACCTGCCACCTGCCCGCCGGCTCGCGTGGCTGCCGCCGCTCTCTTGGCCAGACTCTCCGTGACTCAGGGAAAGTCTCTTCAGCCTTGGCTGGGCTCCACCAGCGCGACCCCGCAGCCCGTCCCAGCCCTGCTTTAGGGATGAAGGAGGGCAGCCAGGCAGAGCCCCATCCTTTGAGGGGCCCCGGCGTTTGCTGGAGGGGAGATGCCGTGGCCAAGCCTCGGCATCTGCAGCCCCCGGCAGAGCGTGTAGGGGGAAGCCCTGCCAGGCATTGCGTCACGTCGCAACCTCTTCCGCGTCGTGCTCGGCCAAAATGTGCATTTTTTAGTGCTGCTCGCTGAATGCCCCTCCGGCTGGGAAGGAGGGAGCATGGGCAGGAGGGATGAGATGTGCCCCGTGCCCAGGGCAGCACCCCAGCCTGTCAGGTTCCCAGCCTTTTCTGTGTGATGACCAGGAATTTCCCAGCTTGAGCAAACCACTCAGCTCCCGAGGCTTGGCTTCCAGCCATCTCCTTTCCAGCAAAACCTTCTAAAAAGAGACATCCACACCCACACACCCAGGAAACTCAGGATTTAGTGGGATGCAGGGATTCTGGAGAGCCCTGGCAGCCCCAGAGCCCTCCCACAGTGGTCCCTCAGCTCCCCCTTTCAGCAAGCGGCACCAAGATCCCGGGCACACGTCTGTGTGTGTGTGTGTTATACAGCCCTGTTAGTTTATTTTGTCATCGCACCGTTCCTCGGGGACAGGCCAGCAGCCGGGGCAGGTGCCTTTCACCATGCACCCCTCATATCCCCCCCTCCTCGGTCGTGCCCCCTGGATGACAGGATTTGTCGGAGTATTTGAGCAACCGAGAGAAAAACATCACATACACAAATCCTCGGTGTGTGGCCGCGTCTCAGAGTCACGGCATCCCAAGAGGCGGCGATCTGCATCCCTGCCCTCGCCTGGGGCCAGGGACAGTCCCCGCGCACAGGGGATGGCATCAGCCGCTTCCTCAGACAAATCCCTGGGCAAAGCCAGCCCCGGGTTTCCCCCCTCTAACGCCCCCAGCCGCCTGACCACAAATGAGCCGCAGACCAGGAATTATTCACAGGGGTGACACCGAGAACCATGTCCGGCAGCGCTTGCAAAACCCTCGTTCACAGGCGCAGGGCAGACATCATTCATCGAATAAACAACCGGCTGCAAATCCCGCCTGGGACCCGCGGGAAGGCAGCGACAGGGGCGGGGGCCCCTCAGCGCCGAGCTGTGGGGCTGGGGACACGCGGGTGACCTGGTGAGGCTGTTTGGCATCCTAAAGCTCTTCCTTGCTGGGGCCCACGAGGCACAGCCCGGCTGGGGCACTGCACAAGCCACAAGCGCCCCTTTGTGAGGGGGAACAGAGGGGCTCTGTGTGCCCTGCACGTTCCCTCCAGGGCTCTGCTGGGATGGGATGGATGAGGAGAACCATCAGGTGCTGCTGCTGCCCCAGGCTGCCCTGCCAGTGTCCACTCCTGGGGAATGCACCTGTGTGAGCAGAGACATGGATGGACATCATCCCTGGAGATGGCAGGCAGCGTTCTCTTGCTCTCCACATCCCAAAGCAAAGTGGAATAATTTTCAGGAATGCTAAACTGAGATGCTGCGGATGGCAGCACCCACAGCTCAGATGCTGCTCCCTGCCTTTTCCTATCCCTCAGGCTGGGGGTGCTTTTCAATTCAGCAGGGACAGCTGCAATTCCCATTGCAGAGATGATAGGGTTTATGGATTTCCCAGATGAGTTAAAGCCAGAAAATGAAGTTTTTTTGGGTGGCGTTGGGGATTTTGTTCCCATGCAAATCTGACCAGGTGGTATCTGCCACTACCAGCAAGTTAATGTCACCTTGCCACAGCAAGAAGGAAGGACTTGGACAGTAATGGAGACACCAAATCATTCCAGTCCACTGGAGCAAGTTGCTTTGTGGGATGGATGTTCCCACTGGTGGTGCAGGTGGGGTGAGAAGATCAGAGGCCCTGTGAGAGGAAGGAGGGAAGGGAAGCTCGTGTCACCCTTCTGCAGGGCATTTCACAGGACTGTCTGACTGGAAGAGCAGAGCAGGGGTTTTGAACTCTTTTGGGAAAGGGAAGGTGTTGCACAAAGCCTTGGGGCTCTCATTCCCCATCTCTGGCTGCCCTGGACCCCCACCAGGTGAGATCCAGGAAAGAAAGATGCCTGTGGCTGCCAGGGGCAGCCAGTTGGAGGTGAGACTGGATGAAGTCACATTTTCCTCTGGTGACTCAACAGGCAACAACTGAGCTCTGGACACAGAAAGGCAATGAAACACCCACGTGCAAGAGTTCCCTCCCTGCCTTGAGACCCTTCTGACCACCCAGCCCCCATCCCCTCCCGTGCATCCCTCCATGGAAGCCCACAGTGACCTGCAGCTGAGCTCACTGCCCCTGGCGCTGCTGCTGCACTGAGTAATTCCCTCCACGGTCCTTTGCTTCATCAGACTTCCAGCAGACACTCGGATCAGCAAAACACAGGGGTGGAACAACAAAGAGATAAGGAGCACGGGCTTGCTTATCTGCTCTTTGTCTGCAACCTAGGGAAAAAAAAACAAAACCCTATGTATTTATTCTTTCAACTATTTCCGCTCCCAACTTCCTCCCGAAGCTGCCCTTGGGAAATGTGCCACTAGAGCTTCCCACTTTGCTTTCATCTCCCAGCATCCTGGTCCTGGCTGTCCTCCAAGGCATGGCACAAGCACAGCACTGCTTCGGTTTGCCCGGTGGCACAGCTAAGGAGCCTGTCCAGGCAGGTATTTTTTGGTTAAAAACATGTCTAGTCAAGCTAAAAAAAAGAGGGGAAAAAAGTCACCTCCTACAATATTTATAAAGTTGCCGAGAATAGTCAGAATGCTCATCAAATTGAAGCCTGGAAAGTGCCGATTGGAGGAGAAAGTTGGGAATGGAAAGTCCTTCTGACTCAGAGGTTGCAGTCAGGAGCAGCAGCAGGAACGGTGTTGGTACGAACAGGCACCACTGGAACAACACTGTATTCATTGCACGAGCTCAAACTCCAGGTGCATGAGGTTGTCTCCTGTGCACTCCTTACTGTCCCACCTGCTCTCTGAGATGACCCAGATGAGCTGTCCTTGTTCCTCATGTCCCAAAAACCGCTGTGCAGAAGGGGTGTAGAGCCTGGTGAGGGCACAGTAATGCTGGTGACAGGACCAGCACAGGCTTCATGGCCAGGACAGACAGGTCTTCTCTCTCCCTTGCCTTGTGGTGTCCAAAGCAAGTTTTCTCCTGACCCAGCAGAGAGGAGAGCTGCTGCTCCTGCCCCTGGTGAACCCGACAGGGCTCAGAGACATCAGTGCTGGGCATGGGGATAAAACACGTGCATCTGCCAGGCAGGGACCAGCCTCTGGAGCTGGAGCTGGACCAGGACCTGGCTGAAACACCTTCGACCTCGAAACCAACCCGCGGGCAACCACAGACACGCCTGGGGTGGGGTTTGCAGCAGCACCTGCAGCAAAGGTGAGCGGCTGAACGCGCCAAACTGCTGGGCAGCGAGGGGAGCTGCAGAGCAGACCACCAAGAGGGGTGAGAGGACTGCCCGGCCCCGTTTGCTCGGCGCCGGTGGCACAATGCCGGCTGCTGTGCGTGCCGGCGGCCCCCGGCCACGCTGGGAACCGCAAATGCCCGTCCGTGCTTCAATGAGCCCTTTCTTTGGGGCGCGGAGCCCACGGTCCCTCCCACCGCCTCACACTCCTTCCCCTCGCTGCTCCACGCTCGCCTGGAAGCTCCTCGGCCAAACCCACCCCAAAAGCAGGGATACGGCACTCTCTGTGCCCGCCTCTGCTCCCCTTTCAGCCCGAGACAGGCGCCCGTAATGCTCCAGGGATGCAGAAGGGACTGGTGGCAAGAGATGTCGGCCGAGGGGACAGTGACCTGTGCTCGAGTTCAGCGCAGGGGGACTGGGGGTGTGAAATCGAGCCTTACGCTGAAGCAACATGGCAGATGTAGAAAAATTGCAGAGTTATATGCCTGTCCTGGTGTAGTGCTGTAAATCGTTGGCTGTGGACAAGGAGACGCTCTCCTCCAGGCACCAAAGCCAGGCTCGGTGCAAAGGCAGTGGGGTGTGGGCAGCTGTCCCCAGTGTGGCCGGGAGCAGCTGCTGAAATCCGGCACTGAGGGGGCACTCTGCTGGGATAGCCTTTCCCCCAAAGTACCCCCATGCCATCCAGGTGCCGTCTGCGGCCGCGAGGGTCTCCGAGTCCAACTCCGGCAGAAATGTCGCTGGCTGCCGGGCGCCGGGAGCCGGCCGAGGCCAGCGTGCCCCGGTGGCCCGGGACAGGAGGGTAAAGGGTGCGAACAACTTTCCAGTGCTAGGGGCTGACAGGACGGATGATGCAACTCCGGGATGCTTGTGAGAAACTCTCTTTTTCCAAAGTCTCCTTCTGTGGCCCCAAACGCGCTCCGCTCCAGACGGAGGCTCGGCGCTGCCGCTGCAGAGCTCGATCCTATTCCATTGATTTTTTTTTTTTCCCCGTGTTTTTTTTTTTTTTTTTTTTTTTTTTTTTTTTCCCGAAAGAAAGGCACGGGGAGAGCTGCTGAGCAGTCATGTGCTGGGAGGACTTTCGGCAGCAGGGCGCTGGGATCCGGCTGTCCGCCGAGGGGAGGGAGGCAGAGGAGGAAGGGAGGCACCGCCGGCGCTGCCCCGCTGCGGGAGCGGGCGGCCCGGGCCCCGCACCGAGACAAAGGAGCGGCCGAGGCCGGAGGGCGCACAAAGGAGCCGGCGGAGCCCGGGGCCGCCCCGCGGGGGGATGCGGCCGCCGAGCGCCGGGCTCCCCGCCGGCCCCGCTCCCCCTGCCCGGGCGGGGGGGTGAGCTCGGCTCGGTTGAGCCGCGGCCCCTCCTCGCACGCCCAACTTCCCGCAACTCCCCGCCGCGCTGGGAAAGACTCGATCCCCGCCGCCATCCTCCCCCTCGCCCCGGGGCTCCCGCTCCCCATCGCGCCGGTCCCGGCCCCCGGCTGCGCTCCGGCCCGGCCCCGTCGGTCCCGACCCCCTCTGCACCTACCCGGCGGCAGCGAGCTCGCCTGGTCCTGCCGTGCGGGAGGAGAGAGAGCAGCGGGTCCCCTGCTTTTCTTCACCGTGCTGTCATCCTCCCTCCCTCCCTCCCTGATTCCCTCCCTCCCTCCCCTCTTCCCTCCCTCCCTCCCTCCCTCCTTCCTTCCTTCCTTCCTCACTCCCGGGGCAGCGGCGGGGGGAGCGGTCCCGGCGCCGGGACGCGGGTCCCGGGGCGGGGCCGGGCAGGGTCCCCGGGCCGCCCCCCGCTGTCCCCACCCCGGCACACCACGCCGGGAAACCGGGAGCTGCCGGCCCCAGCCTCGGGATCGCTGGAAGGGAGCGCCAGGGCGCTGGGGTGGGGAAGGGGGGGAGGTGGGGTCCTGGCAGCCCACAGCCACGCCGCGAAATTGTCCCGTCTGGGCCAAGGTGAGTCCCCTCCCGGGCACCACGGGCTGGTTTGGGCTCTAGACTCCCTGGCCAAAGCAGGGGCACACTGTGGGGTGGTCAGGGCTTTATCCCACAAACCTCCAAGGATGGAGCTCGTAAACCTCTCTGCTCACTGCTGCTGTACTGGAGAAATTGTTTCTTTTATCCACTCCAAACATCTCCTGCCCCAGCTCTCACCATCCCATCATTTGATGAACCTAGCTCCATCTCCACGACCACCTTGTGGCAACGTTCCTCTTTGTTATCCTCAGATAAAACTGGCTTCGAGATCAGCACCTTTCTCCCCAGACTCCACTTTATCCCCATACAGCAGCTGTGGGGGGTTGGTCCCACTCTGAGGTGCTGTGCTGGTGAGGTCACATCTCTGCTCCAAGAGGGCAGGGAGTGAGAGCATCCTGCTGGGAGCAGCCCAGAAGCACTGGGGGACACTGGCTGATGCTGTCCCTGCAGGGCAGGCTTAGGTTCTGGAGCATTAAATCCTACAGAAATGTCTATTTTCAGTGTAGAAATTCACTCAGCTCCCTCAGAGCTCTGTAATGTTAGACACCGAGGAGCTGGAAGACATCTGGCTCTGCAAGCAGAGAGAGAGATCCAAAAAACTACTCCCCATAAAAACTTTCAGCTTTCTTTCACATTCCTGGCATAGTTCTTCCGCTATGCATGTGGCATAGACAGCAAAATGCAAGTTCTCTTGGCATTTAAGTGTGATGATCAACAGCGTTCATCGCTCCTCAGTGGCTTCCAGTGAGCCAAGGTGATGGGGATGGGTTTGCATGGAGAGTGCCAGCAGCTGGTAGCACAGCTGGTATGCAGACAGCAAGGCAGGAAAGCCTGGATGTGATCCCTTCCTTCCTTCCTTCCTTCCTTCCTTCCTTCCTTCCTTCCTTCCTTCCTTCCTTCCTTCCTTCCTTCCTTCCTTCCTTCCTTCCTTCCTTCCTTCCTTCCTTCCTTCCTTCCTTCCTTCCTTCCTTCCTTCCTTCCTTCCTTCCTTCCTTCCTTCCTTCCTTCCTTCCTTCCTTCCTTCCTTCCTTCCTTCCTTCCTTCCTTCCTTCCTTCCTTCCTTCCTTCCTTCCTTCCTTCCTTCCTTCCTTCCTTCCTTCCTTCCTTCCTTCCTTCCTTCCTTCCTTCCTTCCTTCCTTCCTTCCTTCCTTCCTTCCTTCCTTCCCTCCCTTTTCCTGCTTTTAGCAGGCACCCAGAGCCAGTGGCTCTGCAATCCAGTAGCTCTGCAATCCAGCTGCAGGTAGGCAGGATTGCTCTGGTGACTCCCAGGCTTTGGCTTCTGCAGCGCTGCTGATGGAGCTGGGTGAAGGGCAGTGTCTCTGCCCAACCCCAGGGCTGGCAGGGTCAGGCCTGTGAAGGCTGTCAGGCTGATCGTGTCAGAGAAGAGCAGGTAAGTCTGGCTGGCACACTGCAGGACTTTTGTGGGGTTTTGAGACAGGGCAAAATGTTTTTAAGCTCCTCACTTGTTATTTCAACTGGAACAGGACATTCTGCCTCGGTTTTTGTGGGCAAAGATCTTGGCAAAAATACAGTCCTAAAATGTAAATAATTTTGAGGTGAGGGCAGAGAGAGGCTGGCGGGCAGCTGAACACCCACACTAGTGGGGTGTCACTGTATTTGTAGGATGCTTTTGCGGCAGTCCCGGGGCTGGCAGGAGCAGAGGAGGGACCTCCCCTCTCTGTGGGGCACAGCCTGAGCCCGGGCCGTGCTCCCTGCCAGCTCTGCAAGCACACGTGGGGCTGGGCACGGAGATCACCTTCCTGCTCATCAATAATGAAGCCGGCACGGTGTCCTAGGTTATAATATTGGGGTGTATTCCATTACCACCTCGAGCTGCAATTCCTTTTTTTTTCCTTATCTCGTGACTCAGAGATAAGTCCCTCCAGGGGGACCTGTTCTTTTAGCCACATGACTGATAAGATCACAGAGCTCTATTGTGAGATGCTCCACAGAGTGAGAGGAGCCAAACGATGCCACCAAGGATATAAGTGGGGTTGTGCAGGCAGCAAGGAGATCCTCTCTTCAAGAGGAACAGCTGAGACCTTCTCTGCACTGGACCTCCAGAGGGAAACTACATCAGTCTACAGGACCACTGCTCAGACAGAGCCATATCTGCTACCACTGCCCCAGCCAGAGAGTGTCAGGTTGTATCTCTGCCTCTGTCAGTGGTTCTTTTGTGCTATTGTATATATTTGGTTCTTTGTTCCCTTTTCCTAATAAATTATATTTCTGACTTAGAGCCTCTCACTGGTTTTACTTTTCAAACCAAGACACACGGGGAGGAACAAAGTGGCTTCTGCACCCCTCGCGCTGCCGGGAGAGGTTGGGAGTTGTGTTTCCTCCGCCCTTCGCTTCTCACATTCCTCCTCCCCAGGGACAACAGAGACACTGCACGAGGCCGGGGAGGCAAAGGAGCAGTCCCCAGGATGACATCAGGAGCAAGGAAAGGGCGACGTGTCTCTATAGCAACCAGGATGCTCTGGGTTTTCGGGGAATAACCAGCATCTGCTGGTTAAACCGCGCATCTGCTGCTGGTTTCGCACCCTCGGTTCAAGTTGACGATGTGGCAGTGACCAGGTCGGGCTTCAGTTTATAAAAGCCTCCACTGGTTTTTCCTCTCTTGGCACCAGGGCAGTATCTGATGAGGACATCGGATGATAAAAAACATTGTCCCATCTCGCAGGATCTGCTTTAACAATTTATGTATAAAATAGAGGTAATCAGTTGTTTTTTGGATGGTAAAATCTACTTAAACTGTAAGAGACAAAATAGTGTGGAAATTTGATTAGTCTGTAGGGAAGAAAAGGATTTGAGGTAAGAATGAGGTAATCAACAGGTAGGAAAAATTTTATCTAGAAAACTTTAGGTGATCTGTAAGGCACAGCAAATATTTTGGGGGTAAGATCTGAGATGATCTGTAGGGAACAGAATGACATTTTTTGCAATAATCCAGAGGTAATCAGTGGGGATTTTTTAAGTAGTAAAATGTAAGCAATCTGTCAGGGAAAGAATGAACATTTTGGAGATAAGACAGAGAAGTCAGATGGTTCTTTTGATTGTAAAATCTGTGCTAATCTGTAGAGGACAAAATGAACTTTTGAGGGCTAAATGTGAGTTAATCTCTAGGGAACTCAGTCTTCATCACAGATTATTGCACAATATCATCTTTTCAGTTTGAAAAACATCTCACTCAATGAGCAGCAGGACTGATCCGTGTTCCAAACCACTTCCACCTTTTTTAAACACCAGTGGCTTCATCTGCTGGGAGCAGAAAGTGGGAAACCATGACATATAAATGTAGGGAGATATCGGGGAGTTGCAGACTAGTTTAATTGTAAAAAACCTAAAAGACCACCTCATTCCAACCATGAAATCTAATTTTCTCTCTATACTATCTAAAGCCCTTTGAACTTGTAAGAGTTAAAAGCAAATCTGTCGATCTTCAGGGAACAGGCTAACTTGCACTTTCCTTTGGCATAATAAAGCACTGCTATTTCTGCACCTTTTTGAGTCTCCAAAGCTTGTTTAAAAAGAAATGCCTCATGTGGATGCTGAATGTGAGGCTAGAAAACCCCAAAGGATGCAATTTATTGGCAGAACACTTTACAATTCCTCCTCTTTTCCTTTTCCCAAAGGAAAATAAACAACACCTAACAATCCCCCCCCCACTGACGAGGGAGCAGGTTCATCCCCGAGCCGGGGTGTGGCAGCATCACCCCGGGGCTGGCAGCAGGGTGTGAGTGGCTGTGTGCACAGCCATCCCAGCGGCTCCAGGTTCCCATCACCGGCCCCAGACCTTCCCAGGGAAAGCGCTTTCAGTGCTTTAATGAGAGCTCCAAAGACTCCTTGGCTATGGGCTGGTACCAGGAAGGTGAGTGTGAAAATCCTCCTTGTCTTCCAAGGGCTGAATGCCATTTTTAATTACTGATCCACCTGTCCTTGGACTTTTCCTCTGAAACCTTCCCACATAAACCTCACAAGGGAGCTTCTATCCTCTGTGCCAAGGCCGTCCTGATTTTTCTGTGGAATACAGAACTAAGAGCTGAAACTTTTCTAGGGTTTTTTTGTTTGTTTGGGGTTTTTGTTTGTTTGTTTTCTGGTTGTTTTGTTTGTTTTATTTTGGGGTTTGTTTGCCTGATTGGGTTTTTGGGTTTTCTTGCTTGTTATTATGTTTGTATGGATACTTGAACACTTGTAACCACCAGCGGGGTGTTCCACCCTCTCTGCCGCTGCCGGCTCCCGTGTCACAGACGGCTGTAAAAGAGCCAAGCTCGCCATCTCCGTGTTTTTCCGCGTGTTCGGAGCCCCGGGCTCCTGCTGCTGCCTGCCGGCCGCCGCTCCGGGCGCGGCCCCGGCCCTGGAGCCGCCTGCGGAGCCCGGCTCCGCCCGCGCTGCTGCCCCGGGGCTGCCCGGCCCCGCGTCTGCGCTCCCGCAGCCCTTCCCCGCCGCTGGGGGAACGCGCTCCCAGCTTGCTGGGTAATATTTGAAAGTGTATTCTATGCTGACATAACTGGTAGATCAACTGTGACATTGCCTTCGACTGTGAAACTTGGGAGTGCAGAATGTGAATGGATGGGCATTATGCAATAAGGTTCTTGTCGAATAGAAAGAAGGAAGATTAGTTTTGTGAGCAAACTGTATAGCTGGTCGTTGAAAACCTCTTTTAACGGAGACCCTTCTGCCCTTTCTGATGGAATCCGTGCTCAGTGGGATGTTACAAACATTAAATACCAGAAACTACGTGTGCTATATTTACAATAATGTGCCAATATCTGTCACCTACATTGAAGAGTGTGTCCCCAGCCTAAACCAACAGAAAAATGCCAACACCACAGTAAAACATGGAAGACATGAAGAAGAAGAAAAAGAACAGGACACGCCCTATTTCCTCCATCTTGTCCCCTTTGAACCCCTAAGCTAGAATCCTAAAATTCTACTTTTGCACCCGTGCCACACTTAATTATTACTGATATCAAACACTCAGAGCTGGTAATTCATCCTGTAAGATTGAAAACTCTTTTCCATGGACAGAGATCACAGTGTCTCTGGGGGCTCTGTCCAGGGGGGTTCCTGACCCCTGCCAGGGTCCCGGAACTTCCAGGGCAGCCAGAGGAATGCCCTGGATTCCCACATTTTCCACTACACCTGCAACATAAAATGAATCCTTATTAAATTAAAAGGAAACGTGAATTTTGAAAATACTTGCACAATTGCTGTTAACTCTGTAATTTGTGAAGAATTTTCTACTTCTTTAATATCTGATTCTCATTTTTTTGTCTTGGGATTTTGCCAAGCAATCACAGATTTTTTAGACTTCCCTGAACCGTCTGTAAAAAACATGATTGCATCAAGGACTGTATGACTTTTAATGGGTTTATGAATTAATTTTAGAGATGAATTTAGTAGTTGATGTTCTAGACGTTTGACTGAAATTTTCTTTGCAAAATTTTTTAGGGCAAATTGCATAACTTTTGAATTTTGAATTAACCATTCCAAATAAATCAATTTGACAAGCAGAAAGATTTCTACAAAATCCTTTCCTAAAAGAAAAAAAACATTCGTAATCTAACCTCTACATCTCTTCTATGATTTACCCAAAAAAGCTCCTGTCTGCTCCCTGCCTAAGCCCTGTCTCCCAGGCAGTGCCTGCTCCTGGCTCAGCCACTCTGCTGAGCCCCCAGGCGTGTCCCTGACCCGATGCCATGGCGCACAGCCCTGGTGCATCAGCTGTCATGGGGAGGGTGTTGCCATCAAGAAAAAAAAGCAAATTGGCCACCAAGAGGGCAGCAAGACCAGACAGTGGCCCTGGTGACAGGACCCAGGAGCTGGGGGAGATGACAGCCACCAAACAGCATGAAAAGAGCTGTCCCTAAGCCAGCAGGACTTGCTGTCTGCTCAGCAGCTGAGGAAGGAGCTGCTGAGAGAGAACTGATACTTGGCCAGTTTTTATCCAGGACCTGTGGACACTGCTGATTTTTCATGTTTGCTTTCCTGGCTGTCTGGCTTGTGCAGCCCCAGCACATCCCATTATTTGAGCTCTCCAGAGGGACTTTCAGTGGCTCTCTCCCCAACTTTAGCAGCAGGTGTAATTAAAACAGGCCTTCATAATGAGGGTGGGAGCTCAGTGGGAATCCAGGTGCTGACAGCTGATGTGCTTTTGACTGAGCTCCACTCACCCTACCCTCACTGCCCCCCACAAACATGTGCAGAATCTTCAAATGACCCTGCACCTCATTTTCTGTTCCTTTTTCAATTCCGCTTCTCTAAAACTGCTGAGGGGGAAATAAAGAAGTTGGTTTATTTTTAATCATTGCAAACGCTTTCCAAACCTGCAACGCAGAAGATTCGCTTTTGACATGATGAGAGCAGCTGAGCCAGGGGGATTTCTGTCAAGAAGAGAGGCTGGCAAAGCTTAAAGTAGTGACACCAGTAGAAAAAGCCTCTGATGTCCCCTATCCCAGCAAGGCCAGTCTGCTGCTCTCCCAGGTGAGCAGGGAGCCTTGTGCTTTCTGCTTCGGCCTTTGAAGCTTCTGTCACGGAGGAAAAAAGGCAAGTGAGATAGGGGGATCACATGCAGTCTGCAAGTGCATTTGTACCAGTGTCATTGGCCCTGGAGCAGCCCTGCAGTGAAAAAATTCCATCATGTGGCTGGCAGCATCTCAGCGAGGTCAGCAGCATCCTCAGCTGGGTAAAATCCAGGGTGTCTCCCTGCTCTCTACAAACATGAAAACTCCTCATCTGGCCAACCCACTTTCCCAACACACCATTCAAGAAAGGGAACTCTATTTAGGATCAACCAAGTGTAGCTCCTTTTCTTTCTGACCAGCCTGTGTGTGAAGAGAAAACCCCAGCAAAATGGAGCTGACTGTGCTAAATGGCAGCAGTTACCCACTCTGGGCCTCAGTGGGAGAAGAAATGCCTGCAAAATGGTGACTTGTCTCATTCTCTGACCTCTAAATAGAAGGAAGTGAGAACCACTTCCTAGTGGAAAGTTCAGAGCACCCAGAAAACCCAAGGAGTGACTCAGGTTTTTGGGTGCTGAGCTTTTCAGCCAGAGTGCCCACTGGGTTTTACTTGGGAAGCACCACACAGGGCCACAGGCACAGACCAAAGAGTGGTTTCTGCTGCAGGCTGTCCTCTTCTGCTCCTCACCCAAACATCACGAGCCTTAAGAGTATGCAAATAAATTCTGGCAACAGTGACTTGTTAATAATCTAAGTCAAATCCTTGGTGGCAAGTTTTTTTATGAAATGGTGTGGTTTTATCAAGGTGTTCTCAAACACTGATGAAACCTTCAAGAAGCTCTAGGCTGGGAGAGATTCCTCACGCTGAATGCTTTCATCAGTGAGGTTAATTGGTGCAGCTTATTTCCTTGCCCTAATGGGTTACTTGTATATCATATTTTTATTGCCCTGCTATTCCATGGGGTGCTTAAATCCACCTAAGGAAGGATCATCTGTGCTAGCTTTCTGTCCCTGACACTTGTTCCCTCTTCCTCCTTTTGTGAGACCTGCAGTAAAGTGAGCCTGTAATCTTATCTTTTATTGCCTCTCCTTTGCAGGGGGAGTGTAGAGTTGGATCTCCCTGATCCTCCTGATGTGGCTGGATCAGGAGCTGAGCAGGCCTGCTCAGGGTCAGTCTGTCCCTGGGCAGGGAAGCGGCAGGAGCACGTGCCCAGGGGGTGCCGGGTGGCAGGGAAGCCCCTTCCAGCACCAGCTCAGGCGTGCAACAGTTCCACTGTGAACAGCACCGGGTGTTCACAGCACTGGGGTGGTTCCTGACAATCCCAAAAGTCACGCTCTGGCCTGCTGGGTCTGCTTGCAAAGGGGAGATAACATCTCTGCCTGGAGACCTTTCTGGCTGGGTGATAACCAAGTCCTCACTGCTTTACACACAATGAGGACACCAGGACCTTTGGAGCCTTGCTCATAACAGAAGGGCCTTTCCAAAAAAGGATCTGAAACAAAAGCACCAGAGCAGATAAGGGACAGAGAACCAGTATCTGCCCAGAAGCCTGGGGAGTTCACTGGGATGTCCAGAGGGTCAGCCAAGCCCCGCAGCTGGACTTCTGCAAGATCCACCTCTAGGAAATGGCACTGCTGCATCCTGGCAGCCTGGAAGGATGGAACTTGTTTCTCCACCTCGGCTGCTCTAGTTGTGGTGGGTCTCATTTGAAAGGGGTGTTTGTGGGATGAGAGAACAGTGCGAGACACAGGGCAGGACCCTCCTGCCATAGAACCCATGGGTCTCAGGGAGGGAGCAGGATGAGGCCCACTAAGATCACCTGCTTTGTGTGGTCCCACTGTAGGAGGAAGCACTGCTGCCAGCAGGGAGGCTGCCACTGGAACACCTGCTCAGGACAAGCTGGGAAACCCAGACACTTTAACTAGAAATCCCTACAGATTCCATGTATCTTCCTGTTCCTGTCATAGAAACCTGTTTGCTTTCTAAGCTTCCCTGTGAAACAGGAGCAGCTCAAACCTGATAATCCTCATTTTTATGGAAAAACCAGTTTCCAAATCTCTTGGGGTTAATTAAGTCTCATTTGCAGATCGACTAGCAAGGACAGAACATGGTTCTGAACCTTGTCCCACTAAAGGAGCACAGAGAGAGACCAGCTGCAGCTGAGCATGAGAATTACAACCTGAGGGGAAGCAGCTGCTGGATAAGTTTTAAAAGGGAGTTGCAGTGGCCTAGTGAGGATATGGGGGTGGTTATTTTTCAGCAGGGTTGTGGTGGGTGCCTTGGGTTGGTTTTTCTCCCTGTCCTTCCACAAGTGCTGGGTGTGACCCAGTGTGTTAAGTCAGGAATACCATTTACTGCTCTAGACAGAGTGGGGTTTGCCTTTTTTTCCTCCCCTTTCTTCCATGGGCTCAGCCATGCTTTTGTTCTGCAGCTGACTGGGTTGCAGTGCCCAAGGCTGAATGCTAACTCCTACGCCTCTCTGCCCTTCCCTGGGGAAGGATAAGGAGGGTTTTATTTCTCCTTTGACGTTCACCATGGCAAACAAAGCTCAGCAGAACGGTGAGTTTTGCTCCAGTTATTTCCTGGCAGTAGCTGAGCTTGTGTGGGTACCGTTGCTGACTTGCTTAGGGCCGGGATTAACAAACTGAGAGTGAAAATAAGCCTTTATTAATTTTATTTATTTATTTTTCTGTGAAGAGCAAGTGTAAAGACACATATGAGGTGATAATCATGGAAACTGTGACTGCCGTGGAAAACCAGGCTGCAGGCTGCCACTGTGATTGCCATGGAAGACCAGGCTGCCAATACTTCATTAGTCAGCACTGCCCATGGAATTCATAAAGCATTTCTTTTGCCTGTGTTTGCTGTTTTGAGGAGACGTTCCAGTGTTTGCCCAGCTGATGTTGGGTGAACAGTGGGAAGGACACAGGAAAGGAGATTGCTCCAGGGAGTCCTCTTGTGAAATCCAAAGGCATTGAATCATAGCTGTTTGCCCTCCTTGTGCCATGATCCTGGTGGTTTTCTTCCCTGGACTGAAACATGCTTTTGCTTTATGAAATTGGAAGGTGAAGAAACCCTAGAAGAGGCTCAGGAAGTTTGCTCTGGGATGCACGTCAAACTTGGAGCAAGCAAGGGATGAACACCACACTGGGCAACTTGCTCCAAACTGTTAAAAATCCCAGACTTGGCTGGACAGTGGAAGAAAGAGACTGAGTCTCTGCCTGTATTTTTACCCTTTTGTAGAAGAGGGCAAAGGGCAGCTATTCAGATGCCCACCACTCTGGGCGTGGGTTGTAGCCACTGGTATGATGAAAAACCTCGTGGTGGAAGCCACAGTGGCTGCACTTGCCACTTCCCCCCTGTGGCCTTGTGACTTTGATTAATCCCAACCCGTGCCACTTTTGGCCACAGCGATTGGCTGCTGCTGCAAATTCACTGAAATCCACAGCCTGGCTTAAAAGTCCTGGGCTGTGAGTGTGCAGCTGAGCTGAGATCACACGTGAGAAGGTGCTGCCTGATGCTTTTTGTGACCTAAAAAAAGAACTGTAGACCTTGCAATAGCATGGAATCCAGTGAGCAGGAAAGCAGCAATCCCTGCCTGGCTTCTCAGGCTGTTTATTAAGGTATTAAACTACATGATCTTTCTGTTCTATTCCTTCTCTTTTTCCTACACATCAACTCTTAGCTCATCCAAAGTTTTGAGGACAGCTCACTTAGGCTTTTGTTTCCAGTCAAAACTCTTCGTTTTTTTACCTTCTTCCTCAATAATTACTGCCTTCCTTTTTGCTTTGGATAATGAAGGAAGAGAAAGCAAGTATTTCAATAGAGAAGGAAACTGTGAGAAGAAAGTTGGGGGGTGGGTGTGTTTCCTCAGGCTGGTTCCTTACAGCAGCCTTTGTAGCTGTTCTCTGCCAACTCTTATTTTTCCTGCAGAAGCTGTAATTCGTTGTGCTTTTCCTTAAAGCTGTAGCTCCTGGAGTCCCGTGATTTTCTAATCACTTCTGTGTGAGCCCAGATGAGTCACAGCAGATGGAAAACACTGCATGCAATAACCTCCACTACTGAAAAAGCCCTAAGTGTAAAAAAAAAAAAAAAGCTTCTAAGTGTAAGCCTTGAAAACCTGCAAAGCAGGGACCTAATGAAAGGATCTCAGCCCCCTATTTTCTCTATATTTTTTGTTTTATGTATTTGTACTGAAATATATTTAAAAATCTATTATACATTTTTGTTTTCTTCCTGGAAAACCTAGATGTATAGTTCTAAATTTTTTGGGGGTTGGGTTAAATAGGATTTAGAGAAACAGATGATTTTGCATTTATAGAAAGAAACCCTTCTTCAAAGATTGAGGCAGAGATTTCTCTGGCTGCAATCTTACTGCTTATGACCCTGACAAGATGACACAATGGGAGCAGGAACAGAATTCTGCATCTTGGTGCATATCCTTTAAAACACTGATGAGCTGATGCTGCACTGTTGATTCCCTTGTATTTAGGAGGAATCATCTGCTTTTCTGGCAACCCTGTTGCTGTTCAAGATCTTGCTGCTGGTCAGAAATCCCAATTCATGAAGGCAAAGGCCTTTATGGGTGCTGATACTCTTTGTGTTGATCTACTTGGTTTGGAGCATCAGTTGCCTTGGGATATGGTTTGCCTCGAAATAGTCTAATCCTAGTAAGCAGCACCTAAAATGCTGAGAAAGCCCAGAAACAAAACACAGCTTGTGGCTAAAATGCACAACTTGTGACAGCTGACAAAGAAAGTACTGAAATGAGAATTAGCTGCAGTGATTTGAGGTTTTATGTTATGCTTTGCTTGGAAAATCCATTGTGCTTGATGTGACCCCCTTTGATAATTAAGTTGTGGCTGAGCTGAAGGTGGGAAGGAATGCAGCCTGTGACCTTGGCAGTGTCAATGGGGAGCTCTGCTGGGCACGGCTGCCAAAGGGGGATGGGTCTCCGTGCTTTCACCCCGTGTTGTGCCACAGGAGTTCAGCCAGGAACCGGATCCAGGCGGAAAACTGCCTGGGGAGAGGAAGGGATCACCCCTAAGGCCAGATCAGCCTCTGGGCTCGGCGCTGAGAGGCTTTTGAGCTGATGCTGGGGGCCGAGAGGCTGAAAATGTGCAGGGTCATAGAATCAAAGCATGGTTTGGGTTGGAAGGGACCTTGAAGGCCATTTTGTTCCAAACCTCTGCCATGGGTAGGGACACCTTCCACTGGACTGGGTTGCTCCAAGCCCTGTCCAACCTGGCCTGGAACACTTGCAGTGATGGGGCAGCCACAGCCTCTCCGGGCAGCCTGTGCCAGGGCCTCCCCACCCTCACAGGGAAGAATTTCTTCTTCATATCTCACCTAAAACTACTCTCTTCCAGTTTGAAGCTGATGTAGTCTTGCTCTTACAGCCCAGCTGGCTCATCATGTGCTGCCCTCTGCACCTTGGGCTGATTCAGGCCCCTGATCCAGTCAAGAATCGTCTGTTTCTGTGGGTAAGGGTTATATTTTTTTGGTTGTTTCTTTTGTGTGTGTGTGTGTGCCAGGAGGAGTGAGACATGCCCTGGCTGCTGCTGGTGCTGCTGAGCTGCAGCTCTGCCCTTGGATGCAGTCCCTGCAGCACTGCTATCCCATTTGGAACATTCTCTGATGCTTTCTGCTCTGGGAAGAATGTCAGAGCAGGAGCTGTTTTTCTGCAGCACTTTAGTGGTGAGGAAGGGTGGGTGCGTGTGGGTCTCTGTCTCCACTCCAGCGGGACCTGCAAGCCAAACCATTTGGTGAATCACAGGAAGGCTGCTCTTGGGCTGGAATAAACTTCAAATGTGTTCAAGGCTCTGCACGAGGCTGTCAGGCTGTAATTTGTGGCTGGCTTTGCTTCTTCTCCTCCTCCTGCTGCAGTCTGAGTGGAAATGCAAAAGAGTCTGAAAGGCAGGCTGCTGTGGAAAATGCCTCTCTTTATTTATTTCACTTGTTTTGTTTTTTTTCTTTTGCAAAGAGAACATTTCTCCCGCAGAGCTGGCTGCAGCTGCAAAACCAGAGCCTGCAGGGGCCTCTGGCTGGCCTCCAGGGATTGCCAAACAGGGATTCCTCACGTGCCCCACTTATGCAAAACACAGAATTGGGTGCCAGGAGGGCGAGGTGATGTGGAAGGAATTTTGTGCTGTAGGCACGACAAAACTGAGCATCAAAACCAGCCGGGCTTTGGTGCTGGCCCAGTCCAACTGGTTGGTAGGGGAGGCAGCTGGAAAGTGAGTCATGTGTGCAGGAAAGTCCTTCACTTGGCTGCAGCTTTCCGAGCTCTTCCTACTCACTTTCTCCACACAGAGCACGCGCCTCCCAGAAAATGGGGCTAAAAAACAAGTTTAAGCTGGGGAAGGCTCCCTTCTCCCTCAGCCAAGTGACTCAGCTGTACGTCACTACAGACAAGCCATGATCCTTCCTGAGAAGCCTCATCTGGTACCTTATCTGGGAGGTTTGTCTGCAATAAAAACCCCAAATCTCAGCAGAAGCTCAGCAAAAGCAGAAGGTGGTGACCTGGACCTGGTCCCAAGAGACTGAGACATCCTTTGGAGTTTCCCACTCTTCCAAACATTCACAGCAGAGAGCTGGTGCTTGAACTCTTGATGCTGCTTTATTTTGTTTAATTCAATTTTTAAGTGAGGAAACTATCAGGCAGTATGGCAAAACCAGGAAAGCGAAGTCATGGAGACAATTTGTTAATGCCAAATGTTATATGCTATGTGCTTAAGAGAGAGAAAAAAAGGTCCCAAATCAATGGGAATTGGCAAAGCTCCAGGAAAACTTGGGCTAGCCTGAAATGCTAACAGACTGGGGGAAGAACCTGCTAGCTCCAAGCTACTCCTTCCTCCCTGCCCCTGTCCTTCAGCTTCCAGAAGAAAAACACCCTGCCTGCTGAAATAGCTCTCCTGTTCCAGACAGTCTTACTTAACCTCCTTTTAAATATTCTTCACAAAGCTCCTTTTTTTTGGTGTGTGTTTTCCCAGGTTAGTAGCTGGCTGCTGGTTGGAAAGTTGAGGTGCCTCGTCAACACTTTATGTGCATTCATGAGATAAGGGCAGCCCTGCCTAGGCAAGGCGGCTTTAGAGCCAGAGTAAAGGTTGCTTGCTTAGTCTGGCCAAAATTAGGGGTGGCTTTCTGCCTCGCTGATTCAGTCTGGGTGCTCCTGGCTCCAGGTTGGGAATTACCTAAGAACCTGGCTCCTGATGAGGTGATAGCAGAGGCTCCGGAGGCTCCAAATGAAGCTGTGCTCACTTGTGGACGGGCAAAGGCCCTGTGTAAGAATCCAGTTCTGATGTGGTTTGTGAAGAGAATCACGGGAACTGGGGCTTCTTAGCTGGCCTTTTAAAAGGGTCTTACAAGGAAAGGAGAAAGGTGTGTTATGCTGGCAAAGTGAAGCGTAACAGATCCACTTCCTCCTAATGTTTATGCTGCAAGTAAACCTTAAATGTTATCAACAAGTCTGGTGCTTGAAAAATGAACACGTAGGCAAGGACCTAATAAGGCAAAAACGTGTGCCCTCAGATGAAGGGCAGTACCTGGAAGGTCCCCAGAGAGGACCGGGTAAGCTGGCAGGGTCCAAGCTGTTTAGATGGGATAAGTTTGTGTTATGCTGAGGCCACAGGGATGCCCATTATCAAAGGCTCTTCTTGCAGCTGGAGCAGGCCTTGAGTGTGGGTTTAGAAGAAGAGGGGAGCTGGTCTGGCTGCTCTGCCCAGTCCTGGGGAGCCCACGAGGGATCTGCTCTGTCCCTCAGCCGAGCTGGTTCAGTTTGCTGATCCAGTCAGGAAAACACTGCTTGCTTTTTTTTTTCCCCCTCTGGTTTAGTTTGTTTTTCCAGTTAGCTGCATCAGTGCAAGGGGCAAGGCAGGAGTAAGAGGCTTGGAGAGAGCAAGTGAATTCAGGCTGCTGGTTTTTATTATACTTTTAATGGCTGTTCATGTGGACCACAGGGATACCTGGCTGCCCTGTGACAACGGCCAGGAGAAAGCAGCATTCATTCCCATTGCCCCCCAAGCAGGATGGGAAGCCTGTGAGGGGAAGCACCATGCTGGCACATACCAACATGATCTGGCTCTGCAGAGATCTCACGGCACATCCCGCTGTCTGAAGGAGGCCACAGGGAAGCTGGGGAGGGACTCTTCACCAGCAGCTGTACAATTTGAAGGAGAGGTAATTTAGGTCGGAGGAAACGTTTATTACTGTGAGGGGGTTGAGGCGCTGGCACACCCTGCACAGGGAGGTTTGTGGATGCATATCCCTGGAGCTGTTCAAAGCCAGGTGGGAAACAGCCTTGACCATCTTGGTCTAGTGGGAAGCGCAAAGCAGCAGATTGCAAAAGGTGTATTCCAACTCCTTAACGCTATGTCTCCATGTTGGCGAGTGCCTCAATCAGATGCTGCCAGCCTAGCTGGTCTGTATGGGGCGCTCCTCCCTTTGAGACTCCCACTGACCCAGGGCGCAGCGGTGGAGGCAAAAACCGCCTTGAAGACTTTATTTCCTCCCGGCCAGACAGCGCGATTTGCAGGGCTGAGGGGCCGCAGGGGGCTGGGGAGCCGCAGGGGGCCGGGGAGCCGCGGCTCCGGCCGCTAAAAGCCAAGTCGCGGCCGCCATTTCGCACCCCCTCAGGAGCCCCGGTCCCCACAGCCCCGGCCCCGCCACTGCGCGTGCGCGGGGGCGGGGCGCCGTGCGCGCGTGCGCGGCCCGCCCCTATATAAGGGCGGGAGCGGGCGGTGCCGGGGGCGCCGCATTGCAGACGGGCACGGAGCGAGAGTCATGGCGCGGCCGCTCTTCCTCGGGCTCCTCAGCCTCCTCGGGCTCCTGGCCGCCGGTAAGCGCTGCCCTCCGCCTACCGAGCCCCTTCCCCATCCAGCTTAGCCCCGGCGGGCTCGGGGAGAGCATCTCTGAGCGCCCAGCGTGCGCAGGATGAGGGCAGCGCGGAGGGGGCGAAGGCCGGTCCTAACGCTGATGGTATTCCCGCAGCTGGGCCCGCTCCCGCATCCCGGGCTGTGGGGGTCTCAAGGGGCGGCAGCGATGGGAAGCCTGTGTTTGAGGCGGGGAGAATCGCCCAAAAATAGCGCCAGGGCAAGGCAGGGGGAAGGGGGAGTCCCGGCGAGGATGCGGCCATTCCCGGTGTGGTGGGAAGGACTCGCCGATGGAGCTGCGTGCGACCCCGGCCGGGCAGCTCGGAGCCCACCCGGGCTGTGCGGACCGTCGGGAGCGGCTGTGCCTCCTGCCAGCAGCGCCGGTGATCGCCGCCGCTGCAGGGATAGACGGCTGCTAATCCTCTTGCAGATGGCGGGAGGTTGCCTTTGCTCTTGTGTTTTTGCATTAGGATCTCCTGCTCCGCGTGGAAAATTCCACTGATTTTGCTGCTCGCTGTCTCATTACCTGTTGTCGCTGAGGTGAAAGTGATGGGGGGAGTGGATGATATCTCCCTTTAGCTGTAGGATTCGAGGCCAGGACATGCAGTGCTTGTGTTTTGTACGTTGCAGAAGCTTGACAGACATACAGAAATGATTCATAGTTTGACGAGTGGTAATACACCTTTAGGCTGTGGGATGGAATACCTAGAAAGCCCAGAATGTAAGGGCTTACACAGTGATGGGCAGTTACTTGGAGAATTTTCTTCTAAATTAGATTATTTAATACTAAGGCTTATTTGCTCACAAGTTTAACCTGCAGCATTTCAAAAGTTAGCGGGGAAAAAAATAACCACAACTGGCTGTTTAAAGAATTTAGGAGTAACCAGCTGGCACAGTACAGTAAATAATCCTGCAAAATTTTTCATGATTTTGTGTGAGTCTTGTACTTTATTGTTGTTTTAATGTCATAAAATCATAGAATGGCCTGGGTTGGAAAGGACCTTAAAGGTCATCTAGTTCCAGCCCTCTGCTGAGGACAGGGACACTTTCCCCTAGATGTACTGATAATATTTAATATGCTGGTATGTGGACAGTTTAATGGGTTTTCTCAGACTTTTCAGGCAGGAAGCAAGAAAGCAAATATCAGCTTTCACTCTACATGTTTATGTGCTTTCCTAGTGTCCTTTGAATCTACTCTGCACTGAATTAGCTGCCATCAGTTGCCACTCCTTCTGGGACTACTTCCAAATCGCTGAAATCATTGCAGTTTCTTGTGCTTTGAAAGTGAAAAGGCTTCACCTTGAAGTATCCACCAGCTTTCCCATTAGCGTGGTTAGGGAAATTGTAATGAGAAACCAGTTCAGCAATGAGAGCAATGAGCTTGGCCTACCTGTTAAAGGCATGGCATGCAGCTGAGGACAGCAGGAGACTAGTCAGGCCTGTTTTTCCTTAGGAAATTACTTTTAACACAAATAAACAGCTGTCTTTTTTCACCAGGGCTCTGTTATAAGTGCTCATTGCCTCACCTACCGTGCAGATTTTCCTGAAGATTTTGCTGTGACATCCTGAAACACCGTTTTTGTCTGCCGAGCTCGCTAATTAACTGTGCAAAAATTCAGCCAGCCTTGTCAGATTCTAATGGAGTCACTTGGCTGCCTTACAGGCCGTGAGGGTTTTTGGTTGACCTACTTACAGAGCTTCTGTTCATCTTCCCTTTAAGGGAGACACGGAAGAATTAAAGCAGGGTGTACAGGTCCTGGCATCTCCGCACTACTGATGTGCACTCTGATTATTCCTTGTCTTTGAGGCCAGGCAGGGAGGAGAAAAGCTGGGTGTGCTATTAAAGCAGGAGTCGGTTTCTCTTTAACTGAGTATTTTCCCCCCTTTTGTTGAATTAGAAATTAAAATGGGAGTGGAAAGTAAAAACTTGGAGAATATTATTTTTTTCACATCCCTCCTCGTCTAAAATAGACTTAAAACCTTGTAAGGAAGGCAGATTCAAGTTAATGTGTCATTCCTCTAGCAAACACTGGTCAGAACATGTGGGGACGGGAAATTTGTAGGCTGAGTTAGCTGGGCTTGAATTTTCTTGAGGATATGGATAAAGCAGATAACTGGGCTGTTCTGTAGTTTGCAAGCTTGCTCTGCTATGAATGTGGTTTCTAATAAAAAAAGTGCCAGGCTGGTGCAGCCTGCTGCTGCAGATTAAATTAGGAGAAGAGTGGAATGTGTCTTGTACCAGCAGTGGTGTGTCCAGCGTGACCAGGGCAGTGACTGTCCCCTTGTGCTGAGGGCCACACCTCGAATCTTGTGCCCAGTTCTGGGCCTTCACTACAGGAAGGACACTGAGGTGCTGGAGCGTGCCCAGAGAAGGGAACGGAGCTGAGGAAGGCTCTGGAGGGTAAGTCCAGGTTGGAAATTAGGAGGAATTCCATCTCAGGAGGGCTTGTCAGGTGCTGGAATGAGCTACCCAGGGAGGCGGTGGAGTCACCAAACCTGGAGGTGTTCAGGAAATGTCAGACCTGGCACTCAGTGCTCAGGCCTGCATGACAAGGTGGTGATTGGTCACAGGTCGGATTTGCTGATGTTGGAGGTCTTTTCTGACCTAAAGAGTGCTGTGATGGTACAGAAATAAAGTCTGTGTTTTCTTGGACTGTTTATGAGGCTGTCACATAGCGAAGCTGGTGCTTTGATAGCCCAGCAGTCATGTGCCCTGTGTAAACCTGCCCTTGCACAATCCCCTCCTTGTTTGCCGGGCAGGTATAAATAGAAAGGGTTGCTGTTGGTTGTGTCTGGAGGAGCTGAGCCAGCCCTTCCCAGCAGAGCTGCCCTAGCCCCGGGCAGCCTTTCTGCAGCCTCGGTCTGTGCTTCCGCAGCCTCTGAACACCGAGGTGATGCAGAGGGTGGAGCGAGAGAGAAGGAGCTTGTCACCAAACTCGATGCGTCACCTGATGTCAGCTGAGGCTCTGCTATTTCAGGGAAGGCTTTTCTGGTGTAAAATGCAGGGACATGTTGGTTTTGTATCTGGGGTGGAAGCAGGGCCAGTTACTGCTGCCTGCCATGGGTTTTTGTTTGTGTCTCGTGTAGATCTGATTCTTCAAAGCAGGTTGGGGCAGCGCCTTAGAACTCTACCACATAAAAACAGACTTTGCTTTTTTTTTTTTAAAGGATTTACTCACCTTCTGTTTGTTTTTTTTTTTTTTTTAATGGAGCAGCTTTTAAATGCAATTTGTTTGCTGACACTAAAATATCAGAGTTCCTGTGCAATTAAAAAGGCTGCATTGAAGTGTGTGTATGTATTTTAGGACAGTGCTTTTCTGTATTTGGTCATGGGGCAATGTTTGGTTTCAGTTACTTGATAGCAGATTTTCCCAGTCTTTGTGCCGTGTATATATTTGTCTAGTGAAAAAATAATGATAAATACAGGATTTCTGCAGAGACTCACATGAAATCTGTCCCGTGTCCCCCCAAAAAAACCCTCAGAACAAAACCAGAAAGAATGGAGATGGACCACAAGTATGCCCTAAACATTCTAGAGTATTTCTACAGGCATCTCCTGCAGGGAACAATGTTGCTCATAACTTTATGGGAATATCTTAGCATACTGCATGGAGCCACTTACTCCTGATGACTACCAGGTGCCCTAGAACATCCACTTACCTCTTCTGGATTCTGCCATAGGAAAATCAAATGCAGCAGTCAGGCCTGGCTTGGCAACATCTGGCCAACTTGGAAATTATTCTTTCGCAACCTTTGCTGTTACCTGTGACAATTTACTGGCCCAGTAGAGGTGATTTTACTGTCCCAGCTCATCCAGTTCTCCCTTTAACTTTGCTCATACCTACACACAGGGCTTCTCTTGCCATGCTTGTGTTCTGGTGAGGGAAGCAAAGGAAGGCGAGGCAGTGTGCCAAAATGAGAATGAGCTCCCAACTTTGAGGAAGAGCCTGGTTGTAGTGTTAACTCCAAACTCATTTCTTGCACATCATGCTACTTAGTAACGTTACATACTTGGTTTTTCATCTGTGGATATTTGACAGGAAGATGAAGACTTATTTTTAACTGGAATGCTGGTAACAGCTAGCCACGTTTCTTCCATTTTTAATTCAGATTTTCTGTAATCCCTCAAATGTTATGGTCACTTCACTGCCTCACTAATTCAGAGGCAAAGGAGCCCTTTGGCAAGAGTCACTGGTGTGTGATGCGGTTACAACTTTTGAAGTTTTACTCATTGACTGCCCAGAGAGGCTGTGGAGTATCGAGCCCTTCAGATAACTTCAGGTTGGGGTCATTCCTTCACTTCTTGACACTTTGTAAACTTTGGTGGAGAGAAGTTGATCCTTCTTGACTTAAACACACTTTGCTTTTGCAAGTCTCAAAGGACATGGGGAAAAGTCAGTAACTGGCAGAGCACAGATGGCAGAGGCTGATGCATTTGCTTGGTCTGTAGTGTCTCTGGGAGATAATGATTTTTTTTTTTTTTAGCATTACAAGTAGGACAGCCTGGGAGTAACATCCTTCCTGATGAATAGGTTAATACATCTAGGCAGGCTGGACTGTCACAAAAGCATGAGAGTTGGCAGCACCCTAAGTGATCTTCACATTTTACTTCAATCCATTGAGTTGAACAGCAGCTCAGCACTTTCCTCGTGTATTTTTTCCCCCCAGATTACAGGTTAATTTGTCTGTAACCAAGGGTTTTTCTAGCAGTTGGGTTTGGAGGAGGCTGGAGTTTCCAGGTTGAATTTCTTTGTGTTCTGGATGGTAGTTTTCTGATTCATCCTTTGGCTCTTTAGGGAATCTGGTCTGCCCCCTCAGAATCCCTCTTCATTGACTCTTACATAAGGTGTTAACTTTTAAGTCTCATTTGTAGCTTCAGTGCAGCTTGGGAGGGGATTTCTTAGGATGTTTTTCAGAGAATCTAGAAGAGAAAATTCACTGACTCTCCAGTGGACGAAGAGTGAGACAAATGCTTGAGGGAAGGGAAGGTGTTTTCCCAGAAAGGTTATTGCCCAGCAATTTTCCTGTAGCTGTCCTTGCAGAATGGTAATCCAGACATCATAAGCTTCCTTCCTTTTAGGTTCCTGTTTTCTGGAGAGGAGTGAAGAACTGGGCTGTACTTTCACATGCATGGCTCTATAAGCCAAGTGGAGAAGGTGATATTTTCTGAGGGGACCATCACCTCTACTTCCCAAATTTGTGTTTGTGTGTTAGGATAAACTTGGTAAAGCAAAGGCTTTTTTCTTGTATTGGAGAAGCCACATCTGAAGTGGTTCAGGCAGGGAGAAACCAGTGGAACACCTTGGCCTTCAGAGATAAACTTATTTGAGGCTCTAAAAACTTGCAAGAACTTCAGGAAATGGAGGGGACAGGTCTTGGTGGGCATGACATGTGACTGTTGAGAGCTGATCTACAGAGAAAGGAGAAATCTGTTAAATTGGATAACCTTAGGTGAAAAACAATATATAAAATAAAGAGATGGCAGAGATAACAAAGCAAGTAATTCCTTGGGTTTAGGCATCAGTGTGAGGTAACTGAGGTGCTTTGCTTTCTCTTGGGTTGTTGCTGTGCTGGGAATGTGAAATACCATGTAAAGGTCTCACTCCTTTTGGAGCGAAGAGTTAAAATTCAAAACTATTTGTTCTGAGACAGCACAAGGTCTTAACACACTTTACTGGCATGTGTGCTTTTGTGGTAATGTAAGTTAATATATGAGGGAAAAATTGTTTCATGATTAAATAGGGAGAGCAAGCTAAAAGGGGAAAAGTGGTAACAGTGGAGAGTTTCCAGCTATTGTTTTTCTGAATCTGCAGGATCTGAATAAATGCAGAGTTTTTTAGCTTTGTTTCTCTTTTTCCCAGGATATTGTTGTAATGAAGGTGCATCCTTTCGTATTAGATGTAATATTTCAAACAAAAGTATTTTCCTATAATACAGAACAAACTTGTAAGAATTTAACTATGTTTGAAGTGACTGTGGAAGGTGACAGAAAAGAAGCCATGATTAGTTTGTGTCATCTTTGTTCTGCAGCTGCTCTAAAATGTGCCAGCCACATGTGGCCCTAACAAACAAATTTGTTTAGTCGCTGTTTGACTGGAAAGTTCTGTACTGAAAACATAAAATTTAGAGTTGTCTTGACACACAGCCAGCAAAGCTGATAACTGAAAATAAATCTGAAGCATGATATTTTTGCCGTACATGTAATAATGATCTTATTAAGGCTGTGAGGAAGAAGGAAAAGGACGTTGTGCTGAAGCTGGTACAGATCTGAAAAGTCATACAGTGACAGGATCTTAAAAGTAAAATAATCAAATAAAACCCGAAAGCTCACTAGGAGCCTCATCAAACCATTGCCAGTTACAGCATGAATGCTTCCACTTGGCTTTAAAACACTCACCTAAATCAGGAGTTTGAGAGACTGCTTGCAATAACTATTACTGGAGTTGTATAGTTCAGTTTTGTACTTTACAGTGTGTTTCCTTGTAGGAGGAGTAATTGTCTTTTGATAAAGGCATAGGTTAAAAGCTGTGCTTGTAAATAGTTGGGAATCCTTGATTCCGCTGCTTAAAGTCCAGGTCTTGACTGACTTCATTCAGAGCTTGACTCTGCCTTCCAGAGCCTTCCTACCACTGTTCAGTGCCAGTATCTGAAAGAGAAGAATAACTTTCCCTCAACCAAGTGTATTTTTGTTTATTGTCACCCTGCCAGAGCTGCCAGCTCTTTGGCTGGCCACTCTGACTTTGAAAATTAACTATTCTTAGGGCTTCCAGATCAATAATGCTGGAGTTTAGAATAGGCTGTAAATATTTTGCTAACCATACATTGTTAGAGGCTTTCAGGTCTTACTCCTGCAGTCTCCCAGGCAGTACCAGTGTGCTGTCCTGCTCAAGAATAATATGCAATGAAGGCTTTTTACTGTGACAGAGGCTGACAAGCTTCAAGCTCTTGTGCAAAAAATCAGGCGTGCAAAGCACGTTTTTCTTAAAATAAATGGGTCATTCCTCTGAAGTCCAGTGTAAACAGGCTTTATAAATCAGCAGCTGAGGAGGCTGCAGAATGCCACCTATAGAGCAGTGTTCATCTGGCTGTTGGATGAGTGGTGGCTGTATACCTTGTAGATACACTGGTAATTCAGCTTTAAATCGATCCTCTAATTGCCTACAGCAAGGCATGAGAAATTGGAAAGTGATTGTTCATCTGCTGTAACCTTACCAGAAGCTTCATAGGAATGAAACACCTGAACTCCTGCCTTGTGGCTGACAGTGTAATTTTAGAGTTTTGTGATGTACAAACAGCGTTGATGTAAATAGAACATCTGTACAGCTAATAGGTTGGGTTTATATTTTGTTTTGTTTTAATTTTTGTTAAGTTCTGCAGCAGTGCCTTGTAGGCTTGGACCGTGGTGTATTTCTTCGGAGCCTGCCTGCTCTATGATTTTAGGAGTTGTTTCTTGATTGGTTAGTGCAATGTAGGGCATTGTCTCCTGAAGAAACAGAGTTTATTGACACATAGGATGGTTTTAAAAACTGGGAGAAGTTGGGTGCCAGGTCCAGACAGCACAGTTAAAAAAAAAAAAGAACCTTGGAAATCAGTGAAAACATAATTTGATTCACTTGTCCTACTGCTTGCTCATAGTGCAGATACTTTACATGTCTTTACCAGTACTTGTGTCCAGAAAAGATATTCTGTATCTTACTTGAAAGCTCTATAGGTTACATGGCAGTCCCACATGGGATGGGAGGTAATGTCCAAAAAAAGACTGGTACATTTTTCACCCCCACAGATCTTTCCGTACACGGTTGAAGACCTGGCCAAGAAGAATAAAAAGGGAAGTCTGAATAGATTTAGTGGGTTTAAAAAGTGTGATAGAACATTCCTTAAGAACATTCTTAAAGCTTTCTGTTTATGGTCAGTGTTTTGGTCTGTACCTGCTCTTAAGTCATACATGCAATACCCTGTAAAATTGCTGTGGCTCCTTATCTAATTTCTTTCCTCACTCTGTCACTTGCTGTGTGAGAACAGGATGCTTCATGTGGGTGGAGGAATGCAGACAGTAATCACAAGCTGCTTCAGAGCTGAAGTGCCAGTAGGGCAGGAGAACAGGGAGCTTGTAGCTTTGGCAGTCAGCTGTCTGTAGGTAGATTTCTGTAATGAGCAGTTTTTCTGTTTCAAATCATCTAGTAGTTCTTGTGTGCTAAGCAAAGGGAGTTTTTTTGTATTTTGGGATTTTTAAATTGGTTTTTATGAAAGGTGGATGATGGGGGAATGGACTGCTGAGGTGCTGAGCCTTGGGAAATTCAACCTTTACAGCTTTTACGTTTATTTCTTCTTTTACTCTGTAACCTGTGCTTGGGACAGGCCAAAAATTTCTGGATTGAAATGTCCTTAAAAACATGAATGAACAGGTAGCTATTTTTGCAGCTGAAAGGCTGATTCGGTTTGCTCTCTCTGGCAGCCGTGGCAAGCCCTGTGCTGTGGCAGAAGGAGTGCGCGAAGGGGCCGGAGGTTTGGTGCCAGAGCATTCGCACGGCGTCGCAGTGCGGGGCAGTCAAACACTGCCAGCAGAACGTCTGGAACAAGCCTGCCGTGGTAAGTGCCAGCCCCTGAGAGCCCCCAGGCCCACCTGGGGCTCAGGTGGCTGCTGGCCACATGCTGAGGAAGATTTCTCAAGTCTCTGATGGGAGTTAAGTGCTGCATCAGACTCTGCCGAGGTTGCCAAGCTGTAATTTGGGTGCTGGATGGAGGTTGCTTTTCACTGCGCTGCCTTGCACAACTTGTCTACTGACTTCTCCCATGACCTGTTGCCCAATCACCCAGCAATGTATGGAATGGAGCTAGTGGATTTCACGTGTTCCTCTGTATTATTACTGACTCCTAATTCATAGGAGTCTTTTCTGAGCTTGCGCAATTATTACAAAAGGCTGTGTATTTCTTTAGGTCTTTCTCAAAGGTTAAAGTTCCCAGAAAGATGCACCATATGCTAAATTATGGAAGGCATGACAGTAGATATCATTGCAAATGTTACATTTAGTACAGTTTTTCATGTTGCATTTGCGCTAAATATGAGGTGTAGCTGTAGTTTGGGTATTGTTTCATAGTTTTCTTGGGGGGAAATGGGTGTTTTACTTACAGATGCATTCAGTCCACATTGGCTATGTCTGGAAAGAGATACTTTAATTTAAGGAAAAGTAGGGGAAGGGAGGAATATCAGAGCACAATTACTTACTACTGTGATTACTTAATGATTGAAGCAGCCTGAAGTGAAGTGTGAACTCTGAAGGAAAAGGTAAAAGGAAAAGGTGTCTTGGGGCAATCAGCTTTGTATTTCAAGGGGCTGGGAGGTGAAATGAACAAGTGGTAACATGCCAGCTTCTTCATACAACATTGGTTTACTGTCGAAACTGTAGCAGGACATGCTTGAAATAGCCTCACTCTTTGTTTGAAAATACCTCTTCCCACCCTGACCTCAACCAATATTTCTTCCTTAATTCCTGATGTAATGTTTGCTCTTTGTGGTGTTGTTCACACTCTGCTCTCACAGACAATTCTTTCTCCAAGTAACTCTGTGCTTCTCTCTCCAGAGCAGTATTCCCTGTGACTTATGTAAGGAGCTTGTGACGGTTGCTGGCAAAATTTTAAAGGATAATGGCACTGAGGTAGGCAGAGCTCCTTTTCACCTCACCCCAAAACACTGCTTGGTTTCAAGATCTCATGGTGAGGGGGTGGAAGAGTAGTCTGTGTTGTTTTCCTAACATAAGCAGCAGATGTTGAAAGGGACTAGAGTGCATGAGGAAAGGCTTTTAAATAGCCTCTGCTGGTTTAGAAATTAGCAAATTCTAGAGCCTCCTGTGCCTTAACACATCCCTGATTGACTGTAGCTGCTTAATGAAGTTGTTCTTGTGTCAGTGGGGCACCAATATTAAAAGGTGGAGTACTGCAGTCTCTAGGAGTGGGTGGTTACACCAGTTGGCCTTTGTTTTGGTTTGTGGGCACTGCTTCCCTTTTTCTGTTGTCAACCGGTGAGGACTTTGTATACAAACAAGTCACTGTCCCATGAGCCCAGAAGTTCACTTTCTCCTCTTAATTGTAAGTGTTCTGTTCTGGTGAGGCTGGGCTGTGCAGGCATGACATGTTTGTTCTGTGGCAGGGTCTCATTGAAGGCCCAGAAGTGGGGAAAATGTATCTAGTATAGTTAGAACCTCATTCTAGTTTTGCTTGTTGCTACCTGGACCTACTTGAGTCCGAGGTGCTTGTATTGTGCATTTTGGGAATGGAAGGAGCATTTGAGAGAGAGATATAATCTGTCTCTGCTCACCTCATCTTTCATAGGATGAGATCCGCTCTTACTTGGAAAAGACGTGTGAGTTCCTTCCTGACCCAGGCCTCGTCTCTGAGTGCAAAGAAATTGTGGATTCCTACCTACCAGTTATCATGGATATGATCAAGGAAGAGCTCGTAAGTAGATAATGATTTTCAGCTGTTGGTATTAAAAGTTGTGCTCCTCTTGATGCCAGAATTTCTCTTCTGCCTCAGATTCTGCATATGATTCTTCAGTCCTTTGTGTATTGCTGGTACTGTTAGTTTGAAGACTCCTTCTTTGCTATGAAACATTTTCCCTGTCTTACCATGTTTCAGCTGAATGACTCTACTCTGAACTTTATAAAATGACATCAGTTTGGAGCTTTATGTGTGTATCTTGTCTCCCCCAGGATAAACCTGAGGTTGTGTGCAGTGCCCTTGCTCTGTGCCAGTCCCTTCAGAAGCACCTTGCAGCAATGAAGCTCCAGAAACAGCTCCAGACCAACAAGATCCCAGAGCTGGATTTCTCTGAGCTGGCATCTCCATTCATGGCTAACGTGCCTCTTCTCCTTTACCCTCAGGACAAGCCCAAGCAGAAACCTAAGGTAAGCCTAAGACTAAGGGCTGTTCTAGCATAGACCATATGTATAATCTTGGACTAAGTTCTACAGTGTGTAAAGGCAAGTCTTGTGCTGTGCTGTTGCCATACAGGACTGTTGTAATCAAGCAGATCTTGTTGGAAACAATTTCTTCTGAGAGAAAGCTTGGCACCGGGGTTCAAAGGAAGAACAACTCTCCCATATTTTGAACAACCTGCAAGCTGTGCCCCTCAGGGCATTCGTTTGTCTCTGATCGTAGGGGTGACAGACTGGATTAGCAAAGAACAGATAGCTGACAAAGGGGAATAGATGAGGCAATGAACTTGGGTGCAGAGGCTGAGAGTTGACAGCAAGCAGGAGTGTGGGAATTGAGCAGTGAGTGGGCTGAGAACGAGCTGCTGTGGGTGGAGCAGGTAAGATCTATGCCAGATTTAGAAACCTCCTCACTGTGGTCTGTAACAAAACCAAGAGATTTGAAGATTTGGTATCTTAACTATTATCTGGGCTTTGGGGCCAAGTAGGCACCTAATCTCCATCTAGTGGCTGGTGCACACAGCAGCACTAGCTCATCTCCCTGCTAGTTCAGGCTTCAAAGGATTCTCCAGAGTATTTATTAAGGTTTGTACAGAGCTCAGAATAGCTTGTAAAACTTGGTAGTAACAGGAGCTTCCAAACCATGTCATGTGAAGTTGTGTCAACTTGAGTTTCCTTTTACTCTTTGTCCAGGCGAGTGGGGATGTGTGCCAGGATTGCATTCAGCTGGTCACTGATGTTCAGGAAGCTGTGAAGACAAACTCCTCTTTTGTGAAGTCTTTGGTTGCTCATGCCAAGGAGGAGTGTGACCGTTTGGGACCTGGGATGTCTGATATGGTAAACTGTCCTTTTTTATTGAAAAACTCTGTTCATGTAAGCAAACATAAAACAGTTTGTTCAGTGCCTTAATCCCCTGATCATATTCTCTATTTAATATCACAAAGGAGATGCTGTTGCATGTGTTAACACAGTGTAACAATAGCAACACTGAAATTGTAAACTTCGTGGTCAGTAAGGTTGGGTGTAGGATATGTGGGACTGGGGAGGAGCAGGAGGACTCCAGATTGCTTCTAGCCCTTAAAGGCCTTTTTCACAAAAATGGTCTGGGTGGGTAATGTGGTTGTATCAATGGGGGCTGGGGCTTTTTGCCCTGAGAGGATGAGAAAAGGTTAAACAGTTACCTGTGCAGCAGTATTGTAACCTGAAATGCCATCTTGTGTTTGGGCCAAGCTCTGAAAGACCTATTGTTATGCAGTAGAGCAGGTAAATAAATACCTTGAGTTGTATTAGAAAATTCTAGATGAACTCTACAGCATGAGTGGTTTGGTAGTCATGAGACTTTCTTTTCCCACTTTCTGCAGTGCAAGACCTACATCTCTGAGTATTCTGACTTGGCCATCCAGATGATGATGCACATGGTAAGATCAGCAGAGTGCACTATTTGCTCTCAGTTAATTTTTCTGGCTTGTGTAGCTAACTTCTTTGGAAACAGGAAACATGCACTGCTGTAAAACTCTGGGGAGAGCCCTTGCTCTCTAAGTCTTGGTGTTAATGCTTTGGTGTTTTTTGAATAGTAATTTCAGTTTTAGGATGTTTTCTTTAGTATGTTTCTTTCCATTTTATAACCACTTCTTCAGTGCAAAAGGCACTCTAATATTTTGAAATATAAAAATACATTACACATGTTCCTTTATATTCTTTTATCTCAGTCCTGTGCTTACACCACTTCCCCCTCCCCCAAATACTGTGTTAAGGATGTAAGAGTTGGCTTTGTCACAGTATTGCAAAATTAGTTCACGTGTGAGAGATAAGGTATCTCCTGAAAGCAAGGCTACACATCCTTCTGGAATTACTGTCTGAAGGTTCCTGCTCTCTGGGCTCTTGACAGGAGCCATGGAAAGTGAGTGGTACCTTCTGCAGCAGCATATATCTGCCTCATACATAGCACCTCTTTATCCAGAGAGCTGAGAGCCTTTTAAAAAAATGGCTAAGCCTTTCCTTAGAGCAGTCTGTAGATGCCACAGGTGGCATGACAAATTACAGGTGACTGTGTGGCTGTCTTGAACCTGAATTTGGCAACACAGTGGCCGGCCTTTTTTTGTTCCTAGTTGCTATAGGCTACTTAGAAGCTCATCCTTTTTCTTAAACATTTGAGGGGGAAGTCGGTGTTTGTTCCAACAGTTTCTCATTCTAAGCTTTGCAATGCCGTGTGTTATTAATATCTGAAATTGGAATATTACTACCCTTTGTGTGCATCTGAGTGTTGTCCAGACTCTCTGGAGGTAGTCTTGCCCAGGTTGCTTTTAATAACTGCAGATGAATAATGCTGGTTAGCACTGTGCAGTTAAATGTGAGTTGCTGTAGCTGAGGATCTTTGGGGTGGGACTGTGTCATATTCCATTATCTTTGTGGAAAGAATATATGCAGTTCCTAGTGCTTGATGTGTTTTTTTTTCTCTTAACTGTTATCTTCAATTTCTCCTCTCTTCCTCTGTCTCCAATCTCCCCTGTCAACAGAAGGATCAGGTAGGTGAGCAACTTGCCTGTGGTGATAGCCTGCTTGTAGTTCACCCTTTGCTCTTAAAGGGCTTGTAGTTCACCCTTTGCTCTTAAAGGGCTTGTAGTTCACTTCTTGCTCTCTTAGCTGTACACTTGGTGTGATTGTGCTCAGTGCTGACAGATACAAGGGATATTTATGTGGTTAAAATGGAGGAAGACTAAAGGCTTCCTCCAGTGCATCAGTCCAACTTCCAGCTCCAGATACCACTTTGTGCTACCAAGATTTCAACTGGATTATGCTTTGGCCAGTAGAGCAGAAAATATCCTCCCTCTTACAGAAGAAGGATAGATGTGAAAAAAGCATGCCAGTGGCTACTGACAGCTGCTGGTTTAAAGTCTGGGCTCAAAAGGGCTTGAACAAAGCTGTTCCCAGGTCTTTCCTTGGTTAACTTTTAAATCTAGGACAGTGGTATAGATCTTTGAAGTATATGAACTGAAAAGGTGAAGGCTTCCTAGAGGAATTTGGACTTTTAATTTAACCTGTCCTGTAGGACCTTGTGTCTGTCACCCCTCTGTTAGGGAACGTGTGTGTATGTGGGTGTTGCTGTAACATTAATACCTGGAAATGCTTCTTACAATGCATGAACCAAAGGGCTTGACTTAAAGGTGCTGCCTGGAGTAGTCTGAAGCAGCACAGTGTCTCTGAAGTGCTGCTTTTGCCTGTGCATGAGACTGTGGCATGATGTATTACATGATGTATTAATATTAACTCTGGGATAAGCCTCTGCTGTAGGAAGCTTGGAACAGGGTGAGATGTGATCTTCTAATTACCTGTAGAGCCAGGGGTGTCTTTTTCTAGCTTAAGTAGACTTTAGGTGGGAAAATGCAAGTTTTGTGTCTCACTCTGTACAGCCCTTTTCACTTTGGGTGTCCTCCTTAGAATGGTTTTCCTCATGTCTGACATTTCTTTTTGTGTGTTTAGTAATCTATGTTCCAAAAAAGAAATGCATGAAGAGTGTATTTCTTTGACTAAGAAAGCCTTTTTACAGACTTGGTTTCTGTTTGCTGTTTTCTCTTACTGTGAGAGCACTGCAAGTTCAATTGTTGCAGCACAAATGGTTAGACTTGGGTTTTAACAAGTTCAACTTTTGTTTCTTGTAGGCTGTGTTCAGTAATGCAAGAAACTGTTTCTGTTTGCAGAATGTGATGTTTCTGGCAGCTTTAAAGAAGGTAGTTTGTGGATGAGGAAGGAGTTGCTTCTAGGCTTCTCTTTCAGCTTTTGGCCTCTTCTGTGATTACTCAAAGCTGGGAGCAGCTTTGTGGATGCAGCTCTGACTTGCTGCTGGTGGCTTGTTCTGGTGCTCTTAAGTCAGCTCCTCTTGAAGAGCTTGTGAAGTGTGGCTCCTGGGATGTGTTGTTTTAAATGGGTTTTTTAACCTCTTCCTCTTGAACAGGAACTGCTAAATTCCATCCAGTAGCTGTCCTGCCTATAACCTTACCAAATGCTTTGGCAATACTTGAAGTAGAAGTAGTCATGAAACTTTAAGTTCTGTTGGAGCCTTTCAAAATTTTGCTCTCTGTGCCTGCTCACAGGCTCTGTAGAAAGGGCAGAGACTTCTACACTTTTAAAAACTGTGCTTGTACATCTCTTTCCAGCAACCAAAGGACATTTGTGCCATGGTTGGGTTCTGCTCTTCTGTGAAGTCTGTTCCCCTTCAGCCTCTGGTGCCAGCTCAGGTGGTTCATGAAGTGAAAATGGAAATTGTGGAGGTAAGATGGGCTTTTTGTACTTTGCTTTCCTTTTTGCTTTAGTGTACAAACTAGGTGAAAAAGATGAGCTTTCATGCACAGTTCAAGTCTCCCTGCATATAAATTCCTGGCCTTGTTTTGTTTCTGATGCTGATTGATTTGTTTGAACAGCAGAGCCTACACTGAAGCACAGCTACAAGGTAATGCTTCAGGATTGAAAGGAGAACTTTTGTTCCAGCAGTTCTGTGTGCCACCTTAAATGTAAATTCTCAGTTTGTGTTTTGCTTTTAGTTTGGAGTAATGCTTTGATCCCTTTTAAAAATGGGCAGCACTCTTCATGTGCAGATGAGGGATCAGAGTCAGAATGCTGAAGCTCCGAGTTCGAAGAAGCACCTTGGCTTCTCCAAAGGGTATTTTTGCAAACAGGAGGGTGCTCTCAATTCTAGGAAATGTTGTCCTCTATTAATGTATTTTAAAAACCACTATGTATTTCCCTTGACTTCTGTCTCTGTGGGATTGCTTATTTCTTTGTGTCTACTAAATTCATTTCCTTGTACAGCCTGGGGGTTGTAGTCTGAAAATTAGTCATACAAAATACCTGTTCATTCAGCCAGCCTTTTTACTGAGACCTTTGAGGTTGGTTTTAGGTTCTGTGTGACCTTTTGAATACAGCCTGAACTGAGGAGCTAGTTAAATGCTGTTAGGAATTGTCCCTGTCAGATGTGGTCCAGTGCTGATTTATTGTGTGTGTATTTTTTCTGTTTGCTCAGAAGGCCTCAGTTCAAGAGAAGACTTTTTCCTTGTGTGAGATCTGTGAGACCATGGTGAAGGAAGTCACTGGCCTCTTGGAGAGCAACAAGACAGAGGTGTGTGAGTGGTGGGCATTGTACCCCTTCCTAGGCTTTCCTGAGATAGGGCTGCACTGAAAGAGGAAGGAAAGTCAATTTTATTGCCTCTTTTCACAACAGCAACATTTCTATCCTGGGTGGGACAGAAAAGATGTGCATATGAACAGAGTCAAAAATTCTGTCCCTCATTTACTCCTCCTGCTCTGTGCTTCAGGAGGAGATTGTTCATGAGATGGAGGTGGTCTGCCGCCTGTTCCCGGGAAGTGTCAAGGACCAGTGCAAGGACTTCATCGAGGTCTATGGCCAGGCTGTGATTGACATGCTCTTGGAGGCAACAAATCCTGAAGCTGTGTGTGCCATGCTGAAATGCTGTGCAGCCAGCAAGCTTCCCCAGCAGCCAGGTGGGTGATGAGGGGTCTGTGGTGTTCAAAATGAGCTGGTTCACCTGTGGTGAGATCTCTTTTGAGGACACTGCTGATACTGCCTCCTTTCTTCTCTTTCTCTTTACCCAAGCACTGATGTTTGGTTTGGTTTTTATTGTCCTTCTCAGTGGTCGTGAAACCTGCAGGTGGCTTCTGTGATATCTGCAAGATGGTGGTGGCTTATGCAGACAAAGAGCTAGAGAAGAATGCCACGACAGCTGAAATCGAAGCTTTACTGGAAAAAGTCTGTCATTTCCTGCCAGAGTCTGTCAGTGAACAGGTAAGGTGTTTGTGCAGGAGGCGGACTAAAAGCCATGCTCTTGGTGGCTGGGAGCTGTCCCTGTTGATTTGTTGGGTTTACACAGGTCCTAACAGTGACAGTTATGATTAACCTCATTTTCTGAGCGTTTCATCTGATATTTTGTCTATATGCTAATTTTAGGTCCGTCTCACAAGTGTCTCTGCTTCTGCTATAAATGTCCAGGTACCCCTAACAGAGGGCTCCATGTTTGGCCAAATGCCTTGTCTCTGGCTGGAGACAAACTGTCCACAGGTGCAACTGGGACTGGCTTGTGTCCAGCAACCTGATCCTTCACAGGTTTTTCCCTTTACTGATTAGCACCGAAGCATAGCAGCTTCTCCTGTCCAGTAGAGCAAAAGAAAAAAAAAAAAACGGGGGGAAGGGCTTGTTCTGAGGCAGCTGAATGACCTTGCAGTGTGGCAGCCTGCCTTCCAGTCAGGGCAGGGCAGGTGGAGATGAGCAGGAGGATGAAACACAGAATCCTGGTGTGGTTTGGGTTGGAAGGGACCTTAAAGGCCAACCTTAATTCCAACCCCCCTGCCATAGGCAGGGACATCTTGCAAAGTATTTGGAAAAGCTAGAGAGCAGCTTCTCTCATTGGTTTTTGTAACAGCCTTCTCTGCTAAAGGCTGGGAAGAGTTTGGGGTGCAGGGGCTTTAGGTTTGCTCAGTTCCCATACTTGGGAATTGGCAGGCCCTTGAATAGATGTCTGCTTTTGAGGGTCTGAATTGACTGGCTGGATTGTTGTACTAATTTGCAGTCAGGAAAGGCTTGCCTGGAAATTCTCTTGAGAACAGTGGGTGGGAACAGTTGAAGGCTTTTTTTTTTTTTTTCCCAACGCTGATCCTGTTCAGGGGATTAATGAAGTAATTGAAAGTAGGCTGGTGTAATTCCAGCCTGTGGGACACCTGTTAGACCACTGATATCAAGATTTACCTGACAATCTTATTAGGTGGCTGCTGAGTGTCAGCAAGTGGCAGCTACTTGTAAGTTTACTGGGGATAGAATATAGGAGCTTAAAGCAGCTGTGGAACAGCTCTTCCTGCTGGGAGGCTGTTTAATAGCTGTGGTTGGTTTATTAATTGGTGCTGTTTGTCTCTGCTGAGAGCAGCAGCATCTTCCTCAGCTCTGGAGCCAGCCTCTCCACTAGAGGGAGAGAGGCTGTTCTGGCAGGAAGTGCTCCTGCTGCTGCCTTGTCTGAAGGAATAACTTGAGTACAAGTGCCTGGGAGTCCTTGCTGCTGTCCTGCTCAGGAAGTTTGTCTCCAGCTGGTTCTGTGTGCTTTCCTCTTGAGACAGGCGTGATCTCCACGATCAGAGATGAAGCTTTGCTGTCAAAGCTTCTTCTGCTTAGTTCTTTTCCCAAACCTGTCCTGTTTGGTTCTTTTCCTTGTGACCCCTTATCTCCTCGTAGTGTGTCTGCAGGCAGGTATGAGCAGAAACAACAATGTAGTTGTGTGATTAGTGCCTGACTCCTTTGCCATGTGCAGAGCTGAAGTCTCTGCTTTGTCCTTGTGGAGTGTGTTGTTGGGGTGTTTGGGGTAGCATACAGGCCTGCCTGCTGCAGACCACACATTCCTCTGCTTTCAGAGGCTCCAGCAGGAGAATCTCTCACTCTGTGTTTTGTTACAGTGTGTGCAGTTTGTGGAACAATATGAGCCCGTGGTTGTGCAACTCTTGGCAGAGGTGATGGATCCCACTTTTGTTTGCACTGTGAGTATTGCATTGCTTTTATTGAGGGCAGGCTCTGATACAGTCGTGCCTACTGTCCTGGGTGCCTTTCAGTGCCCAGCATGCAGAAACTCTGCTGGAATCAAAATCAGCACACTGAATGCTTGGAGCAAGCCCCTTGTGCAAGGCCTGGGGCATCCTGAATGGACAGATGTCTGACTGCCAGCCCAGTACAAGGCAGGGCAGCAGCAGAGAACTGCCAGGGGTTCAGTGACAGCCCTCGATGTGGTGGGAGGGAAAGTGACATTTCTTGAGAAAAGTCCCTCTCTAGAAGATTGTTTTTCATGACTTGATATGAAGGAGTTCCAGTAACTTAACTCTGCCCTGGCTCAGGTTATGTGGCTGCTGGTTCAGCTGCAGGTGTGACCTCAGCGTGAGCTCCTGCAGCTGCCTCAGTGCAGCTTCCACACTCCCTCAGGTGGGAGCTCAGACACAAGGCTGGGCTTGAGCTCTCTTGGTGCAGTTAGGAAGGTGCTGACTCTGCTGCTGCTCTTTTCCCAGAAACTCGGAGTCTGTGAGTCGGCTAAAGAGCCTCTCCTGGGGAATGATGCCTGTGTCTGGGGTCCAGGCTACTGGTGTAAGAACATGGACACTGCTGCTCAGTGCAACGTATGTAAAACAGCCTTCTGCCTCCGCTTTCCTGCTGACCTTTGGCAGCTCCTTCTGAGCTATTTTTGGCTTTTACTGCACTTCAAAGTGGATGAACTCCAGTTCTAAATAAGCAAAAGGGTACTAGTTTGATTAGAGAGTGTTTCACAGCTCTTAGCTTTCTCAAAGCTGACTTTCCTCTCCTTTTTGTGACCCACACCTGTGTGCCAGTATTTCAGAATGTATAGTAAGGTAGAGTGTCAGCTTTATATTTAGTCAGTGCTCCTGCAGCCACCAGACCATGTCACAATCTCTCAGCAGGTTCTAAAAATTGGCTTCCAGTATTGCTTTTTCTGCCAGGCCTTAGTGGTTAAGGGTCATCAGCCTTCTTTCCTAGAGCTCCTGGCTGATGTGGCTCAAAATGTTATTTATTCTAGTCCTCTCTGAAATCACTTACTGTAAGGAAAACAAATTTGCTCCCAAGATCTTGGCTCAGGATAAGGTGTTGAGCTGCTTGTTTGCAAACTGGCTTTTTTCCACTAATATCAGCTATTTCTTCCCCTTTAGGCTGTTGATCACTGCAAACGTCATGTGTGGAACTAGAAGAAGAATTTCCTGTTCTGAAAGTTTGCCATGGCTCTTAGGAAATGTGGGCCGAGGTTGGCGGAGAGCTGTATCTCACCTGTCCCTCCTCTCTGCCTCATTAACAATTTGACCTTCAAGTTCCTTTGTTGTAACTCTTCTGTAGCAGTGCTGCTGTTGAAGGATCAGATTTTCATTGTTGACTTAAAGATATTTCTGATTGTACAGTTTAACCCATTATGCTCCTAAAAATAGTCAGTGTGTTGTAGATTTTTTTTTAATTGGTAGGGCTGAAGTGTTTTTGTTCTGGGAGGAATGACAGAGATGGTGAAATGAGACATGGCTCTTATCTTTTAATTAAAAAAAAAGAGCAAGATAGCAACTAAACTTTCAAATGTCTTTCTGTAGGCAGCATTGGGAAGATTTTACATGCTTTGCATTTTTAACATCTGGCTGGAATGTTTATTTTCTGTGTCTGGGAACTCTAAGGGATAATGTCGAATCTGGGAATCCTTTTGGCTGGAATTTTCAAAGCTCTGCAGATGCAGAGGGAGGGGGCTTTGTGTGCCCAGCTAGCTTTCAAAATCACTGGTAGTTAAAAAGATGCATTTGAATGATCAGCCTTTTGCATTTGAGTGACCACACTTGTTGCTCATGGTGTTGTTATAGCTAAGAAAAACCCTCCCTCAGCCTTTGATCACATCTTTCTGATTTCCTTGGACTGCACAGGTGTTCTGCTGCCAAGCCCAGTCCAGTGGGATGTCAGTTTCCTGAAGCATGCTGGTGTACCTGAGCAATGACTCCCTTTTTTCTTATCCTAGTTGCTCATTTCTGCTTGGTCTTGCAGCTTCCCACAAGCAGCCAGCTGGGTGCTGAGGAGGTGGCATGAGCTGTCACTGGATGATGGAGGAGGATCGTGTCAGCAGGAGCTGGGAATATGTCAGAGGGAGCTCAGCACTGAGGGTGGAATCTGTGGAAAAAATGGGTTTTATTGTAACCTGTTTGTTCCTTGATTCTGCTTTTTCTCTCACAGCATATTTCAGTCTAGAACCTGAGAGGTGCTGTGAGGTCTGGGGGCACCTCCCACTGCTGCCCACCCTCTCACTAACACCCTTGTGAGTAACTGGAGGTATGAATTGTTACCCAGAGTTCCCATTTCTGTTGGGAAATGCAGCAAGCAGAGGTGGCAGGTGGTAGGAGCACTAAAGTAGCTATTTAAAGCTCTACTGGCACGCTTGACAGCCTGCCTTTCCACTTAAATGACCTAAAATCCCCCCCAAAAAGGCCTTCAAGGCAGGCTTGCTATCCTGGGAACATGGCAGGCCCTTGATGTGAAGGGTCCTGGGGCATGAGAATCCTGCTTGTGTTGCTTGGGATGGGCCTTGCATTGGGTGTGCACTTCTGATCAAGTTAATTCCCAAAGTCAGAGGCACTGAAGGAGCTCTGAGGAGACCTTTGGGAAGGAGCAGCTGGGCAGATGTGGAGCTTTGAAAATTCCAGTCCTGTGCAGAAGGATGCTGGTAACTCCTGCTGCTCCTGTCGTGTGTGGGGCGTGCAGGAGCTCCAGTAACAATGCTGTAGCAGGAAGTAGAGTATTTTTAATTGGAAAACCACTGGACTTCAGGTTTTTAGTTGATTTGTGTGCATACTAAAAGCCTGGGCAATGCTGACAAATGGCAACAGAGGTTGTACTCCTCTGTTTCCTGACTGCTGAAGCTCTCATGGTGTTAAGAGGAAAAAAAAAAAATGGAAAATTTCCCCTAAAGACATAAAATGCCTGCAGCTTTCTGTCCTGGCAGACTTGTGTAGTGGTTCTGGTGGTGTATCCCAGCTGGGGCAGATGGAGCAGATAGGAGATGGGCTCTGTCCCCGGCAGCGCTGCCCTGAAGGGACGAGTTGTATGACACATCAGAATAAGGGTGGCACTTGGTGTTTTAAACTGGATGGTGTGGATCTTTCTTGGGGGGAGGTGGGGCTGCATTGGCAGGTTAGGAAGGTTTTATTTTCCTGGGGTTTTTAGAAGGATTCATGCTGGGCAAGGTGAACCAGGGGAAGTCCTGTGCTGCTGCTGGGAGTCCCTTTAGTTTTCTCCCTTCCTGTGGACCGTGGCACCTGACCTGCTTGAGTCATGCTGGGGGGACACTGTGCAGTTGCTTTCTAAAGAACATTGTCTTGATTTTTTTTTCTTTTTTTCTTTTTTTTTTTTTTTGGTTTTTTTTGCACAAAAGCTTCCTTAATGAACAATAAAAACTTCTGTAAACCGATAAGTTTGTGTTTAATTTTTCTCCACGGCAAAGGTTCTTGTTAAGGTTCCCCTTGGCTGCAGGGCCAGGAGAAGGCACATCCCAGGGTGGCACTGAGAATCTGGGACTGAATGGATTCAGGTTCCCATTACGCTACGTGTCCCATCAAGCCTTTGTTCTGCTGAGCAGGGTTGCAGGTGGAAGAGGCTTGCCTGGGATTGCTGCCTCTCTCTTCCCTGGACAAACACAACGCCTGGTGTGAGGCAACAGTTGTGTTGCAATTGCTGCCTTGCGCAGGCCAGAGGGACTTGATACCAGCCTTCCCTGCTGACTCGTGCTTAATGTGGCTTCCTGTGTGTCCTCATTCCCTGCTGGCTTCCAAATAAAATATAAAAATGTCATTCAAAGGCAGAGAACGTGGTGCTGTCACGTGGCTCCAGGACACCTTTCCCTGTCCGTGCCCACCCTGTGCAGCCAAGCATTGAGCAGCAGGTTCTGGGCTGCTTCTGCCCTCCTGGGAGTGCCTGCCTGCCTCTGGTCCCTCCCTTCCCAGTGATGATTTTCTAATCAAGGCATAAAGTGAGGGGTGTGGTAATTGCCCTGCGTAGGTGTGGATTCTCACTGCTTCTCCCAGCCCATCCAAGATTCCTCAGTCTGGGAGCAGCGCAGGAGAGCAACCAGCCACTGAGGACTCTTAGGAACGGCATGGAGAGCAAATGGAGTGGCTTGGTGCTGATCATTTCTGTGTGCCTGGGCTCCTACCAAGGTAAGGCCAGGCCTGGAGGTAGGTAGGATGTGGATAGCTCAGAAAACCCTGTTGAAACCCAAAACTATTCCCAGCTTTGGTGTCTAAGCTCCATAAGGTGCTTCCTCTGGTGTTGGAGTTGGGCAGAGCTGGGGAAGGTGGCACTGCTGTCTGTGTTACCCACCTGGAGGTGAGAGTTGGAACTTTTGCCTTTAAAGGTGATCTCGGAGTAAAAGGGTTTTGTTTGTTCCGTCCCTTCTCTGGGATTCAGGCACAGCTGGTGGTGTGCTGGGGCATGGAAGGAGGGGAAGTCATGATAGTGTCTGTAGTGGGGAAGAGGAGCTGCTCTCTCTCTCCTGCCCTTGGTTTTGGGGCCTGGCTGCTGATGTGTGAGCTGGGGGAAGCCACTTGGTTGTCATACAGAGTGACCATGCAGCTGCCCTTTTCCTCATAGGAGATGCAGGAGGCAGGAAGTTGGCTCTGCTGTGGGTGATGGGGTGATGTTCTCTACTCACCTCAGGAGCCCTCTCAGCATTGGCACTTGTGTATCTGCGAGTGAATCCTCCTGCCGGTGAATCTCTGCTGCTGTTCCTTAGTCATCCATCCCCTGCCCATCCCCAGGAAACAAGCTGGGAAAGGCCTGCTTCCAACCCCTGCTTCTTGCTTGAGGGCAGATCGCTGCTTCCTGGGGAAATTTCCCCTGGAATAAGAGAAGCCTTGCTGTTGCAAACAACCCCCCATGTTTTAGAGTCAGGAGCCCCCTTGCACCCCAGTTATCCCAGGCTTGGCCCACTGGGCTCCCATGTTATGATGTGCCCAGGTGTTGTGGGTGCACATGCATGACCCAGCCTGGGGAGGACGTGTCTGGGTGTTCCAGCCAGCAACAGGCAGAGCAGGAAAGTTCACCCGTGCTCGGCACGTCCGGCCCGGCGGTGCCGCCTGCCCCCTGAGCCGGAGGGGCTTGGCCGCACGGCGTGGGGCTGCTGCGGCCCCGGGCACCCTGTGAGCTTTGGAGAGAGGGGTTTGGGAGCTGGGAAAAGTGTATTTATGGTTCTTGCTGTAACAGGGGCATGCGCCAGGCCGGGAATTGGGGCGCTGGGGCCCACGCTGCCACCCCCGGGGTTTACATCACAACTGGCTCGCCAGGCTCGGCCGGCTCGGCCGGGGCGCTCCGAGGCTCCGTGGAATGCCAGCACAGCCCTGCCAGAGCTGGAGCTCCCTGCTGGATACCCCCTGAACGAAGCCCACCCCATCCCCCGGGCCTGGCAGACTGGAATAGGGCAGTTGTGGCTGGCCTGGAACCGGAGTGGCACCGGAGCACCCCTGCTTTGCTCCTTTGCCAAAAATGGCATCATTTAATAACCCTGCTGCCTGTGTGCCTGGCAGCATGAGGTGGCTCCAGCACGGCTTTGGGACGTGTAGGAGAGCTGACGGGACACCAGTTGCCCCAGTTGCTTGCCCCGTGGCAGTGGTTTCCACCTGGGGAAGCTCCCCCTGCCCTCAGCTGCTGGGTGTTACATTAGTCCTAATTACTTTCTGTCCCAGAACTTGCTGCCTGACTTTCAGCTTGAGCGGGGTGAAGAGTAAGGGCTGAGCTGAGGATCTCTACGAGCCAGAAAAGCGTGGGGCCAAATCACCCGTGTCTTTTAGATCCTCCCGACCTCACCATGGGGTCCGGGCTCCAACACAGCTCCGTGAGAGATGCTGCGGGACCAGCTCAGAAAAAAGCCGTGGGGTTGTTGTCTCCCGCCTCCTTGGTTTTGGTGCTGCCCCTTAATGCCTCCGCTGACTTGCCATTCCTGTTTGCCCTGATGCTGGGGCCGGGGTTGAAAACATAAATATATCCCTCTGAGCTGGTGCGGCGAGCGCGGCACGGCGCAGCCGGGAAGGTGTGTGGGAAGCCGGGGGGACTCGCCCTGCCCCGGGGCCGCCTGCCCAGTGCTGCTGTCAGCCCGATGGGGAAATCGGGGCTGAAACACCAGCCGGCACCCGGCAGCGCTCCCGGGGCAGGCGGGAGTGGTGTGGGGGGCTTGGGACCCCTCTCCCCACACCCTCAGCCCCCGGGAATTTCCAGGGTGGCCCTGGGTACCTCACGCTGAAGTCTCACGGATGAACTGGAGGCGTTGACAAAATGCAGCACGCGGGGAAAGCGGCTTTTGGGGAGAAACCCGATAAGGGCAGGGCCGCGTGGAAGGAGCAGTTTCTGCTTTTGGCTTTATTCCTGCCCTGCAAAATCATAGACAGGGCTGGGGGATAAAAGCTGGATGTAAACGCTTGGAGCGGGGAGGGTTGTGCTTTGCTTAGAAGCGCCTCTTGCTTAAAGGTCTGCAGCAGGGTCTGTTTGTCCCTTTGCCCGCCTGCTGCTCCCAAATTCCCGGAGCAGCTCCCGGCCCGAGCAAGGCGGTGAAGGGCTTGGGTTGTGCCTTCTCGCCGCCTCCTCCCCAGCCGCATCCTGGGTGGGCACAGTTCCCGGTGGCGACACTCGCCCCATCAGAAATGAGTCCTGACACACCAAGGTGACAATTAAAGCGCTGCTCTTGCGCCACGGCACCGCGCTGCGGGGCGGGCCATGCCGCCGCTGCCGTGCCGGGGATTTACAGCCAGGAGAAAATGCTGTCGTGGGGAGGAAATAAAACCAAAAGAACCCCACCAAAAGTGGGGTTGCTCAATCGTTGCCGAGAGCCGTGGCGTGATTATCTGGAGCCCCGGGTTTGCCCATTTTGCAAGATTTACTGCTGCTTTTACAAGCAGCTGCCTTATAAGTAGCGTGTCAGAGGGTGCTGGGAGGCTGAGGATGAGCCCCAAATTCCCTTTGCTTATGACCCTATGACATCCCATTGGAAAAGCTGGCAGCCTGGCCAAACCGACCTTAAAAAATCATATATAATTTAAACACCCCCTCCACGACTTTGGGATTGAGGTGGAATCGCAGCAGGAGGGCGAGGAGCATCACTCCTAGCTCACTGCGGTGCACACAGGGAGGCTGGTTTGATGCCTTGGGGTACCTTGAGGGCTGACAGTCTCCTCTTCCCTCCCACAGCCGGGGCCAGCCCCCTCCACGAGTGCGGCGAGCGGCCGGAGGACTGGTGCCGCGACGTGGCGACCGCGGCCAAGTGCGGGGCACTGGAGCTCTGCCGGCTCCAGTGGGACCGGGCGCTGGGGGTAACCGTGCTGGGAGCAGGGAATGCGGGGGGCTGCGGGAGGGGTGCCCATCTGGCCCAGAACACGGAGATGGCGGCAGGATCCCGGCCTGCCCACCCCAGCACCCCGCATCTGGCAGCAGCGGTCTGCGGAGCAAATGGCAAAAGTCAATGGGTGCCACAGGGCGTTCACGTGGGATGTTTTTGGGGTGGAGGATTGGGATCTGGGGAGGGTCTGGGTGCCATGACAGCATCCCGACGTGTCCCCTCTCTCTCAGCAGAAGGGGATCCCCTGTCACCTGTGCCAGGTGGCAGTCTCCCTGGTGGGCAAGATCCTGCAGGACAACCGCACCGAGGTGGGTCTCAGTGGGACGGGGGAGTGGGGCTGGTGTTCCTCCCCACCAACCCCACTGAGGCCCTGAACTCTCTCTCTGTCATGCAGGAGAAGCTGCGGCTATTCTTGGATAAGAGATGCCAGTACCTGCCCTTCCAGGACTGGTCTGTCAAGTGCAAGAGGATGGTGGACACCGGCATCCTCGTCCTTGTCCAGCTGGGCAAGCAAGTGCTGGTAATGCAGGGGGAGCCCCGGGTTTGGGTTTTTCCATAGTTTGGGATTTCTTGGGGGCTTGCAGAGCAAAGGATGCTCCTGGAGCCTGGGACAAACCATCTGAAGGACAAGATGGAGAGGGAAATGACCTAGGGTGGGGGCAGGGGAGTTGGTGTGATGGAGGAGCCCCCACCCCACCCCTCTGCTCCCGCAGTCGGACCCAAAGGTGGTGTGTGGGACCATCAAGTTGTGCCTGCGCCGAGACAGACCCACGGGGACACTGAGGAATCAGCAGCCACCACCAGCTGCCACAGGCCCCACCCAGGACTTTGATGACCTCATCGCCCCCTTCATGGCCAACGTGCCCCTCCTGCTCCATCCCCAGGATCTGCCTCACGGTGAAGCCCAGGTACCGTGGCACATGCAAGGATGGTGCTGGTCATGGAACCATGGAATGGTTTGGGTCAGAAGGGATCTTACAGAACATCTCATTCCAAACCCCTGCCACGGACAGAGAACGTGTCCGGGTTGCTCCAAGCCTCATCCAAGCTGGCCTTGGACACTTCCAGGAATGGTGCAGCCACAGCTTCTCTGGACAATCTGTGCCAGTGTCCTAATGCTGCTCAGGGGTGAGAATCCCCTTAAAAGTGTCACCTACTTAACAATAATTAGAGAAAGCCCCTAAAATTTCTGCAGAGCTGCAATGACTTCTGGCTGTGTGATCAATTTGGGGGGATATTTCAGGATGCAGGAGGGAAATGAGAGATGCTGGTTGGAGTGCTGCCCCAAATTGCAGCCAGTGTTTAAATCCCAGCCCTGCAAATGCAGGTTAGGGGTGGGGGGATTGGTTTTATTTGATGGGGTACCAATGTGTCTCTGCCTTGTTATCCTGCAGGAGATGGAAGAGGTGTGTGGGGACTGCCTGCAGCTGGCGACGGCCGTGCAGCAGGCGCTGGGGACCAACGCTGCTTTCACCTGGGCACTGGTGGGCCACGCCAAGCGGGTCTGCGAGACCCTGACACCCGACCTGGCACAGCGGGTGAGGGGCCAGCAGGGAATCACACAAGGGTTTGGGCTGGAAGGGACCTTAAGGACAATCTCACTCCACCATGGGCAGGAACCCCTTCCACTATCCCAGCTGCTCCAAGCCCTGTCCTACCCGGCCTTGGACACTTCCAGGGATGGGCTGCCTCCTCCTGGATGGGAGCATCTCTGCAGATGCCTGCCTGGGGTGGGGTGGCCAGATCGGGCCCTGACTCCGTGTCTCCCTCCCGCAGTGCAAGCGCTCCCTGGCCGAGTACACGGACACGGCTGCCCAGCTGCTGCATTATCTGGTAAGAGGCTGAGGGCTCCCTGAGGTCACTGGGTGACAGCTGGGGGCCTGAGCAGCACAGCCAAGGTGCCTCATTGGCAAATGATCCCTTTTTTTTTGTTAAACTCACTGCCTAATATTCCTACAAAATATTAATTTGTTTCCCCCTCCTCTCTGCCTTGCAACTGCTGCAATTACACTTTGTTTTCATTTTTTCTTGCCATTTTCTGGCCCCTCCACCGGTAGCAGGCTGAGGTAAGTGAGATGCATGCCCTGATGTGCTGAAATTCCTTTCCCTGGCGCCAAAGCCCGCCTGACTTGGTACGTCTCTCTCCCCAGGACCCAACGGAGCTGTGTGGCCAGCTGGGACTCTGTGCCTCCCACTCGGCACTGCCCCTCCACACGCTGCTCACAGAGAGGGTGATGCAGGTCCTGAGCATGCTGGGGGTAAGTGGGGACCCCCTCAGTTCTGCTGTGCTCCTGAAAATCCAAGCATTGTAAAGGGGGAGCCTTATTTTGTGTTTTATTTCCTCAAGCACCTCTGTTTATCTGAGGTGGGGAATGCCTTACGTGGGGGATGATGGTGGAACAGGATGAGGTGGCTCTGTGGGGGCTTGGCATGCATATGACCCCCTTGTCCCGACAGGACAGGGTGGGAAGCACTCCACTGTGTGACGTGTGCCAGTTCACCGTGAAGACAGTCGAGAGCCTCCTGGAGAACAACGTGACAGAGGTGAGCCCCACTGCTGTGGTCTGCTGCTGGGGGGCTGGCACAGAGGGCCAAGGGGCAGCAAGGAGCCGGGGTTTCCCTGTTCTGCCTTGTGCTGGCAGGAGCAGCTGGTGAACGACATCGAGAAGGTGTGTTACATGCTGCCCCACGGCGTCATCGGGCAGTGCAAGGACTTTGTCAACTCCTATGGCAAAGCCGTGGTGATCATGCTGCTGGAGGCCACCGACCCCGCGGCCGTCTGCACCATGCTGCACTGCTGCCCCCGCAGCGGGGACACCCGGCCTGGTGAGCTGGCACCTCGGCCCCGGGGAGTGGGGTGTCCCCTCCGCTGGGTGCTGATGGCCGTGTCCTCCAGAGGCTGAATCCCTGCAGCAGCTGGCGGCGAGCGCGGGCGCCTTCTGCAACGTCTGCCAGATCGTCATCACCTACGTCGACAACGAGCTGCTGAAGAACGAGACGCTGGAGGAGCTGGGCGAGGTGCTGGAGAAGGGCTGTGCCATGCTGCCCATGCCGCTCACCAGCAAGGTGAGCTGAGGGGGACACCCAGCCCGAGAAAACCACCCCTGATGTCCCCACTGGGCTCACCCCTCTCTCCCTCCCAGTGCCAGGCGCTGGTGTTGCAGTACGAGCCGGCGGCCGTGCGGCTCTTCGTGCAGATGATGGACCCCACCTTTGTCTGCACTGTAAGTGTCCTCATCCCCGAGGCGGCCCGGGCCAGGATGGGCATCCTCCGGGGCGATCAGAGGTTCCTCATGGAGGATTTCTTCCTCTCCCTCCCACCCTTTTCCCTTGCAATGCAGAAAATCAGGGCCTGTGACTCAGGCAAGGAGGATCTGCTGGGCTTGGCCCCCTGTGTCTGGGGCCCGCAGTACTGGTGCAAGAACATGGCCACGGCGGCCGAGTGCAATGTAAGTGCGGCCGTGTCCCCTCTCCGGGGCCAGCAGGGTGCTGCCGGTCCCTGCGCCCCAGCGCCGTCCCCGTCCCTCCCGCAGGCCGTCGCACACTGCCGGCGCCACGTGTGGAACTAGGAGCCGTCTCCCCAGCTGGCTGGACTTGCTCTGCCGTTTGGTTTGGGATCCCGGCTGCCTTCCCTTGGGACGTGCCTGCACTCACAGACAGCAATGGCAGGAGCCAACCGGCCTCGTCGCGCTGGCGGGGCTGCGGGGAACCCCAGCGGCCTCGGCCGCTTCCTCTTCCACTCCTGGGGCTTGGACTTCCAAATCAGGTTAAGGGACTCGTTAATATTTTCAGGACTAGGGATTCAGCCTTGACGTCTCTCAGGGTGACTGCAAAATCCCCAACCTCTATTCCCACCTCTATCTCCATCCCCGATCCCTTCTGTACTTCTCCATCCCACCTTGAACCACTCGTACGGCCCAGATCCTGCAACATGGATCTGTCCCCGTGGGCTGGGCTGGGTTCTGCTGCCCAGACACAGGCCTGCCACTGCTGGCTGGCGGCAGCTTCACCTGAACATAAAATGAATGAGTTTGGGTGCCAGGATTTCCTTTCACACACCCATCCCTGCTGGGGTCCTGTGGTGACCCAGCTGCGGTGGTGAGCCATGGGCAGTGAGGTGTTGGCTCATCCCTCCCTGCCATATTGGGGGGATGCCTGCAGTGCCTGATCCTGGGTGTGCATGGGAGCATCCCATCACAAATAAACTCTTCCCATGAGCCTGGCTGGTTGTGTCCTTTCTCCTTGTGCTGAGGGCTGCAATGGGAGTGTGGGTAAACCCGGAGAACATTTAATGCTTCCTCCAAAATCCAAGGTGCAGCAACACCCAGGGTGGCATCTCGTGAAGATGATGATTCGAGGGGTGACTTAAAAGAGGGTCTTCTCTTCCAAAGGGGGTTTGGGCCTGATGGATCCGGGCAGGAAGGACGACAGACAGGTTACCCAAAACCATAGACACTGTATTTCTGAGTCCCGTAACAGACCGTGCCCGAAACTCTCCACAAGGTCACGACTGGAAACAAATCCCCAGACAAACAAACCCAAATGCAAGAGAGAAGGGGAAAGAAAAGGGCAACAAAAGACACGCACGAGCACTTGACATCCAGAAGCCCCAGTTAGTCTCTCTCTTTTTTGACATTGCAACAAGTTTTGGTAAAGCCAGCAAAATGGAGGAATGTCTTTGGGTTGGGTTTTTTCTTTTTAATTTTTTGGGTCTTTCCTTAGTGGAAAGGTGACGTTAATGCCAAAAGGATTCGGTCTCTCCCCACGCTTCCCTGGCCCTCCCCATGCTCGTGATCGAGGTGTGACAGCTGCTTGTCCCCAGCCTGTGCCTGGGGATACTGTGGCAGCACATCATCCGCATCCTCACTGCACCTTCCCCCCCCGTCCAGTCTGGACTCATCAGGTTCATTCAGCTTTTCTTTTCCCCCCCTTTTTTTTTTTTAGAAAAAAAACCTTTTTTTTTAATTTTTTTAATAAGAAAAATAAAAAAAATTTAATGGTTTCATGGATAAATGACAGGCGAGTAAAAGCATTCCGGTCCTGAGAGCCCTCTGCCGGGGCCAAGCTCTCCAAGGCTGCCGGAGTGATCTGCACCGGGCAGCCTGGACTCCTGCAGGGGAAGAGGGGCCAAGCACCGGTCTCGGGCTGCCCCTGCCCCCGCCACGGCCCCCGGCTCTGCGCTGCATCCCCGCCGGCCCCGGCTGGCCTGGAGCAGCAGCAGCGGCAGCACCGCTCGTCATAACTCGGTGATCTCCAGAGGGCTCTCCATGATCACCTCCCGCATCTTGTGCAGGGGGGTGGACTTGGCCGACTCGGTGCGGGCGTTGTGGTCGCTGTAGCCCCCGCAGTCGGCGGTCAGAGTCTCCAGCGAGCGACCCAGCACCTTCTGGTCATCCTCGGGCAGGCTGTTGAGGTCGGAGGCGAGCAGCGTGCCCGTGCTGCCGTGCACCACGTGGATGCCGTCGGGACCCTTCAGCTCCACGGGCTGCTTGTGTCGGAAGCGCAGGCTGCCCTGGCTGGGGCTGCGCTCCTCCTCCTCGTCCTCCAGCTCCTTCTGGATCAGCTGCAAGAGAGCCACGGAGGAGGGAATCACCACCGTGGCCGCAGCAGCTCCTGGCTTCCCTGACTCCTGCAATGCCGGAGTCCAGCCAGAGGGAAGGGTCCTCCTCTTCTGAAGCACCTTCAGAGCATGGTGATGAGGATCACCAGGTGGATCACCCCTGGCGGGTGCCCCGGCTTAGACACTGGCTGCCAGGTGGGTGGTGTGTCCTGCAGCTGTCCTCAGAGTGGCCAAGGAGGAATTTGGACCCGGGTTGGAATTTGGGTTAGAATTTGTATGAGGGTGGAGGGGCGGGAGGCAGACAGGGAAAGATGAAGGAAGGCTGGATGGGGCTGAAGGGGAATAAGGGAATGGATAGATGGAGGGCAGAAGGGCTGACAGGCATCTCTCCTCCCGCTGCTCTTCTCTGCTCTCTTTGCCCCTCGTTTTGCACCCTCATGAAGGGTAGAAGGCCACAAGAGGAGTTTCTTCTCCCCAGACCAGCCCTTCTGCACCAACACTCTGCATGCCAACAGTTTTGCCTCAAAAACCTTTCTTTTTGAGGCAAAAACCAGAGAAGCAGAAGGAAGGGAAGATGATCCCCCAAAGCTTTGGCTAGCCTTGGCAGAAATGGGAGTTGATGGAGAGAGCCCAATCTGCAAAGAGGGATATCCTCTCCAAGGGAGATCAGCTGTGTGCTGATCACAGGAAACACAGGGAGTCACTGTGGGGAACCAGCAGTCTGGAAAACCAGTTTAAAAACAGCAGTGGGAACCAGTGGAAAACCAATATCTGGCTTGTTTTGACCAAGCAGAGAGTGTGAGCACCACTGGGTGACAGGGAGCATGGCCACAGCGAGTGACCACAGCCTGTGGGGCCAGGAAGACCACACTGCATCCCAGAGGGCACGGCAAGCATCTCCCCACACCCATGCACACCCTCTACCTCCGAGACCGAGGAGCGGTCCCCCTGACTGGCGGTGGCCTTATGCACCATCCGCTGGGCAAAGAGCTTTTTCAGACGCATGTAATCATCCAGGACCACCTTCAGGAGAGTGCCCTGGGTGGAGGGGGAGAGACTGTGGGTTATCCAGGGGAGATGGTTTGATCAAAGGGAGACCGGCCTCATCCCAGTGGTTTTTGGAGCGACATCACCCTCCGGCGCTGTGAACCTGGAAGGTGCGGCTGTGAGAGAGAAACCTCCTCGGTGCAGGACGCCTGCCCGCAGCACTCACCTTGATGGGTCCCTCCCGCATGATCTGCCCCAGCTTGGCAATGTTGTCGTACTCCTGGATGGCTGCCCGCAGGTAGCGGTCATCCTCGGGCTTGGCAGCCGAGGGCTCTCTCCCGAAGGTGCCCTGCAGGAGGAGGGAGCGGCTCAGGAGCTGCTGGGGGCGGCCGGAGCGGGGACAGGACACGGGGTCCCACCCGTGTCTCACGTGGGTGCGGGCAGGGCTGTTCCAGAGGTCGGTGATCTCGCTCAGGTTCTCCGGCAGGTCGTCCTCGTGCTCCGCCTGCGCCGCCAGCTCCATGTTCCTGCAGAAGGGGTCCAGCCACACCGGGTTGGCCCTGCCCGGGGGAGGAACAGCCTTCAGGGCAGGGAAGGAGCGGCGTTATCCCTAACCCCGTCCACAGCCACGGTGCTGAGGTTGCGCTGCCTCCTCCTGCCCTGTGCAGGTATGAATCCGAATGCTCTGGATCAAGATGTGTCAAACCCTGCCCATTATCTCTGCTTAGCCCAAACCTGGCCAGGATTGGCAGAGATGGAGTCACAGGAGAATTAATGATATTTTTTAGCTTAGAAAGCTCTCAGAGCGAGCATGTGCCCCAGGATCAGTAATGCTCCATGCAGAGCAGAGCAGAGACATCATGTCTCCACCTCCTGGCTCCAAAACACAGGCTTCCCTCTCTTGGGAGTAGCCTCCAGCCCCAGGAGGTGGCACTCACCCATCAAAAGAGTACTTGTTGGTGTTTGGCATGTCCATGATGTCCATGAAGCCTCTGTTCCCTGCAAAAGGCAGGGTTGAGAGTTACAGGGCAGCACGTGCGTGGGCTTAGCAGCAAACCATGGGGTGACACTTCTTTATCAGGGAGGGATAAAGAGGAACTAGAAAGGCAGTGAGAAACACGGTGGGGTGTGGCAGGTAACACAGAGCTTGATGCTGAGAACAGCCTCCCACCATCAGACCTTGCTGGGCAGGATCACTTCTGATATACAGCCCATGTCTCCCTGTGACCCGCCTCCATGCTCTCCCATGCAGCTGGGACACCCCAAACACTGCTCACCAGTGGAGCCAGCCACGATGGCTTTCAATTTCCTTTTGTGCCTGTGAAAGAAACACAACCAATTGGGGAAGAAAATAAGGAAGATGCTGGAAAGGAGAAGGACGCACAGCTTTGCAATAACACTTCATACAGGGTGTGCATTAAATATTAAATAAGGCCGGGGAGCTTTGATGGGAGATGTACTAATACCATCAGTATTAAAACCATGCATTTTGGAGGAAGAGGCGTTGGGAAGCTGATGCCCTCCTTTGCTTGCTGGCATTTCCAGGGCCAAGAGAAGCCACACAAGGTCTCCCTGGTCTAAGGGGACATTGCAGAGGCTGGGCAGAGCCCAGGAGTTACTCACACTGTCCGGTAGTACCAGTTCATGAGGATGAAGAGCATGGCAGCCAGGAAGAGCAGGACGGCCAGCACGATGATTGCCATCTAGGAGAGACAGAGGCATGGGGGAAACCCCTGGCATGCAGCCAGCACCTGCTGGTGGCCACATGCCCCAAGTTATACGGGTCATCTACTCTCCAGGCACTGACCAGGACCATGGGAATCACACCACCCCCTCTGCGAGCAGCTCCTCCAGTCCCAGCTGGACCCCTACCTGCAGAGCCGAGAGGTCGTCCGGCGCACGGGCAGTAATGGCAGGCTGCACGTCCAGCACGTTGTAGTTCCTGAAGAGATTCCTCAGCTGCTCCTTGTTCTCGTCTATCATCTGAATAACCCTGGGAAGAGAAGGGTTGCTTGGGCACCTTGACATTAATCAGGGTCCCCAAGGAGCCAGGCTGGGTGGGGGGGCCAGGGGACGTACCGCTCCACGTCCAGGATGCGGTTGGTCTCCCTGTTCACCACATGGATCAGCAGCTCTGTCTGGGCAAAATTCACCCGGCCTTTCTTGTCAACGTGGAACTGAGGAGAGACGGCAAGGTCTGCAGGGTGGGAGAGGAGTCTCCTCCTGAGCATGCCTTGAGGTGTGCTCGCGTGGCAGGAGACCCTCAAGCATCAGTGTGGACCCCTTCAGTACACCCCTACCTGCGGTGAATCCGTCACCTTCAGAGCCCAGGGGTGTCTATGGTTATTCAGGCAAGAGTCCCTTGAAGGACACCTCCCAAACAGCATGTGGAAGGTTATCCACCCCTCAGAGTAACCTCCAAGGTAGATGGTTACCTGCACGTCATCTGTGTTGACGATGGCGCCCGTGATGTTGGAGAGCAGGCTGATGAACTCCTCCTCGAACTGCCTGACCTTGTCAGGGATCTCATTGATGATGATTTTGACCCGCTGGTCATCCCGCAGGATGTAAATCCCCACAATGGCCGTGTCGTTGTGGCCCACCAGGTCAGAGGCCATAATGTCAACCACAAAGTAGCCGGGGTTATAGGCCGTGAAGAGGTCAAAGGTTCGCAGGATGCCATCAAGGGTTCCTGTGGAATGGATGGTGACAAGCCCGAGATCAGTGACCCCAGCGCTGGGGACGTCTTTGGCCACAGGGATGTCTCTGCCCAAGGCCCCATGCTCCTGCAGCAGGCTGGGCACCCACCGATGCTGAAGATGTTGGCCACCTCCTCGGAGTCATTGGAGTGCTGCTTGATATAGCGGATGCCCAGGATGTTGTACAGGACCAGGCTGTTATTGCCCACGTCGGCGTCCACTGCGAGCACTCTGATCAGCTCCGACCCCACCTTGGCATCGGTGGCAACCCCTTTGAGGGAGAGATGGGAAAGGGACCTGGGGCCAGGCTGGCTCTCACTGCCCCATCATCCTGCTGGATTTTCCTGGAAGCATCTCTGGCTCCTGGTGCCCCCCCAGCCCCTGGCACCTCTTACCCGCCGTGTACTCCGACTTGGTGAACTGGGGGGACTGGTCATTGATGTCATCCAGGAAGATCCGCACCTCCTGCAGGGTCAGGTCCTCGCTGAGGTCCCAGAACTGGGTTCTTGCTGCCCGCTGGCCCCGGGGAGGAGCCCAGTTCCTCTGGCTGGATGCTTTGACGATGATGGAGTGGTATGGCTCCTTCTCCCGGTCCAGGTCTCGCAAGACCTTCAGCTTCCCTTCTCGGCTCAGCTGGAAGTTGCTCTCCTGGTTCCCAGCTGAGTGCAGAAAGGCATTCCCAGTTAGTCCTCTTTGGGCTTGGCACTTCCAAAATGCCACCTTGCCTGCTGAGCGGGGCAGAGAGGCAGCAAGAAGAGGACAGAAATCCTGGGTGAGGGGTGTGTGGGGGACACAGAGCTGCCATCTCCACACCCACCTGCTATGAAGTAGTAGACGATGGCGTTGGAGCCCTCATCTGCATCCACCGCACCGGTGACGTTCCCCACCACGGTGCCTGGCCGTGAGTGCTCGGGGACAGAGAGTGCCTGGTACTGGGGACTGTCCTTCTGCCAGAGACCCCAGGGAAAGGAATGTTATGAGCACTGGGGTTGCTTTAAACAAAACTGGACGAATTCCACGCTGCTCTCCACCGTGGTGACTCCCGGGTGCGCACACCCCATCACACGTGCTCGCTGGCATCCCCATCCCTGCATCCCCTGCATCCCACCCCGTTCACCCTGGTGCCTTACAGGTGGCCTGAGGAAGATGGGTTCATTGTCATCGATGTCATCCAGCGCTACCTGGAGCGGCTGCATTGTCTCGTAGGGTGGCTGGCCCTGGTCGCAGGCCACGATGATCAGCTGGGGAGAGAGGCAAAAGGGCTGTCCTGGGCAGAACCACACGGGCTGGGAGACATCACTGAGGCAGGGACAGAGAGGACAGCTGGATACTGGAGAATTTGGGGGGGATTTAACAGGAAATAGGGTGCTGGCCCACCAGGATGCAACCCCCCTAAGACACTTGATAACCACCCAGTTCCTGCTAAGGTGTGATCTCTCAGGTGACGCCATCCCCACCACATCACTTGCATCCCACCAGTCCCATGCCGGACCCACAGCCCCAAGGCCTGCCCTGGCCCCTGGCTGGCTCACGTTGTACACTGCCTGCTTCTCCCGGTCCAGCCGCATGGCCGTCTGGATCAGCCCGCTGACCGAGTCGATGCTGAAATACTCCCAGTCCTTGTTCCCTGCCCCGGTTTTCAGCAGGTTGTAGAGCACCACTCCGTTGAGACCCTCGTCTTTGTCCGTGGCATAGACCTCATAGACGTTGGATCGCAGGGGGATCTCCTGCTTGCACACACAGAGCCCTTCAGCCTTGGCACTGCACACCAACTCCCTGCTCCCCTGGCCCCTCCAGGCCCCCTTGGTCCAAAATCCCTTGGGCTTGGAGGTCAGCAAGCTCCCACTACCCGAAACCCAGCAGGGGGCTGGCAACATGGAGCCGTGATCCCCTGTGGCTGGTGGGTAGGGACTGGCTGAGACAATCTGGGTGCAATTCTCAGGGACTGCCTGAGAAATTGCACGGGGGGCTGGCTGAGTCAAGCCTGCTTCCTAGAAAGGAGAAGCATCTCAAGTGTCACTGTGTTTATAAACACGGTCTGCACGCACTGACTGTTTACTAATTCTGAGTGCTGCTGGGGTTTCTCTTCCCCAAATCTGCCCCATCACCCTGCTCGCATGTATGGAGAGAGGCTGTTTTGGAACGTCCACCCCCACGACCCAAAACTTCTTGCCACATGCTAAATCAAGGTCTTGTTGCATCCCCACTGGAGATGGAGTTTGGATTTTGCTGTTACAGGCAGGAGTGCTCCTGAACACACTCTCAGCATGCCACGACCCTTCTCCCTCCCAAGGGATTTACCTCCTTGATGTGCAGGATGGTGCCGTTGGGCGGGCGGACGAAGACGGGGCGGTTGTCATTGATGTCGATGACCTCGATGTGGAGCATGGTGGTCCCCCAGAGAGGGGGATGCCCCTTGTCCGTGGCCACCACAGTCAGGTTGAACCTCTCGTAGGACTGCAGGCGCCGCCGGGATGTGACAAGCCCAGAGTCCTTATTGATCTTGAAAGCCTCTGGGGACAGAGAAAAACCCCACATCTCTGGCTCAGGACAGTTTGCACCAGATAAATTAGGACTAGAAATGAGTATAACCAGCTGAAGTGCACCCCCCAAGTAGGCCAGGGGTGTGGGTGGTCTCAGGGCTTTCAGAGCATGCCAGCCCATTGCTACATCCTTGTCTCTGGGACCTACTCCCTGGTCAGCCATGTCTGTGCTTCACTCATGCCCAGGCTGGAGCAGTGCAGACTTATTTCTGCAATTTCTCTGGGTGCAGATATTCTGGATTTCAGGCACCATCACTATCCACTGACACCTCTTTGCCCTTCAAAGCCTTCACCTAAAGCAGGCAGTGAGTCTGCTCCAAGCCACATGGGGTGTAACAGAAAGTCCTGCTGAGGTGAGGAAGACAAGAGCATAAGCCAAAGCTGGGCTGCAGGATGAAGGCAGGCAAAGTCCTAACATCCCACACCATGAGGAACTGGAAACTGCAGAGAAATGGAGGAAGCCCCACTCTTTCAGCATTGCTCCCAGGAGTCCAAAGCAGCCGCCAGAGATGGGGTGTAGGTATGGTGCCTATGACTCCTTCCTCCTCATAACCCTCCTCCCTGTGGAAGAGCCCCCTGCTCCCAACACCCACCTGCTCCAGGACCCTCGATGCTGTAGGTCACCACGCCGTTGTCCCCTTCGTCCAGGTCGGTGGCACTCATGGTGATCACTGACGTCCCTGCTGGCTCATTCTCGTAGACGCTGGTGCTGAACTGGCTCTTGCTGAACTGGGGCCTGACATCGTTGATGTCCAGCACTGTGATCAGCACCTTTGAGAAAGCACAGCCAGCTGGGTGATGTGAGGCTGGGGAAGGCTGGGCAGCCCCTGGGGCCATACCCCTGCTGTGACCCGCAGCTCTGCTGCTGCAGAGAGGTGCCCTTCCTGCTATTTGTTTAACTCCACCAGCTGAATTCCTGCCTCCAACAATGGGGGCCGCCATGGCTGGGACACCCATTCATGCCACAGCACTTGCAGACAATAGTGTCACCCTCCCCTGCCCCTCCTGCTGATGTGCTGTCCCTGCAGCACAAAGTGCCCCGCACCACCCACCCCACAGCTCCTGGCATCACCCACTCTTCCTAATTCCCCCTAGTCCAGCCACTGGGGAGGAAAGGTGGAGCTTTAATGCCTTCCTGCTGGTGACCAGCACCCAAGGGGTGGTGGGAGGAGGAGAGTCCTACCTGCACAGAGTTCTCCCGACTGTTACTGGAGACATCCCCAGGGTTGTCCCTGGCCACAGCTGTCAGTGTGTAGTGATCCTTCTTTTCCCGGTCCAGGGCTGACAGGATGTAGATGTCACCCTGCAGCACACAGAGACCTTCAGGTGGACCTCGTCTGGCAGAGCTGGTACTCAAGAAGGGGCAGAAGGTGAGGTGTGGGAGCAAGGCACAAGCTGGGACCATTTAAGCCTCCCCTCCCTTCCCGTGTATTGTTCCACCCTCGGTTGGCTCCTTACCGTGTTGGGATTTATCCCAAACTTGCCCTCTCCATCACCCAGGCTGTACTGGATGAGAGCAAACTGCCCGGAATCTGCATCGGTGGCCGTGACGCTCAGGATGACCGTACCCAACGGCACGTCCTCGAAGACAGCTTTCTGCAACAGAGGGAGCAGGCAGGACTGGCTCAGCCCGTGCTGCCTCAGCGGGCAGCAACCCAGGGCACAGCTGGCACCCAGGACTGGGCACAGCCAGACTCCCAGCAAGGTGCTGGCACAAAGCACGTGCCAGGCTTGACCATCTTCTCCAAGTGGCTCAAGCACGGGCAAAGGGAAGAGAAGGTGTCCCTGGACAACCCCCCAGCTCTGTGCCTGTCCTCACCAGGCAGGCAGGGCCCAACCCCACACACAGTTTGACAGGGTGCTCACCTGGTAGGAGGGTTGACTGAAAACAGGGTTGTTGTCATTGATGTCCACGATCTGGAGGTACACGGGGATCTCAGCGGATCTGCGGGGAGAGCCGTTGTCGGAGGCACGGACGGTGAAGTTCAGCCACTGCACCTCCTCATAGTCCACTGTCCTGTTGGCCACAACCTTCCCTAGAGGATGGCAGACCCTGAAATGAGAGACCTGACCCAGATCACTGACCTGCCCCAGAGTCCCACCTCTCCAGACCACCAACCTGCCGAATGGTCTTCCAGACAGGCGTAACCTTCTGGAGAGAGGTTCAGCAGCTCATAGGTGATCTGCCCATTGGCACCTTTGTCTGGGTCCACTGCTGAGATGGAGATGAGCGTCGTGCCCTGCGTGGCTCCCTCCAGGATCCGCTCAGTGAAGTAGGTGACCCCGAAGGGGCGGAAGCGGGGTGTGTTGTCATTGACGTCCAAGACGTTGACTGTCAGCTTGGCTGTGGCCACGGTGGAAACCACAGGGGAAGAGAAGAGAAGAAGAAAAAGTGAGAAAGAGAAGGGAAGGAAAGCTGGGAGGAAGGAGGGTTGTAAAGGCACAAATGTGAAAGTCCAGAGAGCCAGCAGGTGCTGGTTCATCAAGAAAAAGTTTAATGTGCCCCAAAGCCACTATGCCCTGAGCTCGTCATGGGAGTCCCTATGCTGCAGTGGGACACCTGCTCCTGATCTTCGTGTGTCTTCTCACACATGAGCCTGAATTTACCCATAGTGGGCTGGCAAGTTATGATAGGAAACATAATGAAGAGATGAGTGTCTCCTGTGGTAAGGTTATGGGCACACAGTCCTTTTCATACCCACTGCAGCCCTGGGATGTCTGGGACTTTCTCTAAAGGAGCCCTCAGGAGGGAACCTGAACCTGATGGGAGCTTGTCCAGGACTGGTCCCACTGGAAATGTTGCTGGTCAGGATGGAGAGGACGGTGGGAAAGCTGCTGATTACCCAGAAGCTGCACTGGTGGCTGGGAAGGGCTGTGCCAGTCCCTGTCCCCACACTGCCTGGGCAGACCCCACCCTTACCGTTGGGCACGCTGACCGAGCGGTCGATGACTTCACTGGCGTTGTCATGGACAGAGATGGTGACCTCGTAGGTGGCCACTAGTTCACGGTTGAGGGGAGTTTTGATCTTCACAGCTCCTGGGAATCCCGAAAAGAGGGATGTAATGTCCCAGGCTTGTGCCTGTGCCCCTGCCTGGGCAGGGAGGTGTGTACCAGCTGACTGCTGCATCCTGCACCACGCTTGTTCTCCTGCCTCTCCAAAGGGTGAATGAGGAAAACACTTGAGAACTACAGGAAGAGACAACTCCTCTCCCCCTACTCTCCATGTCCTTCCTACCTGCCTCTTCCACACGGCCTCAGGTGGTTCTGGTTACACAACCCCATCCACCTGAGCTCAGCATCTTTAACAACCTTGTCCTGTATCTTTTCCAACAAGGGCATTTTTCTGTCCTGGACCAGCTTTGTGCCTCCAAAAGAGACGTGTGGAGCTCCTGGCCCTCCTTCCCCAAAGGAGCCCACCACCTGCCCTGGAGTGCCCCCTTGCTCCCCAAGGGAGGGTGCTGGGGTGCAGTCTGCCAAGGCTGAGCAGCCCCCGGCCCGCAACGGAGGCCATCTCTACCAGTGGAGATGAGTGAGATGGAGGGAGGCCATGGGTGGCACGGAGACAGAAATGAGCACAGACACAGAGACAAACCTGGCGCCGAGAGCCGGAAAAGAAAGCAAAGTCAAGTCACTTAGACAGGAAAGAGAAGACAGGGCAGGGTGAGACAGGGCACTGTAGGACAGCGGGGAGGCAGGAGAGGAGCACCACTGCCCTGTACCTCAGACACCTACCTCCAGGCAGAGAAGAAGAAGTAGAAGCAGAAACAAGGAGAGGGGTCCACACTGCCCACTCCGCCCTTCCCGCTCTCCTACCTGTCCTAAAATCCACCGTGAATGCTCCTTGCTGCTCGGGCACCAGTGCGTCCGTGTCATCGCGGGCCACTATCCCCAGCAGGTAGTACTCCAGGCGAGGGTGGAGGTCCCTGTCGATGGCGGTCACCTCGGCCACCACGGTGCCAGGGGGAGCTGACTCGGGGATGCTGACGGTCTGGATGGGGTTAATGAACTCAGGCTGGCAGTCGTTGACGTCGTCGATGACAATGCTGACGGTGGCGGTGCCCGAGAGCGCTGGCGTGCCCTGGTCCACGGCCACCACCGTCAGCCGGTAGGCATCGCGCTCCTCCCGGTCAATGGTGATGTTGGCCACGCGGATCACCCCCGTGGTGGCATCAATCAGGAACCTGTCCAGGCCACCACCCTCAATACGGTAGTCCAGCTGTTGGTTGAGGCCACTGTCAGCATCCGTGGCTGTCACCTGGAGGACGGAGAAGCCTGGAAAGGTGGGACACAGCCCTCTCAAGTGAGGGTTGGAGGACAGCAGTAAAAAGTCCTTGGTCCCAAGGCAAATATCATCAAGCAACATGGGCATCCTCAATCCTCAGATTTTCCCTTTGACCCCATCCTGGTCAACTGTGTCATTGGGAGCTGGATCTTCACAGTCCCAAGGGGACACCCAGGTCACCCCATTTCCCACCCTTAAATCTAGTCCTGACCTGGAGGGCTGTTCTCCAACAGCCGTGCCGTGATGGATGCTGGCTGGAAGACAGGGCGGTTGTCATTGTCATCCAGGATGGCCACTGCCAGGCTGGCCGTGCTGTTCAGCCCCCCCACATCACGAGCCACCAGCGTGAATTCCAGGTGAGGGTCCAGCAAAGCCTCTCGGTCTATCACACCACCGGGCTTCACTGAAACCACACCTGGAGAAGAGGAAAAAGCCTGTGGCACACCACATGGGGACCTGGTGGCCCTGGGTTGGGGACAGACCAGCAGAGCTGCCCCACCTGTCTTGTTGTTGATAACAAAGAGGTCCAGGGATGCCTTCAGGAGCTCGTAGGTCACCACAGCATTGCTGCCCTCATCAGCATCCAAAGCTAGGATGGGTCCATTGAGCATTGTGACCGGAGTCCCTGGATGAGATGACAGAAGCATTAGGGAGGGTGGCAGTCCCCTGCAGGGCCCCCCTGTCCCCCTCCCACCCCGGTGACACATGAGGGACAGCAATGAATGGATGGAGGAGGTGACAGAGCCGGGCCTCATGGGGCATGAGGCACTGGGGGGTGGCTGCTGCAGCCTTGCAGACCAACTCGCGAGGCCCAGGAGAGGTGGTGAGACATCCAGCTAAAAGCAAACAGACAGACACATCCATCAGAGGGGTGCCACAGCACTCTGCCACTGAGGGTGCCACCTGGAGGCACCTAAACCCTTTGCTTGAGGTGTTGCTCAATGGCAGGACAGGATACCTGAGGTCTTGGAGCTGGGAGCAATTTAAATGGCAGGAAGGCGACACAAAATAAGAATAGTGTTTCTAGCTCTTTGTCTGGAAAATGTGTATCTGGACAGGCTGGACTCTTTTAAAAATCTCTAACCCCTGGAGCACGGCAATTCCAGGTGATGGAGAGATGGTAGCCCATCCTCTTCAGGGCATTGGGCAGATGAGTGCCCTCAGGGCTACCCCCAGGGCTCCGCTCAGCCCGTGGGCACCTGCTGCAGCTGAGCAAATCCCAAACGGTGCCCTTTTTTGACCTGTGCCTGGAAGGGTTTCCACAAGCAGCATGGACCAAAGCTATGGTGTCCTCAAGGCTCATCAAGGCACAAGCTCCTCAAACTCAGCAACTCTGTCCCAGTGCAGCCCTGCCTTGCTCAATGTCCTGTCTCCTCCACCACGGCCAGGAGACACCTCCCCTTATCCAGCCCTGAAGGGAGTCTCCAGGAGCCACAAAAGGGAGTGAAGAGAGACCTACCAGGGGGCGAGTTCTCCATCACCTCAGCCTGGTAGGAGCCCTGGGTGAAGAGGGGGCGGTTGTCGTTCTCATCCCCTATGGAGATGACCAGCAGGTCAAAATCCTAAAGGAAAATTGGGACAAGAGGGCGATGACCATAATGTCCTTTCCTTGAGTTCACCTCCCCCCTCTCCCACCTCTGGTCAAAGCTGCATTCCCTGGACGACCTGTGAAGATGGGCAGGGACCCTCCTTTTGGGGCAGTCAAAGGATGCTCCACTATCATTGTGGTTGTCCAACTCTCCAGCCCAACATTGTCCCACCTTCCATGACATCTACTGCTGTTGCATGGAGTAAACAAATTTGGACTTGCCCTCGATCCTACTGGTCCTGTTCTCTGCTGGGAATGGGGCTGTAGCCCCCTCCTCGTGATCCCCAGGTGCTTTCTGGGGGTGGGGTTGCTATCAGAAACACCGTGGGTAAAGGCACCGCTTGTTTTTGGCCGTTTTTCCCACCTGCCCTCCCGGAGGCCCCGGCAGTGTCTGTAATTACCCGCCTGGCATTGCGAATGTTCTCGGGGTTGTCCTTCACCGTGACCGTCAGCCTGTACTCGGCCACCCGCTCCCTGTCCAGCGGGCGGTTCACGTACACGATGCCACTCTACCGGGAAAAACAAGGGAGAAAACACCGCGTGGGATGTGGGCAATGCTTCCCCTAGGGCATTTCCTGCCAGGACAAGGGTGCCAGACAGCACAGCTGGGTTCCCACCCTCCTTGTCCCAGCATCCCACCCCTGCTCCGGGGCCATACAGTGCTGTTGATGTAGAAGGCATTCTCCGTGTTCCCTGCTGTTATGTCGAAGGTCAGGAGGGCATTGGGGCCCTGGTCCGCGTCCCGGGCAAGGACGCGGGTGACGAAGCTGGAGACGGCGGCGTTCTCGCTCAGGGTGAGGTTCATGGGGAGGTTCAGGAGCACGGGGTCGTTGTCATTGATGTCCAGCACACGGACACCCACCAGGATCTGCCAGGGAGAGAAGCAGGGCAGGCATGTGGCACATGTTTCCAGGCTCCCATCCTTTTCTTGCACTCCCCAGGCAAGAGGTGGGTCTCCACAATTCAGCCCAGTATGGGATGGCCTAGGGACAAGGAGAAGGCGGTGGAGGGGAGGAGAATGAAGCCAGAGACCAAAAGGGAAGGAACTAAACATGAGGCACAGCTTACAGCCCCCCGTGCCAGCCTGGGGAACTCACGGTGGAGCTGAGGGGAGGCACGCCGCGGTCCCGGGCAGCGATGGTGAGGTTATAGAAGGGGATGTTCTCGCGGTCCAGCTCGGCGTCCTTCCTCACCCGCAGCTCTCCTTCCACCGGGGAGATGACAAATTCCCCTACCGGAGACAGCGGAGCCCTGGCTCTCACCGTGCTCTGGCTCCCCGAGGGAGTGGCTTTTCTGGGAGCTGGGGCACTGTGGCAGGTTTGGGGACAAACCCATGGCCTGTTACTGCAGATATAGGAGGATTGACAGCTGGGGACTGTGCTGGATGCAACCCCAGGTAGCAGCAGGAGAAGGGGATGGGGTGAATGGCCAAATAAGAGGCACCTGTCCCTGTTTTCTGGGTCTTTCTGAAGATGCCAACAGCCCCTCCATGCCCTGGGATGGCCGGAGCAGGGTGGACTACACAGTACAGACCCCCCATGAGCCAAAGGGCCTCATCCTGCTGGTTCTGGAAAAGCTTTGCAGTGGGGTCAGATGGGAGATGGGACTGAGCTCTGCCTTCCAGATCCCCTGGACCACAGTCATCACTCCCTGCACTGAGGGACATCCAGATGTCCCCATGGTTAGGAATGCCCCCAGCTCCTCTGCCATCTGCTTCATGGTGCTGGTGGAGCTGTGAGTGCTGCAGAGCAACTTGGTCCCCCAACCCTCTGCAAACCCCACAGGGACTCAGGGACGAGGCTCAGTTTCTCTTTCTGTGCTTTGTTTTTTTGCCTTTTGGACTTCTTTTTGCCTTTATTGTTTAGCAAATTTCCCCTTCCCTCCACAAGCCCCAGCCACCCCCTGTCCAGGCACGAACAGGTTAAGTTTCCTGTTGCTCAAAACAGGATTTCCTGGTGTCGACAGGCTGAGCTGGGAGGGAGGATGGCTTTTCTGAAACGCTTCCTCCCCGTGCTCCTGCAAGCCAGGCTCTTCCATGGGGCAACCAGCGGGAGAAGGGAGGCCCCGTGTCCCCACTCACCGAGGGGGTCCCCGGCGATGATGCTGTATTCCACCTGTCCACTGGGTCCTGAGTCCCCGTCATGGGCCAGGAAAGTCCAGACACGAGGGCCGGGCTGCCCCTCGGTGACATCGAAGGGACCCTCGTAGGGCCGTGGGAAGGTGGGACAGTTGTCGTTGATGTCATTGAGGTTCACCAGCACCTGCGGCCACGGTGAGAAGCATGAGAGGGTTGTGAGAGGAGAGGGATGGAAGGGGAAGGGAAGACCACCCCGCTGGCCATGAGTGTGGGAAGCTGTGGATGGGTGACATCGCCAAATACCTCCTGCATTTCTGGCTTTTCTGGGTTCACCAGACATCCAGCTCACAGTTCAGAGATTCAAACTCCGTTATTCCTGATCATGCCCATCCTACACGCACACTACAGGACTCCAGCTGCACACTGCTAAACCTCTGGGCCACACACCACGGTGGGGAACTCACCCCAAAAGCCCAATGTCCTCCACATCCAAGTCCAAGCAGGACAGACAAAACCACAGAGATGAGTCTGGAGACATGCGATCTCTGCAGCCAGCTTCACCCTGGCTCACTCCTTTTCCTCCAAAAAATACTTAATTCCTAATACTGAGCAAACTTGAAAAAATTGACAGGTTTCATCCTTGTTCCAACAAAGCCACCGCCACCACTGGTGGTATAGGTGGTTATGAGAAAGACGTTGGAAATGAGTTTTCTGACCTCCTGAGTTGAAGAACAGTGGAATCCACCAGATGGGCATTTGTTGCTGGTTAAATCTAATCTTTACAGAGAGTACATCCAAGTTTCTGCTCAGTTTCCTAGCAGTGGAGAAAACAAACACTGGCATGCCTTATCAGGGTGATGGACTTCCCATCACTGGGGATCTCAAATAATCCCTAAACCTCCTCCTAAATGCTGTGTTTTCAAACACTGCTGGCACAAACTCCTTGAGCAGTGGAGGGAGGGTGTTTCCTACCTTTACTGGTGTCGGTGCTTGTTGCTGAAGGGATTTCCAAGTTCATGTCTCTGCTTGAGCCAAGTGCAGGGGAAGGTCTGCCCTCGCCTGCAGTACATGGCAGCTGCTGCCTTTGCTGCCTGCAGTTAAACCCTGGCTCTGTTCTGGGCCAGGAGGTCATCCCCAGCACTATTAGATGCCCAAATATGAAGGCCTTCCCTTTGTCCAAGCATGGAGTCCCACTGCCAGGCTTGTGTGGACAGATTTTATCCAAAGAAATTTCCCACACTGGTGTCTCCCCTTCAGTTTTTCTTCTTTTTCCCATTCACACACAAAAACTTATCTCCTTTTCGGGGATTACAAAACCTGTAGCTTGATATCAAGGTAAGGTACAATGGTCCATGGCAATCAAGACAGAAGGTTTAACCCATCCCTGCCATCTGCAGACCACTAAATCAATCTGGGCATGCTGTACAATTAGTCAAATTTTGGTTTTGGTCACAAAAATAATCAGTGTACTCAAACCCTGCAAAATATTTGCTTTGGAGCGGCTCGCCTGCCCTCCCCAGTCTTTGAGCAGTGCACTGAGTTCAGGTCACCGTGGCCCAGGGAAAATAGAAAGAGCTACAGAGAAAAGCAATATAAAAATGACTAGAGGCTTTAAATAACCTCCTTACAGGGGAAAAGGGAATTTTAAAAGCACCTAAATAGCAAGAAAAGATAAAGATTAAGCTGAAATTAATGCTATAGTACTTTACTACCTGCAGGGCTACTTGGTCCCTTCAAGCTGGAAGGACCAAGAGGACATCTCAAGAAAACATAATTCAACTTCAAAGGAGTTCCAGGAATTTCTCTGTCTCTGCAGGACCAAATAACTGGGCTAATTAACCCAGAAGCATCTCTTGTGCACGACCCTGTTTTGAAACACCCTTGAGGGAGCAAGGCATCAGCAACTGGGCAAACTGGCCACAGCTGGGAAAAACAACTGGTGACCAGTGGGAAGGAGATGTGAAACTGCTCATGAAGTGGGAACTCCTTGACCCCAGAGAGGCCACAGTGTTGCAACCCCACCGTCAGCTCCTTACCGTGGTGGTCGACGTCAGCCGGCGTGAGACGATGGGGCACTGGTCGGTGGCGGTGACGATCAAGGTGTAGCGCCCGTGGCTGATCTCATAGTCCAGCTCCTTCACCGTGCGGATCTCGCCCTGCAAGGACAGGGGAGGGCAGCTGGGAGTGAGGGGAGCGGGACAGGGACGCATCTGCAGAGGGGCCGGCGTCCGTACTGACCGTGGCGTTGTCGATGTGGAAGGTACCCAAGATGTTGCCTTCGGTGATGGCATAGGCCACCGTACCGTTGGGTCCCTCATCCTGATCCAGGGCCTGCACGGTGACCAGGGTGGCATTGAGTGTGGAGGGACCCTCGTCGAGGGTCACCTCGTACAGCTGCTGCCGGAAGGCGGGAGCGTTGTCGTTCTCATCCAGGATGGTGACGTACACCGTGGTGGTGGCCTGTGGGACACGGGGCATTGTGTTAAGCACTGTGGAGGCATGTGCTGGGCAATCTCTGGAGCTGGCTAGGAAAGGCTGGATCTGTCCAGGTCAGTGACCAACAGTGGCTCAACACTGCCAAGAGACACAAACAGCGTGCAGGGCTCCAAATGAAATGAGCCGTGGCTTCAGATGCACTTCCAGGTGACAGCTGGGTACAGAGATAAATGTACTGAGATTAAATCACACCCTTATTCCCAAGCAAAGCCTGTCTCTGTGGAATCCCTCCCCTTTTCACACGTTGCTGGCAACACCAGGGAGCAGCCCATGGCACAGGGAAAACCAGACACTGAACCCCACTGTGCCTCCCTGCCTTTGGAAGGGGTGTGTGTGAGTCCTTGCCTTGACATTGGGGACACCTTGATTGTTCCTAACAAGTGTGGCAATATGGATGGAAAATACCCGGAGACGATGTTGCCACGGCTCAGGGGAGGAACAAAACTGAGCATCTTGGGCAACTGGACCAACCTCCTGTAGTCCCACCCACTCCCTGCTGACCACAATGTCACTGCTGGTCGGGCTCAGTCAGGTCGGAGCCTTTTCCAGTGGTCCCTGCCCCTGCACGGACACCTGGATGTCCCGGCTGTGTTATGGAGGTGTCACCCCACCTGGGGATGGGCAGGTGACAACGGCACACCACTCTGCCTAAGGGCTCAGAACAGAGCTGGGGGCTTGGAACAATAAACGATTTTCTTGGGGTGCCTGGGCTTCATGCCCACACCTTCCCCCAGCAACAAATTTCTCCCAGCCAGCCAAGGGTTACATTTATGGCAGGAGCATCACAGCCGTGTTTGCTGTAAAAACCACAATGCCACACGATAATTAGGTACTTTTCTATTTCCCTGAACAACTCCGGATTCAGAGCAGGCAAGCAGCAAAGTTTCCTGTGGTTTGCAAAACTCCACGTTATCTGGGCTCCACTTTCCAGGGAAGGCTGACTGGAAATGAGGCAGCTCTCAGCTGCAGCCAGAAATTTTGTTGATGCCTTTGGAATTTGAAGAGAAGCTCCAGGAGGAATTATGTGTCAGACCACGGCACTGCTTTGGTATTTCAGGGCAAAGTGTAAATGGGCTGTAGGAGGGGGATTCTTTGCTCCCTTTTTTTTTTTTTTTTTTTTTTTTTTTTTTTTTTGGGAAAGGTCCGTTCTCTTTTCCAAGTCAGCATTGCTCTGAGTAACCCTTCCCTGTACCTGCTGCCCATTCATCTCAGGAGAGATTCTGCCTCCCTAATACTCACAAAAGTCCTCACAAACAAGGGAAATACAGTAATTGCAAGCAAAGTTACAAGCTGGCCCAAGGAATCCGCTCCTGCTGGGAAGGGGATGGAGACCAGCGCCCAAAAGTCACTTGGCATGGGCAGCACCCTCCTTAGCAGCCCAAAAATGCACAGGGCCGGCTCTGAGTGAGGCTGGAAGGGAAGGAACCCGGCAGAGGCACGCACTGCCCGAGGAGGAGGGGTCCGGAGCGGTCCCCACCCGCGGCTCTCCCTGCAGCCTCTCACCTCGGGGGGGTGCTCGCCGTTCTCCGCAGCGCTGCGCGATGAAATTTCCTGTGAGTGCGAGTCCGGCTGCGGCCGCGGGGCTGCTCAGAGCGTGCGGTGGCTCCGCAGAGGCCGCCTCTCCGCGGCCGCCCCGCCGCCATGGGGACAGCGTCCCCCCGGCCCGGGCTGCTGCTGGCTGCGCTCTGCCTGCTCGCTTCCCACGGTAAGCTCCAGCTCGCTTTGCTCTCCTCCCTGCCCGGAGAAACTCTCCTCGCTGGGGCACGCTGCTCGCCCGCCCGGGGCTCTGCTTCGGCGCAAGGAATCTGGAACGTCTGGGGCGTTATTCGCTCTCTTCTCCCGTGATTTTGGTGTGTGGGGGGCCGAGCCAGCGTTTCACACGGTGCTGGCTGTGCTGGGGTAAAGGGGCCACAGGGAAACCGCTGTTCTAAAACTCTGGGGTGTTTTTTTCTTTCTTCCTCTGCTCTGATCTAACATGCGTGGAAGGGAAGCGGCTCCCCGTCCCCGCCAGCCTCCCGCTGGAGACCCCGGGCTGCAAAAGCTGCTCCGTTCCCGCACGGCACTTTTCCCCGGCACGGTGGGGGTCCCCGCTGGGCCACGGTGAGAAAACCCTTCCAACAGCCCGGGGGAGCGGGGAGAGGGGATTTGTGCGAGCGGGGCCGGGATGCCCTCTCTAAGGATGCTGCGCTCCGCCGAGATGCGCCGGGCAGCTCCTCCGGCTGAGCAACCAGCCGTGGCCCGGGCCACCGTGAGCGGCTGCCGAGTTCCCCTTCCCCGCACTGAGCGCTTCCCAGCGCTGGAAGCTCGCTGGCTGCTTATCAGGGGATGCTTTGGGAGGGGGCTCCTTCATGCCTGACTCCACACCAGCCCTGGCAGGCAGTTTCCATCCGGGGGTCCGGGGCCAGGCAGTGGAACGGGGGTGGTGGCATTAAAACCGCGGTTCCACCCTGGGCGACGACTCGGAGAAAGAAGCTGGGAAGGACCATGATCCCTCCCTGCCCTGCGCAGGCGGAGGATGAGCATCGGGCTTGGCTTCAGCCTCTCTCCCGGGACAAAGTGACTGCCTCCACGATTTCTGCCAGCTCATCTCCGGGAAGAAAAGATGCCCGAAGATGCCCCACTGCAATGGGGCCAGAGGTCTCTTCTCCTCTCCTCTGGGACACCAAGGTTGGTGTGGATTGAACCACGTTTTGCTTCTCATCCAAGTCTCGGCATCAGGGAGCAATTCCCAGCATCTCCACAGGGATTTGGATGATTTCATTTATGCATCTGGGGCGCTGGGACTGAACTTCAGGCCTTCTGCAATGCAACAGGCTTGGATGCTGATGTTCAGCGTGAGGCTGGTGCCAGAGGAACCGAGCTTTGCGCAATCCCGCGCCTGCCAAAACTTTCTGAGCCCTCGACTAATTTTAGCAGGAATTGATGGAGAAGTAGTCCTTGGAGACACCCAGCCTGGGGATGCTGGCAGCAAGGTGGATGGGGAAGTGGCTCCTCTTCCCCTAAAGTATGGCAGCTGAGCTGGGCTTTCCAAAATCACATCCCAAGTGTCGTCCCCGAGCCAGCTGTGCTGGAAGAGGAGCAAGGCAGGACCACCCGAGGCTGCTCCCTCCAGTGCCTGGATGATGGGTACCCCCACTGCTGGAAAGCCATTTGGCTCCTGGGGTGCAGGAGATGAGGGCTGTTAACATGCCTTGGGCATCTTCAGCAAGTTTTTTCTCTCCTCTTTCTTTCGTGCTCGAGGTAGTTCTGCAGAGCTACGGATGCTCCTGCACATCTCACCTGGCTGATAACTGAGGCATAATCACAGCACAGTGACAACAGGCTCGGGGCACTTTGATGTGAGCCTGCTACAAGAACTCCCAGAAGAGGAAGCAAGCAGAGCTCCTTGCTCCACCTCTGTTTCCAGCAGCCTCTCCTCTGCAGCAGGTGAGCCCCTCCAAAGGCTCCATCTCCTGATCCCTGCAGATTTCCTCGGAGTGGAAAGATGTGGAAATCACTTCTGCCAAGCACAGGAGTGCAGATCAAGCACCTGCTTGCCAGGGCTGGGAACCAAACACAGGAGAAGCAGCCAGGAGAGGATTTTGGTCAACAACCCAGAATTTGGTGTGAAATCCTGACTTATTTAAGCTGTTGGTTGGCCAAGCAGCACAGGTTTCTGCACTTTTTTGTGTTTCTGCTTTGTCTGAAAGCAGAGTTCCCATGTGTCAAGAGAGTGATGCCAGCCAGCACTGGGATGTACCAACACTGCACTGGGCTCTGCGCCGCACAGATGCATCACCACCGGTTGGAGACAAAGTTACTGAGGTGCCAAAGAGGAGAAGGGGCACTTCTGGCACCTGCTTGAGACCTCCTCCGCGTTTACCAGATGGTGACAAGACAACAGCTCTCAGCTCAGCCCTCAGCTGGTCCAACCAGCTGGAGATGTACAGAGATGGACATCTGGCTTTATTTTGGCATTTGCCAGCAGCTCTGACTTCAAAGGGAATGGTTTGACTGGGATGTAGAAGGAGCCAAGCCTGGGCTCTGGGCATGGAAGAAGCCCAGAAGATTAAAGATCCATGGGCTTTAGTATAAAGACACCACCAGAAGATGTCTTCTCTGGGCTCCATCTGGCATCCAGCATGTGTTTCAAGCCTTGGTACATCTTGGGGATGGAGCACCAACTGCCCTGGCACTGCTCTGGGCTGTACCGTGTCTTGCCAGCTGCTTTCCCCTCCACTCAAAGGCTTTTGAGAGCCTTCCCCCGCTGCAGAGAAAGAGAGGAAGCCTGTAATGCCGAAGGTTGCACACATGGTAACCTCTGCCCCTCCCTGAAAGCGTGGGCTGCGCTGACTTTCCAGCCAAACCGTTCCCATCAAGCTCCAGAGCTGGAGGCTGGGTGGCTTAGCAAGGCAGAGCTTCACAAACCATGCGGGGATGAGCCCTACTGCAACTGAGGGGGGTGTGTGGAAAACAAAAGACTCCTGCTGATACTTTTGGAAGGTGTTGCAAGCGTGGCTTCCTCCAATAGAGCCCTGGCTTCCCTTCCTCTGGCTCCCAGGAGACGCCCGATGTGAATGGGGCACTTCCCCTTGCAGCAGGTATCAGAAACACATCTGAAGTGCTTTTGTGCTTGGTGCTTTGGCAAGGAGGTGGGGGACCCACTCTGCTGCCTGCCAGAACCCCTCCAGCCTGGCTGTGCATCCTGGCCCCAGCAGCACCCCAGGAGAAGGAGAAGTCAGGGCTTGAAAACGAGACCGAGCGAGGCAGAGCTGGGCTCAGGCCACACAAACCTCTGCCCCAGAGCAGCTCCAGGACGTGCTGCTGCACGTGCTGTGGAGAGCAGGAAGCAATTAGCTGGAGTGGTCAGGCAAAGGTCACCCAGCTCTGCCTCTGGGGACTCCTTGGCACTGTGGGCTCCAGAGCAGGGAGTGCAACAGGGCCAATCTCCTTCCCAAAGCCTCCCTCTCCCTGCGGAGCAACCTCTGGCAGGGACTCACGGGCTCCTCTTGCACCATCACCTAAGAGTCAGAGATAGCCACCAGAGGTGGCAGGCACGTGTTTGGTTTCACTCTCTGCTGCAGAGCCCAGGGCCAGGCAGGTGACAGGGTGACTCTGCTCTCAGGAGGAGGGTGCTCTCTGGGTGGCCCAGCAGTGGGGAGCCTCTGGCCTGGCTGGATGCTTGTGGGCAGGCACATCATGCCCTGCCTGTGATTGAGGGCCTCTTGATATAGCAAGCGAGAAACCTCAAAGCGAAACGTAGCACAACAGGATGTTACCAAAACAAAAAAAAACCCTCCACCATCTCGTCCTTGTCACATCTTCTCTGCTGCAAACCAGCCACAGAAACCTCTCTTCCACAGTAATTTAAAGTAAATAAACCCAGAAACTGCTTTTTCTTCTGTTTTCGAAGTGACGTTAGCGCTTCTGCAAACATGAAGGTGTGGCAGGGCCAGAGCACCAAAACCTCTCCTGTCTTTGCACTTTTCCCTCCCCTCAAGCACAGCTCCCCTTACCCAGCAGTACCCCCATCAGTGTGCTGGGGAAAGACCAGCAATGCCTCCTGCTCCCACTTCTGCCACACTCCAGAATTTCTTTCTGAAAATTGTTTTCATTTTCCAGCAGCTCCTCACTGTCAGCATCAGCCAGTTCCCCCTTTTCCTCCCTGGGGCCTGAAAAACAAGGAGGGTGGGACCTGCTCCCCGCCTCATCTGGGGGAGAAGGGGGGCCACTGCTCCTCCCAGAACTTTTCTGTTTGTTTTCGCTCCTTTTATTTTTCTGCAGCTGGCCCAGCTGTGCTTGTGTTTCCTCCTTAACAAGCCATAACCCTGCTGCCTTGCTTCTTCTCTCATTCTCCTTTGCCTCCCTGCCCCACATCTCTGCTGTAGCCAGAGAAGCTTCTGCCTCCCTGCTGCTGATGCATAACTGTATTTAAAGCACGTGTCTGCTGCAGAGTTGATTTCTAGGGTCAAGTTGTGCTCCCAGCCCCAATGCAAAATCCTGGAAGATTTGAGTTAGAAGGCAGTTAAAGATTATGTAGTTTCAACACCTTCCACCATCCCAGGTTGTTCAGAGCACCATCCAACCTGGCCTTGGACACTTCTAGGGCTGGGACAGCCACAGCTCTTCTGGGCAACCTGTGCCAGGGCCTCCCCACCCTTTGCCAACATCGCTGGTGGGTTTGAGGTGTTTTGTTGGCCAGTTTTGCTACAAACTCAGGGCAAGGCCAGGCTCTGACTTGGTACCTTCTCCCTGGCAGGAGGGGCAGCAGCTTTCCTGATCACCACCCCGTACTCGCTGTGCGTCTGCCCCGAGGGCCAGAACGTCACCCTGAGCTGCCGGATCAGCGGCGCCCTGGCCGAGCACCACGACCTGCTCTACAAAACCTGGTACTTCAGCAGCACGGGCGACCAGAGCTGCTCCGACAAGAGGCACATCCGCAACGCCACCGACAAGGAGCTGCGCCATGACCTCGGCAGGCACCACGAGCTGCCAGGCAACGCCTCCCAGAAACCCCCCCTCGGGCGGCAAAGCGGCCACCACGGCGTGGAGCTTGTCCTTGACCACCACGGCACCTTCCACCTCGTGGTGAGGAACCTGACGCTGCAGGACAGCGGGAATTACTGCTGCTACGCCGTGGAGGTCAGGAGGGAAGGTCACAGCAAGCCCCACACCGTGCAGGTGGCTCATGGCTTTGTGGAGCTGCAGATCCAGCGAGGTGAGGCTGTCCTGCCAGCCCTGCAGCCGTGCCAGGGCACAGTGCCAGGGAAGGGGTGGCGAGGGATGCAGCACTGGGGCTGGGGAAGCAGCGTGTGCTGATGCTGGACCTGCAGGGCGTGTTCCAGAAGTCAAAGAGCAGCAGATGTTGAAGGTTTGAATTAGAGCTTGAGAGCAATGAAACATTAAAAAAAAAAAAAAAGAAAAAAAAGAAAAAAAAAAGAAAAATCTTAATAACTCAAGAGGCTGGAATGCAATAAAATCCATGGTACATAGTTTAGCTGATCTTCTTCAACCTCCTTCTGGCAGAGAGGAAAACAAGCCTAAACTTAAAAGGAGCTGGCTGGTGGTGCAAGCCTGGGTGAGGGCTCACAGACAACCTTGGGACAGCAGCCCAGTGGGAGAGGCATGAGGGAGGGGAAGGCATCTCCTGGCCTTGATTTGCAGTGTTAGATTGCTTTTCTTTTAGACTTAAAAAAAAAAAAAATTGGCCGCACAGTCAGGGATGGGCCCTGCTGCCCTGGACAAAGGGAGTCTTGCAGCAGGGATCTCAGTGAACACTTCTCAGGATTAAACTCCTGCTTTGGGCTGCTCTGGAATGATGTTCTCAATACCAGGGAGAAAAGGCAAGGGCAGCCAGCAGGTCGGGAGATCTGTGAGAACTGAGCGAATCCTGAGCTTTTCTGTTCTCTTCTGCAGGCAAAGGAGGGCTTCAAAACTGCACATTTCACACTGCCTCCGGCAAAGGTAAAGGGAAAACCCCTCTTTCCAATGTGCTGCTCGCCATCCTGGCCCATGCATTCCCTAGGGATCAGTGCCCACACACCAGTGCCCACATGCAACCTCACAGCCGGCTGTTGGGAGGGTGGTTTCCAGAGCTGTTCCAACGGGGTGTGCATGACAGGCACATCCCCAGGCTAGGGAAAGCCTTCTTCAGCCCATCACCTGGACACGCCTGTCCTGAAGCCCATGGAGATCACTCACCCTGCTGTTCTAAAGCACCTGAGCCCCCTCCCACAACAGGGGCTTCCACAAGCAAACGGGAAGGGACAGAAAGATAAAGAGTTGCAGGAACCTCTTCCTACACCCCAAGCCTGGGCCACCTCTGTCTTGAGCAGGGGAAACCCAGATTTTGCTTGAGTGCTCAGACAAAGTGGGGCTCCCCCGGAGCTGTGTCTAGACATGGAGATGCCCACACTTCACTGTGCAGCTGGTTTCTTGCTGGGTCGCTCTGTCTGTCCCCCTTTGCTGGCTCCTAAATGGGCAGATTTGGCTAAAATTATTTTGCAGCATGCCCGAAGAAGGGAAGCAGTTCCTGGTCCCCAGGAGCTTTCTTGTCCCTAACCTTCAGTCCCAAGTGCTGGGACACCCTGCCCTGTCAGGAAAAAAGAGAAAAACATCCCCTCCTAAAACACAGACACACAGGGAAATGAGCTGCTTCCTCAGATGGATGTGCAGGAGAGGAGCTGAACCTTGCCCTAAGCAGCCCTCAGCCTCGCCATGAGCCATCCCACAAGGACCTTGATGGCCACAGAAGTGCCTGCAGGCTGCCAGCCTTTCTGGGAGCCTCTGTGAGTGACATTCTCCAGAGGCACGTTAATTAGCAGAGGCTGTGGGTAACGAGCCCTCTGATGCCCGAGCACTTTGAGGCTGGCAGTGGGTCGGTCAGTGCTCCAAAGTTGCTGGGAGCCTTTATCAGGGCTTCTCTCCTCATACCTAGAAGACCGAAAGCCTTGGGATGTGCTGCAGCAATGAAGGACCCTGGCTGGGGTTCAGAGCTTATCTCCACAGCTGGCAATGCACCCCGGTGTGAATCCTGTGTGTGGGGGCCACACTGCATCAGCTCTGAGGCAACACGGGGTTGCCCTGTGCCGGATTGAATGATCTTTAAGGTCTCTTCCATCCTAAACAATCCTGTGATTTTGGCTTGGGGAAGCCCAGGGAAGGGAAGGTGAATGGGAGGGCTCATCTCTGCTCTTCTGTTGCAGATATCACGGCCGCCGTGCTGGCCACGGGCGCCTGCATTGTGGGCATCCTCTGCCTGCCCCTCATCCTGCTCCTCATTTACAAGCAGAGACAAGCTGCCAGCAGCAGACGTACGTACCAGGACCCCCATCTCACCTCCTGGGCTGCAGCAGCCTGGCAAGGCTGGGTGGGATGTGCCCCACTGGCATCAGCTGCTTTGGCTGCCCCAGGTCCCCTGGGTGTGGTGTAAGGTGGCCCAGGTCAGGTCCCTGCCAGGTGCCTCCTGCAGAGCTGTCCTGGGAAGGGCCAAGCATGCCTGCAGGCTGCTGGTGAGGAGTGTGGGCTAGGAGGGGACACCAGCAGCGTACTGGAGGCTCTGAAACTATGAGGATGCTCCCTGCTGAGCCCTTTCCTCCACATCCACTGTGAGAGCTACCTCATTCACTCATCCCTCCCTCCACTGCACACCTGAAATAGCAGCTTTGCCTTCTAAGTGACTGAAAAGCATTGTGTGCACTTTTTCTCACCCTGCTCTTTAAAAAGAGCCCCAACATGTCTGTGGCCCTAGGACTGCAGCAAGCCAGGTCTCCCCTCTGCTGCCCCAGCCCTGTAACCCCAGGCTGTGCTGAGGCATAGCTGGCTGCCAGCTCCCGCCCGTGCTTGGCTCCCGGAGATTTGGGTAATTAGGCGGAAAGGGGCACCACCTTAACTGGCAGAGCCATTTCATCAGCCCTTGGGCAAGCGGGGCCCTGCGGTTTTCCTCTGCCGCTCGGTGGGGCTGTGTGGCTCCGAGGAGACCTTTGGAGAAGTGGTTTTTGCAGCAGCTGGCCTCTGGACAGCCACGCCCTTCAGGCACTGCTTTAGCGGTGGCTGGGCTGCAGCTCCCACCTCCATCTGCAAAGCATCACCTGGATGCTACTTCACCCCAGAGGGCAGCCAAAATCCAGGGGGGTTTGCCTCTCAGGTATCATGGACCAGGTTATTTCCACCTAGCGCCTTCCTTGGGTACAATTTGGGCCAAAACTCCAGCACCTCAGGGTGATGGCCAGGCAGGCATCCAGCAGGGACCAGTAACACGGGCTGTGGGATCTGGGGGCGAGGGAATGCCTGACCCGGGGCTGCCCAGCCAAAGAGGGGCAGCCAAGTGCCAGGTGGTGTTTGCAGAGCCCCAGGATGGTGCCACAGGTGGGCAGGAGCGGGGCCAGGCTGCAGCTGCACCTCACTTCACCCCACACCTGCAGAAGTGTCTCTTCCCCTTCTTTGGAGCCTGTGGTCTCAACCTGGGATGAAGCTGGGGAGTGAACAGGATGGGAGAGGGCACGGATGCAGAGAAGGAGGTTTGGCAGCAAAGCAGAGGGCTAAAGAAGCAGGTGAGGGAGGAATGCAAAGGGAGACGAGGAACTGGAGGTGGGTAAGACACCAGAACAGTGCCCTGGCAGTGGGTCTGGGCCTGATGTTGGGCCTTGTGCTGCCAGCACTCACCCCAAACATTTTGTCTTTGGCAGGTGCCCACGAGCTTGTCAGGATGGATAGGTAAGGAAATCCACGAGCTCCCAGCTCCTCACATGCCCTTGCATCCCAGCCCCTGCAAAGGTCCTCCTTCCCTGTGAAGCCAGCACATATCCTCAGCCCAGCAAAGTGAAAGGGGTGTCACCCACGCCCTGAGTCCTTTCCCTTTCTGGGAAATGGCTGTTTCTCTTCCTTCTCTCCACGTGGAAAGTGCCTCCTTCCGTTTTTCAAGGGCCTGCATCTCCCTGCACCCCGAGCAGGTTTCAGGACGAGCCTGAAACCCCTTTGGCTGAACTTTCCCCCTGCACTGGGCTCCCCATTTCCTCTCAGCTGAGACACCTGAACCTGCTCCCTGCCCTTCTTGCTTGCTCCCAACGCTCAGCCAAAGCCCTGGGGATAAAAAACCTCTCTGAAGTAAAGATGCAAACGCCTCTCCTGTCCCACAGCGGCACCCAGGGCATCGAAAACCCCGTGTTCGAGGCGGCGCCGCCGGCCGGCGCGGAGCCGCGGCCCCGGCCCCAGCTGTCCTACCTGGCCAGCAGGCTGCCCTCGGAGTCCGGCCGGCATCTGCTCTCGGAGCCCAGCACCCCCCTGTCCCCCCCCGGGCCCGGGGACTGCTTCTTCCCCACCCTGGGTGAGTGACCAGCACTGCCGAGCCCCTCTGCAGGTGGTGGGACAGGTGGGAAGGAAAGGGGACAGCCAGGGGTTAAATAGCAGCAGCAAGCTTGGTGTTGTGTGGGACATCAAGTCCCGTGGCTTGAAAAATGGGAAGGACCTAAACCCTCTGTTTTCCACGCAGAAGCAGAGTTTGGTCACTTCCTGGAATAATATCCCTTCAGTTTAAGCTGGACTAATATCCCTGGCTGCCTTTTCCAGATCCTGTTCCTGACTCACCAAATTCCTTGAAAGCCTGAGGAGCCCAGAGGAAACCACATCCTGCAGAGCACGCCATGCTCACCAAGACAATAGTCCTGAGGGTGGCAGGGCCAGGAGCAGCAGTGCCTTAAGAAATGGCACTGTGTGCGGGGTCCCTGCCCTTGTCTCCCATCCTGCCACTGCTCTGGGACTGGAAGTGAATCTCTCTTGCTCGGATTTCGATTTTTAACTACCTGTTTCCTTGGAGAAGTGCGTGGCTCTGTACTGCTCACATTTTACAGACTAGCTGAAAATTGAGGATGTCCTGCACCTGCAGACTTCCCTGAGGATTAACTTACTGCCAGGGTCTAAGCTCTGCAACATCAACACATTTCTGGATCCTTGACTGAACATCCTCTCTGGGAGTGGATGGTAAAATACTTTATTCAGCATGGAACAAAACAGGATCACCAGCCAACCTCGTACTACCTTTTTCTTTGCAAAACAGGAAGGGGAGAGGCTCCCTGCTGCCACCAGAGCCCTCTTTCCTTACCAGCCTTTTGAAATGGCCGTGGACTTGTGATGCTGCTGCCTTTCAGCAGAACACATGTTGGGAGGAGCCTTATTTCTACTGCAGTTTTATCCTTGGCTTGGGATCAGGGCAATTTATCTTTCTGTTTGTTTCATTATCAGTGCTGATTAAAAGGAAAAAAGGATGTTTATGGTTTTCATTTGGGTTTTTTCCTCTTTTTTTTTTTTTTTTTTTTTTAATTATTAATGCCTGTCAGTTAGGAAGTTCATCTGGAGGGTGTTGCAGGATGTTCCTGTGAGGTGGCCAAGAGCCCCCGTGGAGAGGCATGGGAGGCACAGTGGGAAATGCTATGGATGGCTTCCCCTTGCCCTCCTGGGGCAGCACAGCCAGAGCAGCCAGCGCTGGGGCCACTGTGAGAGGACTCTGTGATGTCCTGGGGGCTGTGGGTGCTCGTGCAGCATCTGAACAACAGCATCTGGCACTGCTTATCCAGAAGAAACTACGGCTCCAGTGTGACTCAGCCCCAGTGGTGATATCAAACCTTGTGGCAGACACTGTTACTCAGTGTGTTTGTTTTTGTTTGTTTTTTTTTTCCTCTGGTTTCTCTTTTCATTGTAAGGTGGGTTAAAAATTGGCCATGAGACAGACATAAACATTAGTCATAGTGCAACAGAGTCAGACCTGAGCAACAGCTGCACCAGGCAGTGTGGCCAGGCAGAGCATCCCTGGCAGCACACAAGTTTCCACACTGTGTGGCTGGAAGAAAGTGTTTGCCTCTGGAATGGGCTGGGGAACTGTAGGATTTTATTAATCCAGCACTGGCTTCAGCAGGAGCACCCTCAGGGTGGTGCAGGGATGAAGGAGAAGCCAGCACCCTCAGGGTGGTGCAGGGATGAAGGAGAAGCCAGCACCCTCACCACCATGGATGGGACTTCCTGAGCATGGGACTCATGCTTTATTGCTACCCATGGCTCAGTCCCTTCCCAGCTTTGATGGGGAATCCAGCACCTGGTGCCTCCAGCTCTTCCTTCTCCCTGTCTCAGCAGCCCCAGCTGGAAAGGCACACCAGGGCTTTGCCTGCCTGCAGGTCTTAACAGCTTTGAAACCCTCTCCAAGTCGCTGTTCCCTAACGAATGCACTGCCTGATGACAGAATGAAGCTTTGTAGGAAACAGGTTTTGCTCTGTGTGGCAGGAACCCCATGTTTTGGGAAACCTGGTGCTGCAGGCAGAGCTAAGCTCTCTGCCAGAGGCTCTGGTGTGGCATGTTGGGGCACGGAGTGGCATCAGTTTTCTCTCCAGAAGGAAAACTAAAGGCTTCTAGGAGAGAGAAGAAATTATTTCCCAGGCTTCCACACATTCTGGAGCAAGAATCCTGGCACAGGGGTGCTGGCCCCACACCTTGGCCCCCAGTTCCATGAAGAAGATGACACAGATGCTTGTGGTGAAGGTGACCCAGCTGCAAGACGAACATCTGGGCAGTGAAGATCCACCCTGCCTTGCTGGAGCCGCCAGTGCCTGGGGCTGTGGGTGCCAGCAGGATCCCTGTCCCAGTGCACAGGGCTGCTGCACCCTCCTTGGGCAGACATCTTCCTGCAGGAAGCATCCCAACCACTCTGGAGCAGGGCCAGCTCTTGGGGAGGTGCAGCTGCTGGCTTGCCCCAGGGTCAAACAGTGCCCAGGTGACGCCTGCAATTCCCACACACCTTCCAGCTGAACATCACCAGCTTGTGAAGGTTTCTTTTCTCCTGCAATGCTTTTTAAAATGAAAATATTTTTATATTATCAGCAGCATTTTATCCTTTTGTTCCCACATTTCCAGCTCTCAAGAGATTCCTCTTGGCTAGCCTTCCCTGCTCCCTTGCTGTCCTGGGCATCCCAGATCACCACTTCTAAGTGAGGACTTCCTAGTCCTCTCTCAACTCTGTCTCCTCTGCCTCTCCCACACAGAGAAGGCCAAACCTTGAAACCCATGGATGGATGTACAAACTAGAAACAATCACCCCCTTTTGTGCATTGTTGCATCAGGCTGAAGCTCCTTGTGCAAGGCCAGTTCCTGGCAGGCAGCAAGCCCCTGACCGACATCGTTTCCCCAGCCAGGCGTGAGGCCAGCAGGCACCCAGCAACACGCCCGACAGCCTTTCACAAGACCTGAGTGTCCTCCTCGAGCTCTGAAAAGGGCCAAAACTCCTCTCTCCGCTCAGGAATTGGGTCACTGGGCACTTTGTGTGGCTGGGATTCGGATTGCTGCTGCTGCTGGCATGACGTGTGCTCGTGACATGGTGGGCACACGGCAGAGCCTGTGGGGACGGGCAGGGCTGCTGGGACACTGCCTGGGCGGTGTGGAGTGATAAGCTGTGCCACTCGTCCCTGCTGGCACTGGGAAGGGAAGTGGGCATTGCCAGGGCAACGGGATTTGCCAGCTCAGCACACGGCATTCCTCGGCACACCAGGATCAGCGCCTGCTCCCACAGCGGTGGGGACAAGGAGGAGCTGGTGGCATCCTGCAGTGCAGCCACAGCACAGCCTTCTCTCATGCTGGGGAAGAGACTTAGCTAGGTTTAAACCTCAGTGACAGTACAACTAATGGAAAAGATGGTGATGCAGAAGCTGGAGTGTGAACCAACCGGGAGGGAGGAGCTGAGAGTGCAAAGCCTGAAGTGAGAATCACAGTCACAGTTTGCACTGCTGGCTGCGACCTGTTTGATCAAAATGTAGAGCAGGGCTTTGCAGACAGAGCTATGTAGGCAGAGCACAGAGATGGTGAGAGATAGCAGGTGGAGGTGGGGGACAGGAAGGATGGCAGAGTGTCACACAATGCATCAGCTCATCTCATCATTTGTGCACGTGGGTGCTCAGGCACCTTTCTACAGAAACATGGGGTTAGAAGGGACTCAGAGCTGGAAAATGGCCCACATGGTATTTGCTCTTTTGACTTTTTGAGTCATCCTCAGAGGCACAAACAATAACCCAAGCAAAACAGTCTCTTCCCTAGACCATGGGATGATGGGTGGGGTCTCATATCAACCCCCTCTCAGTCTGAAGCCATTCCCTCTTGTCCTGGCACTCCAGGCGTTTGTCACAATGACCAGAGCTCCTCTCATTCACAAGGACCACAGCAGACGATCAATGGTGAATGTGGTTGAGCTGCTGCTCCAGCCACTCCCAGTGCTGAGACAGGTGGGCAATGTCTGGAGTCCTTCCAAACCCAGCCTGTGAGCAGGGCAGGAGCAGCCAGCACACCTCCCCATAGGGATGCTCCTCTTTTTTTCATTTGGAGATGGGGGATGAGGCCTGCTGAACAACTGTGAGGGAGGGTCCTGCACGACCAGGCATTGAAGGAGACTCTGAACCAAATCTGTTCACAGCAGGTTTGGACCCCGAGTCCCCAAAACATCACACCTGGTACCTTTTCTCCCCTTTCACATCCCACACTCAGTGCCAAGCTCGCTCCCACAGTGCTGCCCAGCCCCACCCTTGCCCCGAAAGGCCCATTTTGGCGGCTCACCGACAGCGAGGGGTTGCCCTCGTCCTCCACGGTGACCACGAGGCTGTAGAAGCTCTGGCGCTCGCGGTCGGGCGGGGAGGGCCGGGTGGCGATCTCGCCGGTGACACGGTCCATGCGGAAGGTCAGGTCCTCGTTGCCACGGGTGATGTAGTAGGAGAGGACACTGTTGAGGCCGACGTCCCGGTCGGTGGCGCGTACCTGGGCCACCGCCGTGCCACCGCCGACGTTCTGCAGAGATACGCGACGTAAATCCCACGAGCCCCCATCACGTATAAAATACCTAATTAATAATGTCATTCTAATACAGAGAGGGCACTGATGAGCTTGAGGCTCCAAACTCGCTGCCCCAACACCCGGCAGCTCAGCAGAAAGCTGCACATTAGGTCTTATCTAGGCTGGCACAGCCTGGGAGAGCATAAAACCCACAGTGTGTGCAAAGGTGAAGGCCGTGTAATGGATCCAGAGCTCAGCTAATTATTTTTGGATAGTCCCATTATGGGGAAAATCAAAACAGAAATTCTGTTCTTCAGCCTGCTCTGAACAAGTATTAAATAGATAAGAAAACCTTAACAGGGCAATATCCTTAATGCCAAGCTATAAATCATGAGCAGCAGTTCCTCACAGCTAAGTGGCACTGGCTATTACTCATATTTCATTTTTCATCACCAAATTGAGAATCACCCCCTGCCTCAGTTCAGGAATTAAACTGTCAGGAAATAAGTTGTCTTTTTCATGCCTGATTGTGTTTTATTGCTTAATTATCTAGCCCTTGCTAAGCTGCTTCCTGAAAGCTGTTCTTATTCTGCACCGCACCATCTCTTGTGTCACTTAGGTGGCATTTCCATGGGTGTGTAGCCACTTCTCCTTCCGGCTGCTCCCTGCAGCCTCACAGGCTTAAGTTGCTTGTAGAGCTATTTCCTAGCCCAAAACAAGGAGTACATCACCAGTGAGGGCTTTCAAGGGGTCACCAACTCTTACATCACCCAAGGTGAAGGTGGCAAGGGGTCACCGATCCTTAAATGACCCAAGGTGAGGTTTGCAGGGGGTAGCTAATGCTTAAATGACCCAAGGTGATGTTTCAAGGTGAAACGTAAATTTTAAGGAATTTAGAGATTTTAGAGGAGCTAAGGTTTTAGTTAGAAATAAGCCTTACTAGAGTTAATTAAAATAATAATAATAAATGAGTAGCCCTTGATGAAGTTAGGAGTTAGTAGTTAACTAATAATTGATTGCTTGTCAGCACAATGTTGAGTTAGCTGGGTTTATAATGAAGAATATAAACTGACAAATAGCTTTTAGGAACATAAGACAATTGTGGGCCTCCTCTGTTCTGAAACCAATTGAAGACAAGGAATGGGAGTTCTACCAAGAGTTCATTTGTCACATTTGCATTGAAAAGGTAGAAAGGTCAGAAGGAGGAAGACTTCATTTACTTCCTCATTTTGGGACCCCTCCCCATGAAAGGGACACTGACCCATTTCAAGGAACAAACTAGGCATGCTTAACAGCTTTTGGAGTGATTAGCATATGAAGCGGGGAATGGGATGTACCAGAATGATGAATATGTATTTGTATTTTGGGTATTCAATACTTGTATGGATAAAAAGGCTCTGCAATCAACTGGAAGGTGTGGTGTGTATTCGGGAGCTATCCCGAACGCTGCCCGGCGTCGAATAAACACACACTTTCTAACTATATCGGTACTAGATGAGTATCCATTATTTCATAAATCAAAGGGACACTCTCCTGTCCCCACCTGCCTTGTGGCCAGACCTGACCCTGGGAGGATGGAGGGAGAGGAGCTGGGCGCTCACCTCGCTCACGCTCACGTTGTAGCCGAAGGGGCTGTCGATGACAGGGGGGTTGTCGTTGACATCAAGGATGTTCACTCGTAGAACATGCTCCTTCCTCCGCGGGGGAACGCCGCCATCCGACGCTTGGATCTGTGGTCGGGGGTGGATTTTTGAGGGATAAAGTGCTATTTTGAAGCTCACAGCTCCTAGCAAACAGCCTTGGCGCTCAAAGCAGAAACTCAGGGGGTGAGGGGGGAGATTTGGTGCTGACCCGTAAGGTGTAGTGATCCAGCAGCTCCCGGTCCAGCGGCCGTGCCACAAACACCTCACCGTAGGTGCTGTTGGTGGTACGGATCTCAAAAGCCCGGCCGATATTTCCCGACGTCAGCGAGAAAGTCACCTGGAAGCATCAGAGAGAAAGGAAACCAGGGCAGGCAGAGTGATGCTGAGGAGGAAGAAGGGAAAGGAGACCCTAGAAAAATAAATCCAGCATGTCTCCCAACATGTGTCAGCTTTCGAAAAGCTCCAATGTAGTGGGATCCACAGGTGTGCTGGCTTATTGCAGCACCCCAAAGCAAATGGGGCCGACCCCCCAGCAGCTCCCATGCTGCCAGCAATTTCTGTTACTACAGGTGATGGGATCTCATTAATGATCGTTTGCAGGGTAATGAAAATAACAAATGTCAGAGAGCTTCCTGCTCAGCCTGCCAAGGACTTTGCTGCTGGCCCCCACGGCAGGAGAGGCCACAGCTGCTTTTCAGATTGCAGGGCTCCTTTGGACACTTGTCCCACAGAGCTCTTTGCCCCAGAGAGCCCAAGGATGATGCTTTACCTCTCCTGCTGCCTTGCCTGGGGACTCTTGGTACTGACTGCACAACCCCCCCAAAACCACTGGCATTAATGACCAGAGTTTGCTCTCACAGGGACACAGGGAAGGGTTGGGAGGATGCTGGCAGGGGGATCTGTGTGTCAGTGAAACACTACACACAGCCTCAAAGAGACCCACACGGGTAATTGAATCCAGCTCCTGGTCCTGCCCAGGAAAACCCCAGGAATCACACCACGTGTCTGAGAGCATCATCCAAATGTCTCCCTACCTACCTGGCCATTCTTGCCTGCATCTGGATCTCGGGCCAGCACCAGGGCCACCCTCTTGCCCACGGCACTGTCCTCGGCCACGCTGACAGACGAGTCAGAGGTGATGTCAAACTGGGGGCTGTTGTCGTTCTCGTCCAGGATGGTGATGGTCACCTGTGAGGGGGGCATGGCACTCAGGGCATGGACAGGAGCCAGAGCTCTGCCCAGCTGGCAATGACAGCCACCCTGACACCCTGGCACACCACTGATACACCACACCCCTGTGAGGTGCCAACAGTGTGTCACCCATCCCCACTGGGAATGATGCAGCTGTTTGAGCCCAGGAGCTGAAGTTACATCCTTGCCAGCGAAAGAGGAGGAGGATGAGGGGAAGGAGGGACACTTGGAGGCTGTAAAAACAGTTGGAAGGCTGCTGCAGCTTTCAAGCAGCGTATTTTTTAGTGGAACATCCTCTGGTTTTTATCCTCCAAATAGCCAGGCACAGAGCAGCTCAGGCTGCTGCAGGGTGACCCTTTCCTACTAAACTTTTCACTAGCAGTGATTTCATCCATGCTCACAGCAGCAGGGTCAGGTAGGATTTGCTCGGTGGGCACAAAGAAGGCAGAGCTGAGTGTCTTTAACTCAACGAGGGCAAGCTGGGTGTGGAGGAGACCTGAGCTCCCTCCTGGAAAAAGGCACATGATGCTTGAAGGGGACCTGACACCTTGGACACAATTGGGCAGAGGAAATGCTCTCATCGAGTTTGTAATTAAAGTGCTTCAGGGCAACACAGAAATGAGAGAGGAAGCACCTTTCTGTTCCCGGGGATTTATTTATGGGTGCCCCAAGCTCCCAGGTGCGGCCAGCCTGAATGCAACAACATCCCGGGAGGAAGCTGGGGAGAGAGCTCTGCGCCCTGGGGTGATTCAGTTATTGTTGCTGCTGAATTCAAAACCGAGAGCCAGGAGCAGGGAGAGCTCATTCAGTCCCTGCGGCAGATCCGGCAGCTGCTGTCCCGAGTGCCGGATCGGGGAGCCGGGATTCTGCTCGGCAGCAGCAGAGCCTCACAGGGCTGCCCCACGTCCTGGGGGTGGCAGGGAGGCTGGTGCTGGTGGCACAAGGCTGGAGAGCTCCACCCCAGTCCCTCAGTGTGGACCTTGGGAGGGATTCTGGTCCCCAGCACGATGAACACGCTTACCTTCTGTTGGAGGAAAGCAGAGGGAGAAACAGAGAACACAAACAATGAGGAGTTAGTGAGGGATGAGGAAGTGTGGGTTAACCCTGCATCCTACCACAGCAGTATCTGGGGTCATGGGTGCCCCTCTGCAGCCATTTGGAGGCTCCAGGATTGGGACATCTCTTTGTTTTTTTCTAGCTAAGGTTGGCATATCTGCCCCTGATCCTGGGAGAGGTTCAGTACAGAGAGCAGAGCCATTGGCACCCATGGGCTGGCCCTGCACCCAGCAGAGAAATGCAAATCAACCCCAGCCCAGCTGCCTGTGAAACTGCTAAATACAACCCTCTGAAACACAAACCACTGTGGAGTATTTCAAGGCCCCTAAATTTACCTCCTTCAAAACTGTTTTAGCAGGTTTGCCCCCAAAACAGGGTTTCTGGACCCTCCTGGAAGCTGGAGCAGAAAGCTCCGCTAGGACAGGCTGTCCTGGGAGATGGAGATGACAGTGGATGGTGGGGAAACTGGGAGAAGCTACTCACCACCGTGGAGTCAATCTTTGGTCCTCCATCATCAGCCACCACTGTCAAGGTGTAGAAATCCCCTTTCTCTCGGTCCACCTGGCCTTTCACCGTGATCACACCCTGCCAAGCATGAGCAACAGCTGTGCTGGCCACCAAAACCAAAGCTCACAGTGTCCAAACAAGCCAGGAGGGTCCACGCCGTGGCTGCTTACCGTGATCCCATTGATTTTGAAGAGGGAGAGCGCTTGGGGGTTGGTGTTGGGGTCGAACTTGTAGGTGATCTGGTTGAGGTTGTCGATGGAGCGAGCCTGGACGCGGAGCACCTCGGAGCCCAGGGGGATGTTCTCCATGATCACGGCCTCGTAGCTGCTGTTGGAGAACTGCACGGCCTCGTCCAGCTCGTTCAGCAGGCTGACGTACACGCTGCAGAAGCCCTGGTTGTTGGGGGGCGCTTGGTCCGTGGCAGAGACATTCATCAGGTAGCTGGTTTTGGTCTCGTAGTCCAGGTACTCTATGGTTGTGATGAGGCCTGTGCTCTCGTCGATCTCGAACTTCCCTTCTGCGCCCGACACGATTTTGTAGCTCACCAGACCCCCGTTCCCTGGGGAGGAAGCAGGAACCGTGGTGCTGGCTGGACCAAGCACCCCGAAGAGGCAGCCCCTGCTGATACCTCCCCGCAGCAGAGCCCATCCCGTGGGATTTCAGCCCAGCCAAGCCGGGATCTGTGCGGTGGCCGATCTCACCGCCCTCCCCCACACTGGGCTCTTCCCTCCCTGCCCTTCCCACCTGTGTCTCGGTCGGTGGCCCGGACCACCGCCACCGAGGTCCCAATTCCCGCCGTCTCCCGCAGCCCCAGGCGGTTGTACTGGCGCTGGGTGAACACCGGCACCTCGTCGTTGACGTCCTCCACGTACACGATCACCTGGGAAGCCCCGGAGAAACCATGCGTGAACCGGGCGAGCTTGGGAAACAAACCCTTCATGGTGCTCGTGGAGAAACATTTCAGTGTTCAGAGCCAGGCTGGACAGGGCTCGGAGCACCTGGGCTAGTGGAGGTGTGCTTGACAATGGCAGGGGGGTTGGAACTAGGGGAGATTTAAGGTTCCCTCCAACTCAACCCATTCCATGACCCTGTGACAACCTCTTCTTCAAACACCACGTGATGGAGAGTGAACACAAGGGGCTTAACATCAGAGATTTAAACAAGCCCTGTGGGTCAGAGTGAGTCAGTCTTTCCCTGCTGGGGGGAAGGTGCACTGGGTACATTAATTCCTCCATCCTCTGGGATCCCGTGATCAAACCCCTGGAGACCTCGCAGCACAGAAACGTTGGACACTCGGTGGGAAATTTTTTGCTCCAAGTTCAGTGCTGTTTCCCCAGGGAACACATTTCCTTCTCCTGGTTTTCTGCTTGCTGCTGGTGCCGGGGGCACTTCACACTCAGCCAGAGCCCACCCCACCACAGGTCTAAGAATAGATGCAGCTGGAGGGCTGGATTTGTGGGAACCGTGGGAAGCTGCTGTGCCGCAGCTGAAGACTGCCACCACTGGCTCCCGGATTATTTAAATAGTGCCTGGCCAGGACACATGGTTTTCAACAGGCTGAGGCTCAGCTTTTCTTCCCAGCAGCAGAGCTGCATCTCACTGAGCGAGCAGGACTCCCTCTGAGTGACTGCTGCACTCCGCAGCCTAACGGCACCGAAACATCACAGGAAAAAGGAAAAATTAAACAAAGCCCCCACCAACAAGCTCTTCTTTACCCATGAGCAGTCCCCAGAGACTTTCCATGCCAGATCTTTCTGATTTCCTGTACAACTGCAAGCCCTGGAAAGGACCAACATCGCGAACGCTTTGCGCGAGCGGCTCTGCCATTCAGCCCGCGGGGGCTGCGAGGTCCTTACCCGCACGGAGCTCCTCATGGGCCCCTGCTCCGTGTTGTAGGCCTCCACCTCCAGCACGTGGGAGGAGTTCTGCTCCCTGTCCAGGTGCCGCACACCTCGCATCACCAGCCCCGTGCTGGGATTGATGCGGAAGTGGTTGTACTCATTTCCTGGAAATGGGGAAAAAACGAGAGGGATGTTGCCCACTGCCTCCACACCCATCCTGCTGACACACTGAGCCCTCTCTGGGGAGGCTCTTTTGGAGGGAGATTATTGAGCAAAACTTCAGCCCCATCTCCTCTGGCTACATCAGGTTCAGCTACATCAGTGTTTGGCCCTGGATCAGGTCAGGAGGAGCTACAGAATCTCAACAAATCGGAAAAATGTGGATGTGTTGGAGTGAGCCCACAGGAGGTCACAAAGATACTCTGAGGGCTGGAGCAGCTCTGCTCTGGATCCAGGCTGGGAGGGAAGTTCAGCCTGGAGAAGAGAGAAGGCTCTGGGGAGACCCTGAGCCCCTTTCCAGTGCCTACAGGGGCTCCAAGAGCGCTGGAGAGGGACCTGGGACAAGGGCCTGGAGTGACAGGACCAGTGGGAATGGCTTTAGACTGAAAGAGGGCAGGGATAGATGGGATATTGGAATTAAATTCTTCCCTGTGAGGGAGGTGAGGCCCTGGCACAGGGTGCCCAGAGGAGTTGCCCAGAGGCTGCTCCATCCCTGGAGGTATCCAAGGCCATGGAGCATGCTGGGGTAGTGGAAGGTGTCCCTGCCCATGGCAGGGGGTTGGAATGAGGTGAACTTTAATATCCCTTCCAACTCAAACCATTCTGTGATGTTAGGATTCTATCTAGCAGTCTATCCATGACAAATCACTCCCCAGAAATGAGCCCTAGAGCTGAATTTTGCATAGGGTTGGGAGAAATGGTTCAGTGGGCTCCAAAGTGCAAAAGGATGGCGAGCTCAACCTCCTGAGGCTGGGCAGAGACTGGGACAAACTCCCTGATGCACGAAGGGGCACTGGACTTACCCTTGACAATCCTGTACCACACTCTCCCGTTAATGCCTTCGTCTGCATCGGTGGCTTTCACCTTCATGAGAAAAGCAGAGGAGTAGAGGTCAAAGGCAGAGAATTCCAGATTAGGATGAGTCCTCCTACCCTGCCGAAGCTGGACATCCTTCTCCTCCACCTGAGCGGGGGAGCTTACCAGATACAAAGCCAAGTAAGTTGCCCTGCCCTTGTCACTGGACAGCAGGGACAGTGGGCTCAGGAGCCCTTGGCTGCTGGATTCAGGTGGGAGCTGAGCCTCAGGACCACACCACAGATCCCACAGGTCTGTGTGCTGGAGGAGATGCCTCCATCAATCCTGCCCTGCCTTCCACTGCTTGTCCCAGTGGTGCTGCCGCCAGGGATGGAGCCTTGCTGGGATGATTCGTGCTGGGCAGGGGGAGCTGCTCCCATGCCTGGTGGGCAGCAAGCCCATGGCATCCTGGTGAGTCACCCAAGCAGCAGCACTTGGAAAAACTGCCAAAGGAATTGTGAATGCAACCAGCCCAGAGCATTCTTGTGAGCCCCTGAGCAGGAGTGGGAGCAGCCCTAGGCTCTGATGCACTGCACAGTCCTGGCACAGACCGAGTCTGCCATCCGCCCTGGGAAAACCAAGGCACGGGTCCCCTCTGGTGTCACTGAACCAGACTGCAGTGCTTTCCCTAAACCCCAGCCAGCAGTCTGCAGCTGGGAAGCAGGACCTGGCAGTGACCAGCAGAGCTTCCAGTCTAGCTGGCACTGGGCCCTTGCATCTTCTCTTGGAAAAACCCACTCCCCACAAAGCAACCAAAGCTCGACCGCAGCATGGCTGCTCACAAATCACCAGGGTGAGGATGCCAGGAATGCCTGAGCCTTTATTCTCTCCCTGCTTCCCTCTGCAAGGCGTCTTCCTACAATACCACCCAGCAGTTCCTTTTTCCTGGGAAGTTTTGTACCCAGATTTATGTAGGGAAGAGGAAAGGTTGCTGCAAAGGATGCACGTGCAGTGGGAACAGTGAGGGAATTCACCCCCAGCCCCACACAACGCTCACAGGAATCAAAGATGCTCCTCTGAAATGTGGTTTTGGGGTACCTTGAACTGCTCTTGCTCCTTTCCACCAAGCCCCCCAGCATCAGCAGAAAACTTGGAAAATACTGACCTCTATCTGGATTTCTCATCCCTGTGCCCACACATGCTCTTTTCCTCTGTCCCAGACCAGTTTATCTCTTGCTTGTGGCTTATTCCACGTTCCACCAAGAGCTTCCTTTCTCAGCAGGGAGTTCTCCCTCCCAGACCAGCTCTTTCACCTGCTGGGCTCCTGAGGCAGAGCTGGGCTGTCTCCTCTCCCATGGGGTGCACGGGCCCCACAACAGCAGGCAAGCGATGCCCAGGCAGACCAGCTGCCTTGGCACGGCACAGGGAAAAGCTATCATGTAGCCAGAGCAGGAAAACAAAGGGATGGGAGGCAAAACCTTTCAGCTTTTGGTGCCATTCCTTGCCCCACTGTGCCCAGGAGAGGGCATTTCAGGATGAGCCAACTGCACCTTGCAAACAGTCCTTGGGCCATCCTCTTCCCAGCTCACCCAAGCCTGAAGCTCTGGTACATAAACTAGGTGATACGGGTCATTTGTTTTTTATTAAAAATCGGGAGTTTGCACTAAAGCAGGGCGTGCTCCTGCCAACCCGCAGCCTGAGGAAAGCTTGGCTGCTGCTGGTTTGACCTGCTGAGGTCCCAAAGGAGAAGTGGTACTTTGACAAACTGTCCCAGCCTCAGGAAAACAATGGCACTGCAGGGCAAGCAGAGGGAGAAAAGCTCTTTCTGCTGCAGGTGGAAAGCACCTGGTGCAGCCAAGCTGAGCTCCAGCCTAATTTATCCCTCTGCTACGGGGTGGGCTGCAGGCACAGCCAGCCTGTCACAGCCCCATCTGGGGGAAAGGTGTCAGAAGAGGATGAGAAGGGGCAACAAAAGAAAGGGAAAAAAGTCGATCTTCTGGGAGCAGGCATGTGGAGGGCAGGTGCCAGCCCTCCCACCACGGGGGGCTCAGCCCACGATTTAGTCATCCTCCAGGGACAAATCCTGAGGAAACGCATCCCAGGGGGCTGGAGCCCAGCAGGGGACACAGGCCGGCAGGACGCAGCTCCGGGGCACCACAGAGCTGGCAAAGCTCGGGAAGGGGCTCGGGGCCCCTTGGCTTTGCTCGCCCAGGCTGTCCCCAGCCGGCCGCGCCCCTGTGCCACCCTCGCGAAGGGAGGAGGGGGCTGGCAGGCGGCAGAGCGCGGTGCGAGGCAAGGCGCCGGGAGAGCGGCCGGCACAGCCAGAGGTAGGGAGCCCAAAGCCCGCGGCAAAGCCCCTGAGGTCACCCCGGGGCTGAGCCGGAGCCCGGCTGCAGAGCTGCCTCCCTCGGCCTGGGGAGAGCGCTGGAGATGGGCGGGGATGCAGAGCTCGGGGTGGCACGGGCGCACATCCCTCCTCCCTTCCCAGCCGCGTTGCTCTGTCTCTCCCGGCGATGGGAGAGGGGCAAGGTCCTGTGGAGGCGGCTCTGCCGATTATCAGCGAGGCTGGTGGGGAGCAGCATCGCTCAGGGCCCGGGGGACCCAGGCAGCCGCGGGGCTGCTACTGCCCAGCATCACCTCCTCCTGCGAGCCCGTGGAAAGATTTAGTGCACTGGGAAAGGTTGGGGAGCTCCAGGAAAAGTGTTGCTAAGCAAGCTGGGGAGGGGAATAAGAGCTGTTTTTCATGGGAGCTGTGCCACTGGCAGTGCCTGAAAACAGGCTTTTCTTTGCAGGAGTTTGAGGAAAGGGAGGGAGAGCATACGGAAAAACTGCCGAGCTAGGCAGCTGGGCCAGGCCAGGGAGCAGTGCCTGGCGCTGGGCAGAATAACCCTCTCTGCTGCACGAGAATAATTCTTTTTTTTTTTTTCTACCATTCCGCCTTTCTCAGGGGCATTTTACCTCTTGCAATGTCTCTTTTTCCCCCTCTGATCCTCATCTGCCTCGCGGCCAATGCTGGAGCCCGAGTGCTCACGGGGATGTGTCAGATCGGGAGCTGATCAGGCAGGGATGAACCTCTGGGGAGGATTTCCAAGACAGGAAAATCTCTTTTAACCCACCAGGGTGAAGAATATGGAGCCTGGGTGGGACAGTGATGCTGGGAAGGGGCAATGCCATGAAAGCTCTGCCAGCTGAGCTGGGTGCGAGGAGAACCAGGGTGTGACTGAAAAAGCCTGGGAAAACATCGGTGTGATCCCTCCTGATGGGTTCCTATGGAACAATGTCAAGTGAATTTAAAAGACAAACTCTGCAGCCATGAGCAAGGGAGCAAAAACAACCCGAAGGAATTAAAGAGCCTGAAGGGATTGTCCACACCCCCTCGGCTGGCTCTCAAGGAACAATGCAAGGTCACCACGTGCAGTCGGTAAATGCCAGCTTTAAGGTAGCCCTGGAAACCTTGGTTCAGGCTGCCTGTGGTGGGGGACACGCTGCAGCCCTGCCTGCTGGCTCCCCTGCCCTGGGCAGCACAGAGGAGCCTGGCCATGGAGCAGGGGTTCTTGGGATTGCTGCTCTGTTCCCAAAGCTGAGGGGAAGGGATGGGGCTGGTTAAGGATAAAAAATTAAGGATAAATTTGCATTTGGGGTGAAGAGAGGAAAAAACATCACTGCGGAGGAGGTGACCAGAGCTCCATGTCTAGGACTGCCTGCAATGCACACAGGGGTTCACCCTCTCAAATGCTGACCCATTTGTTTTTTGCATTTCCCATTTTCCAGGCACAGACCTGGCTCTGACCCATGGAAACAGCACCATCTCCCCAAAGACCCCCAAGCTCTGAGCAGGCTGATACACCCTTAGTGATTAAAGCCATGCCACTGATGTCTGCTCTCCACTTTTTGGAATGTTTTATGGTGAATGTTTGGCTGTGCCTTACACACACCTGTGTCACTTTGGCATGGTGGCTGCAAGAGCAGACCCAGAGACCCTGGCAGCCCCTGCAGCCCTGCCTTTCCCCTCCTAAGATCTTGGTTTTAAATTGGCTCAATGCAAATCCCAGTTTAGCAGGAGATTGCCCAGCCACAGACCAGTGAGACAGCTCTCCCACATCTCCACAGGAAAATCAGCATAATAAAGCTTTACCTCCAGCACACAGGCTGGAGCACCAGGAGCATTGCAGAGGGTTGGCACAAACAGGATTTCCTCAGCCCTTGGCTTCTCATCTCCATCTGGAGAGATGCCAGCCTCTGGCACAGCCTGGCTGGGGCTGGGGATGTGCACGTGAGCAAAAAAGTGGCTGCAAAATGCTTTTGGGAGGATCTGACCCACTGGAGAAGGGAGGGGACCATCTCCACCAGGTGTTGGGTAAGAGCTGTCACTGCTAGCACTTCGGGAAACTGGTTTGCATCACCAGTGACATGTCTGAGCCTGAAAGCAGGTCAGCAAAATGCCTGCACGAGGATTTTTGGCATGAGTTAGGGTGAGGGTGTTACTCTTCACCACTGCAAAATAATAAAGTGCTAGTACAATACCACAGCTTGATTGGGGACTTTTCAGGGCACAGGCTCAAACAACTGTCCAATTTCTTTGGGAGAATAATGACAAAAACCCCAAATGACAGCCAATTCAACAAACTCACATTTCTGGGGAACAGAGGAGAACCAAACCTCAGCAGCTTAGGGGGAGGATTTTGAGCTTTCCGTAGTACATGGATATTTATCTCTTCCAGAAAATCTTCATGCAATGCGTGTGTGCTCCCTGCAAGTGTCCCCCAGAGGCCGTGGCAGAAATAGTGGTAGATTTCTTTGCCAGGTGGTTTTGCACTTCACTTCAGGGTGGTACTTTGCAAGTGTAAACCCCACCTCTGTGCTTTGCCTCCTGGCAAAGCTGATGGACACCTCCTGTCCCCCTGTGCCACTGAGAACATGGCTGGGAGAATCTTGGGTATGAAGAATCCATCAGTTTAACCAGAGGGTGGCTGTCTGTCCAGCTCCCACGTGGTAATTGCCTGTGCCACTTCTCTGTATCACCTTGCAGGGAAGATGAGCACAGAGGACTCTGGCAATGGGACCTCCCCGACCCCACCTCTCCTTCTGGAGCCAGTGCCACCCAGTGCCACATCCCCTGAGGTGACAGACTGGCTGCTCATCATCGTTGGGCTGGTCTGCATCTTCCTGGTCCTGGCCACCCTCCTCGCCTTCGTCACCCTCTGCAAGGTGGCGGCGCCGGGCCGGTCCCTCTCCGGCCCCCGGGAGTGCCTGCCCCACCACCCCGTGGATGCCAGCCAGCCCCAGCTGAGGCTCTGGAAGCGCCTGGGCTCCCTGAGGTGCTCCATCAGCAGCTTCAGGAGGAGCCAGCTGCTGTCTCAGGGCCCGCTGGCCTGTCCCAGAGGCTTCTCCGCCAGCCAGGACTGGGACATCATGGAGTCCACCAAAATGTGACCTTGCCCTGCTACTCTTTTCCAAGCTTTTGGCTCACTTCTCAAGCGTTCCTTGGTATCCTGAGACCCTTTGAGAAACTCATTTCCAGGCAGTGGCTCTGTGAGGTGACAGGAGATTTTGCAACGTCAGATTCCCAAATGCTTTCCAGGTTACGGCTTCCTGCCAGGGAAGGTGGAGGCATCCAAGCTACACCCACGCACAGCTACCACCCGGTGGTCCAAAAAAATCCTGCTGCTTCATTTCTTTTGGAGCACATTGTGCAACTTGGGCTCCACCTGAACAAACAGCCTGGAAGAGAGTGGGAGCACCCTGGCTACCTGAAGAGAGGCAGCCCAGGGCAAAGCTGCTCCACAGAAAGCAATCCTCAGTGGAAGCTTCCCCCCGAGCAGGTGAGGGAAGCTCTTGACCCCACGTGCTGCCTGGTCCCTCACCCTCCTCCATGCAGTGAGCTGTGGGTTGCTGTGGTCAGTGCATTCCCATTCCTGCTCTTTGGCCCTGCTCTGCCTGGTTTTGGGAGAAAGGGATGGGGAAACATTCAGAAACTCTCCTGCTGCCCTGGGGATATGGGGATGCATTTGAAAGGAGAGACCTTCGGTACAAATGGTTCACACTGAAGGTGTAAATTAAACTAAAGCTGGGTGATGGCTCATTTGTGTTTCTCTTCCATGCTATTCTGTGGAAAAACAACTTCCCCCAATTACTTCCTCTCCTTTGCCATGGACTTCCAAGGGCATCCCCATCTTTTGGGAAGTGGGTTCTAAGAAAGGGCACTTTGCTGCCAGTCAGACTCGAGTTCCCTCCCTTCCTCCAGTTTGCCACATCGGCTCAATTTTAGGATTCCTGTGCAGGGACACAGCTCCATCCTGGGATCGCAAACTGATGCCTGATCCCAGAGAGATCAGGTACACCGTGCCATGGCACAACAGGTGATGAGGAACCACAGGATCCCTTGGGAGCAGACACAGGCTCCCAGCAAACCTTTGTTGCAGGAGGCAAAAGGCTCCTTTCTTCTCTGCCGGTGACTCATCCTGCCTGCCACAGCCAGGGACAAAGCTGTCCCTTTCCCGGTGCCGGCAGAGGTATTGAAGGCAGGAGGAGCCTTCCCAGGGCCCTCTGCAAAGAGCCTTTGGTGCCCGCTCCAGAAGAGCCCTGGGTTTGAAGGGGTGGTGGAAGCTTGTGTGAATGCCTGCATTCATTCCGTGCTCACTGAGCCATTCAGCTCTGCCCACCGCTCCCTCAAAGAGGAACAAAATTGAAAGCAAACTCCAAAGGCTTTTCTCCCTCTCCGAGCGTTTCCCCCCCTCTCCGAGCATCTCTTTGCAGGCACTCTTCTCCCTTCCCATGGGGAGCTCTGCTTGGGAGGAGGGAGAAAGCAGGGATGTAGCCAAAGTGGCCTCGCCAGCACAGGGCTTGGCTCTTCTCCTCTCAGCCCCTGCAGAAATGGGGTGAGTTTCTTAATTTTCCCTTTTCTTTGCTGCCTTCTCCCTGGCATGCACAGCCTGGACTGGCAGAGGAGCGGATGAGCAAGAACGCATCTCACCCTGCCCGGGGGAAAACACAGGGAGAGAAAATCTCTGCCCTGGCCTTCCAGCAGCTCCTGGTCAGGCACAGTTGGTGGGGGCCTCCCACCTCCCACCCCAGGGTCCCAGGGAAGGGCCACGTGCCTGCACGATGCTGCTGGCAGGCGGGATGTCCTCGGGGACGCTGACTTCATAGCTGCTCTGCAGGAAGATGGGTCTGTTGTCGTTGACATCCAGCACAGTCACGTACACCGTGGCAGTCCCGGTGCGCCGGTTCCCCGCGGGGCCATTGTCTGTAGGGACAGAAAGGTGAGGGAGGGAGTTCACTCACCTCCTCTTTGCACAGGTGGTGCTCAGCCCGTGGCTGCTCAAATAACAGGATTGAGATTTCTAAACTAAAACATTTCATCTTTTTGCAGCTTTCAAATCCCACGTGGAACCATGAGTTTCTGGTTTTTGTTTTTCCCTTCCTGTTTTGAAAGAAAAAGTCAAACCACTCCCAAGCTCTGCCATGGAGCCCAGTGAGGCTGGAAATGCAACTGATCATTAGAGAGGATTTGCAATTCCATACACCAAGTGAAGGGACCGCTGGAGCCAGGGATTTGGGAGATGAAGACAGCCTGATGAATCTTCCATAGCTGCAGCTCAGCTCACAGTCAAAGAGCACCAGGATGGGTTGATGTTCAGTAGACAAGGACATGGCAGCACAGCTCTCGGATTTGCCAGGAAGAATGAGGCACTGGGAAGCAGGCATTGGGGCTGGATTTTTCAACGTGCCTGATTTGTAGGGAGCACTAAACCCACCCATCTGGGAGCCTGTGGGACCTGGGAAAACACAGGCAGTGTGATCCCATGGGAAGGGCACCCTTTGCCCTTTGGGATCCAGTCCTGTGTGCCCAGGCAGTGAAGCATCCCTGCTGCAGCCCCTGTGGCACCTGCAATGCTGTGCCCCCAGCATTTCTGACCAGGCCACTTACTTCTCCTTTCAAAAGGGACATCCAAGTCCTCTGTGAACAGGCACATCATTATAAAGCTCTGGGGATGACAGCCAAGCTGAGTTGGGCACATGGACCCTCTGCCTGTGCCAGGTGGCTCAGGGTTAATCAGCAGCCACAGAGCCAAGGGCTGGCATGGCAGGAGGGGAACGATGCTGTGGCGTTGGCATTTTTGAGTAGAGTGCTGCCCTGGCCAGTGTGGAACCTCTCAGGAACAGGGGACCTGCCTTCCCTAGGTGAAAGGGAGAGCACCTCAGAGGTTGCTGCCCCTCTGACAAACTTGCAAGGCAGCTTGAAATGTGCAAGGTCACCACAGGTGGCTGTGTGGCAGTGGGATCCCTGGGAAGTCCTTACCAATGGCCTCCAGGATCAGTGTGTAGGATGCCACGGTCTCCCTGTCCAGACTCACGACTGTCCTGACCACCCCGTCCCTGAAGCCGACGCTGAATTTGCCATCCTGGTTCCCACCTGCAGCAAAGCACAAGTAGAACAGAAATTTGGAATGGGTTGGGTTGGGATGGGAGGGACTCTAAAGATTATCCTATTCCAACACCTCATTGTGGGCAGGGACACCCACTAGACCAGGCTGCTCCAAGCTCTGTCTAAGCTGGCCTTGAACACCTCCAGGGATGAAGCATCCACTACTTCCCTGGACAGCCTGTCCTAACACCTGGCTACCCTTTCAGTGAAGAAATTTCTCCCAATATCTAATCTGAACCTTCCCTGGTGCAGCTTGAGGCCACTTCCTCAGATACTGTGGCCTGGGCATAGGGTCAGCCCAGCTGTGCAAGGACGTTTTGTACCTTGTCCCTGGCAGAGCACCTTCCCTCTGCCTCACGGCACAGGAAAAATCCAATGGCCATAGGAAAAGCTGGATCATTTCCTGAATGCTTTGAAGCAAACTGGGGTAACTTTGCATGTGACCCATGGTACCTGTGGGACAACACACCCTGTTTCACCTATGGAGAGGCAGGAGAGGCCAGAACAGCAGGCTGCTATTGTGGGAAAAATGACTCTCTGGTGACACTTCTGTTTTTACCCTCTTCCTGAGGGTTCAGTGTGCAGTTTGCAAGTCAAACCGTGGCCAGGGGATTCCCCAGCCTCCTGCAGGTGCTGCAGCTGTGGGGCGAGCAGGGCACTGCCTGGGTGGCACTGCTGCCCACCCAACCCCACCTGCCCACAGGGCTACGAAAATGCCCCAAAATTCCATTTATGCATTCCAACCATAAACAGTGCTGAAAGCCACCCCAGCCCTTGCTCCCTAGCCGTGTTCTGCCCATCCTCAGGCTTTTCCAGGGGCAGCAGAGTGGTCAGCGTGGCCGGGAGCCAGGCGGGGCCGTTCAGCAGAGGGCGATGCCGGACAAGGTTTGGAGGGGCTGGGAACGGCAGAGCTGAGTGCAGAACACCCTGGCCGAGATCTGGGGCAGCCTGTGCCTTCCTGCAACCCAAGTTCCTGCTCTGGCATGGGGCTCACACCTGTGATGAAGTAGCTGAGCTCAGCGTTCAGCCCGATGTCGGCATCCGTGCAGTTGAGCCGGACCACTTTGAAATCCCGGGCCACGTCCTCGGGCAGGGACACGTTGTAGACAGCAGGGAAGAAGGTGGGGTTCTCGTCGTTCACGTCCAGAACTGAAAAGGGAGAGCAGAGCTGAGTGTCCTGCCAGGGCTGCCCCTCCTGCAGATGCCAGGCTGGGCTCCCAAACCTCCCGCCTGCTGCTCTCAGCAGCCCAGGGCATGCTCTGCCCGACTCTCCCTGCCATTTTGCAGTGGGGGTGCCTGCAGAGTGGCTGCAGGCTGTATTTGGTTGCCTCTGACACACACAGATCACCCTCCTCACGGGCAAAAAACCATTACGTCACTGAAATTCAAGTTACTATTTTCACCAAGCCTGTATCCATCCTCATTCAAAGCAATATCTGGGGCTTAAATATAAGCTCAGTATTTCCTGGGGTATGGCAGAGACCAGGAACTTCTTTTCCAAACTCAGGCCTGAGGACAATCCAGGGTCAGTTTTTTTTCCAGATGACGCTTATCCTTTTTCAGCACAAGACTTGCACGAAGCCAGTAAACAGCAAGGCATTAAATTAAAGGCAGGCCTCGCAATAAGGCTCCAGCTCTGAACTGGGATTGCGTGGGCTGTCCAGGCACGCAGCTGATGGGAATCACATGCCGAAGCAAAAGAAAAAGCAACACTGGGGATGGGGTTATGGAGAAAAAAAAAAAAGGTTAATTTTGGGGGCCCTGCCAGAAACACCACATTTTCTCCATCTCTGCAGTGTGTTGATAGCAGACACGGAGCCTGTGGGGACGGAGCCATCCCTATGGCACAAAGCCAGACCTGATCCTGTTTCCAGGCCTCAGTGAGTCTCCTACAGACACTGCCTTTCCTCCAGTGAGGTCTGACACCGTGGGGGTCTTGCTGCACCCACCTTTGACAGTGAGGGTGCTGGTGGAGCTCTTGGCGGGCGTGCCGGCGTCGCTGGCCACCACCCGCAGGAAATACTCGGGGATCCTCTCCCTGTCCAGCACAGCTGTGGAGGTGACCAGCCCGCCGGTGCTGTTGATGAGGAAATCCATGCGGGGCATCCCCACCTGCATGCGGTACGACACCTGCCCGTTGGGGCCCTCGTCCAGGTCGATGGCCACCACCTGGTGGGGAGAGCACCCTGATCATCTCCTGGCCGTGGAAGTCATGGTACAGAAATCCCGAGTGCCTCTGGCCCCGGGGATGCTGGCAGGGATGAAATGGCCTTGGAGGATCCTCCCTAGCCGGGGTGAGCCCACGGAGTAAAGATGCACAACCCCTTCTGCATCCCCCCTGTTCCACTGCTAGGGGATGGCAAAGAGAAGGAGATGGAGAGGATGGAGGAGATGGAGAAGATGCGGAGAAGAGAGAGGATGAGCTGCTAGCCCGCTTTGCAGAAGCCATGGCAGCAGCTCCCAGCGTGAGGAATGGCAGCAGTGGGACACGCTCACCTGGAAGACAGAGGAGCCTGCGGGAAGGCCCTCGGCGATCTCAGCAACAAAGGGCAGGTTTTGGAAAGTGGGGTCATTGTCGTTCAGGTCCAGCAGGTTGACAAAAACTGTGGCACTGCTGGTGGCTCTCAGGGGTGGCCTCCCACCTGTGGAGGCCAGGAATGGGGTTGCAAGGTAAATGCTTGAGCTGCTTCCACCCCTTCCCCTAAAAAGGAGCCCTCACCTGCTACACAGACAGGAGTGCAGGATGGGGTTATGGACCTGATTTGTCATGCATGATCTGCCACCAGTGGACACTTAGAATTCCAGAATGGTTTGGGTTGGAAGGGACCTTCGACATAACCTAATTCCGACCCTCTGCCATGGGCAGGGACAGCTTCCACTAGACCAAGCCCCATCCAATCTGGCGTGGGACACTCAGGATTAGAGCAGGCACAGCTTCTCTAGGCAGCCTCTCCCACCACCTTCTTAGTAAAGAATTTTCTCCCTACATCTAATCTCCACCTCTCCTCTTTTGGTTTAAAACCATTCCCCTTTGTCCTGAAAAGAAAGAATTATCTTTGTATATCTATCTTTTTTCCTATGAAAAGTTTCCCTATGGCAATATTTCCAGAGAAAAGCCCATCAGCTCTGTTTCCCTCACCTGCTCAATTGATTTTCTGGGATGGCAATGGAGCAGAGCTGAGGGGGAGGGAGAGTTCCTGCCTCTCAGGCACATTCTCAGGGCTGCTACATGAATGACTGCGCTCACATTTTGAGACGTTTTTAGTTTGTTTTAGCAGCAGGTTTAAAGCTACTCCCATTTCTTCGCCTCAAAAACACTCCTGTTCAGAACAGGAGAGAAGAAAACAGAAGAGACTTTGCCATAAAGGCAAAATCAGGCTGGGGAAGGTTCAGCTCAGCAGCTGAAGCGGGCAGTGTGGGGTGGGAGCTTACAGTCGGTGACGGACACCACAATCCTGCGCATGAGCTGGGCCTCCTGGGCGTTGGGATTCTCCCGGTCCAGAAGCACGCCCGAGGTGCGGATCTTGCCTGTGGTGCTGTTGAGGCTGTAGAACTTGTTGGGAGGCCGGATGCTGTACACCACCGTGCCGTTCTCCCCCAGGTCCGGGTCCACAGCCACCACCTGCCGTGGGGGAACAGCACAAAATGACAGGAATTCACTCCCTGGGGAGTCCCCACGGGGAATTGCTGCTGTCGAGTTTGGCCTCCCTGCAGCAGCAGCAGCAAGGAGTTCTTCTTCCTCCACCCAGCTCTGTATTTTCATGACATTTGCAGGGATTTTGCACCCTCCAGACCTCTGCTGTGGTGTTAAATCTCCCCAAAATTGGCCTGTGAGCACAGGAGATAATGGCATGACAAGACACAAATGTGCAGCCATCAAACTGGATTTTCCACCTTTTGAATAACACCAGCTAAAAAAGAGGACCCTTTGGAAAAATAAAGTAAATGGGACAAAGAGGCACGCTGAGGAACTTGTGCTGCCACGTCAAGAATGCTGGGAATAATTCCTTGGTGGAGTTCTCCATGCCAGATATTTTGTGCTTTATTGCTCTCCCTGTGACCTTTTTAATTACAGGGGACATTTACGTTGAAAACCACCCCAATTTCACTGCCCTTATAACTTCCCCAGCTCCCGCTGCTCATCCTGCAGCTGAATTTACATCGGATCGGTGACAAAATAATTATTTTCCCAGCAACTAATTGGGTTGTCAAAGGCAAGATGACTTCAAGCTGGCACTGAACAGCAGGGCTGAAGGAGAGAAAACCACTGTGCTCTGGCTCGGGCAGCACTGCCAGACCCTTCTCCCCCTTCAAAAAAAGTCCCTTTTTTTTTTCTTTTTTTTCTTTTTTTTTTTTAGCCTTCCTCCTTATATGATTTTAGGGATTCTCTTCACTTTCCCCTCATTTATTTTCCATTTTGTTCCCGTCATTTCTCTCTTGGCATGATGGAATAGAAGCCTCCCCCTCTTCTTGTCTTTTATTTTACCAGAGGGACTTGAAAGGCTGTAAATCAAAGTCTCTCCGAGAGGTCCTTGAAGGAGGTCACAGGCAAGGCTAAGAAAAGGAGGATTTGGCCAAAATCCACACAATTTGGAGAGGAGAAAAAAAAAATCCCAGCAGGGAGAAGAAACACAGGGGATGGGCAGCAGCAGGGAAACTCAGGAGTAAGTTTTTAAATGGAATTCTGCAAGATGGCGCTGGACTGAAGGTGACACTGGTGACACCCGTTTGTAGGTGACCCCTTGCTCCAGCCAACCCTTGGTACAACCACCACCCTGCCTCACACATACCGTGGTGACATCTGAGTTGGGGGGGGTCATTTCCACCAGGTTAATGAAGTATGGCTCGTCCTTCCAGGTGGGGTAGTTGTCATTGATGTCCAGCAGCGTGATGTTCACCTGGGAGAGAGCAAGGAGGCAAAGCTGCTGCAGGAGGCACAGGCTCCTGAGGCGTGGAACGTCCCCTGGGTGTACCCAACGTGTGTTTCAGGCTGTGGCAGTCACCATCCCCCAGGGGATTTAATAGTTGTGGCACCTGGGGACATGGGTTAGTGCTGGGCTTGGCAGCGCTGAGGGAATGGCTGGACCCGGTCCTCTTAGAGACCTTTTCCAACCTGAATTATTCTATGGTTTTGTGATGCTGTGTTCACCCTCTGGAGGCAAAACCTGCAAGAAAATCAACATCCTGTAACTTTGCAGCCAAGGCTCCTCGGGCATAGCCAAACTGGGTTTTGTTCCCGTGTATTTACCACAGTTAAGAGCAAGCACAGGGCACAAGGTGTGTCTTCAAACAGCTCTTTCACTGGAAGGGAGAAGAAAATCAGTGGGGCAGAAGATGCAGTGGGAATGTGGCAGGAAGGAAAAGTCTGAGTGGCTGGTAAAAAGCGACAGAAAAAAAAAAAAACAAGAATGAATGAGAAATCAGGAGAGGCTATGGAACACAGGGGGTGGGAGATGTGAAGACAAGAGCAGGGGCGAGGATGGTGCCCTAAAGTGTTACCTGTCCTCATTTTCCGTGTGACAAATGGCATCCCAGTGACAGCAGTGAGCTTGTGGGCTGCATCTTGCTGCCTGGGAGTCTCTCACCTCCCCACCGCATCCATTTCTCCCCAGCCTGTGGGGCTCTACAGGTGGCAGAGGGAAAGGGTGCAGCTCCAGGGGAGCCCCTGGCAGCCCCCATCCCTCAGCAGGCCCTAGTGGAGGTTTTTCCTGGGATCTTCTCTGCTGCCACTCGCTGTGTCCCGCTGTCACACCAGGCTGAGCTGCTGGTGCCACCCCGTGGTAGAAGAGGCCAGTCTGGACACCTCGGTCTCCAGGGACAAGCCAAGGCACCATGCAGGTCCCTGGGGAAGATTGCTGGCCCACCCCTACTCCGAGCAGCTCGTGTGCTTTACATCACCTGGGGACCTTGCAAGGCCCCTGAATGGACCTTTATTCACAATCAAAAATTATTATTTTGAGTGCCAGGTGTACATCCCAGCAGATAAACTTACTCTGCTGCCCTAGTCTCACTGAGTTTTAATATTCTTTAACATTTTAAGGATCAGGAGGCACCTTCCCCCCCCCCCCCCCGCCCTTGTTTTGTCTTTTAACAAGGCTAATAAGAGAACACAATCCCATCTGGAGCCCCAAAGGAGATCTCAGCATTCCACACTCCATGCTGGTGCCCAGCCAAGGCCATCACTGGGAGGTTCCATAGGGAGCTTCCAGTCTGATGGCCCTTGGCAGGAGGGACAATTGTTTTAGGGCTGTTCCTCAGCACAACCACACATTTTTCTGCATCGCCTTGTGTTCTGTGGGGCATCTCTCCTGCAACCCCAATGAGCATCCCAGGAGCATCCAAATGAATGAAATGTCCAAAGAAATGTGATGCCATAAGCAGTGAGAGAGAATAATGGAATAGCTAGGGTTGGAAAAGACCTTTAAGGTCATCAAGTGCACCAAGGATTGGCTTTTGATCTCCTGGTATTTCCTGTTGGCTTTGCCAACATAGGGGTTCCCTGATGCCTGAAAAGGGCAAGGCAAAGCACAAGGCTTCAAGGTGCAGCTCTACCACAACCTTCCCAGGAGCACAGGCATTCCAGACTGGCTGGAAGCCCTTGAGCCAGGCCTCGTGGAATAATCACTGTACCTGCAGGCTCTCCGAGTAAGCCCCTTCTCAAGAGAACAAAGGGAGCTGAACAAAGGGAGCTTTCTGCAGGTCAAATAGGTCTCATTACCACATCCACAGGCTCTGGAAAGTCAAGTGGCTCCTGTGTGAGTGGTTTTCCAGGAAAGCAAGCTGATTTCAAGCTCACACCACCCGGGCAGTCATTCTGGGAGCCACAGCAGGGGTGGCGTGGAGGGCAGGAGCCATTGTGTGCTCTTCACACAGCGAAAATGAAACATTACAGCTCTCCACAGTCCCGGGTGGGCACCGGTGGCTCAGGGAGATGGGAATTCTTCCCACACTCACCATAGCAATGCCTGTCTTCTGATGGTGCCCCACGCCTCCATCCACTGCCCGGACAATGAGGATGTACTCGGATTTGGCCTCCCGGTCCAGCAAAGATGTTGTGGTGATCTCTCCTGCAGCCACAGGAAATGACAAGGTTAAAAAAGAAATAGTTAAAACCAAGGTCAGGATAATACACAAATGGGCCCTTTTTTGGATCCAAAAGCAGCTTTCTTGGATCAGGCAGCTCCTGAACTAACAGGAACCCTCACAGCCAAGGCTTTCCTTAGGCTGAGGAGCTGAGTTTCCACAGATGCCTCTGCTGAAGCTGGAGCTCTCAGGTTGGCTGAGCAAATGGTAGTGCCTGAAATCTGGTGAATCCCTCAAACTGAGGGAGTCCTAAGCAGGCTGACTGGGGGAGAGGAGAGAAGGGTGAGGGTGAAAGAGAGAGCTGAAAAGAAAAGGGCAGAGCAAGTCCAGAGGCTCACCTGAGCGAGCATTGATCCGAAAATGCGAGGAGCCTTCCAGGGAGTAGATGATTGACTCCTGCCCATACTCCCTGGACCGGTCCATGTCGGTGGCATTGAGAAACAGCACTGTGGCTCCTTGGGGGAGGCAGAAATGAGGACTGGGATGAGCCAGAACTGCCCTGTGCCCCTACACTGCTCCTGCAGGTCACCCAGACAGAAGGTCCCTTCTCCTGCACATGCACAAAGTGTCCAAACCCCCAGGCCCCACAGCTATGAGACTTTACCTCCCCAAAAGGGATCACCCACCCCATTCAGGCCCTCCTGGGAGCCCAGGGAAGGAGCAGGGGTGTGTCCTGTACCTGCCATAATGTCCTCCATGACAGTTATCACATAGGAGGGCTTGCTGAACGTGGGGGGATTGTCGTTTTCATCCTGAAGCAAAGAGAAAGTCGAGAGGCTGGTTGGGAAAAAGGCAAAATGGTCAAGCAGCTCCAAGAGTCTGTTATGGGGATGCTCCTGGGTGGCTGCATCTCAAGGTGGGACCCGTTTAAGATGCCAACCAGGGGAAGGGGGCCCTGGGGGATGAGGCATGGGGGGCTGAGCTCAGGGTTTCACTGTGGAGGTGGCTGAGGCTGAGGGGAGATGACTGCTCTGTGAGCCCTGCAGTGGGGATGGTACTGACTACCCCATCACCTCATGAGCCAGCACGGGGCTGAGGAACCACCACCACGGACAGAGGAGCATCCTCTGAGCTGCTCCTGACTCTGCCATAAGCCTGGAAAGCCTCAGGCACCACATGAAGCACCACATGAAGCACCACATGAAGCACCACATGAAGCATCGTGCACAGACCTGATCCTCTCTCCCTGCAGAGTACAGGGGTGGCTCAGTGCTCCAGGTCATCCTGGCCACAAGGTCATGAGGCAAACTGGACTGGCCAGGGGAACTCCTGAGTTTTGGATGCCTTCCTTCCAGAGGAGGAATGTTGTGGGTGCTTGCACAGAGGCCAGCCATAGCATTTTTTGGGGGGGAAAGCTGGTTTGCATACCAATGTGCTCCCTCCAAGCCCGTCTTTGCCAGGGACTATGGCCATCCTGGAGAAACCAGGCAGGAGCAGTTGCTTGCAACATACCTCAGAACAGATTTTGGACTGGTTTAAAGCTCCCCCAGGGGGCTTTAAGTGCTGTTTAAACATGGTTAAGAATCTGCCTTAAATGAACCAAACCCAACTGCCTATGGAGGGAAGGATGAAGCTGCCAGGACATTAAAACACTGTTATGGACCTCTCCATTTCCCTGGGGCTGCCCTGGAGATGATTTCTACCTGAAGACCACCAATGGACCTGCAGGCTCAGCTGCTCCTGCTGCCACCGAACCTGAGATTTGAAGCAATTTCACGTGCCAACGATGCCCATCATGCTGCAATTAAATTGCCAGCCCCTGCTTTAGTTTCTGTAAGCAGGTGGTCTTTAATCAGCTTTTGAGTCACTCAGCTTTGCTGGCATGTCCTCTGAGGGTAATGAGGAACTTGCTGCCTGTCCTGGCATCATCCCTCCTCCTCCTCCTCCTTCTCCCAAGGATCGGTGAGGCTCATCCAGGCCAAACCCCAGAGGCCTGGGCAGGTTAAAGGCAAGGGAGAGGCTGAGTGCAGCTGGATGGGGCTGAGCTGGGGCTCCAGCTGGGTGGACATGAGCCAGAGCAGATGCTGTGTGCTGTCATTAATGTTCCTGAGATCATCAGGCCATGCTCAGCAAGGCCACGGCCCGGCAAGCCTAGTCCCAAGGAGGCAGAGTTTGCTTCTGGCTGGCTTTCCATCTGGCCAGGGCTGGTCTGCACCTGCCTTCTACTCGAGAAGGACATTTCCCACTTCAGCCACAGGAGCTCCAAAGCTCCCCATAGTACCTGCAGCGGTGCCAGACAGAACCTGGCACTCTTCCTCTCCCACAGAAGACAAATCCACCTAACCAGCTAAAACCAGCTTCCTATGCTCTACTGACCCTCAGCCTTCCTCCCTACACCTTCACCCTCGGACAGCCACTGTATCATAGAATCTGAGAATTGGGTTGGAACGGACATTAAAGCTCAGACAGTTCCCACAGGCAGGGACATCTTCCACTATCCTAGGTCGCTCCCAGCCCCATTCAATCTGGTCTTTAACACTGCCAGGGACCCAGGGGCACACAGAGCTCCTCTCAGCAGCCTGTGCCAGGGCCTCACCACTCTCACAGAGAAGAATTTCTTCCCAAAATCCCACCTAAACCTCCCTTCTCCTCCAGTCTGAAGCTGATCCCCCTTGCCCTATCTCTCCAGGCCATCTCCAAGGATGCTGAGCGTGGCCCACGCTCACACCAAGCACACAAGCCCTCTCCTCCAGGCACAGGCACGCCGTGAGCTGCTGGCTCATCGCCCTGAGCAGGGCATCAGTGGCAGGGAGTGAGGCAGAAACTTATTAGCAGTGCTATTTCCTGGGATCCTGGCACGGCGCGCACTATTAGTTCTGACTCGGCGCTCCCTCTACAAAAGCGTATTGTCCCCTAATGGGAAATCTACAAGGCGAGTTTGACTTCTTTATTAAAAACCAACAACCAAAGGATGAAAAAAAATCACCTCCCTCCACACTCGCTCTGGTTCTGCCTTCTCACAGCTCTTGTTCCTCAAGTGCTGTCACAAAACACTTCCCCCTCATTTTCTTCCTAGTTTTTGGCTTTTATTTCTTTTCTTTTTCCAACTGAGAGAAATTCCCTTTGGTTGAGAGTGGGAAAAGTGACAGCTACTTAAACCCTGCCAGCATACAGACCCAACCCGGGGAGATGACCCACTCAAGTGTGGTCTTGAAAAAGAGGTGTTTATGCTGTCGAAAGCCCAGTGTGGGAAGGATGTATTTAACCACCACCAACTCCCTGGGCACTCCTTGCTCCCCCTCTCTCGAGCATGGTGAGGGATCTGAAGGAGAGACATGCTCATGGGACTTCATTCCCATCTCACAGCATCGTTGGATTTATCTCCTCCACCTTCCCAGACTGACGCTGCCGCCAGCGTGGCAGAGATCCCACAGTTGCGAGACTGACACATTATCAACCCAACTGTCTCCATCACTGACACATCCCTGCAGACACCCTCAAACCACAATGTGCCTCAAAGTGACATGCTGATCTGATCTTCCCGAGGAACGCTGCGCTGCTCTGCGCCTCCCAGCAGAAACCCCTCCTCCAGAGGGATTTCCACACCGCTCCTGCTCTGCTCCTCACCCCGTGGTTAGCTGTGGCATGAGACACGTACGACACACACACGGGACATGTGTAATAGGAATCCACTCATACACCTCCTCCATGGGGTGGGACAGTCTTGCTGGGTTATTGATGGATTAATAGCCCTGCTCTGGAGCAATTGCAGGGCAAGCACGAGGGGAATGCAGGCACTGTACTTACAAACACCTCGATGGTGACGGGGACGGTGCTGTTGAGCGGCGGGTTGCCGGCGTCCTTGGCCATCACCGTCAGGTAGATGACCCCGTTGGCCACCTGCTCGTAGTCCAAGGGGTGGTTCACGCTGATCACTGGAAGGATGCAGAGTGAGGGGTCAGGGAGCAGGATGTGGCAGGCTCAGGGGTGCCCCTGTGGTGCCAGGACCAGCACCTACCTCCGTACCCTTCTGACACCGTGATGTCGAAGTAGTCGCGGAAGGCAGACGCCTGCACGATGCTGTAGGAGATCTGGTTGTTTGGAGGGGAGTCCTCATCAGATGCCTAAGGTGTGAGCAGAGGGAATATGTGGGCATGGGAGCTGTGCCAGGGAGAGCTGAGGGGACGGGAGGTGTAGGCTGGGCCCAAGGAGACTGTAAGAGTGATGGAGGGAGCTGTGCCCATCAGGAGCCCTGAGGGAATCTGTAATCCAGCCTCCTCTCACCTGCTTCTCTCATGCAAGAAGGAAACTGGTTGTTGGCACCTGCTTTGGAAGTTAAACCCATCGCAGGCACTGATCATTTTAAACTGACAGAGGGGGGGTTTAGATTAGATATCAGGTAGAAATTCTCCCCTGTGAGGGTGGTGATGCCTTGGCACAGGTTGCCCAGAGAAGATGTGGCTGCCCCATCCCTGGAAGCGTTCAAGGCCAGGCTGAATGGGGCTTGGAGCAACTTGGTCTTCTGGAGGATGTCCCCAGCCATGGCAGGGTGCTGGAACTGTCTGAGCTCTCCCTTGCAACCCAAACCATCCTGTGATTCTAACCCACTCCTGTCTCCCTCCTGCACATCCCAAGTGGAGGAGCCACAGCAGTCCCTCACCCGGAGCCGGACCACCTGGGTGACGGAGGGCTCGTTCTCCCGCAGGGCCCCCAAGTAGGCTTCCTTCTGGAAGGTGGGGACATTGTCATTGACGTCGAGGACGTTGATCCTGACGCGCCCCGTCGTCTCCTCCCCGCCGCCGTCGCGGGCGATGACGGTCAGGGTGTAGCGCTGCGTGGTCTCAAAGTCCAGCCGAGCTGTCAGGATGATCACACCCGTGTCCTTGTCCAGGGAGAAGCTGAGGGGACAGCAAAGGAAGGGGAAAAATCCTTGGTGACCACACACTGGAGAGGCAGCAGCCTGACAGCGTGACGTTCATGATTTTTTTCTGCAGGATATTAGGTCCCAGAACACCTTCAAGAGCTCCATACAGCTGAGCAGTGAGCAACCCTCAGTGCTGCTCCAGAGGCAGAGAAAATGGGTGCAGAGGCCCACAGACCTGCTCTGCTGGGCAGCCCATGTGTCTTCCCCAACTTTCCACCACAGGTGTTGCTCCAGGGTTGACAACTCGCTGTGAAATCTTTTACTGGTCCCAAGCAATGCTGGTGCCTGCAGGTCCCACCTTGGCAAAGCAATTAAACATGCTGAGCACCAGGCATGTGCTGAGCTCACACCTCTGGGAGACAGCAGAGCCGGGGGATCATAGGGCATTTCTCAGGTAGGACATAACCAATGCCTTTCATGGCCTTGTGACTGCCTAGTGGGGTTAGAAGAGGATTTTGGAGGATCAAACTCCTGCCAGTCACACTTACCGGTCGGGGTCATCGCTGAAGAAATAACTCACTTTCCCATATGTGCCCACGTCATTGTCAGTTGCCTGGAAAACATAAAGTGTAATTAATAAATGAAGGTATTTATGGAAACTTTGCATTGAACACACCTCTGCAGACCTGCTGTGCTGCCATTTATCCCTCAGGAGCTTCAGGGCAGGGGCTGCTTGCACTCCCCTGCTCATCCCTGACTCCCAGCCTGCTCCAGCTAACAGCCCTCCATCAACATTCCTCAGCATCGCTCCCAAAATGTTTGGCAGTGGGAAATATTACACTTACTTGCTTCTCCTAACACACTAAGCCAGCCTGAGAAGCACATCTGAAATAAACATCTCCATGGATAATTCCTGAGGGCCACTCTTCCTGTCCCCATGACGGCAGAAAGCTGGGACTCTGCAGCCACAGCTCATATCCTTCCCTCTGCATTCTGGAGTTGTGTTGGGCTTGCAGGGGCTGGTTTTTGGTAGCAGGGGGCCACAGAGGTGACTTCTGTGAGAAGCTGCTGGAAGCTTCCACCATGTCTAGCAGAGCCAATCCCTGATGGCTCTGAAGATGGACATGCTGCTGGCCAAATATGGGCCAGTTAGAGATGATGGTAATGCCTCTGTGATGTCAGATTTAAGAAGAAAAGCAGCTGGAGGAGGTTGTGCTCCAGTGGAAGACCTGGTGGAGAGAAGGGGCTGGCTTCCAGGCTGGAGCAGCCTGCCCTTGAGGACTGCACCCCATGGAAGAGTGACCCACGCTGCAGCAGTTTGGGATGAAGTGTGCCCGTGGGAGTGACTCAGGTTGCAGCAGGTATGGTAGGAGTGCTGCCCATGGGATTTGGACCCATGCTAGAGAAGTTCTCAGAGAACTGTCCCCCGTAGGAGGGACCCCATGGTCTTACTGGGGAAGGACTGCTCTCCCTGAGCCAAGAAGAAGAAAACCTTAGACGATGAACTGATCCAAACCCCCACAGCTTATCCCCTGTGCTGTCACTGGGAAGGAGGGAGGGTTTGGGGAGAAGAAAAGGTGATTTATAACAGCTTATTTCACTTCTCAATATCCTCCTCTGATTTTGTTAGTAATAAACTCACTTTGTACCTCCCCTTGTAGTGTTTTCTCCCAGTCCTTATCCCAACCCATGAACCCTTCGTTAATTTTTTTTTTCTCTCCTCTGCCCAGCTGTGGCAGGGGAGGGTGAGTGAATGGCTTTCACGGTGCCAATGACAAGAGTAGAGGAATAAAAATCTCTCACATTTCAGAATGGCACCCCAGGTAAAAATACAGATCTGGAAAAGCAAGGAATAGTGATTTTGGTCTTGCTTTCCAAAAGGACAGCCCTTCTGGGGGTGCAATCTGCTGCATTCCCATGGATGGAGTGGCTCGGGATGCTGTGGGATGAATCCACTCCACCATCAGCTGCTGCAGCTGGAGCAGGCTGGTCACGGCTAAATGACCAGCACCTTCTGGGGAAGGTGTTCACAACTCACTGTGTCAGCTCTGGATGAGCAAAGCAAGATTTATTTGTGTTTCAAAGTCTTTGCTCTAATGAATATATAAAATATGCATGAGTGGCAGCAGGAAAAAGGAGCAGAAAATTTTATTTTTAGGTGAGGAAAGCGGAATGCAATCCCCAAAATATCCTTTTTCTCCCCCAGTATATTTTCTAAATTGAGTCCTGTCTGGATTACTTAGAGACCAACAGGTCTGTGAAGAAGCAGGGTCAAAGACACATTTTATGTCCAGATACCAGGAAAAGGCTGTATTTTAGGAGTGGCATGGAACACAGCTTGTTCCTGAAACCTTCCTGATTTATCAATGGCCTTGATTACCCTTGACAGCAGAGTAGGAGCTTGAACACAGCTTTACCCCATGTGCTGCTCCCCTGCCACACCACGAGGTGACAGAGAGCAAAAGGCAGGAAAACCAGACAGGATTATTTAAGTTTTTCTCCCCAGACACTTTCCCAGGCTGAGAAGTGAACTCCTGCTGCTTGGTTCCAGCCAAAGGGTGCTCTGGAGGATCCAGCCTTCCAGACCTACTGATTTTGCTGATTTTCCTCTCCACTGCTGCAATGCGATTTCCTTTCCGTGGCCATTGGAAGCATGTTGGATAAAATGAAACAAATCTGCTGAAATCTGCCTGGAGAGATGCCCAGAGAGTGAGCAGCACCCACTCCTGGGGGACAAGTCCTTCTGTGGTCCATCTTCCCTCCCAGAGGACATCCATGGAGGTGCTCCATCCCAGGCAGAGCATGGCAACTCTTCTATATGGAAACACTTGGAGAGAAGCGGGGCTCAACCCAGCATCTGCCCACACCAGCATCCATCAGCCAGCTCATTTTGGGGTTAATCCCCCATCCTAACACCTGCCACCAGACCCTTTTTTGGGTCCTCTCTCCCTGAAATCCTTGAGCGCTTTGAGCACCCTCAGCACTGCCAGCCCTCAACCTCTGGTCAGGATTTTTCCTATACATTTCTTCTGTGTCCACAACTGCTGTGAATCCCTCAGTTCCATTCATTCCTAAGTGGCTGGTGCGAGAGCAGCACCCAGAAAAGCATTTTCCATGCACCTGGATGGGCTGGTGATGAGATAATGATTTACAGGGGGTCTGACAGTACCAGAAAGCACGGGCAAAATGAATTCCCTTCATTTGGCCCCATACAATTGCACTCATAAGTGCTTATTGCAGTGACAGACAACACTGGGAAAGTGTAATTTTCTTCTGACGAGGGAAAAAAAAAAAGATAGGGAAGGAGGAAGGTTAAAAGAAGGTTAGCAAGGAGGGAATGGGAGCCCTGGGGAGAGGGGAGCCAGGAGGGCGGCTGGACCACAAGCTGTGATGACATCAAAAGTGCCAGTGAGGCAAAAAGCCCCTCTCCAGAGGAGCCAGGAGGACAGGCAGCCTGACTCTGCCCCATCCAGCACCTCACCAGCTAGGCTAATTAATGTCCCTGATTTACAGCAGGGAGGTGGAAGGTGAGGCCGGCTGGATGGCTTTTCTGGCAACTGAGCACCGTGGAGATAATGCTGGGCAATGGAGCAGGTTAGTTGAGCGTGACAGGGAACATGCTAAAAAAAAGCCAAACCACGCACGCTCAGCATATTTAATTTGGGATCTTCACCTGTTTCTGCATTACCAAGCTTTTTCCCCTCGAAGGGTAAAAAAGGATGCTCAGCTGCTCAAGCCCCTGGGCAGGCAACACACACTCCCTTTGAGAGCGACGCCGAGGGCTGCGAGAGAGCACACGCCTGCAGAACACCCCAAACCCCACCGAGCTGTCAGCAGTCCCAGGGTACCAGCTGTTTTCCTGCGGCTTTTCCCAATCACTGACTCATTTTCCCCCCCTGCATCCATCCCCACAGCCCAGGGAGGAAAGGCATCTGGCTGGAAGTTTCTCGGGGTTCCACCTGGAGAAGCAATCAAATGGCTTTTACGGCTCTCCTCTCCTGCTCGGAATATTAAAGCGGGATTTGCCCACTGGAGCCTGCAAAAGGGCAGGATGAAAATGCGGGTCCACATCTGTACTTTTATGAGCTGTCACCAGCACAGACCATTTCTAAAAATATCCCACATTTGTGCAGCTAAACTCTGGGACAGTGGCAAGAAGAGGAAGCCTGGATAACCCAAAGGATTAATTTGGTTTGCTGCAGCATGATGTGGGCACCCAGCACACAAATCGCACAAAAATACTCACGGCCTGACTCTCTGTCCATCTGCATCCCCCGAGCACAAATATTTGGGATGTCTCCTTTTGTCCTACCAAGGCTCATCATATCCACCCTTCCCCACCCGCAGGCCAGCAGAGCTGGAGACAAAAGCGAGGAGCTGGCAAGCAGCTCTGCTCTCTCCTGGGCAATTCTGCAGGAAAGGGCATGTCATCCAATTTGTTCAGGAAACAATAGCAATGTTTGACATGTCATCAGGATTGATGGAGCAGAAATTTACATGGGAGAATTCAGTTTTAAACAGCTCCATGGAGCTTCACCCGGTAATGGTTTCGACATTCATCATCCGCCAGACCCACTCAACGACTCCTTAAACTGCTGGAGATTAACTCCACTCGCAGCGGCTTCAGGGAGCACGGCAGGAGGAGTCAGCGAGGGCTCAAAGAACCAAGAGCCTTCGAGGTGGCTCAGATCCCCCACAGAGCCCCTGGGATGGCAGTCCTCCTCCCAAAACTGCTAGACAGGGATGAGCAGCTGGAAGTCGGTTGCAGGGTGAGCAGAGCTTATTGGAATGATGATCAGGGCTGCCATGTCCTGCCTGGCTGAAGAGCCAAACCCATCCCATCTTTCCCAACGGAGCAGGTCCCAGCTCTGTTTGTTCTCCTTCACCCTCTTTGTTTTCCCTCCCTTACATGCACAAAGCAGGAAATAAAAATTGATGGGGAACAAATTGCTTTGGCCAGGAGCTCTCTGCTTAAAAGAGTTGTGGCAGGAAAGCAATTACAGGACGTCAAAAAGCTGTCAGGCTACTGGAGTGACCGGGCAGAGCCTGTCCCTGCCTGCTCTCCAGGCTTCCTCCAGCAAGCTGCCTGTGGCTTGGGAAAGCAAACAGAAGGAGGATTCCCATCTGCTTCCTAAGTTTTTTTTGGGGTTTTTTTTTTTGTTTGTTTGTTTGTTTTCTAGGAAAGTGAGGCAGATCTAGTTGCTGCTTGGGGCTGACTGGGCAGCCATGGGCCACTCAGACTGTGGTACAGGAATTCCAGGATGGGAAGCCATGCCCTGGCATCCAACTGATTTTTGGAGCCACCAAAACCTGCATGTATTAAGTAGGCAGCCATCCAAACATCCCTTCCTCAAGGCAGCCTCAGGTCCCAGGGGAATAACAGTTAACTGCTGGCAGCCACTGGGATTGGGATTTGATTTTGATTTGGAGGCGACAAATGTGAAGGGCCAAGGGCTTCCATGAGATGCAATCACCGGGCTGCAAAAGCCGAATGGAAAACCAATGGAAAACCTACTTAAAGTTATTACGGAATGACTTTAGTTGGAAAACAGCTCTTTTGTCAGCATTGCCTGGCCCGGCCGCGTTCCCCCCAGGCTTTTACAGAGAGGCTGCCCGGCGGGAGGTGGCAATCAGAGCCGCTGGCTGGCTGGCACGGGAGCCCGGTGGCTCCAGTGATTAGCTGGGAAAGAGGGAGTGGGGAATCAAGGCAATGCCGGGCTGCCACCGCTTCCCCAGCGGCTCCAAAGCCTGCCCAGGGCCAGCCGGCTCAATCGGCGCTAATGACCCCGGAGGGCTGCGCTGAACCCGGCTAGGGGGGAAAAATAGTCAATCAACCCCCCTGGGAATGGCAGAGCTTTTCCTCACCTCTTCTGCCAGCCACCAGGGAAAACAAGAGCCTTCCTGATTGTGTTTTATAACAGCAGCCCCTGCAACATCAGCTCCACACAGGCAAGGTTAACACTTGCCTGGGCAGCCCTGATTTAGCGGGCAGTGATTTACTGCAGCCAGGCTGCTGGAATGGCTGGAAACTGGGCTTTAAAACACCAAGTGACAGAAGATGGCCCAAAAGTGAGATAAACACGCTCTTCCAACATGAGCTTTCACTGGTGACACCCAAGACCATTTAAATGCCCACGGGTTTTGCTGGAGCTGGGTGCAAGTCCTCTACTAATGAACCGCATTGATTTCATATTCCCCCGTTGTCCACCTAAATGGCAAGTGGCACAACTCAGCGATTAAATAACCCCACAACTGCCTGGCCTGACATCTCAATCACTTCGCTGTTGGGTCTCTAATGAATTTTACAGCCCAGCAAAATAGAAGAAATTAAGGTCAAAGTCTGGTGGAAGAAATATAAATTCTCAATGATCACTAAAGTGTTTGCAAGTGCTCTGGGAAGCCAATCACTCCACCCACCATCTGCAACTGCACCTCGTGCAGGTGAGAGGCCCAGCAGGCACAGGAGGGTTAAAACAGAGGAGGAGGGATGGGCTGAACAGTTCCTTGCCATGAGGCGGACATGAACATGTTGCATCCCAGCCTGGAGAAAGGGAATGGCAAAACCCAACTGATTTTCACATCTAATGGCTCCCAAACACCCAGTTCAGGCAAATTACCCTCCTCTTCAACACCAACCTCAGCAAGTCAGCAGCACCAGGGGCAGCTCAAGGTCATCTGCCCAGGGGTAACACTGCCCGTGTCACAGTGTCACTCAGCCAACAGCAGCCCCTAGGTGCTGATTCCCATGGGAGCCCTTTGCTCGGGGAAACAGCCTTGGATGCTTTGGGAGAGACGTGGGGGCTGAGGACAGCTTTAAAAACAGATTAAAATCACAGGAGTGTTGGCTCTATAGGAACTCTGTGGGTGTAAAAACATGAGGAGTCTGGGAGAGGATGTATCAAGGTGAAGACAGTGATGGCCCTAAAGGGACTGCTGAGAAGGAGGTGTGAGGCCAGGGTGTTCACATGGCAAAGAGCATCACCTTAGGAACACCTCTCCCTTGAACTCTCAGCCACAACCCAAATCACCAGGCAAAGCCAGCAGCAAAGGGAAACCATCCAACCTCATCTCCTACTGGGAACAGTGGGAGGCATGGGGGGAATCCTGCTGCCTGGCTTGTGTAATTTGGACAGGAGCAGGGCTGCATTTGCTTCCTGATTTTCTTTCCCCTCTCACAGGCTGAATTGTTGGGATTTTTTTTTTTTTTTTTTTTTTTTTTTTGGTTGGACAGGAGGAAGGGGCCAGGCTGTGATTTTGTTTTGTTTTCCCACCTCTGCTCTAGCTGTGCATTTTTCCTGACAGCTCCATCAGGACAGGGAGAGGCTGCACAAGCTGCAATAAGTCTCTCTCTCTCTCTCTCTCTCTTTCTCTATCCTCAGCTCTCGGGCTGTCATGATTCCTATTCCACCCCATTTCAGTCTCACGGATTGATATTTAGATTAAAGAGATAAACACAGCCAAAGAGCACTGGGCCCTGACAGAAAGACGAAGACTTCAGATCTGTCAATCATGCCTGGTAATTCCCTCCTCCCCTTCCCTTTATTTACAGAGCTGGCTTGATAAGAATATTTAATGGGAACAAGGAGTGCAAGCATATTTTTATACTTGTAAAAACCCAAGGAGCACGCAGGAAGAAGCCAAGCCATTCATGTTTAACTTTCCAGGCAATTTGGAATCATCTGCTTTGATTATTTAACTCTTTACTGTTTCTTGTGTTTGCAGTTTTTCTCTTCTCTTGCAGATAAAGGATTCAATTTTCTTTTAAGCGGCAGGGAAATTGGAAGAGATTTTGTTCTGTTTAAGCACAGCTGGAGATGGAGCACTGGGGAGGGGGGGATTGAGAACAACAAGATCAATTAAGATGCTGACAGGGAGGGAGAGCTGTGTGGGCCACAGGTGGGGAGAAGGGCTGGAAGAAAGGACAAAGCCCAGGCTTGGAGGACATCAGAAACGTCCAGCTGAGAGTTCTCCAGCCTCCACGAGCTGCTGCTGAGCCATGCTTTCATATTCCCACCAGTGCCCTCTGAACACCCTCCTGCTTTCTTAGATCCTCTCCGCATGTCTGAGCTTCTGCCATACCCAGCTTGCCCCGAACATTTGGCTGGCAGTCCCCAGTTATCAGCCCCCTGTCCATTCCTCCTCTGCAGCAAGGACTTTCCAAGACATTTTCCATCCACATAAAGCAGAAGGAAAGGAGGAAGCTGGGCTGGGAGTCCTCCCAGTGTTTCCCCACCCTGTACTTCCATAACCCATGCGAGAAGGTAGAGGAGGTGCAAGGTGCTCCTAATGTAGGTGTGGCAGGTGAGTCCCCACAGAACAGGGCACAATCTCAACCCCCTGAGCAAAATGTGGAGGGTCAGTCAGCTGGAAAAGGTTGAGAAGCCCTGTGCTGTCCTCACGGGACCAGCCCTTGCCAACCATCATCAGACGATGGGCTGCACCGGTCTCTAATGCTGGGAGAGGACCCCAGTTGCCACTGAAGGGACAGGGAATGGTTTATCCCATGCCAATTCCCCATGGAAGATCCTTGGATGCCTTTTTATCCATCCATTGACGTGTAAGGTGAGCCCCCCACCCACCACTGCTACTGCCTTTGATCCCCATCTGCTTCTGCCCCCCTGCATTTATTTGTTCTTAAAAAAACAGGGAAAAAAAAAGCTTTGGAGATCACCAAGAAACAACAGACAGAGGCAGCTCCACAGGTGTTGGGGGATAGAGGGCCACAGGGATGTAGGATGCAGGGTGGGGTGAATCCTGAAGGGAACCAGAAGAACTCCTAAGGGCTTGCAGAGCTTCATTCCACCCACGTCAGTACTTGGAATAGGACAAAGCCAGAGGGATGCAACTCTCTGGGCACCCCACAGTAGCTCTGGGATGGCTGCAAAGCAGCAGGATGGGATGTGGGAGCACCATGAGGGGATGCTGGAGCCCACAGACCATGGGCACCATCCCTGCCAAACTCAGAGGCTGATGGCTGATTGGGAAAGTGATTTGCATCCTAAATAGCTGTTTATTGATGTCTGCAACTCTCCTTGCCAGGGTGGGAAAAGTACATTATTACTTTCTTGTTGACTGGCGTTTACAGCTGGCTGGAAAGAAGGGGAAAGAAAATCAGGGCGGGATTGATTTTCCCATCCCCAACAGGAGGCCAAAGAGAGATCGAGACAGCAGAAGAAAACTGACAGCTGGGTGGTAAAGGAGAGGAACTTTGCCAACCAAATTAAAGGTTGATTTAATGAGGAGAGTAATGGAAGGTTAATTAGCACATTTACTTCATTAGGTTCTTACTAACAAGGCTTCTCCTGAGGAAGTGCAGTGGCAGGGAGGGGGAAGATGAGAATCCAGGTGAGCTGGGGATGGTGTTCAGGGAGGGGACAACCCTGGAGGGGTAGGAGAAAGGGACTGCTCAGGAATGTAAACCCATATGTGTGTATATATATATATATATATATATTCTGAATGCACATACATAAGAATACACAGGCTAATGCATTTGCCAAAAACACAGGGACACCATCCCTTCACCTCCTCCGTCAAATAATCTGAAATTTTAAATCCAGATTTAATTTAAAAACAGAGAAAGTAGTGGGGTTTTTTACACACAAGACTGCCTTAGAGATTCGGTTTGTCATGCCACAAGGGAACAGAGTGCTTATTTTACCTGCCTTGCCACATATCACAAGATACAGAGAATCATTCCCATGCTGAAATCGATGTCTGCTGGTTGAATTGGACACCACAGTTTATAATCTGAAGTCTGCTGGGGATGCTCACATTGTTTCTGAGGGTCTCCAAAAGAAAACTGGAAAGCCCACTGGCAGCTTGCCCAAAAGTTTGTTTTTTTTTTTTTTTTTTTTTTGTGTGTGTGTGTGTGTGTGTGTGTGTGTGCGTGTGTGTGTGTGTGTGTGTGCGTATTTAAAGCTCTGAAAAGTCTCCACATCCATTTCAGACTTCCTGAGGGTGGTTGTCATCAGGAGAAACTCAGCCCCACCCCAGGCCAGAGGTGTTTCAGGGCAAGGAGGACACCAAGGCACGGCAGAGCACATAACCTCACAGGAATTCGGGAGGGGGATATCCCACAGAGAATGAAGTCATTGACTCAGCAATGATTTGGGACAAATAGCTACACAAACCATCCCAGAGAGGTGCTGATGTGATTTCCAAAGCATGGCTCGTCTATGTGAACCATGCCTGACCTGGCTGGAGTCAGGAAGAGCTGGCAGGGCAGGATCAGGAGCAGCAGGGGCTAATGCCTGCTGGGAGATGTTTGTGTGGGGCTTGAAGGGAGGTAAGTGGGTAATTCATTCCCTGCAAGCCCCTCCATGCCTCCCTGTCCTGCAATCAAGACTTTTCTGTCTAATTACAGAAAACTACTCAAACCTGTGGAGAAGAAGGTGAAGAAGAAGGACCAGCCTCCCCCTTAAAACTTCCATCTTGCTTTATATATATTACTATATTCTAAAACCTTAAATTCTAAGTTTTCCACCATGTGATATCACACACGTCTATTCAAACTCCACACCCACAATCCCAGTGCTATCATTCAATTTTGAAAGCCTTCTCCATGGCTTCATATCAAATGCAGTGTTCTCTTGAGGATCTGAGCCGTTCAATACGGAAAGTCTAAAATTCTCAGCATCCAGGCTTCCAACAGGGGAGCAGGAAGGGGGCTGGCAGCATCCCCCAGCTCTCTGCTGCTTGGCAGCCAGCTGATGGAGCCCACAGCCACTGATCCCAGCCTGGGCAGCCAAGCCAGACCGGGGCAAATAAAGCAGAGAGGAGGGATCACGGAGCTAGGATTACTTTCCACACTTCCCTGGAGAACCATTTTTCTCCAGACACTTCAAGGCAAATCAAATGCATTGTTGTGTTAAAAACAAGTTACTCTTGGTTTGTTTGGGCTTTAATGATTTTGGTTATCAGAGCTTTTCAGGAGGACTTTGCTGTGCAGATCTGTGGAGTACGAGGAGCTTAAGGAGATCTCCCGCCCCTTAATTCCCACCTCCTGCTGGGCCGTCTTGGGCCCCTTCCCCATTCTCCAGGTCTAGCAAATCCATCAGCAGCTGGAGCACAGCTTTAGGAGGCCCCTGGCAGCTGCTGGCAAAGCAGCAGTGTCCAAAGGCAGCTCTGGAGGGGCACTGTGCTCTCTGCTGTCACACCCTGCAGCTCTGCAGCGGGGCAGGACCCTGAGAGGCCACGGGCTCAGCACCTTCCCTGAGCCCAGGGACAGGAGGGGATGCTGGGCTGAGCTGCCCCCTCCTCTCCCTGTTGGAGGGAGCTCACTGGAAGCTGGGCTGGGTCTTGGTGACCTCACAAGGAAGGCCATGTTTGTGTAGCTTCTTCCAGCCAAAAAACTTTCCATCTGAAAGCTCTCTCTTGCGCTGGCCAGGTTGCAGAAGAGCTCCTAAGGGGAGCCCCACCAGAACGAGCCATGGCGACTCCTTCCAAACTCTCCACGGCTTCCAAACCCTCCACTGCTTCCAAACCCTCCATGCCTGGGAGAGGAGGGAGCAGAGACCTGGGCAGCTATGTCTGATGCCAGAGCAGCACCAGTCTCCTTCACAGCCATTGGAGCCCCCAGACTTCCCTGCCTTCTCCTGTCCCAGCTGAGGTGCTGAAGGAGGGCCTGGGAAGCAGTGACACTCCTCCCAGCTGCTGGCAATGAGGCAGACTGGAGCAGGATGGAAAGTAACAGGCTTCTCCTGCCTCTGGACCCAAGGGCCTAAGGATTAGCAGAAAATGTCCCTGCCCACAGCAGTGGAGTTAGATGAGCTTTAAGGCCCCTGCCAACCCAAAGCATTCTATCACTCTGATCACAGCTCTAGCTGGACACAGCCATTCATCCCCCTAGGTGGTCCTTCCCCAGAGCTTCCTCTCCCAAAGCCAGAGCAGGCACCACGCCTCAGCACACCTCTCCAGGTCCATCCTTCCAGCCTGCTCCTATTAGGGAAGCCAGCACCCATCAAAAGGCACTGGCCACCAGGCAGGCAGGACCTGGTGGAGGTGTCAGAGCCCCAGTTAATCCAGGGTGCGATGCTCTCTCTGCCTCATTCCTGGAAGGCATGAAGTTATACTGGCTGCCTGCTTGCTCAAGAAGTGTGAAATTCTTTCCCTGACCTTTTCTGTTATGTTATTAAAAGGCTTCATGGCCAGTTGTTTCAGAAAAAAAAAAAATATATTTCAATATCTGCTGGTACTGGGGCAGAACTGGCCCATCTCCTCAGGATGAGTTCTGCTCACCTCCCTGCTTTGCTCCTGCTTCACAAAAGGTGTTTGCTGTTGTGTGGGACCTCCAAGCTTTTCCAGCCTGCCTTTTCCTGGCACAGCAGAGTCTGGGGCAGGGAAAAAATGAAGTTTGCATTGAAAGAGACCTCTAACAATTGCAGAGCCCTGGACAGGCTGCTTGTCCTTCAGTTGTCATGGACGTGCAATGGACATGTACTTCCAAACAGCCATGATTTATGTGGCCTGGAAGCTTTGGCTGGAGTGAGGAGCCCTTCACACCTCAAAACCAGGAATCTCTGGCCTAAGGAGTTTATCACATGTGTAAACAGTCATGGAATCATTAAGGCTGGAAATGAGATCATAGAGTCCAACCACGAACCCAGCACTGCCAAGCTCACCATGCACCCACAACCCATATTTATGTGCTTTTTGAACATTTCCAAGGATGGTGATTCCACCACTTCCCTGGTCACCCTGTTCCAATGCCTGACCACCCTTTTCACTGAAGAAACTTCTCCTAACATGAAAATGTAAACCTCCCCTGGCACAACTTGAAGCTGTTTCCTCTTGTCCTGTTGCTAGTTAACTGGAAAGAGAGCCTGACCCTACCTGGCTGTGCCCTCCTGTCAGGAGTTGTGCAGAGCCAGAAGGGCCCCCCTGAGCTTTCTTTTCTCCAGGCTGGCCCCTTTCTCAGATCCCTCAGCTTGTTCTCATGCTCCAAGAGCAAGGAGGCAGGAGAGAAGGCTGCCTTTGGGCACATTGTGGGCTCCCTGTACAGGGCAGGAGCTGTTCCCGTGGAGCCTGGACTCTCCAGATGTTCTTGTGCAAGCAAATGACTACCTGAGTCTAAACAATAAATGTCTTTCAGGCACAGAATTAAACAGATGGATGGATGGACAGGGAGATGGAGGGAATGCTAAGCAGAGAGCAAACAAAGTCTCAGAGGGTGGATCAAGGTTGCTCCGTGCCAGGGAAGCGGCTGAGGTTTGACCAGGAATCCACGGATCTGAGCCCACTCCTCCCTGGGCAAAGGGAAAGAGGCAGGGAGCGGGGAGCAGGCAGCACCTCTGGGTCCCTGTGGCTGCCTCACTTGGGGTTGTTTCACAGTTGATTTATACCTGCAACAGGCAATGTTTCTCTGCTGTCACTGACATGAGGAGCTGAAATGCTGTGGAAACAAATGGCCATTTGTCACTGCAAATGAAGTCTACTTGCTCTTTCCTTTTGCCTTTCCCTTTCAGCTGGCCATGCTGAGGGCAGCCTGGAGAGGGTGGCATTGAGGAGAGCCTTTCCCCTCACCTCCACACAGCCCATCAGCCACAGCCAAGGTGGGATAGCCAGGATGCACTCACTGGAAGATGGGAAAACAGTCCAGGGGTTTTTGGGTCGCTGGGAGCAACTTATCCTCCTTTCCCAGAACTCTGGGCTGGGCAGAAAATCAGTGACTTCCCCTTGCCTCAGCTCCTGTGGTTTTAGCTGCTTGTCTCCCTGCCAGGAAGATGCTGCAGGCACTGCTCTGTCCTGCCAGCTGTGCCTGGCCATCTCCAGCAGCAGCAGCTGGCATGGAGCCTCCTGCCACCCTTCAGCAACCACTCACCCAGCCCACACACTCCCCTCTTCATCCCTGCTCATCTATTTCCTTGACCTTACAAGCCACCTGATTTATCCTCAGCACCCTGAACCCCACTGTCTCTCCAAACCTGCACTTATTTGCACAAAGGAGCACAAAAAGAAGAGAGCCAAGAAAAGTCCTGTTTCATGAGGATGTCATCCAGCAACCACCAAAGGAGTGGGCATGCCATGTGGCTGGCCAGTCTTTCTCCAAAACCCCATTTCTAACCCATATGTGTGAACATCCAGGAATATTCTCGAGCAAGTGGAAAAGAAGGAAGAAAAGGAGAGGAGGAATTTATTAGCAAGGAAAGCAGGCTTTTTGTCTGCAGCACGTGGGACAGGTGGAGGGACATGGCACAGACAGGCAGCGACCAGAGGGCTGCAGCTCAAAGGCAAGCGGCCACAGCAGGAGGAGCTGGTACTTTATGAGGGTTGTTAAAAGTTTGGGATCAGCTGGGAGGGCAATTTGGATTTCAGCACTAATTGCATCCATTCTGATTTACCATAGAAGATTCAACTCTTGGCATTTTGTGTTCGCTCTGAAATGCTGGCATAGCTGGAAGTTGGGGAAAGAGGAGACGCAGTAACAATCTCATTGTTTAGTGTCTGACGGCCTGACTAGCTAAACATCTGCTTGAAATATTAATAACTGTCAGATGGGAACAGCTTGGGGGCTCTATACTGTTTCACACCATCTGTTTGTAAAGTAAACACACTTACACACAGGCACATGCACCCAACTCTTTTTGTCCAGGCTTTTATCCTCTGAGTGGGCATTCCTGCATGGATGAGAGACCAGGGGCTGTGCCTTGGGAGAGCAGGGGGACAAGGAGGGGGCAGGAGGGAAGCTGGAGAAAATTCATTGAAGAGGGAGCCAAGCAAACTCATTCACAACTAATGGTAGTGGCAGTAACACACCCAAAGTGGAGCAGGGGGTTTGGTGCTCCCTGCTTTGATATTCCCCATCCCAGAGGAGCTTTGATGCCTTTTCCAATGGTATTTCAGCACAGGGTTTTGCTGTGGTTCTTGCTGTGCCCCACACTGGTGCTGCCATTGCTCTCATGCACCAGGAAATGTGTCTTGTCCATGAGGATTCCAACCAACCCCGAGGAAATGAGCCTTATGGAAACACCCCCTGCTATCACCACACCTCTTCCCACCTCTGTTCTGCTGCCAGCCATGTAACACCACACTCTGCTAAACAGAGCCATTCCCCTTCTTTTCCATCCTCTGCTCTTTTAATGGTGCAACTGACCTCGGTTTGGTTGAGGAAGATGATGCTTCCAAAGAGGGCAGTGGGAAAAGCCACACCAGGGGCACCGTGACCACTGGGATCGGTGTCTGCAGATGAAATGCAGTGCATTTCTCTCTTTGAATTCCTGGTGTGGCAGGAAACACATACACAACTTCCAGAGAACAGGAAAGGTCAAGACATCTGCTCCAAAAGCCCATGAGAAGTCTACACCCCGCCAACCTTCCAGCTTCCAGGGCAAATAAAGCGGAGAGGAGGGATCACGGAGCTGGGGCTACTTTCCACACTTCCCTGGAGAACCATTTTTCTCCAGACACTTCAAGGCAAATCAAATGCATTGTTGTGTTAAAAATGAGTTACTCTTGGTCTGTTTGGGCTTTAGTGCTTTAGAGGAGGAGGACTTCAGGTTGCCCACCAGGTAAACCCCACCACCAGCACCTCCTAATGCTCCATTCCCGGGCTAGCCCTGGGTGAGGGACACCATAGAGGCAACACACGTGTCAGGGACTCGGCAAAAGCAGTGGGATGCTCCTACTCACGTGGACCTGGAGGACGGTGGTGCCCACGGTGGTGTTCTCAAAGAGGCTGACATTGTAGAGGACCTTGCTGAACACGGGCCGGTTGTCGTTCTCATTGATGAGGTTGATTTTCACCCGCGCGAAGCCGACGTGGTCTGGGACGCTCTCATTTGCGAAGAGCTGGGCAAAATGGGAAGGCAAGGGGAGGGTTGGAAATGCTGGGAAGCCTGGGGAGAGTTACCCATCCTTCTTTAGTGGAGTAAACAAGGCTTTCCTCAGCTCCCTCACCAGCTGAGCCAGCTCAAGACAAACCACCAACAGAGATGGACCAGGAGGACGGGGAGGGTTTTGGCGCCTGATAGGTGCTCTTAAAACAAAGTTTTATGCTCTATAAAGCTTTTATGGCCCTGCTCTGCTTAAGCTCTTGCAGCTGAGCCTTTAGATGTTGAAAAGAGAAAGCGCAGAGCAAATCTCTTCCCCACTTCCTTCTTTATTATAATTTCCAATTTTTTGGCCGTTCTGTAGTGCTCCATTGTTTCATAGTTTCATTATGATAGAATGGTTTGGGTTGGGAGGAACCTTTAAAGGCAACATAGCCCAGCCTCCTGCCAAGGCCAGGAATATCTTCCACTAGACTGGGTTGCTCAGAGCCCTATCCAGTTTAACCCTGAATTTCCAGCAATGGGAAATCCACCTTTCTGGGTATCTTGTTCTAGTGTTTCACCACTGCATGGGAAAAAAACCTTCCTTAAACCTAATTTAAATCAACCATCAAAAGCCATCCCCCTTTGTCCTTATTGCAACAGGCCCTGTTGAAAAGTTTGTTCCATCTTTCTTCTAGGCCCTCTTCAGCTACTGGATAAGAGAGAGGAAGATGTTTAATGGCCACTCTTGGGTCAAGCTGAAAATTGTGGCTGTCCCACAGAGCCTAGGGGCGCAGTCTTACCGAAAATTCATAGCGAGGAATGGTCTCGAAGTCCAGCGGCACTGCCACGCGGACACGGATGTCCGCCTTCCCCTGGATGGAGGTTGGCGAGATGATGAAGTGGTTGGAGTTGTTGCCCACCAGGTAAACTTCGAAAACGCTGTTGGGTCCCTGGGAAGGGAAAAAGCAAGGTTGGTGTTTTATTTACAAAATCCACGTGCACATGAGAGCAGTGGGAATGCACCCCGGGATGACCCTGCACAGCACACAGAGGGAAAGTCCCTTTTGCTGGTTGAAGGTGCACACTCCACACAGGGGGTCACACGCTGGGCTTTCACTGCCTCAGGCTGGGGGCACAGCCTGGGTACCTCTCCCATGCAGAAGAAGGCTTTTCCCAGTAAGGCAGCTCTGGGAAACTGGGAAAACTCCTCCTTTCCCAAGACCTGGCCAGCAAAGCAGCAAGGCCACAGACATACCAGTGCCTTTGAAGCCTTGCTCTGAGCATGGCCCCCTCCCCAGAGCATGGCCCAGCAGAGCACACAAAAAGCAAGTTCAGAAGCTGCTGGGGATGAATTTCCAATTTTCCCTGAATGATCTCCCTCCTATCAGAAAAAGTGGCCAATTAAATGCACGAAGGGGCACTAATAGCAAAATCTGCCTAAGTGTGACCGCTGAGAGTGGGTGACATGAGCAGAATCTCTGCCTTGCCCTTCTCCTTGCACACCTCCATGCAGTCCATGGAGCTGAAGGCACACTGAGCATCTCCCAGTGGAGCCCCTCAGCAGGAGCAAGCCCCGAGGACACTCACAGAACCACACAAAGGCACCCAGTGCCTCAGGAGCCCAGCAGCACGCTGTGGGTGGACAGTGGGAACATCTCAGGGTAGACTGGAACCACCCATGAGCTGTTTTAGTCCTGAACAAGGAAGTGAGGGATGCTCCTGATCCCCCAGACACACCCTTGGGAGGGAGGGAGCAGAGGATACAGAGAATGGCATAAGGAAACATTACTTCCCAAGCTATTTTGTGCCCTACCCTCAGGATGTTGGCTTACAACAAATGACCATTTCCCATTTCCCACCAGTGACAAAAAGTTACTCCACTGAGGAATTTTTGCCCATCTCTGCTGAGGAGCCCTCAGGATCCCTCCCAGGGCCTGCACCCTCCCTTCACTACACGAGAGCACCTTTTGTGGCAGCAAGATGCAAGGGATTTTCTTGGAAGCCAGGGAAGAGTGAGTTTGTTGGAGGCAACGAGATAAAAGTTGAAACATCAAAAGAAATCCAAGTATTTGCAGGAAGAGAGCCAGGTGGATTAATTCTCTTCTAGGTGGGGAAGGAGATCAGCTCCAGATACCCACTATCCCTAATTAGGAGCCCCTCAAGTGCCTCAGTCTCCCTATGTGAGGTCTGGAGAAGGGGGATACAGCTGCCTCTGGGGAGGGATGCTGTGAGTTGCCATTTATATATTTATTCAGCTATTTATTTTTTTGCCTCGGCCCCCATGCTGCTTTCCTTGCTCCTGGTTCCCGGAGCTTGCGAGCCCCCCGCAGATGCCTGAAAGCAACTCTGAATATTCAAATTGTTATCAGCTGCCCAGCAGAAGGGTCTGGCTAAGCCCGGCTCACAGCAAGGACCCCCCACTCCAGAGGAAGCCACAGGGAGCTGCTTACATTTCCCTCACCCCTTCCTACCTGCTCCTGCCACCCAGAGCAAACAAGGGATTTGAAACGTGGTTGGGAAGAGGAAAAACAAGCGCTGCATCCCTGGGCTCTCAAAGATCCTGGTGTGCAGAGATCACCACCCAGCACCATCATCTCCTTGCAGCACCGAGGATGAGGAGCAGGATGTTATCAGTGACCTGCTTTAGGTGCTCATTCCCCTCTCCATCCCCTGACCTCCCAGCTCCTGCATGGCTCGAGTTTTTCCCCACCACTGCAAATCAACCGAGCCCCTTGCCTTCCTTTAGAGCCACAAATTAAGGAGCAGCCTGCCAAAGCTCAGCAACCCTACCATAATAAACCTGTCTCCCTCTGAAACAAATTGACCTATAAAAAACAGGTTTTGGAAGGAGGGAAGTTTGCTATCACCCAGCACTGGGATGCAACTACACATTTTCCATCTCCTCTCATCCCATGCCAGTGATCGGGGTTTGCCTCGCTGTGGCTCAAGGCTGATGCCCACTGCCTCCTTCCTGGCAATCAGATCTCTCAGCCAGTACCACAACCAAGGGAAATTTCATGTTGGTTCAGCTCAAAGACAACTGGAGCTGCAGTTGGGCATAATTACGGCTTTGTTCTCCGTGCGCGTATTCCTCGGAGCGCATAACCGGAGCCGCGCCGTGGCTGCCACATCAACCTCACAACCAAACCCTGCTTCCAAAAAGCCACACTGGCTGATCACACAGCATTTTTTGAGAATTTTAGACAGTCCTGGTTGCCAGCCTGAAATCCCTTCTGAAATTGCAGGGGGAGAGCCGTGGGCATAGGCAGGACCCTGGCAGGCAAGGGCAGGAGCCCAGGTGTGAGGGTGTGAGATGCCAGCAGGTGGGTACAGCTGTCACCCCAGAGGTCTGAAGCTTCATGTGGGACCTGCTCATGCACCTGCTGTGAATGAGACAAAAATCTGCTCTCCTAACTTGCAATCCACACTCGCGTGGCAGAGTTCACTACAAAGCAGGAAACCCCTGCTCCCACCAGGAGGCTGGGGCAGCCACATCAGCTGTTTCAGCTGGGACTGAGGATGGATCATAGTTTTTATTGCTGCTTTTCCACCCACTATCACCTGCTGGCTTCATCCACCACTAATGCTCCCACTCAGCCCCTTCCTTGTGGCAGCATACACAGAAATGCTTCTGGAATAATTCCACCTTCCAGCATTCACAGCAAATATTTAGCATCACTTACCAATGGCTACACAAGAATACAAAGTAAAACATAAAATAAGCCAAATCCCTAGAAAAGCAGACAACCCTTCAACACCCACAACATTTCCTGAGGTGCACGGGTAGGTTGATTTCCTGCAATCATTTTCAGCACAAAGTGAACTAGACTTGGGAAAAGCAGCCTGGGATTCCTCGGTTTTGTCCTTTTCACACTGCCTCAGTACAGATTTGCCTTTGGGTCCCTCAGTGCAATTTGCTTTTCCAAAATGGAGAGCCCTGCCTTCCTGAAGCACAAAACCCAGTGCAGGGCCAGCTTTCCTCCCAGTCAATTTCTAGGCACTTTCTGGGCTATTACCTACAGCAAACTACGGAGGATTTAATATCCTTCATTCTGAATTCATTCAAATTCTATTTGTATTCTAATGCAAAGAAAGGAAAGCTGAGAGTTCAGGAGTGGAGGTGAAGGAAGGAGAAAGAAGAAGAAGTTGGGGTTTCTTTGAAAGCAACTAGTGCCTTTTGGTAGAGCTTGGATAACTTAGGCCTGGCTCTGGTGAGTCAGACACAAATGGTACTTAATCCCTCCTCTGAAAACACAAGGTTTATTGCCTGCACCCATTTCAAAGAATTTAACTCGGAACAGCCTCTCTGGGTGTTGCCTGTCTCTGTCCCACTGCCCAGCCAGCTCGGGATCCCAGCACCCCTGTCCCACCCGCTGCCTTTAACCCTTTTGAGAGCTCACTGGGCACTGGCACTTGTTCCCCGCATCCCTAAGGAAACTGGGCTCGCAGGCAATGCAGGATGCCTGGAGCAAAATGCTCCCCGACCCTTCTGATCCTCCTCCCCACACTAGCAGCTCTATTCTCCCATCTTTTTGTCCCTCCTGTGTCAGCCCTTGCCCGCTCCCTCCCTCCCGGAGGAGTTTTCTCCTTCCCTGCTCTCCCCAGGTTATCTGCTGAATTCCACACACGCCTGCACAGACGGGGATCAATCCGAGGCTGCCTCGCCTTCAGCTTATCTCTGCTCCAAATGATTGATTTTCCCTCTTTAAGGGTAATTTGTTGGTGAATTCCATGTATTGCAAAAACCCCTGTGAAATCTAATTCAGCCCGACTGGCAGCTGGCACTTTTGGGAGAGAATACTCGTGTGCTGTCAATTCCCCTTTACAGTTTCTTGCCATGTAGATCATATTTATAGTGCTTGTGCCTGTCATATGCATATATATGCTCTGGATGAATCATATATTGCCACCTGCACACACATGGGCACACCAGGATATCCTGGTGGGGGTCTTTGGTGGAGCTCTGTGCAACAAAGAGAGCGTATTCCCATGGCCCAGATTTTCCTTATTTTAAATTCCCCATTTACCTTCCTCGATGTGCTTATATTAGAGAATTGTTTCAAAATGATTTTAAAATGTCAGGCCATGATAGTGGTGCTTCAGACAGCTTCTGCCCTTTTCTTCCTCTTCACTCAACTGCGCAGAGGAAAATCAAGTGGAAGCCACCATGGGAGAGCTGGCTGCCCCAGCATGCCCTGGCAGAGCAGGCTGCTGCTTCCCTTAACAGGATTCCGTGGATCCCAGAGCCATAAGAAATGGGGGATGCCCCAAAGGATGCCCTGCTCCTTTTCCTGGGTGGCCAAAACTTTGCCTTCTCCCTGTGATACTGCATCAAACCACCAGGTACAGAACACCAGCATATCCAAAAAGGACATCCATGTCTCCCAGATCAGTATCCATGTCTCTCAGATCAGCATCCAGGTCCCCCAAATCAGCATCTATTTCTCTTAAATCCCAGCCCAGCAGCAGATGAGCCCTGTGAATTAACACCAACCTGCTCCCCAGATCAGGGCTCTTGTTCTCAATCTGGAAACAAACCTTGCTGTAAAAGCAGATAAGTCAATGCTCTAATCTTCTGCCTCACACACAGGATTTATTCCCCCCTGCTGCACCACCACAATGTGAATGAGGAGAACCCAACCACAGCCTGAGGGTGTCCAGTTGAGTATAGGCTCAGCCTAAACACTGGGAAACCTCAATGGATTTTCATAAACAGCTCTTGAATGGCTTGGGAAAGCTGTTCAAGGGTCTGCTCTCTATCTGGCGGGAGAGAAACTCAGTTGCACAGCAATTAATGTTTTTTTTTTTGGCTCATAGAATCCCAGAATGGTTTGGGTTGGAAGGGATCCTAAAGCTCAGCTCATTCCAACCCATGCCCTGGGCAGAGACACCTTCCATGAGGTAAGTTGCTCAAGAGGGGCAGATTGAAAACCCAGTGCAAACCCTGTGTACTGATTTACCTTTCAGTAAGTCCTAGAGAATGCAGAAAGGAGAAGCAGCACACCTAGTTGAACACCCCTTGGCTGCACCCCAATCCACGTGTGGGGCCACCTTGGCTCAGCTCCCCTCTTAAGGAGCTCCCCATCCCACCTCACAGCTCCTCCTGGAGCAAGACCACGTCTGGGGGGTGAAAGGTGGGAGTTTGCAGGGGCTGCGCTCCGAGGAAGGGCTTCTCCTTGGAGACACTCGCTTGGGAACCTTGTCTGAGAGGTTAATGCCAACTGAGCTGCAGAAAGGCACTTACAGCACAGAGGGAAAGCCAAGCATAGGCTTTCAAGTGTGGTCTTGTGTGCCTCGGAAATGCATTTTTAAGTGCTTTGCTGAATCGTTTAATCTGACTCCTTCCAAAAACCATCATTTCAGTTTGTGCAAAACACACCAGAAGAAAGAAAGGCCAAAAACCCCACGGTTAAAAAAGGCTGTGTGGGCCTGGTTTTGAAAAGCCTTGTTTAACAGCCTTGGCAGCCCACACGGTGTGTGTTAAAGCCAGACCCATGTGACAGCCTTTTCCCCAGCTCTACAAAAGCACAAGGACAGGAAGGCTCCCCAAAAACCACCCAGACCCACAGGAGCCCTGCACGGGCCAGAGTCCAGGCTGCTCCCTCACAGCAGGACCTCAACAAGCTGGAGGGTTAAAGGAGCAGGGCCTGAATTTTCCAGAGGGGCCAGACCCAGGCCAAGGAAACAAAGCAATCTGCCAAGGGACTCTCCCAGGACTTTGTGACATAAGTTGGGAGGCTTGAGAAAAGCTCGAGCAAAGCGATCTTCCCAAAGACTCCGGTTTTGATTTCCTGTGTCTCAACCCATCTGCTCTCATTTATTTCTCTCTCTGCTTTCCCTGGAGATGTGTATAACTCTCTTCTGGCTTCCCTCTGCCCCTTACACAAATGAGTTGTGTCATCTCCAGCATGAAGCCAGTGCTGCCAGAATAGCTTCTGTCAGCCACGTCCTCAGTCACATCCCTGCCTGAAGACCTCGGTCCTTGCCAGCGCATCCCTCCAGCCCTGCATCCATGGAGAGAAGAGAGAGCCCAGTGCCACCTCAGCTACCTCGAATCCAGATGGTTTGTAAAACCCTCACAGCTCTCATGGGGCACTTGAGCATCCAAAATATCACTGTCAGGCAGCTATCTAACCTTTCTGTAGTTTTTTCACTGAAACTTGGTGGGTCTTCAGAGCTCTACAAATACTTCTCTGGGAAGCAGTGCTGGCTGCAGGTGCAGTCCTACTTCTATCTCATACACATCTTTTTCACAAGCCAGGCATCTTCTCCCTCTTTGTTCCCCCCAAAGTGCTACCTTGACAGTTAACCCAGTAGCAAGCATCCATGAGAGGAAATAAGGAAGATCCATCACAGGATATTGCAGAAAAAAAAGGTAACCAATTGCTTATAACTTTCCTCCCTCCAGATATTCCAAGAATCAGATCTCCTCTGCTTCTTATCAGTGAAAATAATGCCATGGTCAAAGCAATCTGTGTTAATATGATGGTCTCTGAAGACGTGTACAGTAAAACTCCTTCAGACTCCCTTAGCACAAAAGATCCTCTCTCAGCAGTTTTAAAAATCTCAGCCAATTCTTTTGGGGAAATCTCAGGAAGTTAAATAAATACATCAAAAGAACAGCCTGTATTTTTTGCTGGTGCGATGGGGAAGGCAAGGCTATTTTTTATTCTCCCATTTTAAAATTAGCAAGGCTGAAAAGTGATTTCTTGAATGGGAGTCACTCCAGTAAAATGAGCTTTTAACCAGAAATAATGACAGATCCTTCATCCTGGTGGCACAAACAGAAGTGTTACAATGCCCTTCAAGAATGGATCTGCTGACATCTCTCAGCAAGTACGACAGCAGCTCTATTCAGAAACTATCCTAAGCATCTGTCATATCCATATCTTCTTTATTAGCAATTGACATTTTCAAGAAAAAACAGTCTCTTTATCTGCTTAATAGCTCATCTGCACCTCTTCAGGCTGAACTCATAACTCCTGGATGGTGACATCATGTCACCAGTAAGTTATTAGTTCTGTGTCATAATCACTTCAGATGGAAAAAAATGGGATTTCTGGGTGGCTTGATGAGACGGGGTGAACTCCACCCAGGGCTGGGGAATAGCAAATCCATCTTCTCAGCCAGAAAATGCAACTTAAAAGATCCACATTTTAACTGACCCACTGGGATTTTGGGGGTTGTGAGGGGATGGTTTTGTTTCCCATTACCTGAAACATCAGGAAAACATCCTGGTGATGTTTTGCCATGATGCTGGATGGAGCTCTGAGCCACCTGGTCTAGGGGAAGCTGTCCCTGCCTGTGGCAGGGGGGTTGGAATGAGCTGATCTCTCAGCTTCCTTCCAACCCAACCCATTCTAGGATGGCATTTATTCTGACAAACCCTCTCCCCTCATCTCCTGCTCAGCCTGAAGAAGAATGGGAACAGCAGGAGCCTGCGGGCAGAGCCTTTCCAAGCGATTTTGGACAGCTCACCATGAGGTGTCAGCACTAGTTTGGAGCAGGCAGCCGGCAGCGTGGCGGGCCTGGGGGGGACCAGCACACAGGAGCAGCCAGACGTGAACTGTGCAAGTCAGATAATCAGAGTAATTGAAGGCTGGGAGCCCAAGGCTGGAACAGAGGCTGCAATCCCAAACACGGCGCGGATCGGCGCATGACAAATAGGAGCTCTGTTGACACGTGGGAGGAACTAGGCTCCAGCACTCCTGGCTTGTTTGCAGTGATGAACTGGTATCCCAGTCCTCGCCCCTCTGAGGGGCATCTCCTACCTCCTCCCTGACTCAGCCTGGGGCTCCTGTCTTCCCTATCCCTGGCATGTCCCCGTTGGGAGCCCAAAAGGAAAACTCCTTTGCTAAACCAGACTGGCGAAGCGCTGCCTGACAAGAGCCCTCAAGAGGCAGGCAGGGATCAGCCTCCCAGACAATCCTATTTTCTGGCTCTCAGGAGCTGTGCAATCCTGACTGCATTAGTGCCTCCACACTGGGGAGGGAAACTGGACTCGGGGTACACAGCAAACAGAGCAGTGGCAGCAGTGAGAGCTGAGAAAGTGGATGTTGGGACAGAACCGTGCACTTCGGTACCTCAGTGACTTCTCCCCTGCCCACCCCGACACCAAACCAGTGCTACCCCACAAAGGAGGGAGAGGATACCTCACCTCATCCTTGTCCTGCACCTGGATGAAGAGGGGAAGGGCAAAGCCCACCTGGGCCAGCTCTGGGATGGCCACGCTGTACTCGGAGCTGTTGAACTCGGGGGCGTTGTCGTTGATGTCAATGACCAGGATGTTGAAGGTGGTGGTGACGCTGGCGTTGGAGGGAGTGCGGTCATCGTTCAGCTCTGTCCCCTGCAGGGAGAGAAAACAGGGCAGCCTTTATTCTCCAGAAGGAATGAATGGAAAGAAAGTGTACATGGTGTAGTGAGACTCTTGCAGCTTTCTCTTCCTCCACTTTGCCACAGAAGGATTCCAAAGTGGCTCTGCCATTGTTCCATTAACACATGGAGATGTTAGCCCAGCTCTCCCATCACTCATCCTTTAATCCCAGAACACTCTCAGAAACCTCCCCAGAGGTTTAACATTTCCCTTAGGATGCTGTGGCCAAGTTCTTCCTTGACTCTGTCATGCATCAGGTTGGCAGGATCCAGAGTCACACAAAAACAAGTAGGAGACTTCTGTGCCTCAAGCATTTAAACAGAAAAAATGTCCCTTGTGAGATGTAGGGGACAGTCCACAAAATAAGGGAAGGCTCAACAGGGCAAAGAGCACTCCTGCTCTCTCCTCTGCCATCCCTGATGTGGGACTGGGAGTTGACAGTGAACCACTCAGTATGCTGAAAACTAGGGCGCCAGAGGAAAAAAAGACTTAGACCTTAAAATAGGTTTGGCAACACGTGTCTAAATACAGAGCTGAGTCATGAGTCCACATCGCACCTCTGTCTCAAGAAGGACTTTAATTCTGCCTTCCCAAAAGAAGAGAGTGCAGATTTTAATGCCAGAGAAGCAAGACTCGTGAAACAGCCTTTTCAAGCCGAATCCCTCCTCTTGTCCTTTGGATAATCTTGCTTTGCTGTGGGCATGGAAAAGCAATGCTATCACGACCCACACGGCTCATTGCTATTCACTGCTTCTGCACACAACAGCAAGAACAGGCTGATCCCAGCGAGGAGCAATCCAGCTGTATTTTCACTGTGTGCTCCAGGATGAGAGCAGCAGAGAACATTTTGGGTCCTGGGGATGCGGGATGCAGAGAGCTGGCATTTGCAGGAGGATGCAAAGTTTGTGGGGAGAGGACATGGAAATCTATCAGACCAACAGAACGTGGTTGGAACTCCATTGTCATGCAGGGTGGAAAACGGGCAAGTTGTCAGGCTCACGAACCTTTCCAAGACTAAACAGATATTTTTGTCCCTGTTAAAAGCAGACAATCCTCCCTCTTTTGGTTTTTGAAACTATAAAAGCCTGAATTAAACGATACCAAGCAAAAGCAGACAATCCTCCCTCTTTTGATTTTTGAAACTATAAAAGCCTGAATTAAACAATACCAAGGATGGGTGAGGTTCTCCTCCTCACACAAAAAGCCCCATGGTATGAACTGTGTCTGGGACCTAGAGGGGTGATTTCTTGTGCCTCTGCCCCCCTCCAAGGAGGCATCACACCTGCCAAAACAAGAAGGCAGTGTGCTGGCTGCCTCCCTCCCAATCAATGACCCTTCCTACACTGCTGATTTTTCCCCACCCCGGCCCAGCAGAATCTATACTTCTAAATGTGTTTCCAACTAGCTGCCCAGCTTGGTATTGATTTTAATTACAGGGCTGTGAGCAGAGCCAGGGAGTCACTCTCAGGTGGGGCTGGTGGGGCTGGAAAGCCACTCTCCAGTGCCTTTTCTTGACAAGGCAACTTCCAGCATCATTCCTTCCCCGTGCCAGGAAGGCATGGATGATGCCCTGTTACACCATTGCCTGATGACAAGACAAAATGTCACATTTATCCAGGGCTTTGGTGGGGAGAAAGAGGGAAAGCAGGCAAAAGTAGGCACAATTCAGGTGCCTGAGCATGTGTCTGGTGCTGCATGCAAGCCTGGGGTATCTGCCTGCTGCCAGCAGGCACAGCCACAGGCAGGACAGCAAAAATGCCCTCACACATCATGTTTGCAGTCACCAGACAAAGGAACTGTGTTTAACTTCTCACTTGGTCAGCACATGGTAGCTCTGGATGCCCAAGAGAACAACATGGTAGCCTCCCCATCCTGCTCTGTCAATGTGCTTCCCAGCTGGAGCAGGTCTCACCTTCACTGTGAGGATGAATCCGGCGCTGTAGAAGGGATTTTCCCTGTCCAGGGGCCCATTTAGGGTCAAGGCTCCACTGATGTAGTCCAGTGCAAAGATGCTGTTGGTGTTACCTGAGAAAAATAACAGGAATGTGAGCACAAGCAGCTGGCACAGCTGATCCCAGAAAGTGCTGGAGGCAGCAGGGAAGGAAGCAAGAGGACACAAGCTCCAAGCAGAGGGCTCTAGAAACCCAGCATGCCATTCCAATATGCTTTGAAATGTCATGGCTGTAACACTCCTCCTCTCACCTGACCTGGCTCAGGGCTCAAAATGGCGCTGTCCTTCCACAGCCAAAACCTGCCAGTGCTGGAGGCAGCTGGAGAGTTTCAAAGGGTTTTAGTTATTAAAATCTGCAATAGCAAAACTGAAAGCAGGACCAAATCCAGCTGCTCCCCTCTGAGTGACCACCTGCATTTGCAGGGTATGGTGTTCCTGGGGTGGGCATGGCCTCTCTCCTGAAATACAGGGATTAAAGGACATCAGTCCAAGATAATCACAGGGAGGCAGAGCTGGACCAAGCTCATGAGGAATCCTCCACATAACAGGCGGTGTTTTAGCTGTGGGGCCCCTTGCCAGAGGGTGCTGAGGGAGATACAAGTCCACATGTATTCAAGGAAAGGCTGCAGAGCTTAAAGAAAAAAAAAATTCTATCAAGTAGTAGAGAAGCCTCACACAGCTCAGGAATTTCTTTGCTGGATGTATTAGAAGCCAGTGAAAGTATCAGCAAAATAGTGTAGGCACTTGCCCTGCTTTTATGCTCTTGCCATATGTGTTGACCCTATGCAGGCGCCTGGTTTTCCTCTACTGGAGCCAAATTTTCTCCCTGTCCCTGTCCCTACATGCAAGCAAGCAGCCAAGATGCTACAGAGCACTGGGCTGCCTCCACATCATCCCAATCCCATCCCATCCTGTCCCGTCCCGTCCCGTCCCATCCCATCCCATCCCATCCCCAGCTGGAATCCTCCTCTGGAATCAGACACCCAGAGAGGATAAAGACAACATGCTCGAGTGTCATGGCCAGCAGGTACCAAAAAGACAGTGTCCTGTTGGGAATGAGCTTGTGGCAGCTCCAGGTGCTCTCCCTGTGAGTCAGACAGAAGCAAGCAGTTGGTGTGTGGAGCCTGGGACACCTGACACCAGCCTGACACAAAAGCAGAGCAGGCTGCTGAATTAGTGATGACCAAGGAAGTCATATTCAGGCATATGGTCACCCACACAGCTCCCCTCAGCATCTTGAGGCATGCAGAAACCCCTGAACCAGATGCAGACGGGAGACAGGAAACCCTGCAGGTAAATTCCAGCCATCCCAGTCAAAAGGAAGTAAAAAATAAATCCTGTCTTCTCAATACATCTCAGCATGAAGGAAACACACACAGCATTTGTCATTTCCCTGGAAGGGAGCTGCAAGACAGATCTGCTGCCACAGAAAGTTGTCTCCCATCACTCAGTATCCACCTTGCTCCCTTCCAACCTCTGTTTGATCACAGCACCTTCCTTGGGATGCCCAAAGCCTCTGGGCCTGGCCGTTCCTTCCCTCTCACCCCAGGAGCCACCTGGCCTCTCCTCTCTGTCCCAGAGCCCTACGTGCCTTGACACCTTTTTCCCCATTCCTGAGCCATTCTATCTTCCTCCTGGACAGAATTCCTCCCATTCCTGGCCTTGCTCCTCCCTTCTCTCCATCCCAAATGCCCCACTGACCACCAGCCAGCCTAATGAGCTGATGCCAGGCTACTTAAAATATTAGCAATGGCCTTGTGGGATTTTTTCCTGATCTTTTGCTGCTGTACATGAAGATCTTCAGTCTCCTCCCTCAGACAATTCTCCTTTTTCCATCCTGACTGCCCACTTTCATGCAGTAATTTATAGCTGACTCCTTAGGAAGCTTCTTCCCATCCCAGCTTTGAAGGATGATCCAGGAGACAGAATGGACTGTGCTGCCAGGCATTTCAATGCTCCAGGACACCAGGTTGCCATGGCAAAGTTTATGCCTCAGGGTCACCTCCCCCTAATATGGAGTGCAATAAAATACAGAAACAATGGAATTTAGTGGAATTGGGTCAATAGGGGATGAATTTGACTCAACACAGCACTATGTTCTGTGTTCTAAAAAGGGTTATGCATTTCATATTTGACCACAGTCACTTTTTGAAGGATGGACAACTCAACTGGGGGCCCAAAGGCCTCCCAGGCTGCTCATCAGAGGCTTTTCTCTAGCTCAGCCTCCCCAACACCATCAGATACTCATCCTATGCCCACTGGGGCTTCCTTTATACTAGCTGAGACTTCCTGCCTTTGCAAATTTAGGGAAAGAGGTGTCTCCAATACCTCTCCAACCACAACTTCCGCACTGCTCTGACCAGTGATCCCTGCTGAAACACTCACGCTGATGAACAATGCTCATTTCCCTTGCCAAAATCTCTCTGATAATCTTCAAGTGCCTTCACTTTCCTGAGAACAGAGGAAAAAAAAACAAGGTGGGGAGAAATTAGCCAATTTTGCCTTTCCTCTCTCTGGAGAGACCAGAGGTACACACAGGAATGTGGCAGGAATTAAAGGATGTGAAAGGAAAGGCTGAGCAGCAAAATAGGGGGCAGAGAGAAGGAAAACAAGGCAGGAAATGTTTTAAATACCAGAAAGACAGAGGGAAAGGGGAGAATGACAATGAGAAAAAATTGAGAACTTTGGGACAGCAGTATGAATCCACTTCTGGCAGACTTGTTGCTCCCACCTGGCAAAGAACAGGCTTGCTCAGGACCCACAAGCCCAGCTTTTTGTTATGACATGGGTCAAGAAGAAGGAGAAGTTTCTCATCCATCTGTCTGTGTGCAGGTACAGGGGCAGCAGAACACATCCTGCATACACTGCAGCTGGCCAGGAGTCTGGGAAGGCAGGCACTGATGGGATGCTGGGCTGGGAGCACTGGGATGGATCACAGGAGCCCATTCAGAGTGTTTTTCCAAGCTCATTGAGGAACGGATGATGGCATAGGCATCATTTTGGAGAAACACTGCTATAACGAGGGGTTTTATAGATGAGAGCCATAATGTTTAATTGCCCTCAGCCAAGCTCTTAGTTTAAAAAGGCTGTTAAAAGTACTGGCTCAAACCCAGAGAAAGGGTGGGGGGGGGGGAAGAAAAAGGGGGAAAAAAATGGTGGAATCAATACCTCCTCCTTCCTTCCTACCCCTTTAGCCTTGAGCACTGTTCAAAACCCTTGGAGGGAGAGATGGAGCTACTGCCGTCCTCTAGTGAAAAGCCACCTGTCAGTCAGAGCAAGCTGTTTTCCCAGGGCAGGATAATTTTCCCACCCCCCTCTGCAGGAAGGGCTGCTCACGCTGGGAAGGCACCGCTGAACTTGGAGCAGGTGACTTTCATGAGATGTGAAAGGGGAACCCATCACACACCTTGCTCCAGATAATTTATTAATCAAAATGTGCTCCGTCAGGGCTCCTCGGGCACCGAAATAGATGCTGTTGGATGTGGTTCATGGAGTCAGCAACAGACACAGTTATTAGCAGATAAATAGTCCATGAGCTCCGTGAGCACCTCGCTGCTCTTCACCTTGAGTTCCTGCCCCCAGGCTGCTGGCAGGGAAGCAGTGCCAGGGCAGGGACCTTGCCCCGTGCTTCAATTCAAAGGCAACAAGTCAATTCCAAAGGAAAACCGGCTGTTACCACCTGAGCTTTCCGGGAAATCGAGGAACTGTATAAAACCAGTGTCCCCTTCTCCTGCTTGGGACTTTGGTTTGCTGCTCTTCTGGGGAGATGGAGCTCTCTGGAATACCAGATCTGAGCCCAAAGCTGTGTGCCAGTGCTCCTTCTCACAGGCCTGCTCTGCAAACAGGCCCTTTTTAGTATCCTTCCCCAAGGATTTGTCCATTATAGCACAACCAGCAGACCTTCTGATCTTGCAGAGCCACAAAAGGAGCTCACATCAAATGCTCGCAGAGTTCACCTTTTTAGAGCAGAATGTACAGTACCAGGAAATAAAATGAGGTATTTGTCACCCAAAGTGAAGAAATCCCCCTCCCAGATTTCCTGGGAGCTGTGGCTGAGTACCAGAGAGGAGAACAGAACCTGCAGAGTTTCTGCTCTGAGTGTAATTCCTCACACAAAAGGACTCTGAGTCTTGGACCACAACCATCGTTCCTCCATATCATCTCAAATGGGCTTTTTGATATAAACCTCACATCTCCAGGATCCACAGATTTCTGAAATTCCTCCATTGAAAAGCATCTCTGAACCAGCTGTTTTTGCTAGCCATGACCTAAACAGAGGTGGCCCAAGTTCATCGGTTTCCACTGGCTGTCAACATTGAATCCCAGACTGATATGGGTTGGAAAGGACCTTAGAGATCATCTAATTCCAAACACCTTCCACGAGACCAGGTTGCTCAGCCTTGAACACCCACTAAATCCCAAGAAGCTAAACAGGAAGTCCCAGAAACTAAACAGAAAAATGCTTTTGTTTCCTATTTCCACATAAAAGGGAATGTATAGTTTTAATTACAGGGGGCTGTTTGCTGCGGGACCGCCTGCCACGCAAACCATTATCCCAATCATATCTCTTCCCAATGACTCCTGGATTGCCAGGGAGACAAAGCCAGATGCCAACATGACGACAAAAAACAGCGTGCAGGAAGATGAGGAGCAGCTGAGCCAAGGGAAGAAGGGCTGTGACCGCAGCCACCATCTTTGCTTTGTGCTGTCTCATCCCCTTGCATTGGCAGGGTGGGAAAAAACAGCTTTTGATGGATAACTCGGCGCCAGGCACTTTTCCACCCATCAGCGTGTCCTCCTACAGAAATGTTCTGCCGTGATGACTGCCTTTAAATCACTCGGGAAGGCCCTCCCAGCAGGTGTAATTTATGAGGGCTTCAACACCCCGGCAGTTCACCCAGCGAGGCGAATGTGGGAAAAACGCGGAGCGATGTAGGGAATAGCAAAATGAGCAGGTCCCCACTCACAAGGGTTCTCCCCTGATGTTCTTCCCCTAAAACCTTAATAAAGAAGGCAGAGCAAAGCAAACCCCTTCGAAGGGGTTTGCTTTGCTCTGCCTTCTTTATTAAGTCAGCTCAAGCTATGGAGGTGATTGTCAGCAGCCAAGGGCTTGGAGACCACTTTGGCCATGACCTTTCCTCAAGGATTCAAGCTGCACTTTCACAAGGAAGGTAGTGGGACACTCTGGCTCTGTTAAGAGCATGGGAAACATGTTCTGAGAGCTACTGCACTGATTTTTTACTCATATAAATATATTATATGGAAAAAAATATATCTGTGACATTTTATTCATTACCAGGAAATTCAGAAGATGGAGAACAATTCTTTTCAGCTTCCCTCGCACTTCTGTAACTCACACTTCTACTGCATTGAGCAAATCATGATTTTTAATTCATGTTTCCCTCAGGATGCACCAGTTAAAGGAAGAGAGGCGTTGCTAGAAACTGCATCAGTCTTATAAAATAATCAAATTGGGGCGGGGGGGGAAGAACCCCATCCTAAGGGTTTGTGAATAGCCCTAAGGACCATCTGAGAGTGAAAGCTCACTCCCTTCTCCGCCGAAGGACTTTCCAAGACCCAGGAAGGACGTATAGATTGCCCTTGTGCAATCTCCCACTGCCCATCCATCACCACACCTGAAATGTGTCAGGCAGGCAGAGACTGACGTGTGGGACCCTTTCCCCTGGGTTAACCCTTCAGTGCCTGCCCAAGCTGCACAGGTCACCTTCACATCCTCCTGCCAGGAGACTCCAAGGATCCTGACTCTCCTGGAAATAAATGAAGCCCAAAGTTTACTGCGAGCAAGCAACATGTGAGTCAATATGTTTTCCTAAGAGGAGCTTGCGGGCAAAAGTCTCCTCCTGCCTATTAATTAAATTGCTGTTTAACTCACGCTGAAAATCCTTCCCTTAAAGAGCCAGAGGATTCCCCGTGCCCCAGGCGATGTGTAGAGGCAGCAAATGTGAAAACACACTGCCGTCTGCAGGGCTGATCCTGCCCAAAACGCCAGGGCCCTCCCCATTCCCGGCGGGAAAATCAATCTCTGTTAGCCCAAGAGTTCCCCTAAATGAAAAGCCTTATCTGGAACAGGCCGTGTTATACAACAAGTCACTCGCTTTGCCTGGGAAATGAAAGATGATGAGGCAGAGTCCCCGGTACAGAGGCTATCTCCATAAATCTGCCAAAAAGGAGCTGTGGATTACTTTGCTGGATTAATTATCTGTCCTTCAAACAGAGTCCTGACCTCAGTGGCTGAGCATCTCCAGCCTGTCACCGCAGCTGGGAGGGAGGGCTAACACAGGGCTCTGGCCACAGGAAAAGCAGCAGAACACCCTCTGGAGCAATGGGAGCCCTGGCACTGACCAGCCTGTTGGCACAAGGGGCTTGAATTGTGAGGTCTCATTATGCATTTCTTTATCAACAGGGCAGTGAGCACGTTCCTTTGAAAGTGTGAAGTGAAAAAGTACATTTTCCTGGAGTTAAAACACTCTGATGGGAAGGAAGGGGCAGAAACAACCGAATGGCTTTTCCCTATTAGATATGGAAATGATTCCCAATGCAGGCAGGACAAGCAGCCAAAGCCACGGCAGAGCTACACCAGTGCTCCTCCATCATCTCAGCCTTAACAGCTTTGTAAGCTGGCGGCATAAAGCTAGATCTCAAGTCTTATTTTATGTGGTTATGGTTAATCTTTTAGTTTTATTGTGTTCCTGTCACGGGAGGACCTTGTGCTGGAGATAGCTGTATAAATAAGAGCTGCTGCAGTACATCCCCAGACGTGGCTGCCCGAGGGATGGAGCCGAACGGGACAGCAGCAATTCCAAATTAATTTTTAAACCCCACCTCCAAAGCACACCAATGCTTTAGGCACTAACACCAAAGGTATGATGAACAGCCAGGTTGCTTCTCAGCTCTCTACTGCAAAAGCAGGCCAGCCACATGCCAACTCTGTGCCCAAAAAAGTCTGAGAGCTGGGAAAAGGCATCATCCATCCCTGCAGGGGAATGGCAGCAGCATCACTGCTACCTCCCCTCCTGGAAGAACCAGCTTTAATTGCTACTGCCACCACCCACTTTCACTTTTGCTTACAGTCAGTTTCTAATTTAATTTGCTTCCCAATTCCCATATGTTAGGCTTTTTTTTTTCTTTCTTTCTTTTTTTTTTTTTACAAATTGCCATAAAATTTTTCCAGCTCAGGCACAAAAATCTGCTCGCTGACCTTTACCATCATGATTGAGGATAATGAGAAATTAATTAGGCTTTACCTGCCTGCCAAAAATAAAATGGCTTGCCTTGGCTGAGCAGGATTTTGGAAGCGCATTAGATGCCAGTCCTGTGTCTGGACTCTCACACATCAGAAAGTAACATTAGCTCTGTCCATGGGCTGATCATTCCCATCCAACCCCTTCTCCATGAGACTCTGGTCTTGGCAGGAGAAAGATGCCTAGCCAGTTAGGAAAACACTTCTTAATTCTCATGTTTGGGAAAAAAAATAGTAGTGCAGAATAGTTTAATCACTCTTTTGATCTGCTCTGCTGGATCCTCCGGTAGGAGAGCTGCCCCCAGCAGGCAGGACTGCAGGCAAGGGTTAAGCTCTTGGCATACATAAGAGCAGATGCAAGGCTCTGTGCAGTGATCTACCTGCAGGTCTCTCCATGTTCCACCTGGATCCCAGAGGGTCCTGACTCCCCCTCCACCATCCCACTGCCCATCCAGGATGGCCAGGCTGACAGCTATTTTACCGTCCTCATTGTAATTCAGCAACCTCTGCAAAATTAGATGGATGTTTCAGTCCAGTCTCCAGTGAAAAAGAACCCGTATCAGCCAGAAGACAGCCCCTGCTGCACCTTGGCCAGCTGGTACCCACAATCTGGGAGAATCTCTCAAATAAATTGCAGAGGGAATTAGAGGAATAAATAATCCTCGCATCTTCAAAGGCTGGATACTTGCAGCCAGGATCAGTGGACTTGAAAGTCAGGGTGAAATCACCTTGACCCTTGAGGCTGATTAAAAGAGGTTTGAAATGGCTGGGCTTTAAGAGAAAAAACTGGGAAATTATTCCTGCACGTGGGGGCAGCACCTGGAGCATGTGGCAGAGAGTGGCGGGGAGGCACTGTCCCTGTTTCTTGCTGGGAAGGAGCCCTCCCACTAAAAGAGATGACAAGAAAAGGGTTACAACCCACACCCACCAAGCTGGTCCCTCGTTCCTGGGTCACCCCAGTGAGCAGTCTGTCTGTCCTCACCAGAGCAGCATCTGAGTGCAGCATCAAAGTCAGCTGGGCTATGGCAGAGATTGCTGAGCTCAAGGCATCTTAAATGAAACAGGCCTAAGCCCCCAAAACTGGCCTTCGCATAAGGCAGCTGGGTTTTATTGGGAAACACCATCCCTGCCTGCCCAGCCCCTGCTGCCATCAGAAGGGATCCTCAGGCTATGCAGCCAAAGGGGCAAAGCATTGCCCAGCAGTGATCCACTCATCCACACCAAGAAGGGATCCCAGGCTTCAGAGCCAGGCTGCAAAGGCAGGCTCAATCCTATCAGAAGGCAGAAAGCCACCACAACTTTAATTAAACTTCCTTCTCTAGCTCTGCACCCTCAAAGACCCAGTCCTTGCATCAAATCTTCTGAAACTTTTGGGAAACACCACAGAAACCACCAGGAACTGTTCAGTCCATACTCAGTCCTGTTCCCTCCTGGAATAGAAAATCCCCTCCGTGGGGTTGTGTGAAGTTCAGCTGTTTGTGGCTCATCGTTTCAATGTGAAATATTGTCAGATTTGCTTGGAGCTACCTGGGCTAGTGGAAAGCATCCTGAACAATCATCTTTAAGGTCCCTTCCATCCTAAATCATTCTACCTGTTCTACGCCATGATTTCCCAGGGATGGGATGTACAAAGACTTATTGCAGGCCTATCCCCTCCATCCATCCATCCATCCATCCATCATCCATCCGTCATCCATCTATCCATCCATCATTCATCCATCCATCCATCCATCCATTCATCCATCCATCCATCCATCCATCATCCATCCATCCATTCATCCATCTATCCATCATCCATCCATCATCCATCCATCCATCATCCATCCATCCATCCATCCATCCATCCATCCATCCATCCATCCATCCATCCATTCATCCATCCATCCATCCATCCATCATCCATCCATCATCCATCCATCCATCCATCATCCATCCATCCATCCATCCATCATCCATCCATCCATCCATCCACCCATCCATCCATCCACCCACCCATCCATCCCTGCTGGGGTCCCTCCGTGCCCCCAGGACTCACCCGAGATGATGGTGTACCCGATGCCCCGGGGACGTCCCTTGTCCTGGTCGACGGCTGTTATCATCCGCACGGTGGTACCCTGGGGAGGGACAGGGGACAGCTGTCACAGCACTGCTGGGGCTCCCACAGCGACCCGCACCTCTCACCCTGGGCCAGCTGCTGAGGGACAACCTGTCCTAGGACATGGCAGGGCATGGAGAAGTCCCACTACCTGACCTTGAAACAGTTCAGGCTCAGTACTCATCACGCTGGTGTGAGCTGCAGAGCTCTGCTAAACCACCCCAGGATGTAGCTGGGAATGCTGAGGGCATGACCAGCAGGAAACAATTCCATTTCACCACCCCCTTCAGTTTGGTCACAACGCCAGTTTAATCTGCCATTGGCTTCCCAGTTTCAAACCTGCCCTCTTCTCCCACTGTGTTCCTCAGATGAGGCACCCCAACAATAAGGGCTGCTCAAACTGACCATCGGCAGCCTGAGTGGGCTGCAGAGATTTTAACTGAAACCCTTGAGGAGGAGGAGGAGGAGGGCAGAACAGATGCTGAGAACCAGGGATTGCCCCCAGGCAGGAGCTTCTGCAACTGCCGGCTCACCAACCTCATCTTCCATCCTGCAGCATGCACTGTTCCTATGGCCCAGCAGAAAGATCCAAAAGTCCCCCAAAACTGACAAGAACAACATAAGAGGGACCCAAAAATCTTGTTTAGCTCTTGAAATAAAACTATCCTGCTCCATAAGTCAACTTCCCCCGCCGCAGTGCAGTGAGCCCCTGTGAATACCAACACATGCACATGCCTGTAATTAATGTAGTGTGAAAAAATTTACAACTCAGCTGTTCTTGTTTTCATTGGCTTATTAACAGTGGGGAAAGCAGCAAATTTTTTTTTCTTTTCCCTCAAAGGAAATTTCAGCAGAGGCGTTTGCATATCTAACGAGGGAGCAGAGTGGGTCGGCAGGCTCATGCTTGCCCTGCAATCCATCATTTGAAGGCCAAAGGGAAAGCTGAAACATCACTGGTGGAAAGAAGGGACTCGCAGGACTTCCAGATCCATGTCCCTGGGGGCTTGATGCCGCTGCTGGCCATAAAGAAGGCTCCCAGGGCCAGGCAGGCTGCCCGTTCCCTGATCTCCGAGGGCATTTCAACAGACTCCTTAAGTAAATCCATGTTATTAACCGAGAACATTAGCCATAAATCCCAGGTCACTGGCCTCTGAGCAGCACTCGGCTGCTGAGGCTCAGCAGCTGCCCGGAGAGCCTCTAAATTACTGACAATAACTGTGCTTTCCCAAGAGCACAGAGAGAGAACAACCGCTGCAGAAGTGGGCAAGGAGCAGGTGGGAAAGCAGAACAGGGGACATGGAAAGGAGGGCAGGGCAAAGTGGAGGGGAAAAAAAGGATGATGCTTTTCGGTGTGCTCTGTCCCAGCGTGGTTTTGCTTAAATTATAATGTATTATACTTTATATTATACTATACTATATATATATTCAATTGTATTATATAGTATATATAATAGTATATAGTATATAGTACATAGTATATAGTATATACTATGTTTATAATATATAGTAATTATAATAGTATATAGTATGTTGCATATAGTATATTGTATATAATATATAGTATATTGCATATTGCATATAGTATATAATATATAGTCTATAGGATATTGTATATTGTATATTGCATATATTATATAGTATATATTGCATATAGCATATTGTATATTGCATATTGCTTATAATAGATTGTAACAGTAATTATAATATAGTACATAGTATATTGTATTTTATGTGTTATTACATATTCTGTAATAGTAATTATAATATAGTATATAGTATATTGCATTTTATGTGTTACTATGTATTCTGTATTGTATTATACATTACCCTCACATTCAGCAGAGTCAAACTCGATGCAATCTTTACTCTCCCACCCTCACGGCGCAGGTGAGAGCCCCCTCCCCTCCTGGCACACCCCCACAGGAGGGGCAGTGTGTGCAGGCACCGGGGCTGGGTGACAGCTCCTCACCCATCGCTCGGCTCGGAATGGGAATTGCCTCCTGCAGGGGGAAGGCAGGGCCCTGCCATGGCTGGGGAATAGCAATGGGATGCTTCATCTGCAGAAGAGCCCCTCCTGGAGGAGCCAAGGGCAAGGGCTGGAGGGAGAGATAAAAGGATGAACGGGATGTGGCAGCAGGGGAAGTTTGGGAGGGGTGGAGGAGGAATCAGTTAGGATAGCTCAGCGGCGTATGCCATAGTGATGCCCACGGGAGAGAAATTATCCAGACATTTGATTAAGGAATGAGGGACCATGCTGAGGTTCACCCTCTGCCCTCGGCAGGCCCGTGATGATGATGATGATGATGATGATGATGATGATGATGATGATGATATCCTGCTGCTGGGTTTTGGCATTGGGGCTCCCCCCGTTCTCCTTGCAGCCTCCTGTGTTTCTCCTCCTGCTCCACAAACACCTCCTGGGGATGAGCCATGTTTCACCAGTGTCCAAGAAACACATGTTGGAGTCATGATGCCTTCCCTACAATCCATGGATGCTGTCTCCTGGAACCCTGGCAATATCTTTCACATCCCACCTGGTTTCCATCCAGACTCTGCCCACAAGTCTGGCAGACACCACTTCTGCCATCCATCCCTTCCTGAGCAACCACAGTGTTTGGGAGCAGCCATGAACCTCCTGGGAAAGGGGCCGAAGAAGTGGCACAGGGCACAACCTGTGACAAGACCCTGGAGCTCTTAGAAGCTCCCAAATGTCCCTGACTTTCCTTTTAAAACAAGTCACACCTCGCCCACCTACTGCAGACAGCAGTGGCTGCAAGGAGAGGGCTTGGCTGGTGGGTACAGAGAGAACAGAATAACTCTTCCCCTCTTGGGGAGGAGGAAGAAGGTTTAGAAAAGTAATAATCTGGGAAAGACTATGCTTTAAAAAAGGCAAAGAAAATAAAGAATGGCACATTATCCAAACAAAATCTGAGGGTTTTTTCAAGAGGGGCAGGGGTAAATCAATCCTTTTTTAATAAAACCCTGAGCTTTTAATAAAGTGTTCACACTGATGGGCTGGAAATATTGTAAGAAAGAATTAACTCGGAGCTATTGAGACCCTAGGGCAAAACCAGCAGTGATTCTACATTATTTCTTCAACTCAAGGAGTTTCTGAGGAGGAGGGGGATGGTGCTGAAGGATTAAAACTGTTTTAATGATGTTTGACATATATCTGTACCATTCCACTGCAAGGTAATACAAGTGCTGGTCCTGGGGCCGTGTGTGCCAGCAGGGTTTGACCCCACTCTTGCCCTCACGAGGCTCCCTGTGGGATGAAGCACACATTCACAGCCCTCAGCTTGTCTCCTGGAGAGTGGATTCCTCCCCTTGCACCCACAAAGGGAAGCTGCAGCACTGCCTGCACCATGCACCAGCTGAGGTGCAGAAAAGCAGAGGCTCATCAGAACCACAGCAGCTCTGCAAGGGGAAAGGGCCCCTCTCCTCCAGCCCCAGTCAGCTCCTCTGAAGGACATGGAATCCCAGAACCGTTTAGGAAAAGCCTTCTGAGATCATCCAGTCCAACCATTCTCCGCCACTAACTCCTGTCCCCAAGTGCCACATTCACATGTCTTTTAAACCCCTGCAGGGATGGTGATTCCATTACTGCCCCGGCAGCCTGTGGCAATGCTTGCACAGCCCTTCCTTTGCAGGGCATTCAACACCAACCACACCACTCAGTCTCCAGCTGCTGTGAGGACAGACACCCATAAAGCCTCTTGAGGATGAAAAACACACCTCAGAGCTTTGCCACAGCTGCAGGCACACTTGGGTGCCCTAGGAGAGATGCCTGAGCCATGCTGGGATGATAAACAACATCAAGAAAGAAGATACAACACCTCCAGGGACAGTAGAGTCTCTCCCTGCTGTGTCCTCTTCCTCTGCCCGATAAGAAATTGCTTTCTTCTCAGTGTCACAATAAGCACCTGCCCAAAATGCTTCTCAATTATGCTCCCAGATCGTGGCCTGAGAGAAATAAGAACTACAACTGCACTTCTCTCCCCTCTCATGCCCCTCCACCCCTCTTTCTTCTTCTTCTCTTACAAGATTAGGGACTTGAAAGGCGAAGCGCAGCCCAGCGTTGCAGCAGGAGGAGGGGAGGGGGTGAGCGCTTCAGAAAGCTGCCATGGCAAAAAAAATCCCATTTCTCACTTCTTAATTCCAGTCAATTCCAGTCAAAGGGCTGATAGAGATCTGTTTGTGGTAATTTGCTGCAGTTTATCCACTCTTTTCACCTTCTATCGGCTCTCCGCTGACGGGCTGGCTGACATGCTGTTACTCGAGTGAGGAAATTAAAATTTGATGCAATAATCCCAAATAAGAAGGATTTTATTAGGTAATGTATACACTTTAGATGAGGTATTTTTGCCTGATACATTGATAGGGGAACACAGACATGCTGTGCACCACAGATAAAAGGACGAAGAGAGAAGGGGAGCAGTGGCTCTGTGGATTTAGGGCTGGGATGAGATGCCTTGAGCACATTTGGACCTGCTGAGCCACATGTCAGGGTAAACATCATCCAAAAATGCACACCAACCTCTTGGTTTGACCTGCAAGCCTGGGTTTGGGTGGGAGCTGGCCAAGCCCAGACTCCCCACCCAAATGGGTGGTGATCATTTTGATAACCAAGACATTCGCTCTTCACATGGCTCCACCCAGGGGGTAGGGCAGAGCTGATGAGAAGATTTACACTGGGAGACAAAAAAATGCACATAATTAATGGCTGGACTTGATGAACTTTGAGGTCTTTTCCAACCAAATGACTCTGTGTTAAACGCCAGGCTTGGCAAAGCAAATCACATCCTTGTTTCAGCACTGGAACTTGTCCCAGGAGGGCTGGGAATTTGAGTCCAAACCAGAGGGTGACACCACTCAAAGCAGTCCCCACCTCCAGCAATCTTCCTCTTCACCATGCCTCCGGTGGCACCTATCCCTCTCAGACACCTCAGTGCCTTTGGAGATGTTGCACATGGCCAAGAGAAATTAAAATCTCTAAACCCGGTGCGAATTCCTTCTTCATTTTCCTGTATCACCTTACACAGTGGTTATTTGCTGCTTTCCTGACTGTTCCAGGAATAACTGTGGTGCATATTGACACAAAGGGTTCCTTCAGCCTTAATGTATATAATTATTTGGAAGACATTCCCTTTCCTGAATACAAGATCACTCCATGGAGGTGATGCACTCTAGGATTTTTAATACTTATGGCACTTTCATTCCTCCAATTTCATTTAAAGATTTTTTACTCCTAGTTAAACATGATTTGATTTGTGGGGTTTTATTTACCTGCAGCTCACTCTGTCCATCTCAGAGATACTCCAAAATATCAACAAAACTTTTACCTTGTAAGTAGTTCATGAATAAGCTGGGTTTTTTTGGCCACCTCTGGGCCAGCAGACAGGTAATGTGCTATGTCACCATGGAATTTGGGACAGTACAACTCAGCCCTATTCATCCAGCACTCTCCATGTCCACTTTTGCCCCAAAGTGAATAAAAAGGCACAAATTGAAGCACACTGGAGTTCCCTCTCCCTCTGAACAGAACCACCAGGCATTTGGGATCCAGAGCACCACACAAGTTATGGGGTGCACATGTGCTGTGGGTGCTCACCACCAGGATTTTAAGGCAGGTTTTTCCTTCCACAAACAAAAAATGTTTTCCCGTGGACAAAGTGATGGGATGCACAGCTGTGGATGCTGTGGAGAAGGGCTGGTGCTTGGATTAAAGCCCTTGGTGAGTCTCCAAAATGGTCTCCATTCCCTGGGTAGATTGCAAGGGCTCTACTGCATTTCAGGGTGGACTTTTAATCCTGACTGGAAAGTACCAAAAATAGAAGGGACAAATTTCTCATTGGAAGTCCTAGCTGAGATTCCCTCTAGAAACAGCTCCCAAAGCCCAAGCTGCCCTCCACGCTCCCTGACATCTGTGGGGGAGAAAAAAAACCCTCATCCCTGCTGTATTCAGAGACTGGGAGACTTTTTTCCACAAACAGTGAGTTTGCTGACAAACCGAGTTTCAGAAGAACTAAAATGATTGGACCAATTTGGCAAAACCTGGGGGAAAAGACTCAAAGTGCTGAAATGGCTGATGATTCTGGCATTTTCAAAACTGCCTCATTTCGGGAACGTTTAGATTTTTCCTTCAAGTTCTCTATTGGAAATGGCATGCAGATAGACCGTGGGGAGGAGACAGGGTGACTGTCTGCTACGAACAATACAAAGCCCCTGCAGAATTTAAGAAAAAACCCTCAAGAAAAGATTTTATTTGGGGTCCAGGCTTGCTGAACCCCTGTGCTTAGGCTGCCTGTTTTAAAAAAGGGCTGAGTGTTTTGGATCTGGCTGGAGGTGTGCTGTTTCAGAAGGAAACCCCACAGAACACAGCCCTTACCGGAGGCGAGTTCTCGTAGATGTTGGTGCTGTAGGGCAGGTTGATGAAGATGGGGTCCATGTCCTGCACATCTGTGATGATGACTGCCAGGTTGGCAAGAGTAGACAGGGGCTTGTTTTTATCTTGGTCCTTGAAAAAAAGAAGGGGCAGGGAGGGGAGAGAAAGGATTTTTATCAGAAAAACAGAATTATTCAGCAGCATTAAGTCTCACGTGGTTGTAGCTGGGACAGGATTTCTGAATAGTGGAGGTAATCATCTCTTTTTCAAGCTACCTGCTGGAATTATTGTCCACTGCACCTCCCTCTAAGCTGAAATACAATATGCATTTCATTGCAGCATCAGTCCTTTCAAATGAAGCAAACACCAATTTAGTTTTCATCACATTTTGAGTGAAAATGCATCAATGCTGTTCAACATCTACTTCAAAATGTAAATTCCTTCCTAATGCAGACAAAGCCTAAGGTACCTCTGCATGGTCAGACCCAGGGGTGGGTGCCAGCAGCCTCTCTCATACCCACAGTGCTGATGCCTTAACACAGCCAAAGAGGAGGCTCCGGGAGACCTCAGAGCCTCTTCCAGTGCCTAAAGGGGCTCCAAGAGAGCTGGAGAGGGACTTGGCACAAGGGCATGGAGGGACAGGACAAGGGGAAATGGTTTTAAACTAAAAGAAGTCAGGGTTAGATCCCGTATTAGGAAGAAATTCCTGGCTGTCAGGGTGGTGAGTTTGCCCAGAGAGGCTGTGGCTGCCCCTTGATCCCTGGCAGTGTCCAAGGCCAGACTGGATGGGGCTTGGAACACCCTGGGATAGTGGAAGGTGTCCCTCCCCATGGCAAGGGGTTGAACTAAATGGTCTTTAAATATCCCTTTCCACCTGAACCATTCCATGATTCTCTGATCACCTCCCTTTCGCTCCATCACATCCCACCAGGACAGAGCCTCGGGCTCTTTTCCAAGCATGACCCTCCTCCAGCAGCCAAAGCCACAGCAGAAGGCACTGCCACCAGCTTCTCCTGCTGCCACTGCTTTTCTTGCTGAAGCCTTGTTCCCTGGGTGCTCAAAAGTGACCCCAATGCCCCCAGCCCTTTGCTAAGGGCAGGAGCAAAGAGAGCACACAGAGGGAAGGGAATCAGTGTCTCCTTACCCCCAATCAGGCACTGTGCTGGAAGGTGACTACACACTCCCAAAGCAGCTCTGAGCAGAGGCAAAGACTGATTGCCAGAAGATTAATGTTAATTTAAACTCTATTCAACAACTCAGCTTGTACATTATCCTCTTAACCTGCAGGGCTCAGTGTCTGTGGCCTGGGTGGATGCTTATTCTGACTCTGCTGTTAGTGCCATCAGGTTCAAGTCCTTTGTTTCTTCAGATAATGTTCCTTCCCCTCCCCTTCACCTCTCAAATTTTGTTCCAGGCATCACAGACAGCACTGAAAAAAACAAGCATGCATCCAGTTTCCTCACTGGACCGTCTCTCCTGCTGTCCTTTCCAGCCTCACCCTGTGCTCGCTGCCCTCATCCCTGGGATAGAACAACTCCTGCCTTGCACCCATGCTGCTCAGCAATCCCTGCAGCCACCCTGAACCCCCAATGACCCCATTTCCCACTCTGGACTGTGCAAACTGCTCATCAGGCAGACAAAAATCTGCTCTTCCAGCTCCTGCTACACTGGTGGAACCTTCACATTTCTTTTTTCGCCCTAGGGTTTCTCATCACTCTTCTAGGAATTAGTATAACTGATCAAGGCAAGGAGATATTCCCACAGCTGCCACCCAGCCCAGTTCAGAGACAACACTGAAGTCCTTGGATTCCCTAAGCTAGAAATCACTGGATGCCAGGAGTGTATTGAGCAAGGAGCAGGCTGCCCAGAGCAGCTGTGGTTGCCTCATCCCTGGAAGTGTCCTAGGCCAGCCTGGACAGGGCTTGGAGCAACCTGGGATAGTGGAAGGTGTCCCTGCCCATGACAGGGGTTGGGATGAACTGGGCTTTACAACCCCTTCCAACCCAAACCATTGTGGGATTCCATGAAGTGCCCATTTTATCTCTGCTGGGCCAGACAAAGCTGGATGGACCAAGCTGACACCATTGCATCCTTAAGGAAATCAGAATCCTGGAAGAAAGTTACATTTCCATCAGGGACTGTGTTTGGTCCCACATTTTCCAACCTGCTACACAGCTCAGTAACACATCCCAGGAAAGAGTGTCAGCGACAGACGCTGGCAAGGAAGCGAAAAACAGAGGCCCTCTTCACACTGGAGTATTAAAATAAAATGAGGTATGTTTCAACCTCGCAAACAAAATGAGGTATGTTTCAACCTCGCAAACAACAAAAAACCGAGTTTCTGGAGCAAATTCCACATCCTGGAACATGCAGGGCTTGGGCTGAAAGGTTGTGATGTTTGCCCTACAGTGTATGAGTGTCCGGGCCCGCTGCTGTGAAGAGAGAAGCACAGCCCTCCGTGTCCTCCTGACATTTGCGGTTCTGCATCAAGACAATGATCTTGATCAAATCACACGCTTTGAGAGCTCTAGCCAGCTGCCTGGAGGGGGCAGAGAGGGTTTTCTCCCCCTCTCCTGAGTGTGGAGTTGGACAGATGCATTGCAGGGCTGAATCTCACCTTCCTCTGTTGCGTGCGATGTGGGGAAGGAGCCAGCATCCAGGGCTGCAGCCTGTGTGCTCCTTGACATTCTCCAACTCTCTCTAGACTGAACACCAGGGACTGAACACCCACTCACATGGGGCATGAATTTACCATTTCCCATGCCAAGGGTCCCCTCCCAGTGTGATGGCACTGACTGTAATTAAGACCCCAGGTTCTCCTCTGTCCACCAGAATGTTAACGCTTGATGTCTGAACTTAATACAGGTGAACCCACTTGTAATAAACCACAGCGTACAAGGAATGAGCCTGGAGGATTCAATATACCAAAGACATTCTTCACTCAGAGGCTGGTGAGACACTGGCACAGCTTTCCCAGGGAAGTTGTGGATGTAGCTCCATCTCTGGAAGTGTTCCAGGCCCGGCTGGGTGGGGCTTGGGGCAACCTGGCCTAGCAGAAGGTGCCCCTGCCCATGGCAGGGGTTGGAATGGGATGGTCTTTAAGGCACCTGGCCCAAACCATTCCATGATTCTGTGAATGGTCTGTTTGCCTGTGGGAATCCAGAGCTTCCCTATGGCTGCCCTGGAAGGTCTGGGACCCTGGCAGGGGTCAGGAACCCCCCTGGACAGAGCCCCCAGAGACACTGTGATCTCTGTCCATGGAAAAGAGTTTTCAATCTTACAGGATGAATTACCAGCTCTGAGTGTTTGATATCAGTAATAATTAAGTGTGGCACGGGTGCAAAAGTAAAAATTTAGGATTCTAGATTAGGGGTTCAAAGGGGACAAGATGGAGGAAATTGGGTGTGCCTTGTCCTTTTTCTCCTTCTTCATGCCCTCCATGTTTCACTGTGGTGTTGGCATTTTTCTGTTGGTTCAGGCTGGGGACACACTGTCCAACGTAGGTGACAGATATTGGCATGTTCTTGTAAATGCAGCCCAGGGAGTTTCTGGTATTTAATGTTTGTCACATCCCACTCAGGGCAGAGCCCCACACGCTGCCCTGCAGGACAGAGCTGGGCAGGGCAGCAGAACATGTTAGAGATAAACAGAATAAACAACCTTGGAACCAGCACAGACCAATTATGACTTCTTCTTTGGCTGCGGGGCTGAAAGACAGAGACTTTCTACAATCTCAGAATCATCAATACCACAGATTCTGACATTTGCCCTCTACTGGGTTTCACCACCCAGGAGCTGGTTCCCTTCCTGCAGAAGCCCCTGACACGTGTGAGATGCTGTTGGAGAGGTGCAGCCGTTCCCCACAGCGACCTAAAACCACCCAGAGACCTCACTGCTGCAACGCCTCGCTAAGCAGAAAATACAGCAGCTTTTCCAGAGCAGGGCAATAACACAAACCCCAGACAGCACCTGCAGGCCTGCAGCTGCCCGGGTACGACTCACCGTGGCGTTCACCTGGAGCTGGTAGGCCTGGGTGACTTCGTAGTCCAGCTCCCGGATCACCGTCACGATGCCACGGCCGCTGTCGATGGCAAAGAAGCTGGAAGGGGGCTGGAAGGAGTAAAGCACGCTGCCTCCTGCCCCCTGGTCCGGGTCCGTGGCGTTCACGATGAAAATTGGAGTGCCCACGGGGGTGTTCTGGAGATAAGAAAGAAACATCGGTAGCACTGCGTGCTGTTTTCGCATCAAACGTACACCAGCAATTTCCTTCTCCCACCGGGAGCGGTATCCAGAGACCCTGCAACTCCAGTCCTGCATTTCCAGCCATTTGTAAGTTACACAGCTGTGTTCTTTATTGCAGTATTGCAGGGCCTATAATAGTTGTTACACACTTATAATAATAGTTATACAGCTGTGGTCAAGGTGGCACTCTACCACAAACCCTTATTTTTCCTAGACATCCCAACTTTCCAGAAAAATTGCTCTCTTTGCTGAAACTTGTTTTTTGCCCAAAGGTATTTTTATTTTTGATGCTGACTCCTTCGCTGTTTTCACCACAAAGTATTAAATACAAGAGAGCTTTAAAAAAGTAAGGGAAAATAAAAAAAAAAAAAGCATTAAATGCAACACAGAACTTCATGTAAAAGTCAGTTGTAGTTTCCACAGCAACTACAACCTGGCCCGATTAACGCAGGCATGAACAGTTCCATCGTCATAAATCTGGAACTAATCTACATGCATAAAATATGCAGCTGAGTGCACAAAATCAGCAATGGCAAGTGCAGTTTGGCACTTCTTATTGTTTAACTTCACAGCGGGAAGAACAATTATCCATTTTTGGTGGAACAGCTGCATGTTCCTATGCAAATCTTAAAATGCATATTCTTGTCTCTCCCTAAAGGCACGAGCACAGACTGCCAGCTAAAAGGCTCTGCTGGGGCTCCAGGTACACTTGGGCACGTCCCCCTGCCTGTGACACCCTCAAAAGGGTTGGCAAGGAGCTAAACCTCAAAAGGGGACACAGCAAAGGTCCAAAGTGAGACCTGAGAGTGGCTGGGATAATGGGGATTATTCCTGAAAACCTCTCCCCAAGTCTCTGTGTTTTATTGTTAACTCCTTTCATATTGAATTGGTCTCCCTCAGCCTACAGAGATGTATCCTGAAGTGCTGAGAGGATGGAAAGGAGGCTTGAGGAGAGGCAGAGTTTAGAAGATGGGGCACTGCTTCCAAGAAAATCCTTGGCCAAAGCTGTGAAACAGACAGCCATTTTCAGGTTTTTTGGGAACCACAGGGCTTGCAGTAAAACAGAGGCCGTCCCAGTCAACACTTCTACTAAAAAATATAGGAAGACAGGGCCCCACACTCGGGAATCTTTTTTAACCAGCTCAATACTGGGTGATGGCACAAACAAAGAACCAGAGAAGCCAAATTTTCCCAGTTAATGCTCAGGCCAGCAGAAGTTTGTCCTCAAGGCAGGTGGCAGGTACCACAGAGCAGGGAACCCAGAGCACACTTTGCAGCTCACAGTGATGAACCCAGGCTCAGGACACTCATCCCAAGCACATCCCTCATGCCCCTGCCCTGGTATCCAGGCATGTGGCATTGCAGGGACCCAAGCTCACCTTGGATTCCAAAATTCCACTTCCCTTTCATCAGTGTCGCTTCTGCCAAGGTGTGAGAGCTTGCAGCTCCCACTTAGGTTTTCCATTTGCTTTCCTTTCTTTTTTTTCCCCCTCCTCTAAATCAAGCTGCTCTAGAAAGCCTTGCAGGGCAGGCCTGAGGATTATTTTTTAAAGCGCCTTCAAGTTTTTTGGCCATCAGCAGTCACAAAAGCATAAAAGATAGCTGGAAGGGACCTCAGAAGAGAAACCTGGCCCCTGTGCTCCACCTAAATCATCCCCATCCTGAAAGGCTTCTAGCAAGGGAGACACCACGTCCTCCCCAGCCCATCTGGTCCCGGAATTTTGCTGCCCTTTGCCTTACAGCTGCTCATTTTCTGGAAGCTTAACCCAGCCCTGCCCTGTTGCCGTGCTGCCTGACTTTGTGACACACACTCAGCACCTTAATCCTGGTTTGGGCATTTAAACTGCTCAGGAACTAGGATTTTGTCAGCTGAGGGGTGTGTTGGGTGAAGGAGCCCTTCATGGGTGGCTGTGGTGAGTGTTTGCTTTCTGAGCACTCCTAAAACACCTTCTCAGACAGGACTAGAGCATCTCCGCAGCCCCTCTTTTGGTCTCCCTGCCTGCCCCAAGCCATCACCACCAGGAGCAGCTCCAGAGCATGCCACAGCCCTTCTGTTGCTGCTGCCAGGGCACTGCTTCCAGCACCTCACTCCACATGCTCCAGCAAGTCACCTTCCTTCCCCGAGCCAGCGGGGCACCAATGCCACAGCACGGGGCACCACAAATGAACCATCCACAGGGAGGGGCAGGGCAGGAGCACGCTCAGGGCTGCACGGAAGGGCCTGGGCTCTATTGCCCTGGGAATAAGAATATTCATAAGGATAAAGCTGGCCTTGATGAATGTGTTTCCTCTCCTTTTTAAGTGCCACTAGCCACTGCATTTAACATGCAAATCCTCTCTGGTCACCCGTGATTACGGGGCTGCTCTGGGCTGGCTGTGAGAGAGGAGAGCTTGATTTCCCCCGCATTGTACTCCATACAATAGCCCCAGAGCAGGCTTATGAGGGGACTTCATCTCCTGTCCTTGCCGGGAGGGGACGCGGAGGTCACAGCTTCGGTGCTGTTGTCTCCAGGACCTGCAGACACCGTTGGGTGACTTCCATGGCTTCATCCTTGTTTTACAGCTTCTCTCAGCAGCTCCCTTCACCGGCCAGGACAGCAAGAGCCACACAAGCAGGGGGTCAGCTCTGGACAAAGATCTGGCCCTGAGAATCAGTCATGGACATCAACACCAGAGCATCTGAGGGGCTCTGAGGGACCCCAGGGCTGGATCATGAGCGTGGGAGCAGGAGCAAAGCCCGAGTGAATTTAGGAGGGGAGCAGAAGGGCTCCCAGGCAACAGGAGGGGTGTTACAGGAACCAGAGCAGCATGGCTAGAGAGAGGGAAATCACTGATTCTGCCCAAAATGCACAGGTCAATGAGAAGATTTCACTACCAAACACGTCCTTATTCCCAACAGCACACAGGGGAGAGGATGCAGATTTGTAAGGAATGCTCTGGGTAATGCATCTTTTTTTCCACAGCTCAAGTTCAAGCAAACAAAAAAATTCCCCCAAACCAGCAAAACCAGCTGCAGGGCGCAGACATCCCATGTCAACAGTCCTGCAGGGAAAAGGTCTCATCAATGCTCATGCCCTGGCAGGCAGTCAGGATGCAGTGGAATTTCAGGCCATCTGCCTTAAAAAGCATAAAAAGTATGTCTTTAAAATCCTCTTGCCATTTCTGGGTCAAACAGGCTCGAGATATTTCTCAGCAGGAAGCTGGCATCTTTATTTCTCAGAAGCTGTGGTCCATCATCTAAACAATGAAGCAAAACATCTGGATCAACAGAAGAGCCCGGGGCTTATGTTTGATGCTAAATACCGAGCAGAGGACACAAGCCAGGGAGATGCCTTTGGAAAGCCCCGTGCTGGATCATGTTTCTGCTTTTTCAGCACTTACAGGTCCATTTATAGGACTCTTCTGCATATCCTTCATTGTTTTTCTTCATTAACAAAGACTAATTGTGGTTATGCTTATCTCACCAACAGGCAAAAATAACAAAATCCATCCTTTTTTTTTGTCCAGGCAGACAACAGCCTACAGGTGCTCATGGCAAACAGGTGAGCTTTCTACACGAGTCGCCAAATCCTGTCATTTTTTAAAGCTTTAGGCTCTCTGCAGCAGCCTGCGATGGAGGCTTCATTCACTACAGAAAAAAGAACTGGTGACAAAACTGTGTCATGTCATTAAATCTTTGTTACGACTTCAGCAGATGTGAGATTAAAAATAAACATGCAGACAGATGCAGCCTGCTGGGGGGGAGGAGGAGGGCAAACGGGAGTGGGACCTGCTCCCAACCTGTCTCCAGCACCCCATCCTTCACCTGGCAGCTCAGTAGGAGCAGCTCCAGCACCCAGGTTACCCCCAGAGCAACTCCAGGAATTAAAGGGCTCTGGGGTGCTAGGTGGTGATGCCCTTTGTGCCTTCCTTATTTTGCAATAAACCAGTAAGAAAAGTTCAATCTGTTAAAAAAAAAAAAAAAAAAAAGTATTGGAAGAAGTTTGGGGGGGATCCAAAAAGAAACACTGAACAGTAATGGAAGAGCCCCTAACTCTTAATCATAAGGAGACTGCTCTGTTCAAGTGGGTCCCCAGCAGCAAGGACAGGTTGGTGTTAAAATAAGGAATTTTAACACCAAAATAAGGAACTAAACCCTAAAATCCCTGTTCAAACATGGAAGGATGTTGGTGCACATGGGGGAGGCAGAGGAGAGACCAAGACCTTGTCTCTCTCTGAGCAGTGCAGAGGTGTGAAATCACAAATAATCACAGAATGAGTCTGACCACAGTGTTCTGCTCCCACCTTCCTGCTCTAGCAGGGCCATGCCAGAGCACATGGCACAGGATTGTGTCCAGAGGGCTCTGGGATATCCCAGAGAGGGACACTCCACACCCTCTCTGCACAATCTGTTCCCGTGGCCAGGACAGTTCCGCTCAGGTTCAGGTGGATCTTCCTGTGCATCAGGTTTTGCCAGTTCCCTCTTGTCCTGTTGCTGGGTCCCACAGCTCCATCCTCCTTTCATTCTCCCAGGAAGTTGTGTTTCCATCCCAAAGCTGCCATGGGATGGCCCAAGCACAGCCACCACAACAAACATCTCCCGTGGGCTGTCACCTCCCGTGTGACCTCAGCAGGAGTTACCAGACACAGATGTGCCCTGCCAACCCCGACAGCTGGGACACCACAGCCTTATGTAACATTCTCTGCAAAGGGGCAATTAAGGCTGAAAAAGAGGTTACCAAAAAGGGACTTTTTAAAATATTTACACCTCACCCTCTGGCCACACTAGTAGTCTTTAATATCTTATCATGAACCCTATTACAATATGCATTATATTATTACCCATATTATAACATGCATTGGTAATAAAATTTCGGGTGGATGCTGCTCCACCACGATGTGGCAATACAAGGTAGGCAACAGTCCAGGGGAGATGCCCTCTCTGGTCACAATGTGAGCAACCTGGGACAGTGGAGAGTGTCCCTACCCACAGCATGGGGCTGGGGCTAGATGGCCTTTAAGGTCCCTTCCAACCCAAACTGTTCCATGATGTGTCCAACCAGGCAAGTCACGCGAGCTGAACATGAGGGACATCTGAAAAAAGCCAGGGCACCACCTCCTCTGGTCTGCCACATATTGTTCCTCTCAAGTTGTGCCAGGGGAGGTTTAGATTGAATAGCAGGAATATTTTTTTCATGGAAAGCTGGTGTAGTTTGACACTGGCCATTCACCAGGCACCCACGAAAGCCACTCACTCACCCTCCCCTGCCACAGCTGGGCAGAGAAGAGAAAAATTTAAGCAAAGGGTTCATGATTTAAGGACTGGGAGAAACACTCCAAGGGCAAAACAGGCTCAACTTAGAAGTAGAAAGTGAGTTTATTACTACCAAAATCAGAGGAGGATAATGAGAAGTAAAGCAAGTCCTTAGAAAACACCTTTTCTTTCCCCAACCCCTCCCTCTCTCCCACTGACAGCACAGGGATCTCTGCATCTCCAGGGGATCCCACAGGCTGTGGGTGGATCTCTGCATCCCCCTGTGGATCCCCACAGGCTGTGGGTGGATCTCTGCATCCCCCATGGATCCCCATGGGCTGTGGGTGGATCTCTGCATCCCTCATGCATCCTCACAGGCTCTGGGTGGATCTCTGCATCCCCTGGGGATCCTCAGAGGCTCTGGGTGGATCTCTGTATCCCCTGGGGATCCCCACAGGCTGCAGGGGCACAGCTGCTTCACCATGGTGATCACCATGGCCTGCAGAGCAATCTCAGCTCTGGTGCCTGGAGCACCTTCCCCGCTCCTTCTCCACTGACCTTGGTGTCTCTGTGTTGTTCCCCTCATGTGTTCTCACCTCCTCCTCTTCTCTGGCTGGAATTAACACTGTACCTTCAACTTTGTTTTGATTTCGTCTTAAGTCTGTTATCAACATCTCTAACTGGCCTGTATTTGGCCAGCAGCATGTCCATCTTCAGAGCCATCAGGGATTGACTCTGCCAGACATGGTGGAAGCTTCCAGCAGCTTCTCACAGAAACCACCTCTCTGGCCCCCTGCTACCAAAAACCAGCCCCTGCAAGCCCAACACAAAAGATTTGTCCAGCACTGGCAAAGTGCTGGACAAGGAGGTGGTGGAGTCACTGCCCCTGGTGGGATTTAAAAGATGTGGCACCTGGGGACATGGCTGTGTAACCTGGCAGTGCTGGGTTAGTGGTTCAAGTTGATGATCTTAGAGGTCCTTTCCACAAGTGATTCTTGTGAAAAGGCTCTCCTTTCACACCAGGGTAACAAAACAAAGGCTGTTTGCAGAAAACCCAGCTTCCATCCATCCTCTTTCCTGAGGCCCATGGCTCCTGCTCCCACAGCATTAAGTCCCTCTGGCTGTCAGAGCGCTGGCCCTGCTCAGGGAGCAGATTTGCACGGTACCTTTGAGAGTTTCCCACCACAGCAAAACCATTTCATGGGCCATGGGCCACCAACACCCCAGACATGCTTTGATGCATCAGTCTTGTCCAACTGGCCTGATGTCAGGAGCCCCTGGGCAAAGGGCTGAGAGGGGGAATATGGAGAGCTGACACTTTTACAGCAGGGTCAGCGTGGGAGAGAAGCAAAGGTGGGAGATGAAGCAGAGGAGAGCTGGGAGTTCATTCTCCAGATGCTCCCTTCAATGCATCCACTTTTCTAGCACACAGAGCGAGCAGCTGCGTGGCTCTGAGCTGCTGGCTGGGATTAAACCACCACAACCTTCTGACAAGAAGGCTGGGCACCAGAAATGTCTGTTTTTGGTATGTTTGGGGTTCATCCCTCCACAAACCTTCTGGCAAGAAGGCTGGGCACCAGAAATGTCTATTTTGGTGTATTTGAGGCTCATTCCTCCACAAACCTTCTGACAAGAAGGCTGGGCACCAGAAATGTCTATTTTGGTGTGTCTGGGGCTCATCCCTCCGCACCAGCCATCCCTCTCCCGTGGCTGGCCATGTAGAGGACCTCCATCTGACCTCCCAGGGCAAAGTCACCCAGCTGAAGCTGGTGGGGATGATTAGGATGCCGATGCATGCTCTAGCCACGCAAATAAATGTGCAAAAGCGGCAGGCAATCTGGCCCAGCAGCTGTCGGAAGGTCAGTGAGATGAGGCGACGCAAAGGGCTGGGGGGCACACGACGATGGGCACGGGGGCTCGAGCAGCAGGCAGCTCTGCTCTCCTCCCTGGCACAGCCTCACCAGCCCCACTCCTGCTTCCCCCGGCCCTGCAGCAAGGCGGGAGCTGACCGCTCCCATCAGGAGATGCTTCGCTGCTCCGCGCTCCTGTTAGAGCTCAGGTCAACCTATTACTCTTACATAAATCCCTGCTGCGTTCCTGGCGGCTCTTTTCCCTCTCTCCCTGCCTCTGCTCCACGCATGGGGTGGATGAGAGGAGCTTTGCGCTCTGCAAAAGCCGGCTGGCACATCCCTGTGCTACAGGCAAAGGCGCTGCCGCCGATGCCGAATCACGGCGGGCGGGAAGGAGGGCTCAGTGCCTTCACAGCTGACATGGATTCCAGCTATGCTCCTGATACACCTGCGACCCTGTCTCTCTCATCCTGGGCTGATTTAACTCACCTGTTCCTGCCCAGGTCTTGTTTGCTGTGGGAAATAAGTGCAGGAGCAGAGCCACAGGCAGTAGGAAAAAGCCAGCCCCGTGTTTTGGGTTCTGTCCCCATGCTCCATCCTGGGTCCCTCGCTCGTGCCAGCTCAGAACGCTCGCACAGATGTGCGCAGACTTCCAATTCCTGTGTTCTTAATTGCACTTTTAATTACATTTATTAATTGCATTACTGCTCGTCCCAGCCAGGCAATTTCCAACTTCTAAGTTTGATTTTAAAACCTGATAATTTCCCTTTTTACAATTTTTTTCCTTTTGGTGGAAATCCACCCCACCTTTCAATCAGCTCTCATTAATATGTACCTCTTGTTGCTATCTCTATTAAGTGACCTCCCTCATTATCGGGTGACACTGGCAAACAGCCACCGCAGAGCTATAATTCAATTGAGGGGCTTTTGAAAACACCATAAACACAGCTGGAATGGATGCTTTATAGGAGCTGGAGAGGAATTAGCTGCTGGATAACCACACTCGGATCTGAGAGTGCTCGTTCACGGCAGACGCGGCCCAGCCCAACCTACGAGGAAGGGACATCACAACCACCCAGCCCACAGGGGAACTGGTCATGCTGGCAGGACAATGGCACTCAGCAGAGGACAAACAGCCACACGGAGCAGAAGATGCTCTGGTATCCTGTGGGATAAACCTACTTGCTTTTTCCTGCCCAGAGGCTCCCCCTTGCCCACCAAATATAACCCTGTCCTTGCCAACACGGTGGCTGATCCATGGCACAGCACCCCCAAGAGCTGGGGCTCCTGGTGGCACCAGCCACTTCTGCAGCACAGGTCTTGAGGGGAAAGACCAGGAGAGGAATCATGGAATCCTAAAATGGTTTGGTGGTTGGGTAGGGAAGGACCTTAAAGATCACCCAGCTCCAACTCACAAAATCCAGCAGCTTCCCACTGTTCTGGGAGGGGGCAGAAGAAAAGGGTGGCAATGCAATCACCACTTCACTAAGTCAACATCCACAGCCAAATTTCATCACAAAAATCACATTTCTCTCCCATTCTGCATCTCCAGCCTTCAAGGAGCAGGCAGGGCCAGGGCAAGGGCTGGGAGGCAGTCTGTGCTTCTCTCCTCGGCTGCTGGTAGGTCAGTCCCAGCTTTGGAGACAGCAGATGGGAAGCCAAGATGGTCTAACGAGACATTTGAAAGTCAGACACAAGTGCCAAGAATGCGAAAACCTGTCAGTCAGAGAGCCCCTGGCTTCAGCAGCATCACATTTCTCCTGCTGGTGTGATTTTCCTGCTGGAAAAAGGCGTTTGGAGCAGTCTCCAAACTCTCTGCAAGGGCATCCACGGCAGATGGCCCAGCACCCCTTTGGCTCTCATCTTCCTGGAGATGGTGGGCATGGAGCAGGTGGATGCAGGTGGCCACAGTCAAGGTCTGCCCTCCTGCAATAGCTGCTTTTGTTTCAGGAAGCAAAGGATTACAGAATCCAGGGGGATTTTCCACCATCCCTCCCCTCAACATCAAAATTCAGTAGCAAAGTCAAACCACCAGAGTGATTTACCACCACCAGAGAGCATTCAGTGTGGGGTAAGACAAGAAATCTGTTTTCCAATTCCTGCTTGAGGGCTATGCCATAAACCAAACAGATCCTGGTTTTTTTAATACCCTCTTTTTTTTAATTTTGTTTTGTTTTGTTTTGTTTTGTTTTGCAGTTGCCACTAACTTTCAGTGTCTGGCACCCCATGGCCGCCCACCGGGTGATGCTTGGGATGGCAAATGACTTCCATTAAGGCAGAGTGTTCACACAATGCATTACAAATGAAACCCTAATGACAGGACACCGGCACCACCGCTCCCACTTGATATTAATTGGGTGCCACTTCCTTTTAATGGTACATTAATTAATGTGGGATAGCAACGGAAGTCCACGACACCCCCATTAATACAAATGAATTCATTATCATGGGTGTTACTAGAAGAAATGACAAATAAATCTGTAACAGTGGGACACTTCAAATAATAGCCACGAGTCATTAGGTATTGTTTTCATTTATACAACATCCTGCAAATATATACATGAAATCTATGGATGCTTATCTAGCCACACGTCCCTCTCCATGCCTCCTCCCTGGCTCTCAAGCTGTGCTGAGCCACCTTGGAGGGCCACCAAGCTGGCCAAGAAGAACTGGGACTTGCTTTGTCACTGCACTGCCTTCTTGCTAACTCTTTTATTCCAGCACTTGTCACTATCCCCTTCTCTTGAATCTTCAAAAGACCCTCTGATCTAGCATGTGTAATCCTGGAAAGAGGATCACCTTTCCTTGCTCCATCCCTTGCACTCTCATTATAGCCAGGCCTGCTTTTGTGCCTTATTTATTTATTTTATTTATTATTCTGGCAGAGAAGCTAGAAGCACCTTTCCCAGCACAAAGCAGCCCACCTCTGACCATGGGAGGAACGAGTAACATGTCCTCAGAAAACTAAGGAAAAACCCCACAACTCCCTTTGAAATCTGGGATTTTTAAGTCCCAAAGATCCATCAAAAAGAAACTCTGCAGCAGCCTGAGAGCGGGGACCTGCCCTCAGCACGAGTGAACACAAAATTCCATACGGCTGTGCTGATTCAAAAAACACTTCCCTGCCTTCCGTGGACGGCTCCATTAGCAGAGGAAGGATCGATGGGTTCAGCTGGGGTCTGCTCGTCGGGCCGTGCTCGTGCTGAGGCAGCAAACTCCTGCTGGAGCCACGGCACGGACACCACCGTCCTCCCACGGGGCAACACCCCAATTCCCCGTGTCCCACTGCCCCGGGCTGCTCACGGGCACAGACAGCCTGGGCAGCGGGATGAGCAGGGAACAGCTTTGTGAAATACAATATATGGAGGCTGACACGGCCTTGAGCTGCAGGAAAAGCCGGGCAGGAGCTAGGCCCAGCAAATTAGACACTTAATAAAGACAGGGAAGCCAGCAACCCAAAGGAGGGTTTTTTACCAAATGGGGAAAAAAGTATGATGCTCATCTTTAATCTGAAAGAGGAGAGATTTAGGTTAGATGTGAGAAAGGGATTTTTTACTCAGGGGGAGGTGAGGCCCTGGCACAGGGTGCCCAGAGAAGCTGGGGCTGCTCCATCCCTGGAAGTGTCCAAAGCCAGGTTGGATGGGGCTTGGAGCACCCTGGGATAGTGGAAGTTGTCCCTACCCATGGCAGGGGAGTGGAATTAGATGAGCTTTAAGGTCCCTTGCCACCCAAATTATTGGAAGATTCCTGGTGTTTCTGGGTGTCTTGCATTGCACTTGGGGATGAGACATTTAGGAAATAAGAGAGAAAAGGGAAAAGTTATTTTTAACGTGCTGATGTATCTAAGCCACGTCCAACCTGATTTATTTTGTGGGTGTACTTGATGAGCTGAGTTTTGATAAGTGCCATTAGAAATTGGGTGTTTGTGCTGTGATTTAACCCACGAGGGGAGCAGCCCTGGGCCTGTCCCTCGCTGAGCCAGGCCATGCCCTCTGCACCTCATGTGGGACTCAGATTCAGTCAAAGGAAGAAACTGAGAGTTTCTAGCCAGGCAAAAAGCCTGGGAAAGAGCTGGGAAAGAATGTAAATAATTCTTTATCTCTCTTGTTTTTCACATTGTTTATAGTTACGTTCTATCACTGTGCATCAAGCACTCTGCACCAATGCTGTGGGCTGTTTTCACTTCAGGACCAATGGAGTTGGTCCTTGTGGAGCTCTGTATAAAAGAGCAGGGTAATTTGAATAAAGAGGAGTTTACTCTCACAGCCTTCTGAATCAGTTCTCTTCATTCCCGTCCTGCCTCGACAACAACACCTCACGCTGTCTCCACTGCCCCGGCAGCTTGAGAGGTCTCCTCACCTCCTGCTCAGGCTGTTCTCAGGGATTTAGAAGCACAGGGAAGAATTTCTTCCTAATATCTAAGCCAAACCTACTTTCTGTCAGTGTGAAGCCAGTCCTCAACATTGACTTGATAACCCCCTCTGAAAACCCGAGCTCTCCTTCAAACTGACCCCTAACCACGGTTTGGGGAAAGATGGCAGCAAAAACTTCTAAAAACCATTTTTTCTGCAATTGCATGTGTCTGCCTGAAGTCTCATAGCCTCTGTGTTGAGGCAAACAATTTTTCCCTCTAATTTCTCCTCATTTTGTCAAAGGAACCAGCCTTTACAATCCAGCCCAAAGAATTTGCCAAGCACACTGAGAATTCACATCAGAAGAAGAGTCAAAGCAATCTACTGGTGACACCAGTTACGTCAAGCAGACTTTAAAAATACCTTAAGTGGTTTCTAAAAAGACCCAGTTTTTCATGACAATAGTGCTCGGCTGGTGTTTTGGGGCTTGTTTTAACTGGGACCATCACAACATCCAAGGCAATGGGGTCCTAAAAGCTCACCACAATGTCTCCTGTAGGGATAATACAGCAGGAAAAGGCTTAGAAAGCACATGCCAGCACAGGACATCTGTGTTAAAGAGCAGGAACAAGGTGGGAAAGGAGAAGGAGAGAGAAAACAAATGAGAAAGAAGAAAACCTGCACTTCTGTCCTTTCCCCCCCACTCAGGTAATGCCATGTTACCTCCTGGCAAAGATGCTGGCAGATCTGGGACAACCCCAAACCCAGACAGACCCAAACACACACAACCCTGGAAAAACTTTCCTTGCTGAAATCATTCCCTTTGAGGCACTGCCTTCAGTCCCAGCCTTTTCCTGAGTGTTGACATTCCCCCACCAGGATCAGACCTTGTCAACAGCCTCATCGCCTGTGGCTGTGGCTGAGGAGCAGGAGAGAGTCAGGATCATTTGCCAGGGCAGGGAAAAACTAATCCTGCATCCCCCACTCTCAGCCCTCCTGCCAGGCTCCTGTTCCTCTTCCCATGCTGATTGGAGCAGCTCATCCTTCTGCTGATTGCAGCTGATGGTCCTGCCTGGGTTTTGCCCTTCCAGACCAGACCCTCAGTTATCAAGGGTCTGGTTTTTATAAAAGGTTTGGGTTTTTAACTGCGTTTTTTTGTGGTTTTTTTTTTTTTTTTTTTTTGTGATTTTTTTTTTTTTCCCAGTTCAGCTAGTGAGTTTATTTTTGCTTGGGCTCTTTCCTGCCCTGTCTGGATGTGCTGATGGATTTTGGGGCTTGCCAGAATCCAGCAAAACCAGGCTCGCTGGGTAGTATTAACTTCTAACCCCCGTGTAAAAATAGCAGCAATAAAGCAGAGTGAATAATATCAGCTTCACCTAATGTAACTTTGATTAAAAAGTGCTGCCCTCTTCATCACTCCTGGGTGGTAACTCCAGAGAAATGTCCTTCCCGAGGGATGGAAAGCCAGCGAGGTCTGGGGAGAGAACAGCCAGTACCAGGCAGGCACATTCCAGGGCTGCTGCTGAGCCTCACAGGGAAGGTGGAGGCACCAAACTCAGAGGAAAAGCCAACAAAACCGGGGGAAAAGGCAGATTCCTGCCCGTCAGGGTACCAAGGCAGCCCAGACTGGTATTCCACAGTCTGTGCCAGCCCCTGGAAATCGCTGAGCTGTCATTTTCACACAGCAATTACCTGCTCCCAGCTCCTTCCATCCCCACTCCTTTCCCAGAGATCTGAACTCTGCAGTGACAAACCACCCTGCAGAAAAGACGGGCTCGGGCTTTGGGAGGAAGGCTCACACAGCAAAAACTCTGGGGAGAGTTTCCCTGTGGTGTGATTGTCTCCAAGGTGCTCAGCTGGTTTTGGGGGGTTTTGACTCTTCCGACTCAAATCCAGCTGCAGGACCAAACCCCTGAGGGCCATGGCACAAAAACCCCATCCCTTCCCTTCGCTCAGATGCAAAAACTCCCACATATTTAATTATTCTCCTCTTCACTCCTGCTGCTGACAGACTGTGTCAGGAGCTGTTTTGTTACGGCGTGCAGGAGGAGGCAGGAGAGGTTTTAATTTCACGCCATGCACCAGGCGCTGCAATTTTGGACACTGTTTGTTATCTGACTTCTGGCCCTATCTCTGGTCCTGGCGCTCGCAGGCAGCCGTGGCCAGTTGGCTTTTTAATTTATTCTCTCCTAGAATGGGGATTCTGTTCAAGTGAGAGCCCTCACTGCCCAGGCATGCTGCTTTAATAACAAAATGCCTTCGAGTTTGGAGGTGCGACCCTGTGCCAAGCTCGGTGCCACTCCTGAGGGGCTGCAGCTCCTGTGCCACGACAGGCAGGGCTGGAGGAAACCCTGCTGCTTCAAATCCTCCTGTCTTTCAACTTCTGTTCACCCAGAAAGAAAAAAAAATCACCTAAAATGGAATTAAAACAATTCCCAAATCTGCCCCTCCTCAGGTGGGTGAACCATAACCCCAAATCAAAGGATGACTTTCTGGAGAGTGAGAGGAGTCCTAGGACAGTTTGGGTTGGAAAGGACCTTAAAGACCATCTCATTCCAAGCCCCTGCCATAAGCAGGGACACTTCCACTAGCCCAGGTGGCTCCAAGCCCCCTTTAGCCTGGCCTTGGACACTTCCAGGGATGGGGCAGCCACAGCTTCTCTGGGCACCCTGTGCCAGGGCCTCACAGCCTCACAGGGAACAATTTTTTTCCCAATATGCCTTGCCATCTAGCTCTGCCCTGTAGCAGCCTGAAGCCATTCCCCATTGCCCCTTTCAAAAGCCCCTCTAGGTACTGGAGGGACCCCATTTCCCAGCAGAGGATTGAGGATGACTTGGGAAACAGCTGCCGTCATCTCTCCAGGTTAATCCTTTAGCCAGAAGCCATGTGAAAAACTTCCTAGGTTTTTTGGCACAAGCAGAAAAGCAAGGCATGAAGTCCCATTTGCAGGCTGGGAAGCCATGACATCCCTCTTGTGTGGATGTGCAAAAACCACCCCCCAAAACCAGCTGAGCACCTTGGAGACAATCACACCACAGGGAAACTCTCCCCAGAGTTTTTGCTGTGTGAGCCTTCCTCCCAAAGCCCGAGCCTGTCTTTTCTGCAGGGTGGTTTGTCACTGCAGAGTTCGGATCTCTGGGAAAGGAGTGGGGATGGAAGGAGCTGGGAGCAGGTAATTGCTGTGTGAAAATGACAGCTCAGCGATTTCCAGGGGCTGGCACAGACTGTGGAATACCAAGAGGCAGCCGACAGAGGAGAATCGATACCTCCCAAGGGGTGGGATTATTAGGGAGAGAAAGGTGCTTGAAAGATCCATAAGTGTCTGATGAGTGACTATTTCCAAAGCACAGCTGGATGAATGAGAATTGCCTTCAGAAGGATGGCGGGGTGTGCCTTCAGCCTGGGGATGCTCCAGCAGGGATGGAGAAGTCTGGCAGCAAAACATGGCTGTGCCATCATCCCCCACCTTCCTGAGGCCCTCCTCTTGCAAAAGGGAGCTCTCCTCTTCCCCTGGGGCCCGCTGGAATGTGCCAGGTAACATCTCCTGACAGGGATTTTAGGGAAAACCAGCTCTGCCATTCTGGCCTCTGCACTGGCATTTCCTTCAGAGAGGCAGCAAAAAGAGGCTGCAGGAAAAAACGTGGGGTTGCAATTCTTCTTACCCAAAGCACCTCTGCAGTCATTAACAAAGCACATCTGTCAGTTCCCCGCAGTTGTGTTCCACCAGCACTTTTTAAACTCCAATTTCCATGCTTTGCTCACCCCCTCCACACTGCAGCCACACACAAGGCCCATCCTACAGAACCATTAACATCCCCCCAAAACGATGAGTGCATCTGTTTCACACCTCTCCATAAAGCCGTGGTGTTGGAAGGATGAAAGTTTGACAAGAAAGTTTCAAGACATGCATGCTTGGCAGAAAGCTCTCTGAACATAGAACCTGAGAATGAAATAGAGATGGAAGATAATTTGGATAGAGAAGAGGAAATGTAAACTGAGGATTGCTGAGACAGTCTTTGTTGACGACTAAGAAAGCAAAGGTTAAGTTGAGTTGGAAGGAAGTTTTATGACCAGAGCAAAGGATATGTTGATCACAAACAAAAAATGTTTTTACCAAGCAGAAATAGTTCTTAGGGAAAACAGAAAGATACCACAGGCAAATAAACATGCCAATGTGGCAAGTAGAAAAAAGGTCCAAGGATTTTCCTCTGCAAGAAAACTGAAAAACAACCTTAAACTTAAACTGCAACATACTAACTCATATGATTGGATAGTATTAACCATAATATGGCAATTATGTAGTTATGATAGGCTACAGGTAAAAGTAAAGGTATAGATTGGTTTTTAAGTATTAAGATGCTCAGCAAAGAAAAGTATATAATGAAATGTAACCAAAACTAAGGGGTCTTCAGGCTTGTCTGCAGCTGGAGCTAGATGAGAGATGCAGGCCTCCAGGCAGCTCTTCAAAATGCAGTTTATTGTACCCAAGATGTCACAGCAGTCCAGGATGTAGGCACAGGGTCTGTCACCCACAACCCTGCACTGCTGTAACATCTTAGGTACAATAAACTGCATTTTGAGGAGCCACCTAGAGCCCCACATCTGTCATCTCAGCTCTTACTCCACAGGCAGCCACCAGGATCTCCTCCAGCACTCCCAAGTGACAATGACTTCAGTTCTCAGCCCCAGGAGGGCTGGTTACCTGCCACAGGGACATTTCTCTCTCTCTCAGGATTTTTCATAGAGGTGCACAGAGAGAAGAAAGAGAAAACAATTTCTACTTCTGCTCCTCGTTTTTCACATGTGCTTGGAGAATTGTTTACCTGGGGTGATTGCTTGATTGGATTTTGGTGAGGATTGTTTGAGCCTGATGGCCAATCCAATTCACCTGTGCATGGACTCCGGAAAACAGGGTCATGAGTTGGGAATGAGTTAGATTTGGTAGTTAGAGAAAGTAAATTTGTAGTTTTAGTATCTTCCTTTACATGGTATATTAATGTACTATAGCATAGTTATAATAAAGAAGTCATTCAGCCTTCTGAACTGGAGTTGGGCACCATCATTTCTTCCCGCTGGGTTCTCCTGCATTTTACACAAGTTACCCACAGCAGCCATCCTGTTCCCCAGGGGCAGCTGAGCATCCGAGCAGCCAAGACAACAACACAGGACAACAACATCGCTTTGCTTCTCCCTGACAAATCAAGCACACACCTGCCAAACCATCCTTAGGCTCAGCCTCTTGGAAAAAACAAATTCAGGCACCTCCAGATGAAGATTTGCCCTCTGGACACGAACAGGGAGCTTGTTTTAAACAAGGATGCCTCGAGGCATTCCAGCTTCCCAGAGGTTTCACGCACCCAGCAGCTCTCTCTGCCACGAGCAGGCTGCTGAAAACGCAGCCTGGGAGCTGCTTCTGCTGGCTTGGGGGAAATTCATGTTCAGCTTAGTGCTAAGCATGTTTAAATACAAAAGTTCCTCCTGGATGAGAGCAGCCAGGAGGCCAGGGAGTCTCATTTTCCCAGGGGAGAACCAATTGCTCACAGCATATCTGGCTAGGGAAAAGGAGTGAAAAGCAGAAGAGCTCTCTCCTCTCTGACCCTCATGCAGCTCCAGCCTGTGCACAGTTATTTATTAATTTAAACTTTTTTTTTTTTTCAAAGATGTAAATACAAATGGGATTTTCTTTTAGGAGGAGAGAGAAGCCCAAGGAAGGAGGGAGTGAGGAGGAACCTTAAAGAGCAATTTTTGAAATGTCAGCAGGCAAGAGTTTGCCCAAGGACAGCTTAGATGTACCATTTGTTTTTCAAAGGAAGTTAAAAAGGCTTCTACATGCCTCGGTTTGCAGCAGAAAAAGAGCAAGACATGCTCTCCAAAACCTTCATCCTGCAGAATTTCTTCTATTGGTTTTTATTTTCTATTCAGTGTAAGAAGAATGAAAAGCTTTTTTGTTTAATTGGAGGAGTTATTTGTTAGCACTTGGCTCGGGCCAGGAAAGGAGGGTCAAAAACCAAGGATGCATGGCACCAACAGTGCCACAGGCAGCCCTTGGAGCTCTTCTGGGATCTGGAAGGATGGGGAAGCCCAGGGATAAGGGGCAGAGGACAGCAAGAGCTCCAAGAAAACTCCTTCCTCTCTGCTCCTGTCACCTTACAGAGCTTTTTGCACAGCTAAATCTCACCTCCTCCAGCATCCCACCCCTGTCTGTGATGGGAAGGTGTGTGTTGGGTCCACACGCCTTTGCTGTGATTCTGAGAGCACAAAAATCAACAAAAGAAATCCTCTAATTTAAAATTAATGAGACTCGTGAGGAAGCCCGAGAGCTCCAAGAAACCAGCAGATAAGAGCTGTCACCAAAATCCTATCCCTCCCCCAATGCCTGGATCAGAGACAGTGAATAAACATCCAGCAGCAACAAATGTGGGATATTTTGGGCACTGCCAAGCCCACCACTCGCCCATGTCCCCAGGTGCCACATCCACACAGCCACTGAATCCCTCCTGCCACGGTGACTCCAGCACTGCCCTGGGCAGCCTATTCCAAACCTGACAACCTTTTCAGTAAGGAATTTTTTCCTAATATCCAATCTAGACACCCACTGGAGCAAAACACTGAAGTCAAAGAAAAATTCACCTGGCTGAGGCTAACCCAGAAGTGAGTGCTAAGGCTGCAAAGTGCACAGCTAGCTATAAATAAAAGCTAAAAAAGAGCACTTTTGGATGTAGGTCTTGCTCTCAAAACATTCCCTGTACTGAGTTCAAGACTTAACCAGGAAATTAAACAAAAGCACCTTGTCAAAGGTGTGATAAGGAGGGGTATTTTTTTTTTTTTGGGGGGGGGGGGGGGTGGGGGAAGGTGCCTGTTTATCACCCAGTGCAACCAGGGGTGAGAGCAGCAATGGCAGCTTGGCACGGGTGCAGCACCCACACCAAGCACAGACCTGCAAAACCCCATTGAAATGCAACATGTAAAAAAAATGTTTTAAGAATGCATCTCCTTCAAACCAGCTGCACATTCCGTGGCCTAAGACTCAACTGCTGCTCTTCTTCCCATCCGTCAGGCTCGGTGAAGGATTTGCTGTGTGGGTTTTGTTTTGTTTATTACTTCTAATGACTTTCTCATTATCATTTCGCTGTGAAACATAAACGATGGTTATGGGAGAAATCATATTATTTGGATGGCTTTATTAAATTAGAGAGCAAATCTGTGTATATTTCTGGCTCAGGATAAATGTTTGAACTTTGAGAGGCCAAAATTCATTTTCAGACAAAGGCATTTTCGGAAGCTTTGGAATCAGTGGTTAAATTTGCCCTCAGCTGCAAGGGAGATGTATGGGGGTATTTCTCAATTTAATCCCTCCTCGAGATTTAACCAAATCACCAACCCAAAACCCTGCTTCTAGTTCTGCTTATGAGAAACTTGAGACTTGTGGAACATAATGGAAAAATAAAGGGAAAATAGCACTGAAAAAAATACAATAAAATAATAAAATCATCCTGTCTCCATGTGCCCATTCCCCTAGTTCTCACATGGAGACTTCAACCAGCTCATGCATTTCCTGTGAATAAAATCACTGTCTTCACACCTTTACAACATGAAAAAATGCTTATTCCTACAGGTACTGCTGCAACTGAGAACACCAGCACTGCTGCACCAGGAGTATTAACATCAGCCAGCACTGTGCAGGTGGAAAACTGTGCCAGCATGGGCTACCTGCAAGGATTAGGGATGTGACACTTAAAATACACAAGGAGAAGTCTGGCACCTTCTCTGCATGAGGCTCCTGAAAGACCCAACCTCTGGCGACAGAGGAAAACAAGCAAGTGTGACACACAGGATGAGAAAGCTGCTGCTAAACTGGCAGAAGTTTCACTTTCCTCCTCTTTTCCATCCCTCCCAGTTCAAGGAAGGGAACAGAAGCCAAATTCATTTTCCATGCAACAAATCAAAGCCCCCCCACCTCCCCCCAGCCTTTTAGAACCAATACCTGACACTGGAACAAACCTGTTAAAAAGAATAAATTCCCCCAAGCACACCCAAAGGGAAAAAGCAATAGAAAATCAACCCTGATAAAAGAAGTATTAAATGAAAGCACTTTCAGTGTGCCAACTCAAAATGTATGGCCCACAACAAGCTTGGTGAGAGAAATCCCTGCTGGAAAAACACAGCAAGGAAGAATGGAGGGGAAATATGCCTTCCACTTACCTTGAGGGCAGAGAATATGACGTGAGCTACAAAGAACAGGCTCTGAGGCAGTGGAGACAGGTCTGGGGTCTACAGAACCCCAGAGGGTCTTAAGCAGCCCAACCATTGTGGGAGCACAGCACTGGAAGGGACACACAGCAGGAATATGCCAAACTGCAAACAAGCAAGATCTACTCTGCTAGCAGCTCGGCAATCAGCATCAAAGGAACTTGGGGAAAAACAGGGAAAAGGGGCAGTTTTTGAAGCAGGGACAGCTCTGGAGGATGGAAACCAGGAGCTGGTGCTGCCTCTGCACTGCCCAGAGCAAAACACAGCAGGCCATCCTTCCTGCACCTCCAGGAGCTGCAGCTGAGCAGAAATGCTGCCTGGACACCCAGCAGCCCTGGGAGTGCTAAACCCTCCCTGCCCCGGTGGCATGTAGTGGGTGGGCAGCAGGAGCAGCTCCCCCAGCTCCAGAGCCAAGGGATGCCCACCCCTTCCCAAGGAAAAGGGAGGGGGGAAAGCAGATGTCTAAGTAAACTGAAATAAATGAACTTTAGATGTGAGAAGAATGAGTTAATTAAAACCTCCTTGTCCCAGACTGTCTGGGAGCTCCAGGCAGCCACCATGTGTCAGCACGACCACTTCCTCCCTAAGGAAAAACCCACTGGACTGCTAAAATCTCCCCAAACGCTCAGGAGCATCTTTCTCCTCCTTCTCTGCAATGGAGGTCCTTTGTCCTTGCAAGAAGATTTATTTTCACAAAAGCCATGCAGCTCCTTCTGTTTGCTCCTCTCCTTACTGCTCCTCCTCCCCAGCCCCTGGCAGCTCTTTGGGTTTCTGACACCAACCACCACTATGGCCATGACACCACCCGTGCCTACAAATGGCAGGAAAACCCTTGCGAATCCCCCCCAGCACTGGTGCAGCAGGACTGAGCCAGGGAGCCTCTCTGCATCGGGGCTGCCAGCAGCCAGCCCATCCCCGGGCACCCCCATCCTGCTGGGTGGACAGGGGACAGGGGACAGCCCACGCTGCTGAGCTTGCACAAACACGCTGGCTGTGACAAGTACTTGCCTTCCCCACAAATGCTGTAAGACAACTCTTGAGCTGGACTTGGAGGGAGGCAGAAAAGCCCACAATCCCATCAGCTCTGACAACCCCTTTTTGTTCTCTACATGTCTGGTCATAGCACATTCCTAAACCCACTGCCAGGCAGATGCTTCAGATGCTCAGATGGAAGCTATGGATGTACCTGGGAGCACACAAAACGAGGGATGGTGTCTGAAACCAGCTTCCCAGTGCCTGCCAAGAGCCTGCAGCGAATAAAAGGCTGAGCTGCAGCAGACAGCAAGCAGCAGCAGCCTGTTTCACACACCACCTGCACCTCGGAACGGGGCTGCAACACCAAACACGGTGATGAAGAACTGATGTGACACTCTCTCAGCAAACTCCTGTGTCCAGGGATGGTCTCCTGCTTCTTACAACAAAAGGACAGAAATCCTATAAACACATTTATCCTTTGCAGAACATCTCTTGGCACCAAATCGATGGAAATAACCAATGCCCTCTTCCCATAAGAAGCACATGGAGGGCTCCATATCCCATTCCCCCTCTCCCCCAGTGTTGCCACCCCCTTCGTTCCTGGCCACACCATTTTCCAGAAGCAAGAGCATCCCAGAGGATCCAACGCTCCATCAAACTGCTGGGGATGCAGAGCGAGAAAGAGAAGAGCAACTTTTGCCAACCATCTTTTTGCAAACTCATAGAAAGGGAGAGAGAGAAGAGCTAAGCCTCCTTGGGAGGCAAAGCCTTCAAAAGTTAAATGTATCATGAAAAAGAAAACTTCTGTCACTGCCTAAAAAGGTTTTTGACAGGTCTTCATTTGTAACCCACAAACAAATGCAGTTTCTCATGCTCCATGGACTCTAATATCACTCCAGAGCAGAGCCTGAACTCAACTCTCTGTTGAAAAGCTGGAGAAGCAACCACATTAAAACAGCTCTCTTCACTGACTTTGGGCACACCAGAAATCTTTCATTTCAGGAGCTGCACCTAAAGTGCCTGGGAGCACAACCTGAGCAGGCAGAAACTGCTGCTCAGAATCATTTCAATGGCTTTGGGTGGGCCAGTCGCAGTTAAGTCAAGCCTAACAAACAAGGCATTATTATACAAGGCAGAAAGAGAAAGTGCTTTGCCCTATTTAAGCAAGTCTCAGAAATCTCTTTCATGTCTGAGTAGATGAGAGAAACTGGTCAAAACCCAACAATTCAGGCCCATGCATTGTGTGCCACCTGGGAAAAGGGGACAGAAAGTAAAGGGAGAGTCACCCACCCACAGCAGGGTTAGGGACAGAAGAGAAAAAAGAACACAGACCACCCCAAAAGGCACAGGCAGTGCAACAGCCTGCCCAGAGAAGCTGTGGCTGCCCCTGGATCCCTGGCAGTGTCCAAGGCCAGGCTGGATGGGGCTTGGAGCAACCGGGACAGTGGGAGCTGACCCTGCCCATGGCAGGGGAGCGGAACAAGATGAGCTTTAAGGTCCCTCCCAACCCAAACTATGAACATGTCCACTCCCACAGCCTCTGCTCTCAATCTGAAACCTCAAAACCAGAGCACTGATGGGCAGCAGTCCAGGCAGATGAGTGGCTGCCTGCCCCACATCCCAACATTCCTCCTTGCTCATCCATTTCAAAGTTCAGCCAACACAACCTACTTGCCCAGAGAGTCCCTTGTAAGACATTTACAAACACAGGTGAGCCTGGAATTCCATATTTCATCTGGATGACGTGAGCAGAGCCTTTTTACATCTTCATTTTGTGTTAATTTTGCCTCCTTGCTTTCTTTCTGCAGAGTTTCCAAGAGTTCGTGTCAGCCACCAATTCATCCCTCATCCTGAGGGCCACAGAGCCCAGGTTTGTCACCAGCCAGAGGAATCCTCTAGAAAGAAAACCTGCAGGAGAGAGATAAGCAGCATCTCCTCCACTCATCAGAATTCAGGGAAAAGACCAAAACAAATATTAATGAGAGGCACTTAACTGTGCCTGTTCAGCAATCAATAACGGAAGACAGGGCGCACAACTGGGCTGAGCATTTCACACCATTGATGTGCTGGGGTCCAAACTGGGGGAGTCTTCTCTAATCCCCTCCTTGGGGCTGCACCAGCAGCTCTCCAAGCCCCTGTCCCCTTCCATGAACTCCCAGGACTAGAGAGACAAGGGACAGTCACTAAACCCTCACTTGTGTTTTTAATGACTACACCCATTCTGACTAGCCACACTCCTCTTTTTGTTAAGATTTTTATTCATCTGCTTCTTCAGGTTATTCCAAATTACCATTTGGAATTAGCCATTTGGCCATGCCAGTGAAGGCTCTGGAGCATCTGTGTGTGTATGGGTGGCATTTTCTTAATGGGCAGCACAGGGAGAAAGCATGGGGCTGCTTTTTGGAGTTCTGAGTGGGGAAGGGGCCAGCCAAAGGCTGTGACCACAGAAGGACACAGGGTGAAGGCAGCTGAGCTGCAGGGATAAACTGGAGAGCAAACCAATGCCTGCAAGGAAGGAGATTTGCAGCTCAGGAACCTCTTTACCTTTCTGCAAAAAAGAAAACCCTTCCTCTGCATCTCTCCCTAGTGTGGCTTCTCTGCTGGTTCAGTTGGGTGTTCAGTGAGCCAGGGGTGCCTCCCCAGCTCCTGCTCTGCCAGCAGGATGCCAGGCTGGGTGCCATTCGGGGTGCCGGAGCGGGTCCCGCCGCGCGGCTGCGGGAGGAGAATGGCTTTCAGCTCAATTACCCTTCACATTCCGATTCCATAACGCTCTGGTGAGGCTTTTTAAGCAGGTCCCCCCCAGACAAAGCCTGCCTGCCGCAGCCCAGCCTCAAGCTCGGACGTGCAGAATGGAGGTGAGGGTGAGGCTCTGCTCTCCTCTGCCTGAGTCCTGCCTTTCCCAAACATCTCCCTGAGGCTGCCTTCTCCTCTCCTCACCATCTACCATTTATGCGGCTCCTCTGCGCTCTTCTTCCAGCCTCTGCTTGCCTCCCGCAAGCCCAAAGCAGCAGACACGTGGGGATCAGGCTCCTTGATGCTGGGTGCAAGCTTCTGGGCCACCAAATGCCCCACCCACCCTGCAGACACAGGGCCAGCGCAGTGCAGACACCCACACTCCGTTTCAGAGGTGCTACTGTAAGAGAAGGAGGTGGTGAAACTCTCACAGCTTCCACAGCCAGGTGAGAAAGAGATTTGTGCCTGCCAGAGCAGAGCTGACCTCCCCCAGACACCGCCGAGGCGCAGCAGCGGTGACGCGCGGGCACGCGGCGAGACGCGGAGGTGCTGGCGAGGGACTGGATGGAGCACACGCCCTGGAGCTGTGAACTTGTCCGAGTCCAGCACATCCCTCTGGCTGCCCTGGCTGTCCCCAGACCCTGGCATGAAGTCAAAACCACCCGTGGCTTTGATTTTAGCCCGTGAAAAAGTTTCCAAGTTTGTATGAGGGATTACAAGCCACTAGGGTTTGAGTAGTGTGATATTTGAACTAACATAGGGTAGAAAACTAGAATTTTGGGATTTTTAGAATGGGGTTCAAGGGGGTAAAAGATGGAGGAATTTGGGCATGTCCTGGCCTTCTTCTTTGTCTTGCCCTCCATGTCTTGGTGTGATGGTGACACTTTTTTATTGGTTTAAGGTAGAGACACACTGTCTAATATAGACTATAGGAATTGGTGAAGAAATTGTAAACACAGACACGTAGTTTTGAGTATATAAGGTGGGAGCCACCCAGGGCTCAGGGCAGAAAGTTATGGCCTCCTTGCTAGCCAGGGCTCGGCAGGTCAGAAAAGGAATGTTTAGATAAGAAGAAATAAACAACCTTGAAAGCACAGTCAGACGCATTCCAGGCTCCTTCTTTGGAAAGGGAAGCAAAGGCTCTTTTTGATCTCTTGGGGTCACCCTGACCTAGGAACCCCGAGAGAAATCAGCACAAACTTGCTGGAAAAACTGCCCTCCACACAGGGCAGCTCTTGTGTTCCAGGCCCTCGGGAAGGAGGTGGCCAAGGGAAAGCCTTGCAGTGGAGCTGTGTGACACAGAGGGACGCCAGGCTGGTGGGGATCCCTGTCACTGTAGGGGGACCCAGCCTCTCCAGCGCTCTCCAGCCCCAGCAGGACCTTCCAGCTGTGCTCAGAGGCAATGCCGTGACTGTCCCACAGGGCAGAGACACCCCCACCTGCACAACTCCTGGCTTTTCTCCCCAGCACCATTTCCCTGCTGGCTGCAAAGACTGGGGTGAAATTTTCCTGCTGGCTGCAAGAACTGGGTGCCTTGCAGCGCCACCATCCCCACAGGGCTCACACCAGCAGCCACAGCTTCTTTGCAAAACTCCTTTCCCACAGGCATGAGTTACACACGGGAAAACAAACCATCCACCTGTCCTGCCATTTCCCTCTCAGCCCCCTCATCCCAGGGAGTTTTCTCCTGGGGGGCTGAGGAATCTGCAAACACACACCTGGCTGCGCATTTAATAAAGTGTTTTTCCAAGCACTTTATTGTGCAGCAGATTCAGGGAGATCTAGCATTTCAATTCAGGGTCATCTAAATCAAATAGGCAGTAAAAATTGTTCCCTTTTCAGGGTTTTCACCCAGCTCTGGTTATGGGATGGAGCACAGGTAGATCCCTCTTTTTCCACAGCTTGGAAAACCACGCTCTCAACTTACCCTTAAATAAAGATGTACTAATTAGGGAAAGATCATCTTCCAGTGATGGTAATGAATGGAGAAGTACTTAAAAAAGCATCCTTTGGATACCAGCAGACAGCCTATCAGTTACAAACTCCTTTTTTTCTTCCTTAAGCACCAGTTTGAAGGTAGTGTTGGTGGCCATCCTGGCACAAGCAGCTGGACTCAGGTCAGGAGGTGCCTCCAAACACGTGTGAGTGACTGAGGTTAATCTCACACAGGCTGGGCAGGAGGGGCTGACTTCACTCATACCTCCTCTTCTCCCCTCCCTCCTCCCCACTACCCTTTCCAGTTTGATTTACAATTGCAGGACAAGCCTAGGGAAGTAACATATCACCACAATGAAAGCCAAGGCAAGGTCTGGAAAACAAGGGGGTTGCTGGTATAACCATCACCTGAGCTCAGAGCTGCAGCCAAACACACCTCCCTGGCAGCCCAGCAAAACCCCCTGACCACACAGAATGAGCTCAGTTTCCTGGAAAAAGAGGGACAAGCAACCATCATCCTACACAAAGTGACAGCTGTGACCACCTCTCCTTTTTCACCCACTGGGTTTGCATCCTGTCTTAGAAAAGCAAATAAATATGTTTCACACATCTCCCATAAAGCAAATCTCCAAAACTAAAAGCTCCCCATATTTTTCCTCCTTGAGCCAAAATTGCCTTGAACCCTCTATTCACTTTCCCTGCTCTCTCCATTATTTGCACTAACAAAATAAATCACCCACATTTAAAGTTCCCACAGCAATTAATGTTTGAAATTAAGTAATGGCCCCTAATTTTGATTGAAATTTCTACTTAGATCAAATTCCCTCCATTTGTAATGAAAATAGTTTGAAACCGATACAAACAGTTCAGTTCACACATAAATATTTTAAAAACTTACAGAGAGGCTGATTTAGTCTATTATTTTACCACAAAGTTTGACCAGCAGTAGAAAGCTTATTATACATGACTGTCACTGACACATTACAAACTAATAAAACACAAAATGCAATTCTCAAGAAGAAATTGGAATGAATCTATTGCAAGAGCGATTTTTATGGTTCTTTTGAAATGCTATTTCTCCCCAGCTTTGCTGTCAAAATGGAAACATTTTCCCTAAATATTTCCATCTTAATTAAAAATGGTGTTTTTATCGGAAAAAGTGCCTCTTGTGCCAGCTGCAGCTTCACATTCCCATGCTGCATGGAGTGAAGATGCAAATGTGCGCCCACCTCATGGATCTGCTGCTGATCTTGGTTACTGCAGGTGGAAAAGGGTCTGGACCCTAAAATTCCAGAGTCCCTCACACAGCACCTTTCAGAAAGACCTTAATCATCCCTTAATTTAGGTGCTGTGATGGAAAAAAAGGAGCCTAAACCAAGAAACTGCACGAGTATGTGAGTAAAATTGTTAAATACATTTTCAGTGATGGGTTTTTTGCTTCCTGACATGGAGCAGTTGCTGCTCACCACCTGAAGGAGTTTAAAGCTATTCCTAAAAACCATTCTGTGCATCCAGGCACGGTCCTGCTGGTGAGTCCAAAGGTGAGCTATGGAGAGGGAGGTAAACAAACCAGGGATGTGAGGCGAGAGGACACAGCTTTTGCTGGCTGGCATGAGGTAAGTTACATCCCAGGCTTCTGGGAGAAGATGGTAACCAGAGGAAAGGGAGATAAAACTAATTGCCAGCAGGTCACATTCACTCCCTCCTCACCCCTCTGCTCCCAGCAGCACGGAGACAGGGAAGAGACCTTGAAGCCATCTGCTGCCCAGATGTGTAAGTGTAATGACACTGAAAGGGCTGGGCTGGCATGTCCCCTGCAAAAGAGACCTTCCAGGCCAGGCTGAGCTGCTCCTGCAGCAGCAAGAGCTGCGGCACCACAAGGCACTGTTTCTGCTCCAGAGGAACGTGCCTGCTCTGAGGAACCCGCTGCCAGCAGCACCCTGAGGAGCCTCCATCACCTGGCATCAGCCACTCTGAGCTCAGACACGCCCTGACCTCGTGGGTGGGACAGAGCCAGCAGAATCTGGAGGCAGCAGACACGTGCCCTCAGCACCCAGAGCGAGGAGCTCGGGGACTGAGGATGATTCTCCTTTTTCCCATTTCTCCCATAAGGCATGATTACTGACTTACCCAAGTTACCTTGCCCCTCTTTGCCTGTGCTCTCCTCACTCAGAGGATGCTGCTGTACACTTTCCCTTCCTCTCCCTCAAGATAACTTCCTAATTTCCCAGCATGACAGCTCTTGCATGGAGACACCAAATTACTTGCTGCCCCACACCGGCTTCCATTTCTGGTCAAAGCCTGCTGTTTTCCCCGTCCCCCTCGTCCTGCCCAGCACTCCACTGGCCAGAACCACATGACTATTTCTAATTTCCAGGCTGCCCCCCCTCTCTGCTGCAGTACCCTTCCAGAAAGAGCCCAAGTTGTGCCTGGTGGAAATGACTGTTATCTCCAGGACACTTTACACATTACTTCCACGCCATTTGGAGTTTTCCGCCCCAGTAGTTTCTGTTGCATCTCTCATTTCACTCCTCGGTCACGTGTATTAAAGGACCAGGGTCTGGTGAATGCAGACAAGGGACAGGGGACACTTTCTTTCTCCCTAGGACGTCACTTAAGACACTCTGGCGTCACAGCTGACACGCCAGCAGTAACAACAAAAACTTGCAGGCAGATGACCTTCAGAGTGAAGGATGCTCCAGGTCTGAGCACCTACTTGGGCACAGCTTCAAAGGAGAAAATTATTTAAAATGAGGCTGGGGATGCCCAGAGAAGCTGTGCCTGGATCCCTGGAAGTGTTCAAGGCCAGGCTGGACAAGGCTTGGAGCAAGCTGGGATTGTGGAAATTGTCCTTACCTATGACAGGAGAATGGACTAAATCACCTTTAAATATCCCTTCTACCCCAAACCATTTTAGAATTCTGATATCTACAACGTCAGCTGTGCAAACTCCTTCAGCCCCAACCCTGTGTTTTACTCAATGCACTGCACTGTGTCTCATTTACATTCTTTTCTCCAGTCCTGGTGGAAAAAGGCAGGGAGAAGATGACAGCTGGTGCCTGCTGTGCTTCCAAGCTCTTGCCTGAAGACACTGCCAGCATCCCAAAACCAGAAGGAAAGCCCAAGACAGGGCCTGCACTTCCCAGCCCGTTTATGTTTTGCTTGCACGTGGACAGCAACAATAAAGACAATTAAAACTGAGGATGTCTGGGAAGTTTGGGAAGTGCTTCACCTGCTGCAGATTATCTCCTGTGCAACAGAGACCCTTGTTGGAATCTGAGCTATTGATGATTCTGAGACTGTAAAAAGTCTCTGTCTTTCAGCCCTGCAGCCAAAGAAGTCATAATTGGTCTGTGCTGGTTTCCAGTTTGTTTATTCTGTTTGTCTCTAACATGTTCTGCTGCCCTGCCCAGCTCTGTCCTGCAGGGCAGCGTGTGGGGCTCTGCCCTCAGTGGGATGTGACAAACATTAAATACCAGAAACTCCCTGGGCTGGATTTACAATAACGTGCCAATATCTGTCACCTACGTTGGACAGTGTGTCCCCAGCCTAAACCAACAGAAAAATGCCAACACCAAAGAGAAACATGGAGGGCATGAAGAAGGAGAAAAAGGACAAGGCACACCCAATTTCCTCCATCTTGTCCCCTTTGAACCCCTAATCTAGAATCCTAAAATTTTACTTTTGCACCCATGCCACACTTAATTATTACTGATATCAAACACTCAGAGCTGGTAATTCATCCTGTAAGATTGAAAACTCTTTTCCATGGCCAGAGATCACAGCCAGTGTCTCTGGGGGCTCTGTCCAGGGGGGTTCCTGACCCCCTGCCAGGGTCCTGGACCTTCCAGGGCAGCCATAGGGAAGCTCTGGATTCCACCCTCCTGCTACAGCAAACACCAGTCAAATCCCCACTTCCTATCTGTCCAGCCGGCCCTGGAGGTGAGAGATCACCACTGGGCACACAAATGGGGTGCCAGGATGGAGGGGAGATGGAGGTGTTGATGTAGCCAGGAAGGAGAACCAGCTTTTCTGTCCAGCAGCGCTTAATGAACACAGCTTCAATAACTCACTGAATTGCTTGATGCCTTTCCAGGAAGCTGTAAAAACAAACAAACGAACAAAAAAATCCCACAAGAAACAAATAAATAAATTTTAAAAAATGCATATGATTTACTGAGTAGAAGTTCAAGACACTTGCAAATTTTTGCACACCCAAAGGTAGTGGAAGGAAGGGATGACTGGATTTGGGGGATAAGTTGTTCACTGTAAATTATTTGTTCAGTTCTAAACTCCACATGGATACATAAGGACAAGGAGAAAAGGAAAACAAAGAGTGAATGAAAAAAAAAAAACAAACAAACAACTAGGGAGGAAAGCAACCAGCAATGATTACAGACCATTTCTGCAATGTGGCCTATCTTCCTTATCAGCTCTGCTATCATCACCTCCACTATAAAGACTCTTTATTTAAAGGGGGGGAGGAAAGAAAGGCCCAGAAGGTGTCTGAGGGTGTGCAAGGGACTGGCTAATGCAGCTGAGGGGAGCTCAGCTCGTGGCAGCTGCTTCGTATGCACAGCGCCAGGCCTCCAGCCATGGCAATAGAATTATACGAGCCCCCGAAGACTCTCAGGCAGGATGGCAGGGAAACGGATGTAATTACTGACATTATTACCCTTAAAGCAAAATAATAATTTTAATTACAGCAAGGGCTTTTGGGCCTTGCTCTGCTCCTCCCTGCCCCTGCTGCCTGTGGAGCACGGCCTGGCTCCAGGCTGTGCCGTGGGACGGGGCAGCGACGCTCCCCTCCTTGCTCTTCTCCTTCCCTGCCAAATACTTTTCTGCACAATTAAGAAAAAGACATCATAAAAGCCACGATGTCAGCTACACCCCCATATTAAGGACGGAGATGGTGGCCAGCAGCTGGTGGAGGCTCAGTCCCAAAGGCTGCTCCCCGAGCAGAAGGGACTGCTGCTGATGGCGAGTGCCCGCCTGCCTCCCAATTAAAATAAATTGGCAAATCAGGGCTAAGCTCGGGAGATAAGACACCTGCAAGCTGGACCATGGCCACCTCAACACTGCTGTGTGCAGACCAGAAACTTTCCTTTCCATTTTTAAAGTCCTTTCCCACAGCCCTCCCTGCTTGAATTCAGGATGAGACGAGCACATTCCCAAGGCAGAGGGCTGTGGTTACAAATTTGAAAGCAGAGCTCTAATTCCTGTGTCCTTGTGAAGTTACAGGTACTTCTCTTGTGGTGCAGCTGTCATTTCATGAATGACTGAGGTGCTGAATTGCAATCTCAGGCCCAGTGCCAAGCTTTTTGCTGGAAGATCATAGGCTCATGAAATAGTTTGTGTTGGAGGGTACATTAAAGACCATGGAGCTCCAACCCCCTGCCACAGACACCTTCCACTAGACCAGGTGGCTCAGAGCCCCATCCAACCTTGTCCCTGAACACTTCCAGGGATGGGGGTGCGTAACCTCAAGATGTAACACACATCACTTCTTAAATGTATTATATTATAAATATAACAGAAGGAATGAGGTGGAGGAGAGCACAAAAGGAGAGAAAACTCCAGTGGAAACCTCCCAAGGGAACATTCAGCAAAGAAACCAAGAATGAAATGACCTTTCTGCCAGCGTGTGAGAACTGCTGAGGCTCCAAGGGCAAGAGAAGGCCATGGGTGGCTTGATCTGCAAGTTCAGGATGTTGGGGGATTATAGGAGAAAGCAGCTTTTCCCAAGGAGGGCCTAGATTTGAAGTCAGTTTACCTCATAGTGCAATTTAGGCTGGAAAAGCCCTCTAGGATCGAGTCCAGCCATTGTCCCAGCACTGCCAAGGCCACCACTAACCACGTCCCCGGGTGCCACATCCTCTCCAGGCATGGTGGCTCCACCACTGCCCCAGGAGTTAAAGGCAAAGGGAAAGTTGCGTGGAAGCCTCTGGAAGTTCTCTGCTTGGGACTGGGACAAAAAGCCCAGCAGGCACCCAGGGGGAACAGTCCACCCTGATGTCCCAATCACACCAGGTAGCACAAACAGGGCCTTGGCTCCACTCTGCTTGCTTGCTTCACCTCAAAGCACTGAACCGTGACAATCCAAGAACTCTGAGTTCCCTGTGGATCCAGCCAAATGGAAAAAAGATTAGATAAAACAGATTGGACTTGCCAGAAACTGAGGCATGGCCACAACAACCTGCCACAGGCTCGGCAATAGATCTCTTCGTGTTTAAAAGCCAAAACCCTGAGACTACCAGAAACGTGGTACCTTGGCGTTGGGTGAGGGGGGGTAGAAAGGAGGCTGTGAGCAGGAGATGAAGTGCAAGGGATGCAACCAAGAGCAGAACAAACCCTGAAGGTCAGAGTAGCGAGCACATGAGCAGCTAACTAATGTACAACAGCAGCACCACGGGGCACGGCCACGGGCACGCACGTCCTCGCAAACTGGAAAGCCATAAAAGCCTATTACAGCAAATCAAACAGCAGCCAGCATGACAGCCATTAGCCTGAAATGAATACACGGGAACTTAATGAGCTCTGTCGAGGCCAGCTTGGTGAATTAAGTTGCCAGTGCTAGCAGGATTCCCCTTTCCTTTGCAGCCATGAGCGCGCCCACCCTGCCTGGCTGCCTCGTGGCCAGCGGAGCGCCGGGCGCCCTTGCCCAGACGGGACGGACGATTAGGCTGGAGCAATAGCCCAATATCCCCCTCCCACCCCCTGGCAGCTATTCCACTGTTCCAGGGATGAGATCAGCACACAGCAAGCGCAAGGGAGCAGTGCCACTCCAGCAGTCCCAATCTGGGCATTCCGAGCTGCTGTGCCGCATCCTCCCCATCCCTCTCCACACCACAACCCGCACCCCGTGCCCAAATAAATCCCCATTCTCACACCAAGCAGACCCCGTAAAACACCAGGATGGGTATTTAGAGGCAGTATTGTTTTTAAAGGTCAGTTTACTTCGTGTTCCATTTATTTGTGCACACTCTTCTTTTGACTTTCCAAGTGCCACACAATAGCAGCGAGGTTTAAATAGCCTTTCGGTTGCTGCTCCATTAGCTACGACAACTGCAAATCGATACATCCATTTATCTCAAAATTAAAAAGAGAAAAACCCTCATTAGCTGCCAAATCTGCACAGAGCCAGTCTATTGAAAACCACACAAGCCTCTCCTCTTTCTCCAGGCTCCAGCCCTCTTCATTCATTCTCCACAGGCCCTTCGATTTGGGCTGGGTGCTCTCTGAGGTGGATTTCGGTACCTATGCCTCGCTGCTCACCCTCAAGCTGTCTGGAGCATGGGGTGACCTGTCATCCCTCACCATGGGTGGGACCCCACCACTTTTCCATGCCACATCACCTCCAGCTTGGGGTAGTCACGAGCAAGCAACAAGGAAAACTCGTAGCTCAGCACAGGTCTCACAGGCAAGTGCACATCTCCTCCTTGAGAGCTGTGCCACCACACTCAGAAAAATTTATTGCTGACACCTCCCATGGCCTGCAGCCCTTGGAGGGTCCTCTTTAGGTGGTGAGACCCCATCCCCTGCTCTCACAGTGCCTGGCAAAGCAAGGCTCTCTCTGCCTGGCAAAAGAACAGGAGTGCCTCCAGGACGCTGGCGGAGCAAGGCATTTGTGGCTCATTACCTCTGATCGGTGCCCTTGGTTAAAGATCACGAGTAGAAACTGGAAGCTGGCATGCTCTGCCTCATAATTAGATTAGGCCAACCTCCAGAAGAGCACAGCTCCCAAGGCCAAGAGCTGGGGGCTGCACAGGGGGAACGCCAGGCTTGCTGTACCCCAAGCAGCCAGGCAGTGCTGGAAATCCTTCACAGCAGACCCACAGCTCACGTGAACAGCATGTGATATGGCACAGAGGGGCTCTAAGTTCAGCCTCTTCTTCTTTTATATATATATATATACATATATATTTTGTCCAGATCACGTGCCTGCAGTTCCCTTTTCTCAGCCAGCCCTAATTTTCTTCATGAGGGCATGGAGTCATAGAACACAGGGGAGTGGCCTTGAAGTGCAAGAGAGGAGGTTTAAATTAGGTATTGGGAAGAAATTCTGCCCTGTGAGGGTGGGGAGGCACAGGGTGCACAGGTGCCCAGAGAAGCTGTGGCTGCCCCTGGATCACTGGAAGTGTCCAAGGCCAGGCTGGAGCAACCAGTGGAAGGTGTCTCTGCCCATGGCAGGAGCTGAACTAGAGGAGCTTTAACAATCCTAACCATTCTGTGACTCTAAGATTCCATAATTCAAAATCAGGACCTTTGCCCTCCCTGTTCCCCAGGCCAGGCACAGGTTAATATTAGAAATTGGGAAAACTCAAGTTTTGCAATATTGGCTCTTAGGATGGTGCCTTATGAAGGCTGGCCTGGAACAGAGCCAGACAGAGTTAAAGAATAAAGTAGGGATTTATTAGGAGGCCTCAGTAGATTCACCTTGGGCAGTACAAGAGCCAAGGTGAACCCAAAATGGTCCCAAAATGCACAACTGCTCACAGGGTCTCTCACTATGATCAGTTCTGCTCCATTGGCACCTTGGAGTTCATTGTCCCATTCCAGCTTCAGCCCAGGCAGTCCCATCCTGCTTGTTTTTCTCTCTCCAGCCCATGGTGTTTGTGCTCCTGGGGCTGAGATTTGGATCATCTTTCCTTGGTCCCCAGTTGGAGCAGGAATTGTTTTGTCTCCCTGCTCTGTGCAGAGAGCCACCATCCCCTCATATGAAGTTCAGACCCACCCACTGAAGCAGCACAGAATCTGAAAAACATAAAAACGAAAACCTGAGGCATCAGGGACAGAAGCCATCAGAAAGAAGAGATGTGGCACAGATACTCCAGGTATACAAAAGACTGGCATTTAACACAGCCCTAATTCCCAGAGGAGTCACACAAACCCATTTCCCTCTCTCCACAGAGCAGGTAACAGCAGAACCAGAGGTCAGTCCGAGGGCAGGGGAGAGGAGCCTGTTCTCCTCCCAGCCTCCTGCCATTTCCTTTGCTCTGCAGACCTCTGCAGGCAGAGCACGACCCGGAGGAGCAGCAGCAAGCAGGACAGCCACTGCAGAGCCCCGAGCACGGGCAGGAGCAGGGGCTCCTGCTGTGGGTTTTGCCAAGTCATTTCCCCACGCCTCGTGCTCTGAGGAGCAGCAGAAATGCCTCTGGCCCAGCGTCACTCTCACGGGGAGGTTTCAGATGACCTGGTGCAAAGATGAGACTCCAGCTCCCGGCTCATACATCATGAGCTGTAATGAAGAAACCTCATCCTGGCAGCAGAGGGATGGGGAGGGATCACAGCCCCGCACGGCGGGGCAGCAGCAGCAGCAATATTAAATACACCCTGGTAACACAATCGTTTGCACCTCTGTTACCAGAGCTGCTTCATTCCACACACACACAATGCACACAGGACCTCACCCACACCCCAGGAAGAGTCTGGGAAAAACTGCCCTGGTACTGTGGTGCAAAAAGAGGTTTCCTCCACTGGAGGATGTCAAATGCTCTACCAAACCCCTGTTTCAAATTGAATATCCTCACCTTCTCCACCTGGCACCAGAAGCCACAGCTTAAAGCCTAAATTCACATCAGACCTGTAAACTCCCGGCCAAGTCAGGCTGCAGGTGCAGAAACTGTCCCTGATGGATGAATAGATGTCACCTCCCTTGCAGTGACCAGCACAGAGAACAGCAAAAGGTTGTGAAAACTCTGTTCTAGGGGATATTCAACACTTGGCTGGATAAAGCCCTGAGCAATCTGGCCTAACATGAAAATTCTCGCTGGATCAGTGGGATCTTGGGCCAGACATCTCCTGTGGCCCCTTCCCACCTGTTTTGTCCCAGGGAGAACATGGGACCAGTCCTGCTAGGGGGCTGTTAAAGGAAATCACCAGCCAGGGCAGAAGCCTTTGGGCAGCACTCTGCCAAAATTCGGGCATTTGGAGAAACACTCGTTCCTGCCTCAGGCCACATCTGTGACAAGAGCTGTGCACGCCCTCAGCTCCAAGGAAGAGAACAAGACACAGATCCTCATTTACACTCAATTGCAAACTTCCCATTTGTCACGGGGAAGATGTCCCCAAAGCACCAGATCTCCTCTTCCACCCCCAGCACTCCAAACACCCTGCTCCTGCCCGTTTTCAGGCAGTAACTTCCAGAAGTTTCATCCAGGGCAAGAGGACAGGCTTGTGCATTGGTGGGCAGCTCCGTGGTGGCAAGCAGAGAGCAGGAGTGGCCCCTGAGGGAAGAGGAGTGCCTACCTCTGGGATGCGGACGCTGTAGGGCTGGTTGTGGAACTGCGGGGCGTTGTCGTTCACGTCTCCCACCTGGATGTTCACTGTCCCTTTGATCACCTGCGGACCCAAGGACGGCAGCAGGGAGTCAGCTTCAGCTGTGGATTTAGAGCCTAAAGCCAGCTGGTGGCTGTGTTTTTGGGCTTTGGGCCGAGGGGTGGCCCCTCTCTCCTGGTGCAGAGGTGACCCACGCCCCCTGCTCCCCTCCGCCCGTGCCGCAGACCATGAAATGAGAAGTCACACTCACCCCTTGGCTGTCACTGACAGAAAATTCAACTGTGAATTCTGACTTTGTCTGAAAGGGAAAGAGAAGAAAAAAAAAAAACTATAATTAAAATACTGTAGCGTTTATCTGCAGGTGGCAGGCTGGGGACTTTTAGCCAATGCTATTACACGCAAAATGCTTCCAGGGCCTTCCAGAAGAGAAGAGGTGCTGGAGTGCCATGACCTGCACTGGGCAGGAAATGCTGGGGAATGTGAATGCCAGCAGGGCTCCCGTGTATTCCACAGGCACAGGAGATGCCATACCCCAGGGCAGGAGGATGCAGGGCTAAGGAACCAGCTCCCTGATTGGCAGCTGGGCACTTAAAACACAGCAAGATTTGGGACCCGTGGCAATGCAACGCGGTCTCAGTGAGGACCTCCAAATCCTGCTGCTGCTTTCCCAACTTCCCTATCACACAAATGGCAATCCTGGGACGAGCCTGTGTAGTGAGAACTGGTTGAAACTCCATTAAATTCCCACACAATTCTCTCTATTCCTTATTGCTTTAACTAAGTTAACAGCTTGCAATAGGGATCTATTCAAGTCACTTATGCTGTGGTGAGCAAAAGTGGGAAAAAGCGAATTTTTGGGGGATCAGGGCAGGGGGATATTGCTAGTGGAGGCAGACCTTCTCTTCCTGACCCTTTTCTTCCCACCAGCAATCATTTTGCTCCTATTTTGCCAAAGACTCCTGTAAAGATTGGGCCACTGCATCAGCCTGGTACCTGCCCGCCAGCAGGTGCTTTTGTTCCCCTCCAGTCCTGGCAGTCCCTTCCCAGCTATGCTGTCCTTGCCCTGCCTGAGCTGCTGGAGCACAGCAACTCGATGTTTCCACAGCATCAGGCAGGACAGGCTGGAAAAGCCAGCCTGAACTGACTCTCCCTGCTGCAGCTCTGGCTGACTTACTCCTAATGGGATCAGCCCCGGGACAGGCAGCAGCTCTGCCTGCACCAGGGTCGAGTTCATCTCACAGAAGGGTTTGGGGAACAGCTCCCCACAGTGTGCACCCACTCCTGCTCCCACATTTCCATCCAGACAGCTGGGAAGTGCACCCAGGGAAAGCCCTTTCTAAGTCCTGCCTCGGGGCAGTGATTGTAGGCAGAAATCCCCAGGGAGAGGAGATGCTCTGCTCCCTGTGCCATCCCACCCTGCTGCATCCCTGCTTTTCAGCCCTCTTTTCCCCCTCCTCTTCCACCAGGGACAAGGCAATAGGGAAGAAAGGAAAAGCAGGAGATAAGAAACAACCCGTTGAGCATTTAAATTTTAAAAACTCAATAAAATAATCAGAGGAAGCATCCACACACCAATCGCTGTCTCTAAAATTATTTTAACACAATTCTTTAGCCTCGGGCTTTACCATTTTTTAAAAAAAATCCGTTTTCTTTCTAATCTTCATAGGAGTACAAGAAAAATATTTTAAAATTCATTTTGCCTCTATACATTTGCTTTTTCCTCTTTTTCCTCAGTTCATCCTTTCCTGCATCATTTACCTATGAATTCTTCCCCCTTCTTTCTCCTCCACAGTACAAGAATTCACCTCTTCCTTTTCCCTTCCCACCACTTCTACCTGAGTGGCTTTTGCTCCCCTGACTTTTTGAACATTTGCATGCAGGCCAGTGATCTCTGCTCCCAGCTTTCTGCCCGTCTCATCCCTTCCCTCTGACTGCTTCCTCCACCATAAATTGTCACTCACACCTCTCTCACATCCTTTACACCTTCCCCATATCCATTCTGCCTTCACTATGCCCCACGTACTTTGAGCCCCTGAGATCAGCTGAGCCCATTCATGCACCCAAGCTCTGCCCAGCTTCTTCCCTTCCCATGCTCCCCACCACAAGACACCTAAGATCTGTTGATCACCCTCCTGGGCTTAAGGCTGGCATGGGAAGTGTGGAGAAGCAGGAGGCATTCGGATGAGGGAAGATTTATGACTCAAGCCAGCAGCTGTTGGCATGGGGAGGCAGAGGGGAGAGGGGTGAAGAAAAGCACTTTATTTTCCCAAAGTCTCGCTCTTAACACTGTGAAATTGGGTTTGGCCTTCCCCCCAGCTCCAGCCTGAGAGCATCCCCCACCCTGCTCCTCTGCATCCCAATGCCTGGCTGCCCCCACCGGGAGCGCCGGAGGTGTGTTAATGGGTTTGATCTTCCCAAGGCTGCTGCTGGCCAAGGCAGCACTAAATGCAGGCAGCACAAGCACGGGGGAAATTAAGCACATTGCCCAAATCACATCATATTTTCCCAGTCTCCCCACTATCGCTTCCTCCTTGCTCCAGGAATGCAGAAAGGGCCAAGGTTTTAGCAAAGCAGGCACCTGGATGGGATTCCAGCCTTTCCAGCCTTGCACACCAAAGCTGCCATTGAAAATAGGGGTGGTAAAATAGCTTTGAGGCAAGAATCTTGCCAAATTTAGCATCCAGCAGCCTGAATCCACGAAAGGATGAAAAGTCTTGATGAGATTGAATAAGCAGGGATACCTCACATCTCTTGACACGCTGTTCTAAATAGTAAAGGATTTAATTGGCATAGAGATTTAAAGAGGAAGCCTGTACATTTCCCTGGCTGTGTGAGCAGCCTGGCTCCTTAGTAGATCACCTCCACTTATTAATTCCTTTACTTTCAGACCCACAGGTGTTATTCTAGTGCCCAGGAAAACCAACAAGTCAGATGAAACCAGAGCAGGCTGTTCATTGCCCATGTCCCCACTGTCCTGCTGTCCAGGGAACGTGGGCACACTCAGACTCAGCATCCATCTCAGCTGTCCCAGAGGAGGGATAGCCACCCTTCTGTGAGCACAGGTGGTGGTTTTGCCCCAGCTTTACCTCTCTGTCCAGGGGCTGCCTGAGCCACACGACTCCGGTGACGCTCTCCACGGCAAAGAACCGGCTGGCCTCCTCCCCGACCACCCCGAACACCAGAGGGTCATTGTCCAGGTCCCGGGCCAGCAGCTGAGTCACCGAGGAACCTAGGAGACACAGAGAGGGAAGAAATCCTGAGCAAAAGGTGGCAGAGAAGAAGAAATGCTGAAAACACGTGGCTTGTCAGAGAACAGAGGGCTGTGGATCACGCCCGCGGTGCTCCAGAGCCTCAGGGGGAGCCAGGCTGAGCATGGCCTGACTGCTCTGTCTGGCACAGATGGACTGAAGCACAGATCCTCTCCTTCCTTCCCTTCAGCAAGAGAGAAAGTCAGCCTGGTTCAGCCCTGGCACCAGAGAGAGAGAAGCCCACACCTCCCCTGGGTTAACTCTGACCAGCCTCCCTCACCCTCCTCCTGCCAAGGGGCACCCCCAGCAGGTACAACACCAAGAGCAGGGACAGCCACCAGCCCTGGAGCCTCATTTCAGTCCCACAAGAACCTCCCTGGGTCGTTCTGGGCCCCTCCGTGACAGCTCTGTGCACTCTCAGTCTGCCAAGGCTGCCTGCCTGCTGTCTCAGCCAGCTGCTCTCCACTTCCCCAGCACGGCGGGGGAGAAACGGGAGGAAAAACCTCCTGGATGGAGGTAAGGGTGGGACATTCCCTCAGCTGCCTGGCCTTGAGGGTGGGGGATAAGGATGAGATTTCTCCTTGGCCACACGGATTTGAGGGTGGGGGCACAGTCTGTTGGCAGCACCATGCCCCCAGATCTCCTAGCCAAGGAGAAGAGATGTCAAAATTTCATTCCTCTGGGAAGGTGAGGGAAGATCCAGCAGACCAAAGGGCAAAAGCAGCAGCACAGTTTGGAGAGCAGAGCGAGCTGGGCAATTCCCAATCGATTGGTGAGACATCAATCATGGCCGAAATAATGGAAAAAGCCAATATGAGATTCCATTAATAAAGAATTAAATGATAGGAACATAATTAATGCCAGTCAACATGATTTTATGGAAAATAGAGCTTGTCAAACAAACCTGATTTTATTCTTTGATGAGAGTACAACTTTGGCAGATAAAGAAGAAATAATAGACTTCTGTAAGGCATTTGCCTTTGCCCCGAGTGACTTTGTGATTAAAAATTTAGTGCCCTAGGACATTGGTGAAGAACATTTTGAGTGAGGACCCAGCTGGCCTGGCAGGTCCCAAGGCCACCAACCCCACTGGGGACATAACAGTGGGATGTAAAATTGCTGTTGGTACAAGCTCAGGTGACAGCATGGCACATAACAGGGAGGACCCAGCAGCCAGGTGAAGCCCTTGGTAATTTGGGCCCTTTTGGGGAAAATGTATTTTTGGCCCTGCTCCAAACACCCTCAAAAGGCTGGAGGGCCACAGCTGCAGAGGAGACTGTCCCAAAGCCAGCCCTGCTGGCAGAACGGGGGTTCAAGCATGCAAGGAGCCACTCCACACCCTGCCTGCAGAGCCACAGGGCTCTGGGGAAGTCAGGAGAGGCTTTCAGGCCAAAAAGCTGCTTCTGCCAAGGCTGCAAAGCTACGAGCTGCTTGCCTGGCTGCATCACCTTCAGACCTGGACACAAGAGTAAGCCACAAAACTTCAAGAGCTAGCAGAAATGCTTTTCCTTTAAAAAAAACAAAACAAAAAAAACTTTAAAAGCTTGAACTGCCTCATCTATGACTAAGAAGAGTGAGATGACTCAGGCCATCTTGAGCACATCCACGGGGAGGACAAAATGTGATACCGAGCAATGAGCAAGAAAGCAATGAGCAAGACTCAGTGCCCAAACACAGACAAATTCCTGTTTGGAGGAGGAATAGCAGTTGTTTTAGAAGCAGCAGCTAGAATTAACCACTGGAAAAAAAACATTTTTTCCACCAACAGGTGCAAGTGAGTGATGGGTCACAACCAAAGGCATTTTGGAGAAAGACAAAAACAAGTGGCTTTATCCCAGCCTGTGATCAGAGTGTGCATCTGCAACGTTCTCACCTCTTCAGTGCAGCCCAGGGACACCGAGCCCCTGCACTTTCTCAAAGCTTGCAGCCCTGACAAAAAACAAGGCAGCAGCTTGGTTTTATGCTGGAGGATGTTCAAAGCCATCCTTAGCAAAGGTTTCTTTGCCCCAAGGGAAAAAGAAGACAGACTCCAGGGCTGGGAAGGCCAGTAACTAGGACAAAATACATCCAGGATCATGTCCCTTTATGCTGCCCATTTTTTTTTTTAATAGAACAGGCTTCCACCCTTTACCTCCTGTTCACAAACTCCACATCAACAGGTCATCATTTCCCTCCAGAACAATAAATACTTCAGACTCCAAAAGGAGTTTGGAAGGAAAAGGATCTTAAAATTCCTGCTGAATAGGAAAACCATGTGCCACCCAGTTTTAATCATATTTGTGGTTGGTGTGTTGCTAACCCAGTTGTAGCAATAAATAAATAACTAAATCAACAAGCACTTAATATTTAACTCTTCTCTCTTTGCATTGCAACTACCTCCAGCTGTCAGGGAATTAAGTTCCTAAATTCAGGACAGCCTGGAGAAGGAGGCATTCCTCATTTCTGGGCAGAGCACACCATCACACTTCCATGGGTTCCTCCTGTCACTCTTTGGAGTAGGGTCCGTGGAAATCAGCACTCTGAGCTCAACCACCCTCCTCTCCAAAAGGAGCAAAACTGACAGATTCCTCATCTCCTCTGTGCTTTGATTTGTTAGAAACAAGAAACTTCTTTAGAGCTTAGCCAGGGACAGCTCAGAAGCAGTGTGAGCAGAGAAAAATCCCATCTTAAATAAACCCTCCCAAAGGAGGCACCAAAACCTAAGAGCTCTTGCACCTTTCCCCTTATCGCCCAGTCAGGCAGTAATCACCATCCTACTTTCAGAGCACCTCGTCCAGGAAAAAAAGTATTACATGTGTATAAAACGCAAAAATAACAAATACATAGAAGATAAGAAAAACACAGGCCTGAGATTAGAAATGAGACTTCACAATTGCTTTGCTCCAAGTTTTACCCCTAAGTTTAGGAATGTGGTATTAAAGCTTCATCACTTTCACCACCACAACAGAGTTTGCCCAGGTTACATTCCAGTGATTTCTTCAGCACCTATTTATTGTATTTATATATTTTCTCCTATTTTTTTCCCCATCATCAGGAAGCCTGGGCAGGCCATGCAGAGCCAGAGCTGCAGCACATCTGTCAGAAGCCCCTCTCAGGGCTCTCACAAAGAAAAACACCTTCCCTCTCTCCCCAGGGTCGTGCTGGAGATGCTGCTCAAGCCTCCTCCAGCCGAGCACCGACCTGGCTCCAGCAGGGGCTGAGGGAACAGGGACAAATGATCTTCCTGCAGTACAAACTTATAGGCTCCATTTGTTTCCTCTCAGGAATCAGACAGGGCAGTTAAGTGTCTTGATTCTACCAGATAATCAGAATTTATCTTGTCTCCCTTTGCCTCCTTTCTCTCAATCACAGCTACTTCTCCCTCTTTCTCACACATACACAGATTTTCTTCTTTCTCCAAGTGTTGAACTTTGATTGACCTCAGGAGCCTTTTTTTTTTTTTTCTGTTGTTTTCTTCCTGATCAGATATTATTATACTTTTTTTTAGGTTTGGCTGTTTTAGGGGAGCACGTTTGGATCCCATTGAGGCACCCTTGTCTCAGCACCTGGCTTGCAGCTGTAAACATCTGCATTTTTCTTGCCCTTCCACTTTGCCAAGGAGGAAAGTGGGAAAAGGGGCTGCACCCCACCGATTCATCTCCACTGGTTTGGCTTTCAGTAGAGGATGGAAAGGGGAAAAAAACAAACTCAGTCTCTGGAAGGATGCTGGAGCTCCTGGAAGGTTTTGGAAAGTGCAGAGCCCCGGGGCCAGAGCCAGCAGGAAGGGGCTGGGCTGGGCTGGAGGGCACAGAAGGGGCAGGTTTCTAATTAATTGCCTAATAAGCTTCTCTTTTAAGATGTGTTTTTCATACCCATGTGGAGTTAATAGGAATTTCTGTGATGGCTTTTGGGCTCAAGATCGAGCCATCAGCTAGGCTTTAATATGAAAAGCATTTTAATTCTGATTTTAAGAACCAGTTTCTCCTCGGCTCCCCGTCCTCACCCCTCCCAACCTCTGGGTCACTTGTGTGGGCACAGTCACCACATTGTGGCTTCTCCATCAAGGCCAGAAGCTGGCACAGGGAACCAACCCCTCAGCCATTCTTCAACTCTTAAATGAGTTAAAAATCATTTTTGTACCCCCACCTTACACAAAGGCCACCAACACACTTTACTTCCAGAAGTAAAACTACCACCACATTTCCTTGGCTCCTCTTCTTCCCTGAGAGGGAGATGGGACAAGCCAGTCCCATTGCATTCCCCCAGCAGCCCTGCCTTCCTGCTCCAGTCACCCCAGCACAGCCTCTCCAGTTAGCCCAGTGCATCACAGCAGGTTGGCCCCTCACATGGGATTTGATGGATTTGATCTTGAAATTCCAGCCCTGTTCTTCTCATTTGTCACCTGCTCCCTTTTCTTTGCCTCTGATTCATTTTCTCTTTCACCTCTCAGAAAAAAATAAAAAAATGAAAAAGGAGGAATAGAAAGCTCTTCTGGAGATGCTTTCCCAAAGATTTTGAAAAGAAAAGATGAAATGCCAATATTTCAGCAATCTCTGAGCAATGAGAGGGAAAGAAAAGGATGGCGACTCCCTGGCTGAGGAAGTAAAGTAAAATCTAGTTTTGAGCAGGAGTCACAGGAAGTGGGAGCTGCTCCCATGCTTGGAATGAAGCTTCATCAGTTTCCTGGAGGGGACAAAGCCAGAGCTGAGTGTGCACAGAAAACCTCTGGTGTGGAGGGGACAGTGCCACAGTGGGAGGGCACCAAAGCACAGCAGGGCTCAGGACATCTCTTGCAGGCTCCAGGTGTGATAGATGAGTGGTGCCATGGTTGATTCTCACAATTAAAAGGCAAATATCATCTATATATGTTAGAAGTTTTATAGACTCACAGTTATATTTTACCCCCCTTGTGTTGTTATCCTGAGTTTGGAACATTTGGGAGGGGTGGCTTGTCACTGTGGCAGCACCTGGCCTCCCATCAGGATTTAAGGAAGTGACCCCCTCCACTGGGCAGAACTTTGGAGGGGCTAAAGGGTTAAAAGGTGAAACCTCCATTGAGCAGGTGAGTACATGGTGGAAAAAATCCTCTGCTCCCAGCACTGAAATATTTTCTCTATTCAGCCTTCTGTTGTGGTTTTTTTGATAAAAGGTTTTAATAAACATTTTAATTTTTTTGGAAGTGAGGATCATTTCTCACCAGGGTCTCTCCACCTCCATTCCTGCATTCCCTGGCTGAACCAGAACAGCAAATCTCCTGCCACACAACCATGCTGAGCTTAAACCCTTGCCAGCTTCACTCAGGGGCACCTAAAGGCACGTCCCAGCTCCATGAGCGAGCCACTCATCCCCTCACGCCAAGCCTTCCTCCCAAAGCAGGTGTCTGGTAGCTCATCCATAAGCACAAGCCCAGCAGATCCTCCCTGGCCTCCTTCTCAGAACAGGCTCGACCACTTGAGCCAAAACTTTCCAGAAGGACTCGGCCAGGGAAGTTTCCACTCCTAAAATTCAACCGAGCTCAACGTTACACGTTTCTCTTTCCAGGTGCTGATGGGGAGCACCAGCTCCTCCACCAAGGCTGCCTCCACTCCAATTCCTGCACTGCAGAGCCAGCCAGAAAGGGCAGGGAGACACCAGCACCTCTTAGAAAGGGCTCTCACAATAAATAAATGAGAAAAGAACAATTTCTGCCATCAGAAAAAGATTTTTTTTTTTCACCAATGGTGTGAGGAAAAAGCCTTGGACCAGCTGGTCGAGGAACCACAAGCTGCTGTCATGTATGGGAGGGAAAGGAGCCAAACACAGAGGTGACAGGAAAGAAGGAAAACAAATCTGTGCAGTCAAAACCATTTCTGAGGGAGTTTGTCAAGCTGGGAAGCGAAAAGCACAGCAGAAGAGCTTCTCCTGGCTCCTCAGATGCTCCGAGACAGAGCCTGTAATTTCTCTGCCGCGTTTGGTTATTTAAGTGGGGAGTCAGTGTGGAGGCAGAATCCATAAGCAGAGCTGACAGCCAGTGGGTAAACCTCAGAGAGAGCGCTGCCTGCCCGCCCCCAGCTCTCAGAGGTGTGTAAAAGGGTGCTCAAAGCTCTTTCAAAGGGCTCTCAAAGCTGTTTAAGATAGAGAGTAGCAGCAAAGAAGAGCTAAGCATTCCCATCTACCGAGGGCTCCTTTGGTTTGCTCAGAACTGATCACTTTGGTTAACTTTACAACACAAATGAGGAGAGGAAAAATACAAAAATATCAATGGCATATTGCAATTTCTTCACATTATCTTTCAAATAACCAGAACTCCTGGGGCTCTCCTGGCAGATGCTGTGCACACAGTCCCTGGCTGCTGGCATCCTCCCCATTAAAGCCAACATCTACATCAACATGGGTGAGACAGAGTAAGTGTCTTCCATCAGCCTTTAACAGCCTTCAAGCAGCACAGGTATCACACAAGCTCTCCAAACCCACTTTTAAACGCTTGGCTTTGTGCTGGTGCTGTGTCTCTGCAGGGCATGGAGAAGCTGAGGGAGTTGGGCTGTCCAGCCTGGAGAAGAGAAGCTTCAGGAAGATTTTCGAGGCCCTTCCGAGGCCTGAAAAAGCTCCAAGAGAGCTGGAGAGGGACTGGGGACAAGGCATGGAAGGACAGCACAGGGGGGAATGGCTTCCCACTGACAGAGGGTGATTTGGATGGGATATTAAGAAGAAATTCTTCCCTGTGAGGGAGGTGAGGCCCTGGCACAGGTGCCCAGAGCAGCTGTGGCTGTCCCTGGATCCCTGGAAGTGCCCAAGGCCAGGCTGGATGGGGCTTGGAGCAACCCAGGACAGTGGAAGCTGTCCCTGCCCGTGGCAGGAGATAGAACTGGATGATCTTTAAGGTCTCTTCCAACCCAAAGCATTGCAGGATGCCATGGATGGGAATGACATCCCTGGAATGACATTCCTTTGCTCCCTCACTGGCACCTCCTTGGGCTGGAGATGGGGGTTTATGGGCCAAAACTCTCCAGCCAGGCTGGGATATTGCTGCCAAAATCACTGATGCACCTTAGCACTGCTGTGGTACCTCCAAACCTGCCTGGAAAAAAGGGAATCAAAAAATGCTTATCCCTGGGCAGCAGCACCCCAGGTACTTTCTCCATGCCTGCTCCAGCTGGGATCCAGCAATTCCTGCCTTCCCTTCACTGCAAACCCCACAGGCCTTCCCTGAGACCATGGAGAACACAGAGAATTTTCAAAAACTGAAAGGGCTTTTGTATCCTTTTGTCTGGGAAGGAATAGGCTGCTCCAGCATGAAAGAGGGAAGTACATAAAATCAAATAAAACACCAAAAGACCCAGGAGATAAGAAAAGAAGCACGTGTAAAAGGAAGGGTTGGAGTCTGTTAAGATATTTCTGGTGAAAAAAGGGTTCCAGCACTTAAAAAAAAAAAAAGCCCCTTAAAAATAATTTCCTCTCCAAACTGCCTGGGTGCCTCATAATTACCAAGAATGATCACAGACCCATTCATTTGATCCTAAAATTAATACATCATGTTCGGAACGATATAGCATTAATTTATCACAAGATTTATGAAACTTGTACTTTTTTTCTAATGAGTTTTATGCAAATTCTGCTCTATCCATTGTTTGCACCCTTTTTAAAAAAAAGTTCCCTCGCAGAAGCTGCTCTGTCAGAAAGTCCTATTCACTTTTATTGATATCTGTCCTTCTCTCCTCATCCCCACAACAGGAGGGGAAGGAGAGGAGCTGGCTCCAGCCTGGATGGGATCCTGTTCCCACGAGCTCTGCAGGTGAACCAAGTATTCAAGGCACTAATTGTAAAAGGAAATTACCTGCTGGTTCACTCACACCTTTGTCTGTGAAGGGTCAGAGAACAAGAAGAGCAGCAGGGAATTGGGAAATTAAAGTATTTAGACTTCCTGGAGTAGAAAGTCCATGTTTGGTAAACTTGAAGAATAAATACAAAAGGTGGGAGGGAGGGAAGCATTAGCACTGAGCACCATGGGGTCACAAAGGGGGAAATCCCATGAGATTAATTTGATTTTTTATGGCAGAGCTGTAAATGCACAAGATGTCCCATCGACTCAGGAGAGCACTTGGTCTAGCACCTTACAAATCCTGAATTTTCCTGAAGACAGGGCAATCCTTAGGAGCACAGCCAAGATGGTCCAAAAGAGGCAGGACAATTTTCAGAGTCCAGGACATCCCTCTGGCTGCCCTGTCTGCCTCCAGACCTTGGCAGGGGGCTCGGAGACCTTGACACAGAGTCAAAAACACCTGTGGCTTTGATTTTAGGCCGTGGAAAAAAATGCCCACTTTGTATGAGGAATTACAAACCACAAGGGTTTGAGTAGTGTGATATTTGAGTTAACACAGGGTGAAAAAGTAGAAATTTGGGGGTTTTTAGACTAGGATTCATGGCGTCAAGATGGAGGAATTTGGGCGTGTCCTGGACTTCTTCTCCTTGCCCTCCATGCCTTGCTGTGCTGGTGACACTTTTCTGTTGGTTTAAGGCACAGACACACTGTCCAATATAAATGACAGATACTGGCACATTATTGCAAACATGGCACAGGTAGTTTTTGGTATAAAATGCAAACACCACCCTAGAGAGCAGACAGAATGCCATGAACGACTTGCTAGACAGAGCTCAGCAGGTCAGAGAAAGAATGTTCTAGATAAGGAAAAATAAACAACCTTGAGAAGCCGACCCTGCGCATTTCAGGTTCCTTCTTTGACTACAGGAGCTAGAAAACGAGGACTTCTACAACTTTGGGGTCATCCTGACACAGCAGACCCTGAGAGACCATTTCCAATTCAAGCAGGAATGTGTATTTCATTCCTGAGCACTGCCAACTGGAAATCAGACTGGGATCTCCAGCAGTACCCACACACCTCCCAGGGGAAAGGGAATCCTGGAAAAACTCTCAATATCAGGGGCAGCCTCACTCCTCAGAGCTGCCTTCATGTGACCACTAAGAATTATTTGTGGGTCACCTAAAGGGGTGGGAGGAGGCAGGATGAACAGGAAGAGCAAAGGAAAACATAACTCTGGGGTCAGCAGAAACATCCCAGCATTGCCTGGGGGCTTTTAAAACTGGCCTAGAAAAACTGATAGCAAACCAATCCTGGAAAAGCCCCAGCAGCACTGGCTGCATGAGACCCAAACCCCAGTTCTGGCACCTCTGAAGGCAAAATCCATCCCCTCTGCACGGCCAAAGATTTCCATGAGCACTGCTCCACATCCATGCCTGTCTCCAAACAAGTCAAATACTCGGTACACCCTCCCCACTGACTCCTCCAGAAAAGTCTGGCTAATGCAGCCTTGATTAACACATCTGACACAAAGTTGAAACCCCAAATCCATACAATATCCTTTTCTAATTAACTTCTGAAATCAGAAACAGCCCAGAAAGAACAAGAAGTATTTCCTTTGTTCCTTCCTGCCTTCTACTCAACTCCCTCCAAAAATGTTCATTTTTTAACTAACTTAGATCAAAGGAAACCCTGTCATGGGTCTCAACTTGGGAAAACAGGGGCACGCACCCATGGCCATCTCCCCCTCAGTACAGAAAGCCGGAGGGCAGAGACCAGAAGATGCAGCTGACCCACAGCCCTCGAGCTCAGTGCTTCTCTTTGGCCTTATCTCACTTTCGAGTAAAAACACCAGGGCAAACAGGAGAGGAGCAGAACCCCAGAAATCTATTTAATGAGGTGCTTTGCTACTTGGTGTAAATAAATTATTTATGAGTAAGGCGACACGTGCGGTGTTTTGCATTTTAGCCAGGCAAGGTAACATAGCTTCGTGTTAATTAGAAAAGAGAAGCTGCTCTGCAATTAATATGAGGTGGGAGATAAAGCTCATTAGGTTGCAATGCCCACAGAGCAGGTCCCCCAGGGCTGATGGACACCTCTGGGGGTCAGACACCCCCAGAACTGTGAGGCAGGCACATTAGCAATGCTAATGGAGAACCTACAGTGGGCTCCTAGGGATCTTCAAAGGCCTTCTAATGCAAACCTCCTGCCAAGGGACATCTTCAACTAGACCAGGTTCCTCAGAGCCTTGGCCAACCCGACCTAGGGATGAAGCACTAAAACAAGATGCCAAACCACACACACTGTAAAAGAATCCTTGCTTCTATTTAGCCTAAATCCACTCTCTTCCAGCTTAAAGCCATTGCCATTTCTCCCATTGCAAGAGGCCCTGCTGAAAGCCCCTCTGCTGAACTGCTTCCTCCACCAGCAGCCCTGTCAAGCTGAGGAGCTGATCAATATGAATGGGGGAGCGAGGAAAAAAAAGCCAACAACAAAACAAACCCGTCAGCAAATTACACTTGTGCGAGTGAAGGGGATTCATTCACGTCTTGTTTGAAACCTCATCTGTGCCTCACAAAAGCTGAAACATCCCCGAGGCTCTCAGTCTCACAGGGAATACAAACCCTTTTCCTGCCACAGCTTTTGCCCAGCTGCTGTGCTCTCTGAATGGTTCAGGGGAACAAAAATACAGCCATGCTCAGCCCAAATAGCACAGGGTGTTTTGCTCTGAAGCAGGATTGGGTACGAGCACCCCAGTCCCAGAGGCACAGGAAATGGTGCCAGCAGTCAGACTTTTGTCTGCAGAGCTCAGATCCCGAGTAAACCGGCCTTGGACTGTCACCGTAACTCTCCGAGGTTTCAAAACATGTGCTGGGTGATGAATTCTGCCTCGTTATAATGGAGATGCAGTGAAATCCCTTCCTGATTTATCTCTCTGGAGTTGAGTTAGTGCCTCCTGATCTCCAAGATATGGCTGCAGTGAAAGCAGGACTTGAGCAACGGGGCAGTAATCAGAAACCCAAGGCAGCCAGTTTTGGAAAGGTTACATTTCCTGCTCCTCTTCCTCCTTGCATCAAAGAGTTGTGGCAGGATTTGAGTTGCAAGGGACCTTAAAGACCACTTTGTTCCAACCACCCTGTCATGGGCAGGGACACCTTCCACTATTCCCAAGTTGCTCCAAGCCCTGTCCAGCCTGGCCTTGGACACTGCCAGGGATGGAGCAGCCACAACGAAAGCAACAAAACCTTTGAGAGAACCAAGAGAAACAACCAGGGCCTTGGAAGCCTCTCTTCAAGGGTGACAAACTCATGCAACCCATCAACCCAACTCCTCCAGGCACAACCCAGCTCCTCGGGGCTGGCGACAACTTGGACAGAGAATTTCCTCCCGTGCCTCCCTCTTTGTCCCTCTGAAATGCCAAAGAGGAGGTGGGGGGACGCTTGGCAGGTGCTGCCTGGGCGTGTGAAGCAGGAGCTTATCTGCAGCCCCGCCAGGGCACGCAGGAAATTGCTTGTTGATAAATGAGGCTATTTAGGAGCTGGTGGTTATTAATGAAGCCGACGTGCAGAGACATTTAAGAGCGGCCCCACGTCCCATTGTCCCCTCCCTGTGAGTAATGGGGCACCTCAGCTACAGGGCTTCACAGCCAGCTTGACCTGCTCAACAACAGAAACAAGGCCAGGGAAATGGATGGAGAGCACGGCACCGGTGACTCCAGCGTGCTGATAAAGCCAGGCTCCAGTCTTTAGCTGGAATTAAACCAAACCCAGCGAGCAAGGCTCTCCCACTCATCCCTGTGAGCTCCAACCAGCCACACACAGTGCCTTGTTCTCCCAACCATCTCTTGCTCTCCCAGCCTGCAGCCCTGTGTGGCAAACCCACCCCAAAAGCAGGAAAAGCCAAACCACAGCAGCCTGAACTGCAGCACATGGCACACCCTGGAGCACAAAAGGCTGATATCTGCTGAATCCCTGGAGGCTTGCACAGGGCCATTGCCTCACTCTGGACATCACAGATGTCTAAAGATGGCCAAGAGGACAATGAGTAAGAAATAAAGAGGCTGTTTATTGCAAGAGGAAACCTTGGAACAGAGCTCCACAGTGGCTGCTGGGAGAGCGAGGCAGAGCGTGCGAGCGCACAGCTGTAAACTTGTTTCTGAGTTAATATCCCCACGAGTGTTTTTCTTTTCCTATGAAAGCACGCTCTTCTGCAAACAAACATCTGGAGAGCTCTGTTACAGCTGGACCACGATCCCCAGTGACTGGAGCATTCAATTAATTTAGCCTTTCTCATTTGCGAGTTGCCTGCAAATAGACTCTGGTTTGCAGGAATCTATTTGTTATTTGAATATAGCCAGTGAATGGTTTATTAAAAACATATTTCAGGCAAAGGATTTCTCACTAATTGCTCCTACAACTGTCGCTCTGAGTGTTGGCAACTGGCAGCTCACCCCACATAAATGGTCACCATGGTCAGGTGGGAATGCCTTTGCACTTTGATGGAATGTAATCTACCTCTGGAAAGAGCTTTCTGAGGGGTTGTGGAGGCACCTGCACAAAAACACATCCTCACACAAACACACAGCATCCAGCCTGCCTACTTCCCAAAAAAGCACAGAACAGCTTGTCCAGTGTTGTAATAGAAAGACTTGTTTCTTCTTGTAGAACAGTTGAATCTTTACACAATTTATTTTTATATGGTATTATTTATATTTATATATATAACACCATATTTTTATATGGTATTTATATGGTATTTTATTTTTATATGGTATTAGAAGGTACTGTGTTTGAATTTAATAGGTCAGCAAATTACTGAAATTCATTTTATTGGATGGTAATGGTTAGTGTACATGTTTACTACATTTTTTCTTTCTAGATAGGTTTACATTTTTTTCACCATTTCTCAAGGGATAGACTTTTTATTTATATAGGTGCAAACTGTTTTCTCACAAGAATAGATTGGTATGCAAACAAATTTTTATTCTTATGATTCTCTTCTCACAGGAACTTCTCAGGCTAGTTGCTAGCTTAACTGAAATAGCAAGGTCTGATTTTATAAGGCCTTTCTTTTATAAGGTTTTACTTACATGTAACAGTTCAGAAGTTGTCACAAAGAGAACGAGAGCACCAGAATTAATTGACTTTAGGCAGAACACCACCACGAGCATCTCTCTCAGTCACTTCCACAGCACCTGGCAAGAATCCACGGGGCTCCTGATTGAGGATGCTCCAGGTGCCCCCTCTGTCTCAGAACTCCAGGAAACGCTTGCTGCAGGAGTCTGACCACAGAGCAAAGAGAACAGGGCGAAGGGGAGCAGTGGAGGGCTGTTTCCAAGACTGATGCAACCCCTCGGGTGTGCAACGAGCCCAGACTCCCCCTGGACAGGGCACTACAAACCGTAGGTTCTTTAGTACCTGTGACATGTCTGAAATCACAAATCCTCCTACAGGAGCAGCTGCCACCTTCTACCAGACAGGACAGGGGGAAATGGCTTTACACTGCCAGAGGGCAGGGCTGGGTGGGATATTGGGAAGATATTCACCCTGTAGGGTGGGCAGGCCCTGCATAGCTGCCCAGAGCAGCTGTGGCTGCCCTGGATCCCTGGAGGTGTCCAAGGCCAGGCTGGATGGGGTTTGGAGCTCCCTGGGGTAGTGGATTCCTGTTGGAATGAGATGATTTAACCCAAACCATTGCCGGATTCCATGATTCCCCTGGCCAAGGTGACCTGTGAGAGCCTGGCTGCTCTCTCTGCAGGCTGGGTCAGAGCTGCAAGGGGTGGCTGAGCCTACACACCCCTCTTCACCCGGTGTCCAGATCAGCCAGGGCTCAAAAAAACCTCCCTCAGTCACATGTGAAACCAAATACATTTAAAAATCCAAACTGAACACAAAACTCCACGCTAAATCCCAGCTGCTGGCTTGTTTGAAAGCAAAAAGAAAGCAATCACTGAGGTTTCACAGACTGTTCTAAAAGTGGAAATTTATGAAAAGTGATCCAATAAATCCCAGTTTTAGGCTTTTTTCTTTCAGTTGCTCAAAGTGAAGACTTTCAGAGCTCCTCTTTCCCCTGAAGCCCTGACTGAGGGAGAAATGGGCATTGACCACCAAATTCAGCATCTCCTTGCTACTTGTACACATTAGAGACTCCTGTGGCCCGACAGGTGCCACACACACCCATATTTTTCCAGCCCCTTTGGAGCAGCAGCTTCAACTCCCATGCAAACCCAGCCCCTTCAGAGCTGAACCCTTCCTGTGCTATTGGACCACTTGCTGGATGAAGAAAACCCACCTTACTCCTGCCACCTAAAACCGATTTCCAGCCTGAATCCACGTCAGCCCCTCGACCCCTTGGCTCTGCTGAAGGACCTCATGGATCTCCCGAAATGAATCTTGGTGCATCAGAGCTGAGAGCTGAGCCATGCCACAGCCCTGGGGACGCTGTCCCAGAGGCTGCCAATCCCCAAAGTATGAGGCACAGCTAAAAACCTCAAAGAAATCCCCAAAATAAACTCAGTCCACCGATCCAACCACACAGGCACTTCCATGCAGTGTTGCTTTGTGAGCTGCCACTGCAAGAAATGCACCTCTTTTCCTCCTTCCCATTAAAAGAAAGCAATTCTTCTTCTTTTTTGGTTGTCCTTTACTCTAGCCCTTGTCCTTGGTAGGATACAGATACCCTGGCCTAGTAACTCCCATAATTTCCTCAAATTTGGGCTGAGATGGTATCTGTGGTTATTAAAGAGTGATAATAAACCTTATCAATCAAGAGCGAATGCAAAAGGAATAAGGGAAGGATTTTCCTGGGAGTAAAAGTGCAAGAAATTCATAACCAACTTAATACCTGTACCAATAAGAGACACTCGTGAAGAATCTACTTTAAAACCAGTCTGACTCTTCCCATGAGAAAAAAAAAGAGAAGAGAGACCCTGGGGTCCTCCATCTCCTCACCCCAGGTATTTCTCATGCAAAACCCCTGCTTCTCTTTCAATTCCACCTCTTGCCTGAGACACAATCCCAGGCTCCTCAGGTTTTGGGGTGCCTGTGTGTGCCCTCAGAGGAGGATGTTGTCCCATCTGTCCCTGGTGTTCCCTCACAGGCATGTCCACAGGCTCCCAAATGACTGATGAGCCTGTTGTTTTTGAGCAGCTCACGTGCCAGGCAGGATGACAGACCTTGGGAACCTGGGCATTAATCTGGAGATTCACAGGCAAATCTGTCACGCCTGGGGAAGCTTTTTCCCCCCAAGAACTCTGCCTGAAGGTCGCTTTTCCCTGGGCAATGGGCTCCAAGGAACTTTCCCAGCCACCTTGGCCCCCACCAAAGGGAAAGCAGGGGATGGGAACGGCCTCCAGATAATGTGACCAGCCTCAGGGCACAACTGTCTCCTGTATATTATATATATATATATATATATTATATATAATATATATATATAATGCAATATAAAATAGTATATTATATACAGTTATATTATATGGTTATATAATATATATTTATTTTTATTACTTATAATATATATTTATTATTATTACTTATTAATGTTTCTGTATTCTCCTCTCCCCACTGAGGCTGCCATGGGTTGGATAGCTCTTTCAGGCTGATAGTTACAGAAAAAAAAAAAATCAAATAAACCTGCCCAAACCAGGATTAGCAGGGCATCTGGATAACCAAACTGGATGCAAAACCCACCATGCACGTGGATGACCACAAGCAGCTCCCACCTGAACCTCACGGGATGCCCCAAAAGGATGCTCTGGGATCAGCTGCGTTCCTTCCCTGCACATCACTCCCTGTGTGACTTCCCCAGGACATGCCTAAAAGCCAAGCCCTTTTCTCAAGGCCCCAGGAAAGATGCCCTGGACCAGGCAAAAGTTCTTCTGTCCTCCTACAAGGCATCAGGACGGGCTGGTGGTGAACGTGCTGCTCGCAGAACAAATCAATTCCAGCGGGGAAGGCTCCTGAGGTTTACACTCAGGGCAACACGAATAAAACCAGTGAATCATTTATTCAGTCAATTCTAGCCATCCCTAACAATGAGCTGTCTGACAGCAGCCCGCAGATTTCTCTAGTGTATTCTTATTTAAGGCAATAATCCCTGTGGATAATTCTTAGACTCTGGCTTGTTTAGAAAGCACAGACTATAAAGATGTTTCAGCGATGTTTCACATGTTCCCTGTGCCCTTTCTTCCCTTGTCTGAGCCATCAGACCAAGCTTACAAGCCAAACAGAGATAATTCCAAATCAGGAATTTGCTTTCTCTTGGCACTCTTGGCAACATCCACAGAATGCTCCTGGCCTGTGACCTGGTCAGGAAGACGACCTGCACAGCACCAAAGTTATCTGCACACAAAAGTTCTCTCCCCATAAACATTTGCAACACTTGTCCAGCTTGTCCCATGATCAAAGCTGACAGAAAGGCTCCCTAGAGCGAGGCACAAGACTGTGGATGGTGACAGACTCACTGCTTCACTGTTTGGTGCTTTCCAGGCCGATGGGAGTGGGTTAAAGGTATGAAAGGGAGCAGGATAATAAAACACACAAGAAAGGCTTTTGAAATTAAAGCTTCAAGAGCAAACACTCCACTCCAACTTCTCCTTCAGGACAACAGGCATCCTTTTCTCTCCCAGAGACTTCCCTTGCACATCCTTCCAAGCTCTTTTTCCTCCCCTCACTGGAGCAGCCAACACCTGCTGCAGAGCACATCTCCCATCCAGCTCCTTCCCTGCCTTCCCAAAGCATTCCCGTGCTCCAAGGCAGGCAGCAGAGCACCAGACACACATTCCCACGTCCCTGCAGACAGAAGCCACCCAGGTGACAAACACGTGTTGGGCCAGGAAGAAGGGGGAGCAGAAAGGAGGCAGATTTGCAGGCTCTGATCCCAGGCACCTGACCCCCTCCTCTCCCTCGTTATGGATGAGGTAAATTAGCTGTGACACTCATTAGCTGCAGCTCCTAATTAGTGAAAATTAATATTGGTTTTGATAGAAGTGTTGGCTGAAGCTCTCCCAGGCAAAGGCATTATTGACCTTGTTATCCTGTTCAATAGCAAGTTACATCACAGGAGCTGCTTGTCGTGGAGTCGACAGATTGCAGCTGCCTCCCACCCTCCACAGCTCCCCTTCCCTGCCCTGCCAGCACCGAGGGACACATCCAGCCCCTGCAGAGCACCCCCAGCCCCACAGGCACCTGCACCAATGCCTGGCAGCATCCCAAGCCTGCCCATCCCTGTTTGTACCCCAAAATCACAAGCCTCATCTGACTGATGGTCCCTAGTCCTCCATGTCCCATTCCAACACCCACTGTCCCCAGAAACTCCAGACTACCAGAGGAATTGCCCATCACCACCTCTACTCACAGAAGAAATAAAGGGGAAGAGCTGCAGTGTCATGACCATTTAATAAGGAAAGAAATAGGGGCAGCATTCCTTGACCTCTGGGATTTCCCCCCCTTGGAGCCTGGGAATCCCACGGTGGCAAAGTAACAGACACGAGTAAACAAAAGGAAAATATTTGTTACCAGAATTATGCATAAAAACCCCACCACAGTGCATTATTCACACATTAATAACAATAAAGATGTCAGGCTGCCAGATAAGAAGTTAATCTCCTTCAGAGCACAATTAAGGATGCCATTACCCAACCACCTGGGGCCACTTGCACATGGCAGTGGGTTTCATGGAAAACAGGGATGAGCCCCTGCCTAGCACAGAGCTGGCCCTGTCACCCCCTCCAGCCAGGGCACCCTAAATACTGACCTTGCACCCTGTTCCAAAGAGGCTGCATGCAGATCCATGACAGGAAAACTTCTTTTAAAGAGCATCCTCCACTGCTGGGAGCACATCCCGGTGAAAGCTGTCCCTGTGCTCGCCTGGATAACAGCACTGGGTGCAGGACACACCAAGAGCAAACCCAGACCAACCACTCTATTTGCTGGTCCTGGGGTGAACTTCTACCTCAGGGGGCTGGAGTGGGGAATACCACCAATGGAAAACAGAATCCAGCTGATTTTACAGTGGAATTGTGCTCACACCAAGCACAGCAATTTTGGCTTTTGAGATGAACTAGCCAGCAAAACAAATAAAAAAAAAATTACACCCCCCGCTTACAACCTGGAATGCAAAATCAAGCTACTGGTTGGAAATCCATGGAGGTCCCCCCTCGCTCCTAGGAGACACCTTTCCCATCTGTATCTGCCAGAAACTGCCTATGGAGCATCCCAGCACCAGTGAAACTCATTCTCCTGCCACTGTTCTGTGAACTTCGAGGATGCTGCCAATTTTTATGCCTCCACAAGATCATCCTGTTGCAGTGTGATGAAACCAGCTTGGGATATTTCCCCCCACCAGTACAGAGCCTCAATTTCTGACTCTTTCCCCCACCCCAGCAAAGCAGGTGGGCAATGACTTCTGGCTGATTCTCTCTGCAGTCCCTCACTCCTTGCTCTGCACCTGATGGGAGCACAGACAATTTTCACGAGGCAAAGAACAACTTGCAAATCCTGGGAGATGTTTTTTCCCCACCTTTCACGCCCCATGGAAAGCAGCTGGGAGAGATGTGGAGGAAGATTGATGCTTTCTGTGTATTCCCCTCACTTCTTGCCCAGCACACACCAGTGCTCCCTGGCAGGGAAATGCTGCTTTATCCGGCAGGATGTGTTTAATCTGATGCTGCTGTCATGTGGGAAAAGGTGCATTTCCAGAGTCAGGGTTTTCTGCAGTGCTGGTACTTATTTTACAGTCTTCTGCCACATCTTATTCCTTCCCCTCTATTTCCCAAAATCATTTGTAACAACCATTAATCTCTGCCCGGGAGGATGTTCCTCGCTTCTCTCCATACCCCAAATTGTTCATCTCCCTTGGACTTTCTATATTTCAAAATATTCCCCCCCCTCCTTCTTTTCAAATTAACTGCTTGAAACCAAAACAGCAGAGCAAGTAAAGCCACTGCATCACTGTTTATGAAAGGATATTACGTTCCATGACACCAACTCTCACCTCAAAGCTAATAATCAATTAGAAAGGAAAAATAAAAAGGTTTTCCAGATTCAGGTACCAAATCACCCTCCTAATTGCTCAGAGGCAGCAAGACAACCTCCGTGATACAATACCAGAGCAGGCACCTGACAAACCATGCAGATGAATGGAATAAAATTGAGTTACTAACCATTAAATGTCAAGTGTTTGAGATCTTCCCCCCTCGTGTACCCAGCAATATTAATAAATCTTAAAGAGAGAGAGCGCATGGAGCTTTTTCACTGCCCTGGCCAGCGCTGCGAACGGAGCAGATGTTTTCACAGAGTTGTCCAACAAGGCTTCCTTTCCCCCCTCCCCAAGTGGCTGCAGTTAATTCAAAAGCCATCAAAGCACCCCAGCAGGCTGACAGGAGGAACCAGTGTATGAACTCCCCCTGCCAGCCAAGCACACGAAGCCGTTCAGGGCAGGAGCTGCCTTAGCTCACACCTCCATAAATCAGTTTAAAAGCTGGGGAGGGGATGGATCCATGCAGCTCTGAGGTGACCCATGCTCCCCAAAACCATGGAAAATGAGGTAAAACAAGCTGCCCAGGAGGTAAAACCAGCTGCCAGCCAGGCAGTCTACACAGCGTGCCAGGGACCAACACGCAGAGGATGCTCAGCGGGAGAGCAGCGGGTTCCCAACAACAGGAACTGCACCCCACAATTCCCCAATTGTGGATCCACCTCCAGAAGATGGAGATCTCTTCTATCTGCTCTCCATTCTGGAAGGGGGCAGCTCCCACAGTGGGCACTCACTCAGTATATTCTTCATGTTTTAATTGCTCTGATGACTTTGAGTTAACTCCTTGTTTCCTTGTTGTTGTTGACTTTTTTCTCCTTGGCATATTTTTTTTTTGATTGTTTTACACCAGCAAGGAACAACCACCAATTGGTGGTGGTGGTTTTTTTCTTAAAGGAAAGGTCTTCCACAGTGCCCAGTTATTGGAAGTTTTAACTGAAAGGGTAATTCCTTCTCTAGCCTGAAAATTCTATAAAAAGAGTCATTGAGGGTGCCATGGAATGGTTTGGGTTGAAAGGGAGCTTCAAGGCTGTCTTTTTCCACCCCTTGGTGTGGGCAGGGACACCTTCTACCATCCCAGGCTGCTCCAAGCCCCTCCAGCCTGGCCTTGGGCACTGCCAGGGATGGGGCAGGTCCAGACTGCAGAGATCTCAGATGTGCCAACATTAGAAGCAGAGGGTAAAGGAGTTAGGGTTAAGGTTTTTTTTCCCTTCTTTTTTAAACTCACACCACCCAAATATCAAGTTTCCAATCTGGCAAAACACACAATCATGTTCATCACAGATTGCAACCACGGCTTTTTTTCCCTGGTAGTGAAATCACAGTTCACCTTCCCCACCAAAAATAAGATTATCAGTGTGTGCAAATGCGAGTGTTCCCCTCCAGCACAGGGAACGACCCTTGACTAATAATATTCCCCTAGAACATGAATACCTCCACAAAGCTACACACACACACACACACGCACACAGACACACACACACACATATATATGTCTCCTAACTTGAATATATACACACATATCCATACATATGTGCTTTTCCCCCCTCCTGTGTTTTTTTTTTTTTTTCTCTCTATTAAGCCTGACTTACTGCTCTTTGTCACTTCTGCCACCCATGTTAATGCCTCCAATCAGCCTGGAAGACCCAATTTTCCTGAGCTGGGACAGTGCTGACATCCAAGCCCAGGCACTACAGAGTAACAAGGAACGGGGCACAGCCAGTCAGAAGCCAGCCATGTACAGATAATTAATGCTGCTAAAGCCATCCCAGACATAAAAAATCACCCCATTCCTCATTACCAAGCTCCCACATCTTCCTCCCTCTCCCTGGAAAGGGCTTGGCCCCTGTGCCAGGGCTCAAAAGGTGGCAAGATCAAACCTCAGGATGGTGTGATGAGGAGCAAGGTTACCCTGGCATGTTAATGAGTCCATATTGCAAATATACTTTCTTCCTTCTCCCTCTTCCCCTTCTTAAACATGAGCATTAATGTTACTGCCTATTAGCAAAGCAGATATGAAAGTTTAAGTGATTGATGAAGTGATTAATTTAATGATGCAGGGTTAAGGGTTTGGGTGGGAGTGGGGCTTTTTTTTTTTTAAGCCTTAAGTTTCCTGATGTTGGGAATAACTAATTTTCTAGCCTTAAGTTTTCATTAAAGATGCTGTACTTTCTGCAGCTCAACAAGTAATTTCATCAATGGGCCTTCAGATGACAGAGAAAGGGCTTCAGCTGGGAGAGCTGAGATCCCCCTCTTAGGCTCTCCTCAAATATTGCTGTTCATTAGGGTCCTCAGCACACTTAGAAACGAGGCTGCTCCTCTGAAGAGCACTCAAGAACGCTTAAAACTCAGTTTTGGGCAGTAAACAGCCATTGGGTGATAGATAAACAATGAAGAGGAAGGCGAGGTGGCCACAGCCTCCCTTTGTGAAGGAGAACCTCAGCGATGGCCACAAGGAAGTTTGAGAGGCAGGTTCAAACCAGGCAATCTCCCCACAGCCAGAGCCCGGCATACTCCTCTGGAATTACCCTTCCTAAAAGGCCAAACCAATCCTGCCTGCTGCACACGGGTGTTTGCTCCCTGGGCAGCCCACCCAGCGAGCAAACCAAGCACTTTAGGGTCCTCCAGCGCTTGCCAGCTCACCTTATGTCTGTCAGATAAACAACAAAAGCAGCTTGGTGGGGGTTTTTTACCATTCTGAACCACAAGCTCCTGTGTCAGTGCCAACACACTTGGTCCCCAGGTTCTGTGACCAGACCAAGTGCCACCGTGCACTTGCCCACTTGTCCCAGCCCGTGCCTGCCCTCCCAGCTGGGGATTATTTACTGGTTTCACAGCAGCTGAAGCTCAGCAGAGACAATCCCACAGCAGAGGGATGGGCAGCCTCCCTTATCCTCTCACAGAGTGGTCTGGGTGGGAAGGGACCCTCAAAACCATCTCTTTCAACCCCCCTCCCACAGCCAGGGACACCTTCCACTAGCCCAGGTGGCTCCAAGCCCTGTCCAGCCTGGCCTTAGACACTGCCAGGGGTCCAGGGTGTGAAAAATGCATATTTTATGGTTGGCTTTTTGCAAATGTTAAATTGAATACAATATGTATTATGTTATATGGATTAGAAGCGCTGCATTAACATTTTAATAGTATGGTAAATGTAGTTTTGTAGTTAAAATAGAATCTATACTTTTTTTTTTTTTTTAAAGAATGAGATATTCACTTCGAGATAACAGTCACAGAATACCTAAATCTTCCAGAGAAGAGGAATTTATGATTTGCTTATCAGAAGAAGCTGATTTCTTCAGGCCCTGCCCAGACTCAAAAACACTGTAGGGATGAAAAGGAGTTGACATAGTCCAGACACAGTTTCTTGTTTTAAATAGAATGTATGCGTAACCATGAAGTATGTATCAATATGCAACAGTGTATGGTTTTTAAGGGTTATTCCTTTGTTCACAAGTTATTCTTGTCAGGGTTTAAGTGCCCAAGAGCATCCAGACATCCTTAAGTCTTTGTTTTTTATTGTCTTGTAATTGTCCTAACTCTAAATTTTTATTACTCTAATTGTATTACTATTTTTATAACCATTTTATCATTATTAAACGTTCAAAATTTTAAAAACCAAGTGATTGGCGTTTTTCACACAGGGGCATCACCATCATGACTCCTGTAAATGCACCTCATCCCACAAGCCTACCATCAGCTAGGCCCACATTTTAAATCCATCCTGAGCCCCACAGGGTAACCAATTAACACCTCATTAGCAGTGTGCCTCTAGGGTCCTTTCTGACTTTCAACCCTATGCACACCGAGATGCATTTATGATTTTGTCTTCAGCTTGAACACCTCCTTTTGAGCAAGAGGGACACCGGAGCAGGTGCAGCCCCTCTCCAGGAACAGTGAGGGGGACACCAAAGGGAAAAGGGTCTGGTGGCCCTGGCGAGCTCAGATGGCCACAGCTGGCCCCCAAGCCTCAAGTGTGGATATCTGAGCTCTGAAACTATTTAATCAGTCCAGAAGCAGGCAGGGAATTGGAGAGCCAGCATCTTTTTTTGTCTTTTTTCCTTCCAGTGATGCATCTGGAGGAGCCTGGGCACAGCTGTGGGATCAAACAGGTTCAGCCCGTGCTCAGTTCTACACTGATAACCATATCTTCAGCAGCAGCTTGAGCAGCCCAGCACCCCCAGGGACCTTTCCTGGGTGCCAAAGCATCTCCCTGCGCATAAGGCAGTGTTGGAAGAGATGATTGCCTTGGAAAGGACAGACACAGAGCGTGGAGGATGGAGAATAAAAGCCTTCTGGCCCAGTCCTTTTCTAGTACAGAGAATTAAATCAAATCATCCACAAATATCAGAGGGATGTGCTGCCTCAGATCCACGTGAGGAGCTACCACAGAGCACCCTGCCTTTGAAATACCACGCTCCTCTTTAGTCTCCTTGTGAAATGGTTGTGTCCCAGCAAGCACAGGGTGTCACACGCCAATCTAAAGCCTTTCATTGCCACTGGCCAGCCAAGCACACGTGCTCCTCGGTGGCACTCCACCATCCCTGGCTCCTCCTGGGCACAGTGAGAGGCACAACTCCTGCAGCCCATTCTGAAGCAGGTCTCACAAAGAGCAGGGTTCAGCCCTGCCTATTCAAATTTAGGGGAGAAATATCCCTGGCCACAGAGTTTGCCAGCTCAGCAAAAGCTGCACAGAGCAAGAAGAGGGCAGAGCAGCCATGAAATTCCCTGTCAGCCATCCATCTGCCTTGCTCCCTGAGCGTGGCGCGCCCCGGGATGGAGAGCACAGCCCAGGCCTCCTGGGAGGGAAGGAGAAGGGGGCTCTGAGCAGGACCACAGCCTGGGTCACTGGATGTGGCACTGCCGAGGCTGTCACCCCACGCTCCTGGCCCTGGCACTTGCTGACTTGGGACTTCTCCATGGTCCCAGGGTGGGAGGAGGTGCTGAGACAGCTGTTGGAAGCCTGGATGCTGAGAATTTCAGACTTTCTGTGCTGAAAGGCACAGACCCACAAGGGAACACTGCATTTGACCTGAGGCTGTGTAAAAGCTTCCAAAATGGAATGACAGAACTGAAATTATAGGTGTGCAGTTTGAATAAAAGTGTGGTAGAAAACTTAGTTTTAGGATATAGTAATATATATAAAGCTTTCTCTTAAAAGAAGAGATTTTTAGTCCTTCTTCTTCACCTTCTTCTTCATGAGTTTGAGTAGTAGTTTTTTGAGCAGTAGTTTTTTAGTAGTATTTTGTAATTAGAAAAATCCACATTTCAAGACATAAGAGATTAGTTATTAGGTTAAAAATAAAAATAATTCAAGTGGCATTTCTTAATTAAATAGTTTTTCCATTAAAAAACTTGTAAAGATAGATAAGGAAGCATTTTGTAGCTTGTTAGTAAAATACCGTAAAACTCACAGCTTGTAGGACTGTGATATAAATAAAAAACATTAAACATCTGCATCTAAACACAAAATACCATCTCAAACACTTTCAATCCCAAACGTAACCAAAAAAAAAAAAAAGAAAGACATGAGAGAAGAAGAGAAGAAAAGGAGAAGAGGAGGAGAAGAAGAGGAGGAGAAGAGAAGAAGAGGAGAAGAGAAGAAGAGGAAGAGAAGAAGAGGAAGAGAAGAAGAGGAGGAGAAGAAGAGGAGGAGAAGAAGAGGAGGAGAAGAAGAGGAGGAGAAGAAGAGGAGGAGAAGAAGAGGAGGAGAAGAGGAGGAGAAGAGGAGGAGAAGAAGAGAAGAGGAGATGAAGAGGAGATGAAGAGAAGAACAGGAGGAGAAGAGGAGGAGAAGAGGAGGAGAAGAGGAGAAGAAGAAGAGGAGAACCAAGATTTAGTGGTGCCCATGTGAGGAACGAACTCAGGACCTTCAGAGACAGCCAGATTTGGGGGACACAGGGCTGAGGATCTCACCAGTCACAGCAGGCATCCCAGTGAGCTGGTGGGGTGGAGAGCTGAGAGCCTGAGCTGCAGCCATTCCTGCACAGGAGTAAGCCATGGAATCAAACAGCAGCCTAGGCAGAATTCCTGTGGGAGCCCAGCCTCCCCACCTGCCAGCTGGCCCAGGTGCTGTCACCAGCACGTCCTCACACCCCCATTGCCCAGGGAATGGCCATCCCAGTGGCTTTCCCTGTGCCATGCCCTGCTCAGCCCGGCAGGCCTTACAGGGGACACCAGTCCTTCATGGAACCGTGGAATGGTTTGGGGGGGAAGGCACTTAAAGGTCATCTTGTTACAGCCCCCTGCCGTACCCAGGGGCACCTCCCACCACGTGCTCACAGCCCCACGCAGCTGACCTGAGATCCAGACTAAGTCCCTCTGCTGGTTTTAAGCCAGGCAGGAATTACCAAGGCCTGATGGGCAGGAGGGGACACATTGTCCCCACCTGGGTGACCATGCCCCTGACACAACACAGCCTGAGGGCAAGGCCAAGGGAATGTTATCACCTCAAGTGCAGTGGATGAAGTGTCTCCCACTCTTTTAAGACAACATTATTCCAGTGAGGCCAAAATGTTCTCGCTAGGATGGAGGGGAAGTGGAATTACACTCGTCTGAACGGCCTCTTTTGTCACGCATTTTGCAAGGCGTTGAGGCATGAAAGCTTTCAGAGAAACCTGGGTGAGTCCAAGCTAGGTGGTTATAAGGCTACTTACAGACCTGACATGATGGATCATCTTCATTTTCCCTCTCCTGTCCTGCTCACAGCAAATCCATTTGCTGGGCAATTAGACTCCAGTCATTACATTATGCTAAGAAGACGCTGCTTTGGCAGCAGCAGGGACCCTGACAGGAGGAGCCTGGAGTGCTGCCTGCCCGTCCCCAGCTGCTGGCAAATCCAGGGCTGCAGTAACCCCCGTGGCAGCAGTGCCGCCTTCCCAGCTCACGTCACACCCTGCCAGGGCCACTCACCTGGCATCCACAGCACCCCTGGCCCACAGCCCTCCAAAAGGTCTGGGATTAAGCAAAACGACCCTTGGAATGATTTTGCTTAAGGCAAACAGCAGCAGGATGGAGATGGACAGTCCCTCTCCTGCTCGCTCTTCTCCCAGAGGGTTCTATCCAGTCAGTTCTCCTATTTTCCAAGTAAAATACAGGGTGACAGAGCTGCTGGCAGCTGCCATGGGCTCTCCATGTCTTGCCCATGCCACCACAACCCAACCAGTCCCCATCCCTCCTCTCCAGGCATCTCCCTCCTTCTCCAATTCCCTCCCCAGCACCTTCCCGGAGCTCCCAGCTCCCTCTGCACACGTGTGTGTGTGTTTCCATTACTTCTGGGTGAAATAACTGACTACAGGGTCAGTCCACCTGAAAATTGCTCTCCCCAGACCTAAATGAAACAGATGGGCATTGATGATGTTTTGGGAGAAATTAATCAGCCTGGACCGGCGGCAGCGCCAGCAGCTCCCCTGGCCCAATCTTGCCTAATGAATTCTGAGCTCTCTGTCTTAATAGCTCCTGACAAGACTAATTTACTCTTGTAAGTGATTAGAGGGGGAATGATCTCTTAATTGTTGCTTAAGATCCCTTTTGGCATGGCAGGCAGCAGGCAGGGAGCTGCTGGGTTTGGAGGGAGGGGATGCTGGAAGGAGGGATGGGCCTTCAAACAGATCTCAAAAAAATACAATTTGTTTTCCCCCCCAGGAAACAGGCACAACTCACAGTTCTGCTCCTCACACTCAGGATCTCTGGAAGGTGTTTCCAGGTGCTATTTTTTTTTTCAAGTTAATAAACTTTAAGTCAGAAAACACCTACCAACAGCAGGAAACACAGAAACAACTGTGTGTGTCAACACTTTCCGGGCTGACATTTCCCTCCGGTGCATCTGGAAACAAAATCTCAAGGTGCCAATATACTTAAGAGTCAATTATATATATACACACAGGGTAATGCAAAGTTTAAAAAAAAAATTAAATTCAGCTGCCAAAGTAATACCAAGAATGACTTGACTCGCATAATGTCTCACTGGAAAGCAGGCTGTAGGAAATATCCCTATTTTCTGACAAAATAGGAGCTCAGTCCAATTCCCATGAGGTATTTCAGGCTCAAGTGCTTGGAGAGCAAGGTGCCCCGTGAGGAAGCATTTCCATTAAGCTGTTCCCAGCCAGCCAGCTCTCACTGGGAAGATGAAGCTTCCCAGTGAGGGATGAAGCTTCCCTTCCCAGGACTTCTCCTGTGCAGAGCTCAGCCACCGCGCTCCACCTTCCCCCCACACCAAGGCTCCACGTCCTGCCTGCTTGCAGACACCACCCCGAATCTCACAGGGGCTGCCAGTGCCTGACCAAGGGGACCCTAGAAGGGACAGAAGGCTCAGCAGAACGGTCACTGGAGATCTCTGCAGACCCTGCCAGCCCTCAGCAGCTCTGAGGGGACCTGGGTGCAGCAAGAGCCCTTCCTCCAGCAAGTGCTGCAGGTGGGAGAAGGCACCTCCAGAGGCTCCATCCCAGCCTCCCAATCGATTCCTCCCACATTAAAGGCCAGTCACGAGCCCTGATTGAAGACCACGAGTTTAATGGACTGAGAGCCTGGGAAGGCGCTGAGAACGACCGGGTCGATTTCTGCATTTACTAAAAAACCGATCCCCAGCTAAATAAAGAAAGAAAAGCTCCATCTGTCAATCAAAAGGAAAACATTCCTCTTCCATACTTTTCCACTGTGTGATGCCCAGCCCACTTACCCACAGGTGTGTCCTCGTTGATCAGCAGGTAGGTGTCAAAGAAGTAATTGATGAAGTATGGCAGGCGATTGCCCTGACCTGGGAAGAGGAAAAAAACAGGAGTTATGTCCCCGGCGTAGGCCAGCAAGGCTGGGAAAGGCTCAGGAATGCTCACAGGGAACCAGGCTCATGCTGGCAAGGGACAAGCCCCAAGATGAGAGCTAGCAGGACACAGAAATCCCATGAGGTCCCCCCTAAAAGTTGGCAGGGGAGGCACTTCCCTCCACCAGCCTTTCTGGATTTCCAAAAGGCAGAGGGCAGGGGAAAAGCCGACAGCACGGGGACCAGGAGCATCAATTACTGGTTTAGCCCACGATTAATACCTTTGCTTTGCTCCCAGAGCCGAGAGCCTTTCGCCTGGTCAGGCACCCCAGCAAAGCCCTGTGCTCCTTCCCTGGCTGCCTTTGCCTCGAATTGCCTCCTTTCCCCTCTGACAGCCGGGCTGGCTGCTCTCCGCGCCCGCCGTGCTGGAGGCTCGCGGCTGCCCTGGCCCGCAGCCTCACTGGGACAGAGAGAGTGCAGAGGAGAGTCACAAAGGCAGCCTGAGCCGGGGAAAGAGCCGAGCAGGAAAGATCTGCTGCGGGCAAAGAGCTGGCAGGAGAGGCACACAGTGATTTCCCAGGAAGGTTTAGCGGAGTGTGTTCAGCATCCCACCTCAGGAAGCGAGAACAGACCGAGCTTCAGCAGCCTCTCTGCCTGCCAAGCTCCCAAAGGAAGGAGATGCTCCTGAGACCTTTCAAACACAGCTCCCAGGTGTGCATCCCACCAAACCAGCTCCTGGGGACACAGGCACGGGACTGGGGAGCAGCCCGAGCTCCCCCAGGGCTCCCTCCGTAACAAGACAGGGATTTTTCAGTGCTGCCCTCTTTCCTGAGGCACCAGGCTGGTTAAACACCCTGAGAAATGGGAAAGCACTGGAGGCAGCACTGTTGCAAAGGCACATTTAAATCCCAGCCTCTGGAGTTAAGCACCTGGAAAGAAAATAAGAAGGAACCTGACAAAGTGGGTTATTTGAGAGCTAAGGGCATCTCCAGAGGTTTGGCAGCACACTTGTCACTGGCTGCCACTGAGGCCAGCAGGCTTTGGGAGGGGTAAATGAGGCTAAAACACCCCCAGCAGCCAGTGGCACACAGGACTCACTTCTGCAAAACCTTTCAGTTTCAACATACATCTCTTAATATCACCAGCACGCTAAAAATAAGTTGCACTTTCCAAATGCAGCTGCAGCAGGTGCTGGGAGGCTTCCAAAGCAGGCAGCACACAGGATCTGTGTGCTCAGGGAGGAGGGAGACCTGCACTGGGAGCTGGGAGATGCTGAGGAGGGTCTGGAGGCAGGACACCACTTTGGGCTGCAAATGCCAGGATAAGGGCTGGAGTTTCCATCCCTGTAACCCTCCACACAAGCCGGGGTCCCCCCAGCACAGGGAGGACATGGACCTGTTGGAGAGACCCCAGAGGAGGCCAAGAAGATCTGAGAGAGCTGGGGCTGCTGTGGGCTGGGAAGGCTGGGGATGCTCAACCTGGAGAAGAGAGGGCTCCAGGGAGACCTTGGCTGATGGAGGTCTCTGCTCATCTGCAGCAGGGGCCAGCAGGAGCTGCCACTCCACTGCCAGAGCTGAATCATCCCCTTCCCAACACTCCAAGCCCACTCAAGCTCCACTTGCCCGTTACATCCCAGCTCATGGCTTCACCAGGAGCTCTGCAAACCTTCTGAGAAGAGCTGCTCCATCACCTGCAGTGCCCAGGGCATCCTTGCCCTTATCCCTGTGCCAGGCACAGCAGCTGTGCCAGCACTTGCTCATCACAGAGATGGCAACCCAAGCCCTGGGCAGGGTTTAGGGGAGCAGGGCTGGAATTCTGCTGAGCTGCACAGCCTCCAAATCCCTGTCTCCATGCGCTGCCTGCCCAGGGCTTTGCAGTTGGTCACTGCAAGGAAGGAGCAAGTCCCCAGCTGGCAGGCAGACCCCACTTCCAATGGGACAGGGTGGCAGGTGACCTCTCAGGGAGGTAAAGGACTTGCTGGATTGTCTTTTTTCCATATTTGTTCCCTTTCCAGAGGAGCTCCAGCTCCAGTGAGGCTCTCCTTGATCCAACACGACACCAGAGGGAGATTGACTGCGCCTGTCACTCACAGCTAATGTCATCCACTGACTGCTTAATCAGGCTGCCAATCTGGCCAAGCCATCTCCAGGCTTCAGGAGGGGAAAAAAAAGGGGAAAAAAGCCTTTATTCCAAAGGGCACAGTGCTATCACATGGACACACACTGCCTATTGTTTATCAGCAACAGCCACACGGGCACCCTCTCCCCACACCAGCACCCAGGGGGGTTAGGGCAGTCATGTAACAATCCCAATTTTCACGGGGCTTTGCTGTACATTTACAGCTCCTATGCACCCTGTGATGTGCCAAAACCTGTCCTAAAAGGCACATTTTCTACACCAAAAGGCCATTGTCCCACCAGCTCCCTGCCAGAAGCCCCTGTGCCAGGAAAGACCCAGAGCATCAGTGGAAAGAGCTTCCTGTGGAGGTTCTCCTGGCCCACAGCCCTGCCTTTCCCCCCATCTGGAATTAGAAAAAAGGTTTTGCAGCTTGGGATGGAGTTATTTCCCCCCCCCCCCCAGCACACATCTAAGCACAGTTCAGGTCATCATTTTGCTGCTGAAAGCAGAGGGAGAGCCTTGCCAGCAATACTCTGCTGCTACACAGCTAACAAGCTTCTGCTTTGCATCCCTGCCTGTGATCCCTCCCTCCAGCTTTCCTAGGTTGTATTGATGTAAATTGACCTCGTGCCAGGTCCAGCAGCAGCTCTGCCTTGGTAAATCCACATCTGGAAGTTTCCAAAGCTTTTCATCGAGACAGCCCAGGAGCATGTACCCCTGCTGGCTCAGCAGCACATCCATCCTTCTCCAAGGCTTTTTCCAGCCCCACCTCCCCTGTCCCAAGGAGGGCCACGTGTGCAGCCAGGAAGGGCTGCAGGAGAAGTGGGAGCAGCACGTGCAGGTCCCCACGGTGCCACGGGCTGGAGACATGAAAGGTCTGATGGAGAGAGGAGATTTGCTCACCCCCCACACCACCCCAGCAGTGCAGCTCTGCACATTCACCAGGAGACACAAGCACAGCAAGTGCTGCCTTTGCACCCTGTGAGCAGCAGCCCCGAGCAGGGAGAGAGCAGAGACAGACCCACCTGGAGAGACCAGCTCCAGGAGCAGGAGGAGAGGCAGGAAGCTGGCAGCAGCAGCCACGGGATGCTTCATGGTTCCTGTCAAAGAAGAGAGGCAGTGTCAAGTCCAGCCCCTGACAGACGTGACCTCCCGAAATCAGGCTCAGGGTGCAGCCCTGCCCCAGGCTGTGCCACAGGGGAGCCCTCAGGACATCAAAGCTCTGTTTTAAACATCCTCTGGGCAATGGAAACCAGGATTCACCTGGTGGAGGTGTTCCATTTTTTCCTTGCTGCTTCCCCAAGCTCCTCTCTGGTGAGGGGACGAGGCAGGGTGGCCTCAGTGGCCAGCAGAGGAGCAGCCCCAGCTGGGATGAGCTGTTCCAGCAGCAAGGAAGAGCTGCTGTGACCCGGGAGAGACACAGCAGCGAGCTGTCAGCACCCAGGTTTGAGATGGTTTGGCAGAAGCTTGACCCAGAATCACTGCAGAGGCACCAAGATTTGAGAGCAGAGCCCCTGGAATCTCTCACGCCACCCGGGTGGCCGCAGAGCAGGAGCATGGGAAGCAGGGAGGCTGCCAGGCCTGTCCCCATCCCTCTCTGCCTCCTAATTTTTCAACACAGCACATGTCTCCCCACGCTAAGGAAACAGAATAAAACAGCACCAGGGAGCTGCCAGCACAGCCACAACCTGACTTGGTGGTGTTCAGACCATCAAACCCAAAGCTTTTTCCAAACCAACCCCAGAAAACCTCAGCCGAGGGCTCCTTTGCAAGGAAATGGGCACAGGTGGATTTTAAAACATTCCAGCCCGCAGGTAAACGCTAACCACACGCATTACAGAGAGCACAAAGGCACAAGGAAACCCCCCAGACATTTCCTGAGTGACCCCAGGGACTGGTCTGAGACTCCCCACGTTTCCCTGGCTGCTCTGCAAGCTGTGGGGCAGTGGAATGCCTTCCCACCAGCAGCCCCAGGGACAGGGGCAGGAGGTGACAGCCAGCTGAACTTCCCTCCACAGCATCCTGTGGGTACAGTTAACCCAACCCAGCTAAGGGTGAAGGGCTCTGCCTCCCTCTCAGAGATTCACAGGAACCCTCCTGGATGCTCCTGAAGGAGCTCCAAGCTATAGCTACACCTATTTTATTTTTACTGATGGATGTGTCACAGAAGACAGCTCGTAACAACCCTGTCAGCACAGAAAAGGCCTGAAATTCTAATTTCTCCTGCTATTTTGCTACGGAGAGTCTCTCTGGGATGAAGAGGTCTGTGCCTAGACAAGAAAAATGGTGTTGTGCTGTGTTTTGTGCTTCTTCAGGTATTTCGGTGCAAGCCTGAGAAGACATGCAGGTGCAATCATGCGCATTGCTTCAGAATACACAGTAAGGGCAGAAGAATTTAAACCTCCACCCCATGACAAGTTTCTGACTTCTGCTCAATGCCAGCAGATTATCCAAAAGCCCAGTTTCTAAACAAAAATGGCCACTTTCCCCAGAGCCAGGCATCCTGACAAGCCCTTTAAATCCCTACATTTGGCCTACCAAAGAAGAATAGATTCTTGTGATTAAGAAAAACCAAACATCCCAATTTCCCCCCTGCTTTAATAGGTTTTGGGGAGGAGGAAATTTCAGCATCATTGTTCCAGACCCCTGCATGGAACCCAGGCTGTGGTGCTGCAGCCAGAGAGGAGGAGATGGAAATGAGATCCTCTGCCTTCTGCAGTGCCAAAATGCCAAAGGAAAATGCTAACTTTCTTCTCAAGCAGCATTGCTATCAGCCCAAGTGAGCGTGAACATTATTTTCCAGCTTCACAGCCCATGTTTAAAAAGCACCAGGGAAGTGGAGGAACAATTTATGTGATATAGAAATAAAGGCGGTTGACAGCATCCCCTTTCGAGTGTCATGATAAATCTAAATATTGGATATTCCAAGTCAGTCACTTCATTATGTCAGTAATTGCCTGAAATGTCATTTTGATTTTCTCTGTCTTCATTAATATTGCAGCTCTTCACTGGTTCTTCGAGATGGTTCACTCAAATACTGCAAATTTAAGGAACAGGATCCAGAAGTCTCTGGGGAGAACTTAAAAAATTGTGACTAAGAGCAGATTAAATTGCATCTTGTGCCTGAAAGAGGCTCTTTGGTGGAAGCACTCGGTGCAGTTTCCAGCATGATAATGTCCCTGGGAGCTCAGGTGCTGTCTCCTCCTGGCTGCCAAAGCACTGATGTTAAACCCAGAGGTTTCCCCATCCGCTGGCAGCTGCTCCCAAGGCACACGGAGCTGCAGACAGAACCTCCAAAAATGGGGAGCTGAGGAAACACCACAGTGCAAACAAATCCAGGGCTTCAAAGCTCAGAAATCAGCTCAAGCAGAGGTCTTCCAGCCTGTTTTCTCCAAATGCCTCCTCCTTCCCAAGCCTGGGAAGTGGCTTTTTCCCTGCCTCAACAGCACTGCTGCATCCCTAAACGTGGCAAATCCCACCTGCTGCATCCTGGCCATGCTCCAGGAGCCTCCTGGCACCTCAGCTGACTGCTCCAGCCCGGGCCATGGACTGCTCTCAGGGTGCCTAACAGCGCTGCCAGGCTCTGCACCTGGACTGGTTTATTGTAAAATAAACTTCAGCGGGAGCTCGCTCTGCGCGCATGTGGAATGCGCCGTTGTCTCCACCCGAGCTGCCCCACGCCGGCACCTCCAATCACCCCAAAGCCCTGTGCCTTAACCCCAAACCTGGCCTTCCCTGCCCCAAAGAGCATCGTGGTGCTCAGAACTTGCAGCTCCAACCTCTCCGCGCTGCTCCGGGGGTGTGAAGAAGAAATGGAAGTCTAAATCAAAGCCTGCCAAACAGGTGCCACGGGAGGGAACTGGGTGTGCCTTCCCAAAAACACCCCTTTTCCTGCAATGAATATCCCAAAGAGGGACAGCACTGCTCCCCCCGCAGGATTTGATGTGGGAGGTGGAGTGGAAGCACCCGAGGTGTCACCGGGATGTCCCCGCATCCACCCGGCTGCTGGAGGACCCCTCTCTCCCAGGCTTCCTCCATCACTGGGGCCACCTTGGAAGAGCAGCCAGGACCACCACCGACCACGCAACCCAAAAACCACCCCCGGCATCCCCCTTTGGCCAAGCACATGGCTTAGCACCACCCCTCAACCAAAAAGCAGCCTCTCCTGCTTTCCCAGCTTCCCCTCTGCTCCTTAAAAAAAACACAGCTAGAAATGCACCTTTTCTCCTCATTATTGCCTCTTGGCCAGGGCTTTACAATAAGTAAGATTCAAAAGGAAAAAATTACAAGTTAATTCTGATTTTTTTTTTTATTCCCACCCCCATATTGGCATGAGCCATGCCCAAATCATAATTCCCAAAAATAACAAATTGCAGAACAGAGTAATCAGAAGTAAATTGATATTGATAAATAAGCTTTTCTCCTGTGCGGTAGGTGGTTTATTTTAATCTAATGAGTTTTATATTTTCTGAGCTTTCAGATTCCGTGATGAAGAGCCATCCACGCTAGAATTACAAAGCACTTTGAAATATTGTAATTTTATGGCTCATTTTGTCAGGACTCTTGAAAATGAGATTTGTTCCCAGTGAAAAAACTTGCCCCCTTCTTTTATTTTTTTTTTTTTTTTGGCTTTCTATTCCCTGCAGCGAAAGGAAATAAAATTTCCCGGTTAAATAAATACAGGCCAGGATATTGGTTTGCACTTGGGAGGGGGAATATGAATGCCCACAGGGAATAAGGGGCACAGCTGCTGGCACCTGCTGCGACCCACCTGACATGGTGTTTGCAGGAGAAAAGAGCATGGAAATTCCTCTCTTCTTCCCTCATCCCAAAGCTGAGGTTGGAGATGGGGCTGCTTTCTCCCCACAAAGCTCTGCACTTCCCAGCTGGGGTACTCAAACCTTTCCTCTTCCAGGGAAAAAGCTGGAGCTCCTCCTTCCTTAGCACCCAGAAGTTCCCCTCACTTTCAGCAGTTTATTTCCATTTTAAACCAAGGACAGGAGTGGAAGCATTTTGGTTGGTGCTCCCAGACATTTGCTTTTCCACAGGAGACAAACATCAGCTGCAAAATGACACTAAGACATCGTTTCACCAAAAACCCAGGAGGAAATGTCACCTTTAAACTTCCCAGTCCTTGCAGGAAGGCTGTAGGAAATGACACAGGTTTTCCCATGGAATGGGAAATGAAACGACACGGGTTGTCCCATGGAAGGGGAAATGACATGGGTTTTCCTGTGGAAGAGGAAATGACATGAGTTTTCCCCTGGAATGGGAAATGACACAGGTTTTCCCATGGAATGGGAAATGAAATGACACGGGTTTTCCTGTGGAAGAGGAAATGATACAGGTTTTCCCCTGGAACGGGAAATATCACGGGTTTTCCAAGCCCCTGACACAAGATAATCCCAACAACCCTCCAGCTCTGCGTAAGCAGCGCGCAAACCTTTCACCACAACTGTGGCATCTCCAAGGAAGAGCCAGATAATGCATCCAACTCAACTTCTGCATCCATGGGATACTAAAATACCACCCTGGGAGCTTTGGGAAGAGAGTTCCCACTCCCTGCTGCATCAGTCACTGCCACCCACCCCTCCACGGTGAGGGCAGCTTCATTTTTGGGGAGAGAGAAGTAGGAATTCCCGATTTCTTTTTAAGTGGGGCAGCACTGGCTCAAGGGAGCCTCCAGCACTGGTTGCTAGTCACCGTAGGCATCATAGCAACCATTTTCCATCACAAAACATCTCTTCAGCTGGAGCAGCAGCTTCTGAGCCAGGAGGAAGGCTGGGATGGGGCATGGGGACCAAGCCAAGAGGCTCCTGGGCTGCTCCAACACATGGAATCAACACAGCAAAGCTGAGGAGCAGATGATGCTAACGTGGGATGAAAAGGTGGAAAAGCAGCCAACAGCAATAGATCTTGGCTTAAAGGAGGACAAGAGGAAGGAAGAAAAGGAGGAGGGGGAGGAAGGGTGGGAATTCTTGCTCTAGGAGGAAGTGGAAGGGTGAATGCAGTGAAGTGACACATACAGTCTGGTCCCACAAGACAGGAGCCTCTCTCCAGGCTCTTAGAAAATATACAGGAATGGACAAAGTGGCAAGTGGAGGGGTGCTGAAGGCCTGACTCCAAGCCTGCTCAGAAATGCGATGCCAGGCGCTTTCTTCTCGTGCCCTGCCTGGAAGGAGGCAGCCTCCCTCCCACCCAGGGCAGGCAGCAGCCTGGCTGCACATCCAAGCACTGCCATGAAACGGTGCAGGAGAAGTGCCCAACATCCTCGGGCTCCCACACAGGATCCCCGAGTGTGCCTGTGCTGCTGCCACCCAGCCCTGCCCACAGATCCTGGGGGCTCCACGCCTGAGTACACGAGCTCTGCTTGGTTCAGGGGGTTTCAAGGCAAAGAAGAGGACAAGATGTGTGTGAAGTGGGAGTAAAGGGGGGGGGGTAAAGTGAGTGCTGGGAGGGACTGCCTCAGCACCTCCCTCCTTGCCACATCCAGCTGCAGCTTTCAAGGCAAGGATCCCCTTTTTGCAGCAGGAGGGAGGCTTTGCCCCAGGATGTCCCCCCACAACAGTGATAAAGAAGTCAGCATCAGCCACAAGAGCAAGGCAGCAGCCTCAAAACCACTAGCCCTTCCCAATCAGTCACTGTGCTGCATTTTAAAGCTGTGCCAAAGGAGATGGGTGAGTTATTTAAGTCCATGTCCCTTGGTAATGCTCAGCAGACATTGCTCCAAGCCCAGGGCCCTGGCTGTGTGTGTACCTGGGATTTTATCCCATCTCCCTGCCTCCAGCTGCCCCTAAGCTCCAGGCTGGGAGCTTTCAACACTAAAAAAAAAAGCAGCAGGGCTATTTTGTTCGGACCTATGGACACTGGAATTTCAGATCTTAAAAACAGAGGGGAAAAATAGATGCTTCAGAAGAAGCGTAAAAAATTACAACAACCATAGGAAAACCCATTAAAAAAAAACCCTTCACAATGATGAACCAGAGCTGCAAAGGCTCTCAGGCCATTTCTTGCCTCATCCAAATCAAGAGGGAAGTGTCCTTGCTGCTTTCACACAAAGCTCACTTAACTCCAGCGAGAGGCACTTTACTGCTCCAGACCTCTCCAAGGCCCGCTGGCTGTTCCAGCTAATAGAGGGAGCAGCACCGTGGGCACGCTGGGGGTTGTAGAAGCAGGGAAAAAAGTACAGACAGCACAGGGAAAGGAGGATGGGGATCCTCAGGAGAAACCCCCTCAGTCCCAAGGAGCAGCCCCAGAGAGCAGGGATTGAATAGGAAGACAAAGGCTTGCAGCAGGGATGAAGTTATTTGGATTAATGACAGCAGTTCGTCACCAGTGACAGGCTTGTGCATGCAAGCCCTCCTGAGACCCCAGATGTGGCTGAGGGCCCTTGAAGCTCTCCAGCCCCTCTCCTACATGCCCTTTCCAGAGGTGCAGCACGCTCAGGCTGCGGCACATCGCTCAATTTCCATCAGGAATTTGCCCCCTGTGACTCTCCTCAGCACACTCCAGGCAGGACCTCTCTTTTCCCAGGAGAGCAGCTGTTTTATCCAACATGCACAGCAATCCAGGTCTGCCAGAGGCTCCCAAGGGACAGCACAGGCCTCCCACACCCTGAGCAGTTTCCATCCCAAGCCAGGGCTTCAAATGGTTGCTGCAAAAGTGACATCGTGTGCCAGGATTGCCTCTCTGGCCAGAGGGAGTCTGAAGACCACAAAGCCATGGGCAGGGACACCTCTCACTATTCCAGGGTGCTCCAAGCCCTGTCCAGCCTGGCCTTGGACATTGCCAGGGATCCAGGTCTGCCCTCCCTCCCAGGGCACAATTCCTTCCCAATATCCCATCTAATCTTCACCTTCACAGATTGAAAGTCACCAGGACCCGTGAACAAATATCTCCTGCCCACACTGAAACATCAAGCTGAGCACAGCCCACAGATAAATGCTACCACCAGCCCCTGGTCTTTACCAAACCCCTGGCAAGATCCAGGATATCTGCAAGATTTGGGTCTTAACCATTGGAATTCCTTGTTTCTCCCCATTTCAGATGCAGAACCTACACCCTGAAATAGAGTCAGATACAAGCATCAGCACAAAGGCAGGAATTCTGTAGCTCCTGGGCCACAAAAGCCCCAAAACAACCCTATTTCTGCTGCAACATTATTAGAATTCCTACTGGAGGAAACAGGATAGTATAGTGGGGAAAAAAAACACGGAAGTTTTAGGTTGCACATGGAACAGTTCATGCTTCAGCTCCATTAGCCTGGCTGTGAGCAGCTGGGATATTTTACACCCTAACAAGAGGCCACAGGCCAGCCCCCTCACCAAGCCAATCCCACATGCTAAAGCTTCTTAAATGCAAAAATAATCTGTGCCCCAGACCATCTGCACAGAACATCTAAGAAACTTCCTAAACCGAATCCTTTTTCAGAGGTCCTTTCACCCCCGGCTGCTCAGGGCAGGATTGCAGGATTGCCTTTTTTCCTTGCACCAGAGGAGCTGCCGTGCCCTGGGCATCTGGAGATGATTGCAGCTGGGCAGCAGGAGTGGTTCTGGTGCTGCATCCAGGTGATGCTCCTGAGAAAAGGGACAGGGGCTGGGGGCTCTCCCCAGGCTCAGCCCAGCCCCAGCAGCCAGCCAAGCTCCACGGCTCCCACCTCTTCCAGACGTTGTTGTTCCCACTAACTGCCCCCCAAAAATATAAATAAATAGTAAAAAAAATAAAAGAAGGGACAACATCCATCTTTACAATTTCCCTCAAAACATTGTATTTTTCATGACTCCTTTGGAAACAAGAAAGCTTTGTGCCGGGGATGGAGGGAGGGAAGGAGGGAGCGGGGTGGTGAAGGAACGTGGAACTGCACAACGATTTCTCCTCCTCTCCTTCCCCAGGACAGGGGGCAAGAAGAGACGAAGGTAAAACTCACTCTGCCGAAACAACCACCTGAATTTTCACAAACGCGAGCATCCCGCGGGGATACTTTATCCCCTGCTCCCACCAATACCCCCCACCCAAAAAAAAAAAAAAATTAAAATTAGAGCATCCCAATGCACCAGCTCTATCCCACACGCACGAAGCATCCCAGGCTCCCGCAGGATGGCCGGGGAGATCCCGGGAAGGAGGCAGGCTTGATCCCAGGCTCCTGCAGGGTGCCCGGGGAGATCCCGGGAAGGAGGCAGGCTTGATCCCAGGCTCCCGCAGGGTGCCCGGGGAGATCCCGGGAAGGAGGCAGGCTTGATCCCAGGCTCCCGCAGGATGCCCGGGGAGATCCCGGGAAGGAGGCAGGCTGGCTGCGTGCAGCGAGCCCTGCCAGCCCTCCCGCCCAAGGAGGAATCTGCTGCCAGATGCGGCTTTTCCCCCAGCACGAGGGCAAAACCCCAAACCCACAACAAAGCAAATGCACAGCAGCACAGGGAACGTCCCGCTCCAGCATCCCTCTCTCCTGGAAAACGCTGCCGGGGAGGCGAGGCGACCCGGGGAAGCCACAGCGGCCGGCAAGGTGGAATTTAAAGAAGAGAAGGACGGCAGGTTTGGAGGGATACGAGGGAAAGCAGCGGCAAGTAAACCAGAAGGGGGAAAATAATCTAAGATAAAGTGTTTTCCCAAAACCAGGGCAAGTTTGGCATTCGGAAACGCTGTCCTCCCGTCCCGATAGTGTTTGGAGGGGATTTAAAAATCCCACCGCTCGCACTGCGGCTCAGCCCCCACGCGCGGCATTCCCACGGCTGGGACGAAGTTCCGAGCGGCTCATCCCAGAAACTTTGCAGCTTCCCAGCATCAGAACTCCGCATCCGAGCCGGGGATGGGGGCAGGACAGCGGCACCAGCGGACATCCGTGGCGTTATTTTGGGGGAAAGGGGACAAAGGTTGGGCTCCCCCTCTCCTGCCAAGGAAACCACCGCGCTGAGCGCGTCCCCCCGCCCAAAATAACAATGAGAGAGGGCTCGGCCCTCAGGAAAAGCCGTGTGAAAGCAAACCGAGGAGGCTGGGGAAGGGGCACCCCGCGCCGAGCCACCCCCGGGAGAGGCAGGGGGCGATGCCCGCGCCCCGCATCCCGCCCCTCCCGGGCGAAGAGAGCCGCGAGGAGCGAGGAAAGCGGCGGGGCATTACCTGCGCGGCTGTCTCGGAGCCCGGAGTCAGCGGCGACCCCCCATGCCCCCCCTGCGCCCTGGCGAGCCGCGGGAGGAGGAGGAGGAGGAGGAGGAGGAAGGGGAGGGAGCGCGGGAGCCGCTGACGCGGGCGGCGCAGCGCCCCTCGCCAGGTACCCGGGATTTCAGCGCCGGCTCCACCTCCCCCCTCCCGACCCCTCCCTGGGGACTCCCGGCCGCCCAAAATCCCCGGCTCGCCCCCCAAATCCCGGGCTGCCCCCGGCCAGCAGCCGCCGGCTCAAATCCAACTTCAGCCCGAGCGGGCGCTGGTTACTGAAAGTTTAACTCCGCCTCGGTGCGTTTAATCCTTCCCCACCACCTTTTTTTTTTTTTTTTTTTGCTACTATTGTTATTTCTCTGACCTGTGCTCGGGAGCAGCTGGCAGGGCCCGGAGCGTGCAGATAAATCATGGATGAGCGGGGAAAGCGATCCGGGCACGGCGTGCCAGGAGAGCCGCACGGACGGACGGAGGGATGGAGGGATGGATGGAGGAAGGGATGGATGGAGGCTCCTGCCCAGCTGCTGCCCCCCGAAACCTCGCTGGGCACGGGGCTGTACTTGCTGTACAGCCGAGACGCCATTCCCATCAAACCCTTCTGTGTCCCCCCAAACCTGGCAGGACACTCCTGCCTCCAGTCCCAGCCCTCCCACGAGCAGCTTTTGGGAAAATGGCCAAAACCTCTGCTTCACCCCATTTCGTGCTACCTTGGAAGCCACAAAGCCATAAAAAGCCACCTGCAGTGACAGCGACCCTCGCACCGAGGGGGTGACCCCAGGAAGGGGCCGGGCTTTGGGTCCTGCCCTGCTGCTCCCACCACGTGGGGCCGGGGCAGCTTTACCACCCGACCCCATCACGACCAGTTTTGATTAAAACGCTGAATAAGCACAGCTTAGGATGTTAAAACCCACCCTAAAGCCTTGCTTGGGGATCATAGACTCAGAATGGTTTGGGTTGGATGGGACATCAAAATCACCTCATTTCACCCCCCTGCCACGGCCAGGGACACCTCCCACAGCACCAGGGCGCTCCAAGCCCCACCCAGCCCGGCCTCCAGCACTCCCAGGGGTGCGAGGAGCTTCCACTCACCTCAGCCCTGTCCTGCAGCACCAGCAGGCAAATGCCCCTGCAGCAGCAGGAGGGGGTAATTAAGCCTTTGCCTCTCTTGAGCAGAGACCATAATTCTTGTAATTATGCCATTAGCACAGCTCCAGGGCTAATTGGTTGGAATTGGCACGGGTCTGCTCCTGGTCCTCCCCGGGCTGGGGGCATTCCCCCAGCAAAGCTGGCCCAGCTGCTGGTCCTTGGCAGCCCTGGCACACCCGCAGCTGCCTTGGGGCTAAACCCCAACATCCCAGCAAAAGGCTGAAGGCGAGGAGCTCTCTCTGAGTGCAGCTAATTAAGTGCTGGCAGATAATTTGCTCACATCACACCTGGGCTGCGTTGGGTTCTTTAAGGAATTGGCCTCGGTAGCTGGCACCAGACTTGGGGTCAGCAGGAGAGCAAAGGGTGCAGGTGTTACCTGCCTGGGGCTCTGAGCACCCTGCTCTGGGGGGGATTCTTCATCCCTTCCTTGCCCTCTTCATCCTCACACAGCAGCATGTGCGCAGCCAGGCTCCTCACGCCGTGCTCATCCCAGCCACATCCCAAAGTCAGGGAGCTAATGAGGGGAAGAAATGACAAAAAAGGGGAGGAACCAAAGCAAAACCACAGGTGCAGATGTGTCTCAGGCCGGGGTGCCTGTAGCTGCTGTGACTTTGCACAGGTGATGTCTCACTTAAGGCCTCTCCTGGTAAATCCAGGTCAGGGTTTTTATTTAAACAGGGGCACACCTCTCCTCTGCCAGCTTCCTGTGCCTTGGCTTCACACCGTGGATTTCTGCTCTGCTCACACCCTGAGTGGTTTGAGGATGTTCTACATAAGCCAGTTCTACCAAGGCTGAGCTCCTGCTGGCCTGGCTCCCAGTCCCATTCCTGATGGAGTACAGGCTGCAGCCTTTCCCATCGAGGGGGATTTCGGTGCCTGGGTTCACAAAACACACAGGAATTCAGTATCTTGTGAGCTGCACCTCCCTGCCAGTGTCGATTTAAATCAGGCAGGGACAGCAATAGCTGTTTGCAGGCTGGACGTCAAACCAGCCCATGGAGCTGGCATTCCCCAGCTCCTGCTTGGAGAAATCCGTGGTACCCTGAGACCCAGCCTGTGGGAGACTGGCCTTTCCACAGAATCAGAGCTGGGAAAAGAGGCAGGAGTAGAAAGTGATGCTTTGTGAGCAGGGAGATGCTCCTGGCTGCTGCTGGGATCACATTTAACACCAGCCCCAAAGCAGGGAGCTGCAGGGCTGGGATAACCTCCCTGTTATCCCAGCCTTTCTCACCACACTCATTACAGGGAAACCTGATTTTTTTGGAGGCAGACCCCGTGACCTCCCTTCTCCATCCTGCCTGTGAACACAGAGCAGCTCAACAGAGCCTTTCACAGCCTCCTGGCACCACTCACTCAACCTTGAAATTGTACTGCAGGGCTTCTCCCCCTTCTCATTTTCCACCCAGCCATGGAACATTCCCGCATCCAGTTCTCCCCACGGTGGCTCACTCCTCTGCCTGCAAGAGCTGGGATCACCATTTGGCTCTAAACAGATGAAATATCACAAGGAAAGCAGGTAAAACATAGATATGAGCAAAATTCTGCCCTACTAAGGCACTGAATTAGCTTTTTGCCATGGACCACATTCTGCCACGGCCTCCAGGGCCTGCACAGAAAACCAGCCCATGAAACATTGTGCCATCAGTCATTTCTTCACACCTCCTCTTCCCCAGGAGCCCCCCACAAGGGTCCCTGGAAGTGCTTTCTCAAACTACCATCCTTTTTTCTTTTTTTTTTTTCAGTAAATAAGACCTGTGTAAGAGAGCAGGGCTGTTTTTGTGCTCAGGAAAAAGCAGCCCATGCCCCCTGCTTCCACTTTTTTGGGTGATTTTGTCCCCCCAGACCACAAGCCCCAGGAGAATGGCTGCATCCTCCCTCTCCCACAGCTTTCCAGCACCCTGTGGTGCAGCGTGGCTTGGGATGGTGGCAGCTCCCCACCTGCTACCCTCTCATCCGAGTCACTGAATTAATTTGTAGAATCATCTTGGAGTTTTCTTTTCAACCACCTGTGCTGTGGCTGACAGTGAGCTGGCTTTTCCGGTGTGAAATTAATTTCCAGGTCCATTTCACACAGAATTTTAGGGCCAATATTAGGATCACGCTGTTTGTTTAGGAATTTATGAGTGAAGGAGGCTGGTGAAAAAGCCAAGCAAAGTTAAGGGACTGCTGGAATTTGCTCTCTGAAGAAGCACTGAAAGAGCAGCTGGTGGGTTTTTTTTTTCTTTTTTTTTTTTTTCTTTTTTTTGTTGTTGTTGGGTTTTTTTTTGCTTTGTTTTGTTTTTTCCTTTGGAAATACAGAAGTACTGGGTTTCAAATTGTATCTTTGTAAGGTGATCTTGTGGAGACAGCAGGAGGGGCAGAAACTGGGCTCAACTTTGTAGCACAGACCTGATTCTGTGGGGATTCCTCAGGCTTCATCCAGCTTGTGCTTACAGGTGGGTCCAGGTGAGCTACACCTGGGCCAGGCATTCCTGTGGGGATAACACACGCAACAAGGATCAAGGGGGTTTTGGTGAGCCCCCAAAAGCCTTGTAGGAGCTGGCTGCAAGAGCTCTGCAGAGCCCAAAGCAGCCTGCTGGCAGAGTTGTGCCCCTGTGCAGCTCCGGGTGGGGCCAGAAGGACCTGTCTTCCCTTAAAGGCACCAGGAGCACCCTGCAGCCCCAGGCTGGGCTTGTTACAGCCACAAGGGGTTAATGAAGGTAAAAAAAGCCCTTTGTGCAGCTGGAAGCACTTTCCACTCAGCCCCTGTGATTCCCAGTGAATGTTAGTAAACTTGGAGAGGGCTCAGTGATGATCCAGGTGATCTGGCTCAAGAGCACCCACAGAGAGAGGGGACATCTGTGGGACCCCCCTGAGTCACTTCGTGCCACACACCTGAAGCACTTTCCTCCTGGCTCTGAGCTCTGCTTGAGATTCTTCCCTCCCCTCGGTTTATCCTGTCTCCCTCAGCAGAGGAGAAGGTGCCATCTACAGGCACAGAGAATCCATGAGCAGCACAGAGAACCCATGAACAGCACAGAGAATCCATGAGCAGCACAGAGAATCCATGAACAGCACAGAGAATCCATGAGCAGCACAGAGAATCCATGAGCAGCACAGAGAACCCATGAATGGGCACAGAGAACCCATGAACAGCACAGAGAATCCATGAGCAGCACAGAGAACCCATGAGCAGCACAGAGAACCCATGAGCAGCACAGAGAACCCATGAGCAGCACAGAGAACCCATGAATGGGCACAGAGAACCCATGAACAGCACAGAGAATCCATGAGCAGCACAGAGAACCCATGAACAGCACAGAGAACCCATGAACAGCACAGAGAACCCATGAGCAGCACAGAGAACCCATGAGCAGCACAGAGAACCCATGAACAGCACAGAGAACCCATGAATGGGCACAGAGAATCCATGAACAGCACAGAGAACCCATGAGCAGCACAGAGAACTCATGAACAGCACAGAGAACCCATGAACAGCACAGAGAATCCATGAACGGGCACAGAGAATCCATGAACGGGCACAGAGAACCCATGAACAGCACAGAGAATCCATGAGCAGCACAGAGAACCCATGAACAGCACAGAGAATCCATGAACAGGCACAGAGAATCCATGAACAGCACAGAGAACCCATGAGCAGCACAGAGAACCCATGAACAGCACAGAGAACCCATGAACAGCACAGAGAATCCATGAGCAGCACAGAGAACCCACAGCACGGCTGCTCCGTGTCCCTGTCCCCTGCCACCTTCCCTCCGCGTGCTCTTCCAGCTGCCTGTGCCCTTTTTGGCATCAGGGAGCACTGGAGGGCTGTGCCAGGGGGAAGATGAGCACCCTGCTGGCCAGCCCCGGGGTTAAACCTGTGTTTAACCTCGCTGCTAACACAGTGGAATACAAGAAAAACCCGAGGGAAGGCGACCACCCCTATCCACAGCCTGGGGGGGAACCAGTAAAGGGACACAAAGGGACTTTGGGCACGCTGCTGCCTCAAGGGAATCCTGTTCTGCTCACGCTGTGGGTCTCACACCGTGCTCCTCCTCTGCCTTGCTCTGCTCATCAGTTGCCTCTCGTTTAACCCATTTGACCAGGTGATTTTCATGTAACCCAGCTTACCTTTGTGATTTCAGGAGGCAAGCCAGGAAAATAAGAAGCTGCAGGAAGAAGTGCAAAAAAACCCAGATCAATTGTCCCCTGTGTGGTGGGGGGCAGCAGGGTGACAATAGCAAGGGGGGCCCCAGGACTGCTGGAAGGAGGGAGAGTGTGAGTGATGCCTTGTGAAGGCTGGCCTGGAGCAGAGCCAGACAGAGTCACAGAATAAAGCAGGGATTTATTAAAAGGATCTCCTCCATGGATCCACCTTGGGCAGCACAAGAGCCCAGCCAGGGCTGCACCCAAATGAACCAAAATGGTCCCAAAATGGACCCAAAATGGTCCCACGAGCGCTCCCGGGGGCTCTCCCTGGGATCAGTTCTGCTCCATTGGCACCTTGGAGTTCATTGTCCCATTCCAGCTTCAGCCCAGGCAGTCCCATCCTGCTTGTTTTTCTCTCTCCAGCCCATGGTGTTTGTGCTTCTGGGCTGAGATTTGGATCATTTGTGCTTGGTCCCCAGCTGGAGAAGGAATTGTTTTGTCTCCCTGCTCTGTGCAGAGAGCTCAGCATCCCCTGATATGGAGCTCAGACCCACACACTAAAGCAGCACAGAATCTGAAAAATACAAACTCTAAAATATGAGGCATGAGGAGGAGGCAGTGCAGAGCCCGTGGTGCTGTTCAAGGTTCAAGGCTGCCCCCAGGAGAGGAGGAAAGCTCCCCCCAGGCCAGGCAGGTGGCATCACTCCTCCAACACAGCCACAAGCCTGGAGCTCACTCCTGCTGTAAAAACCCTTCTCACCTCCCAGCTCCTGCTTATTCCCGAGCCATTTGTCACGGCAGCTCCATCCCACCCTGCCGGGTGTCCTGAGCCTTGCGGCAAGGCAGGGCCAGAAAATCCGGGATGGAAAAGGAGCTGGGCAGGGGGCCCGGTGCCCCATCCATCAGCAGGGGGATGGCAGAGGGATGGCTCGCCCAGCCCTGCCCAGCCTGCTCCAGGAGCTCTCGCTCAGGCAACCCCAGCTCCTGCACTCCCCCGCCCTGGCGTGATAAATTAGAAGGAAAAGTTTCTCATCTCAGTTTTCTCTCACAGCGCCGTCCAACAGAGCACAAGGCTGTCTAATCAGGAGCTACAGTCCTTCACCATCTGTTTGGAGCCTAATTACAAATGCAGAAAAATAATGTGCTTTACAATTGCACCAGTAAATGCTGTAAATGATTTAAATGCATGCATATGTTCCCTGCAGAATTCAGCATGCATCTGCGACTTCTTCTGCTCACATTAGGCACACAAATCAAGGGAAAAAATACCCAGATCTGATGAACAGCATGTCCCTAGGATGGTGATTTTTATCCCCTTTTTTCCCCCTGCTGGAATGGCAAACAGGGCTTTTTTGTAACAATTCATCCAGCAGCATTTTCTTTGCTTCCATTTTAAAAACTGTTTATCACTGCTGTGTAAATATAGTACAAATTACTCCATAAAACACGTAAAAGGAGAACAGCAGCCGGGCAAGCCTGCAGCTGGCTGGCGAGGTTTCAAAGCCAAGGTTTGTGTTTTTCCTCTGGGGCACCCGTGGAGGGGCAGGATCAGCTCAGCTCAGCTGCTGAGGCTGCTGGCCCTTCCCAAGCCCCAGTGGCCACTTGTGTTTTGTGGCATCGCACAATGGTTTGGGCTGGAAGGGGCCTCAAAGACCATCCTGCTCCTGCTACTCTTTGGCCACCACCAAAGTGTTGCTGAAGGATAATGAGGTGGTTTCAGAGGTGGTTCCCACCTCCCCGGGGTCACAGCGCTGCACCAAAGGCTCTGCCAGCAAAGGCTGGTGGCACAGATGGAGAAGGGGGCCCATTCCTACCTGGGGGCACTCCACTGAGGCAGGACAGCCTGGGCAAGGCTTTGAGAAAGCCACTCACGGCTGACATGATATAGCTCACCTAACAAAGTAGATAGCTCCATAACAAAAATCCCCTCGCCTCCTCCAGCACGTTTGTTCGCTTCAAAGCCCCCAGTACCAACACTTAACCTGGTCCAGCTCTGCAGCAGGGAGGGGGAGCTGGCAGCACAGAGGGCAGAGGGGACAAAACCAGGTCAGGCATGGGCTCAGCTGGTCTCCTTTGAGCAGAAGCTGCAGCAGATGCGTCTCCTTCACTTTGTGCCCTTTCATCCCTTGCTCCTCTCCTGCATCCTGCTGCCCTTGCTGCTGCTGCTTTGCCAGCTCCCAGCTTGCTTTCCCCCTCAGCCAGTTGGATTGAACTCCAAAGGCTGCTGGAAAAGGCACAGCAACGCCTCTGTGCTGGGCTGCCAGGCCTGGGACTCTCCAAACTCTGGGTCACAGTGCCAGCACTGCTGGGCACCAAACAGGGATTTGTGGACTCTGTTTCACATCCTGGGCTCACCCCAGGAATTCTGCAATGCCTGCATGGCTGGTTCCACTCCCCCAGGTAAGAGGGGGCTGTTTCCCTGTGGAAAGCATGTGGTCCTTCCCGTGCCAGCAGATCAGCACCTGCCCTCATGGGCTGGGAGATGGGAAAGAGCCCTGCTGGCTGAGGGGATGGTGGGGCTCACAGAAACAGCCTGGGAGTGCATTTCTAGGCAGGTGAGGGAGACACAGGGACCCAGCTCAGCTCCAGCCCTACCCACAGCCAGGGTCTCTCTCTGGAACTCAGGTACCGCAGCTCTGGGGTGCCTCTTGTAAAGCTCTGAGAACTGAAGGCAGTGTAATCTCCCAGCTAAATGTCAGGAAGTAGGTTTGGATCCCTGCAGTGCTCCTCCTGGCTAGAGCATCATTCCAGGCCTTGGAACTGGGGCCCACGGCTGCTTTTGTTGTCAAAGATGCATTTATCACAGGATCACGGAGTAAGTTTGGGTTGGAAGGGACTGTGATGATCACCCTGCTTGCCATGGGCAGGGACAGCAACCTAACCCAGCCAGGCACAAGCTGTAGCTGCACTTTTATTTTACCCCAGATCCAGCAGCCTCATTCCAGCACTCCACCACCATTTCCCTCACCTTGAGCTCCTCGGCACGGCCCACACCGAGCAGCAGATGTGGCTTCTCCCAGGCACTGCAATTACTTCCCTGCTGTTCTGTGCAATTCCCTATAAATTATGCCTCCCCTTTTGCAGGGATCACCCACAGCTCATGGCTCAGAACTGGCAACCTCCACCCCTGTATCATGGCATTCCCACCAGCATTCCCTGCTTTATGCCCAGACCTGGTTCTTGCCCAATTTGCATCTGCACTGATTTTTCTCCACATTTATTAAACCTTCCTTAGCTGCATGCCACCAAAAGCAAAGGATAAATCCCCTTTTTGCTCACTCCCCCCTGCCACAGGAATGCTCTCCACACCTACTTGCATGTCATCTGGGGACATTCCAGTGGAAAAGCTGTGCCCTCAAAGCAGGCTCCTTCACCCAGCCCTTGCCAGGGATTCCTCTGAGTTTACAATCCAAGCTGGGAGAGAAGGATGACCAGAAGGAAAAATGCAAGCTGAAACTGCATGCATCAGTGCACCTCCAAGAGAAATTATTCCAGACACCAGCAGTTGCACAGGATCAAGAATTCTCTTTATTAGCAACCGTACCAAATAATTAAGTTCTTCCTCCAGAGGAATTTGGTCTGTGACAAGGAGAGGAGCAGAGGAGACGCAAAGCAGTAAAAAACCAAGCCAAATCTCATCATTCCTTGGATTGGGAGGGAAATGCACAGGTTGAAGACAGGTTCACTGAAGGCCACAAAGGGACTTTTTGGTTGCCAGCACCAGGCTGGGTTGGGCTTTTTGACCAAGTGCTGCATTATTCCAGCACCAGGGAGGGGATGGGAACACTGGCCCCCAGGAGGGGCTCCCAGCATCCTGACCCGCAGCCCTTGGGTGGGCCTTCACCTGGGTCAAGGCAGTCCCTGGCCAAGTGCTGGAGGCCAAAGGGCTCCAAACCCACCAAAGGTAGGGATTAAGAGCCCACACATTCCATAAAGCTGCTCCTCACTACTGCACACCCCACACATTTTCCACTTGTGTCTGGATTTTACATTGAAATAAAAATCAGCCATCAATCAAAACTCTGTGTGTATTGCCAAGGGGCCCAAAGTAAACACTGCTTTAGGAAAGGATTTCTGTAAAAACCCAATGTCCACCACACCCACGTGGCACCCCAGGGCAGTGACCACCATGGATCCTGCTGCTCTCCCCACATCCAGCAGCTCCACTGCTATGAGGGCAAGCAGGAGGTGCTGAGAGAATCCCAGTAATGGAGCATCTGCTCCTAACCCAGTCTCAAAGGAATCAGTTTCCACAGACAGCATCTCCGAGGTGTCATGCACTGCCAAGCTCTGCCTTTACACCCATGCTGATCAGCTCACCTCTTCTTCTAGACCATAAATCCAGCCAATTTGAGAAAATAAATACAATAATCGGATTTAGGCCAGTCTGTGCTGGCATATGGGAGTTTAAATGACTTTAAAAGCCAGTTGTCTTTGGGTGGGCCATATTTTTGGGTGTCACAGTAGCTTACCCCTCCGAAAACATCTGGAGGCCATATGGTGCCTGTCTACATGAATTAACCAGATTTCTGCTGTGAAACTCACACCAGGGCCTCTCTCGTACCTCTCCCTGGCTTGCACAGAGCTCTCTGAATAGAGACTGAAGAAAAACCTCAGGTTAGGCCCACTCAGCATTTCACTTTCCTTGGGGGTCACACCACAGTCACAGCAGGAAAAATGTTCTTCTCAGCTGGGCCAGGCAATAGTCCCCAACACTAGTGGCACCATGCTAGGAGGTAGATGATCCCTCAGTTCAACCTCACATGGAAAAATCAAAGCAAGCAAGATTCCAAGTGGAGCCGTTTCCCTTATGTACGTATAATTTTTTTTTTTTTTGTGCAATGATTGTATGAAATCTGTGCAAAGCTGTTCCCCAATCCCTGGGACAGCTGCTGCTCATTCCCTAAGTTGTGAGAAGGTGCTCCAGGGCTCAAATCCCTTTTAGTCCAACACCACCATCACAGCCCAGTGAGGGGTGAACCCTCCCTAAGACCACCCAACCCCTGATGGGCTGAACTTCTAACAGTGCAGCAGAAAAACCCAAGGTGCCCCCAAAAGCCCTGGGTTCAGCTTAAAACCACTGGCACACGGGTAAGGGATGGTATCCCTGTGTCCCTGGTGCTTCCCTGAGCTCCCTGGGGAGGATGAGGCTGTTTTGGTCCCTGCTCCATTCAACTGGGGAGCAACAATGTCTGACAGAACCTTCCCAAGCACAGGGGATGCCCCTTCCCAGAAGGGAGACTTTCCCTCTGCATGCCCCCTGGATGCAGCTACCCCCCTCCTAAGACAGGCAGGCTGCCTCAAAACCAGAGGACACCTGGCTTTTTTGGGAAAAAGCCCCAAACCCTAAATGCTCAACAGCAGCACCACAAACCGAGGGCCTCCTCCTCCTGAGGCTGCCCCTCTACACGAGGTGCACCACGAAAACGGCACAGGCAGAGCCCAGAGCCAGCCCCAGCACGAGGTAGAACGACATCACCACCCCTGCTGCCTCAGCCAGCTCTTTGGGCATGATTTTGGGGCCGTAGACCATGACCAGCGTGCCCAGGTAGCCGTTGCTGAGCCCCAGCAGCGCCGTGAACACCACGGGGTAGATGTCCCTGTTGAACACCACGGTCCGGATGTGAGCCCGGGGCTGGTAGTTGCTGAGGATGAAGAGAGGGAGGAAGATGGTTCTGAGGAGGACGAGGACAGGCAGCAGCTTGCTCTTGGGGCCAGGCACCTGGATCCAGGCAGTGACTTGCCTCCCACACCAGTCAGCAAAGTTGTACAGGAGGAAACAGGTGAGTGGTGTGAAGTACCTGGTGCTCCATGGGCTTCCCGAGGATTTGCTGACAGACTCGATGTTGGAGGAGAGGGAAGGGAAGATGGCGATGGAGATGAAGAAGACGTAGAAGAGGCAGAAGCCAAGGAGGGCGGTCTTGTGCAGGATGGGGCGGAGTGGGGGGATGCCAGCACTTCTTGGGAGGAGGTAGGAGTTCACGGTGCCTCCTGCCTCTGCCTCGTCCTCCATGGAGCTGTTGGGGGGCACGGTGACCAGAGAGGGGCTCTCCTTCTGGCTGCTCAGGTAATACCTGGAAAAAGAGACAGAGGGAAGCATGAGGGAAAGCAGCTGAGATTTGGAGAGAGGGCAGGAGAGAAGTTGGAGACACAGGTATGCCCGCTGGACCCAGCAAATCCAGCGCACCTGCAGCTCCCACCTCGTACAGAGAGGTGACCCCTGCACATCCACTCTCCCCTCTCTGCACCCTCAGTGCTCACAGAGGAGACCCTACTGTCTGCAGGCACCTGGGGGCTCTGGGGGCTACAAGCACCAACCAGACCCATGGGTCACACACATCCAAGTGGCAGACAGGATATGGGGACATTCTTGGCTGGCTGCCTCCGGGTTAGGGCTCTCTGCTGACTCCACACATTTTTGGGAGTGCCGGCATCAGAGGCCCTGGGAAAGCTTGGCAGAAAGCCCTGACTGAAACACAGTTTCACCCTGTGGTTTTGGTGAAAGGGGAAGCACAGCTGCAGCAGTGACGGGGCAGGACCAGCACGGCGAGTGTCCCGTGGATCCCCCAGCAATGCCGCTGCAAACCCTCTGTGGGACGCCCCAGCAGGCTGGCACACACCTGGAGTACTCCAGCCTGGGCAGGAGCAGGTACACCATGATGCAGATGACGATGAAGATGTCGGCGGTGAGGAAGTAGGCCAGGGCGCTGTCGGTGACATCGGCCGCCGCTGCCAGGTCGATCACGGAGGCCACGGCGCTGACGGTGCCACCCATGGCCTGCCCTGCGTGTGGCAGCAGAGGTGGGCACAGTGAGGGACAGAGAACAAGGAGGAACCCAGAAGCTCCTCTTCTGACATGCACAGATCTCCAGGGAACACTGCCCCACACCCGGCTCAGGGTGCAGCTGCACACACAACCTCCTCTCCATTTCCGCGCCTCAGGTGCTTGTGGGGCTGCACCACAGCCCAGGTGCCATCCTGCACCCCCTTCTAACACAGCACAGCACACACTGCTCTCCAGTCCTTCTGCTGGGCTTGCAGCTCCCCAGTCCTGCAGGAAAAGTCCAAACCTTTTCCAAAGCCTAAACTTGGCTTTCCACCAGCACACATAATCCAACTCTCCACTGCGCTCCCCCAGATGGGGATTCAAGGCACCAGCGGCAGGAATGCCATCTCAGGGATGTGGTGCTTTCCTTCTCTGAGATCAACTCATTAAAAACACTCCTGTCTTGGCCCCAGGAAAAATTTCACCATCCTGATTTTCCCCCCCTACTTCTCCTCTTGGTTTGTCAACCATTCCACAGCACATTTATAATGTGATCAATGCTCCAGGGAGCTCATCACTCACAGCTCCCAACCTGCCCCTCATCACTCATGGAAATGCCGATCAGAAAGGAGCAGACAGGCAGAGCTGCAGATGCCTCTGCTGGAAACGGCAGGGCAGGGGGATGCCATCTCCTTCCCCCCCTGCACCCAGCAGCTCTCCAGGGTCAGTGTACGGCTATTTACAGAAACCAAAGCTCATGTGATCCAGCAAGTTTCTCCTTCAGCAACTTCCCTTTACCATGAGGGCAAAGTTAAGCTTCTAAAACAAACTCCACATGACACAAACCCCAGAGAAAACCATGGAGACGAGCAGGGAAAGTCCAAGATGGGAAAGTCCAGTGGGATCAGCCAACCTGAGAGCAGAGCCTGCAGGTTCCTCATGGGGAAGCAGCTGCTGAGGCCAAAGATGCTGCTGGAGAAGACGGTGGAGGCACTGCTGACCACGGCCACGCAGCCGACCGTGAGGGCGAAGAAGGGCGTGGTCCAGGTGGAGGTGTCCACCTTCACCAGCACCGTGATCACCAGGAACACAGCCAGCATGACAAAGAGGGACGACAGGATCCGCACCCTGGCAGCGACCCTGGGACAAGGGGTAGAGGTCACTCCTGCTTTTCAAACCACACCGTGAAGGTTCAGCACGGGAGGGCAGCTCCTGTGCTGGCAGAGGGGGCAAAGAAAATAAAGAGAGGTGGAAGGAGAGGAGGAAGCAGTGAGGCAAGGGAGCAGGAATCTGGAGATCAGCCATGCAAACCCACGCCTGCAAGTGTACAGGAGTTTGATGTGGGATAAGGAAGGGTAGAGATGAAGGCAGGAGGCTGTTTGAGATTTGCAAGGCCAAGCTTGCAACAAGGTGCAGCTGGGTCCATTTCTTATCCCAGTTTAAGGGCTGGTAAGGCCTCTACCTGGGTGAGCCTGGCTTTTGTCAACCAGTCCCCTGATGACAATAAAGGTATTTTTAAGAGGGAAGACCCTTACCAAGCAATTAACCAAGGAATTCATTAGGAATTTATTTACTCAAGCTAACTGCAGGCACTTGTGGAGCAAGGCGCTTCTCCCACTTCATCTCAGCCGGCTGCAACTCGGGCAGGGGCAACGGGGGGAATTTTGACTGCACAGGGAAGCTCAGGATTCCCCACGGTCTCCCCCTGAGGGAAGGGCAGCCTGTGCTGGGAAGCTGGAAAGAAGACAGGAGCAAAGCCAGGGAGAAACGTGGCTCAGGCACTTGGGATCAGAGCAACACTTACTTGTTGACAAGCAAGAAGTTTCCAATCAGGCACAGCACTGAGGGTACGGTGGAAGCAATGGAGATGTAACTCTCAAAATAGTCCTGCCAGGAAAAAAAAAAAATAAACAAAGTAAAAAACATTGTAGGGGGAGCCAAGGCATGAATTTCAGGTCTTGAATATGACACAACAGGGAGTTATAGTGTAGGTGTCTACTTCGTGTTGTAGCCCATGTTGCAAATTGCTCAGGGCAATGGGAATTCTGGGATTTGCCCTCCCATAGCCCTGGGCTACTTCAGGAAATCAGGGACATAAATACAGAAGGAAAAAAAATAAACACTGAAAGAAATAGCTGCCATGGTGCTGTGCACCATCAAAGTGTGTCTGTTCCCTCTCCCCTCGAGGGGCTTAATGCCATCCTTTTGCTGCAGCAATCTCAGCCAGCAGGTAGGGTGATGCACACAAAGAGGAGGATGACCCACATGTCCACCCCTATCATGACAGGTTTTAATTTTCTGCACTTATCCAGCTACAGAGATGGGGGTCTCATCACGTCCAACCAGGAGAAGGCACCTGGCAGGTTTTCTCTGCACAGCTCATTATTTTTTACAGCTTTGCATCATTTTTAATCAGTTTACAAGCACATTCATCTTCTCTTCCCTATCAGGAGCTTCACTGGAAGCAACAGGATACCTAATAATCACTCCTAGAGGGTCCAGATAGGCAGAGACTTAAATGCCTGTGCTTAGGGCATCAGCTCAGCCAAGCAGGAGGTTCAAAGCTCTGCGGCCACACGACGAATCAGGAGAAAAGACAAAGGAAAATGTAAAGCTGGCTGCTAAAACTCCAGCTTATTTACCACCTACTTAAAACAAACCTCCAAACCATCCTGAGGGATACTCAGTAAACTTCCAAGTTAATTTGCTTCTGCTTCTGGGGAGGAAAAATGACTTTCTAATGCTTTGCACCAAGCAGAAGTGTACTCAAAGTAAGCCAGCAGAGATGCTGCGTTCTGAGCATCCCAGGGAAATATTCATTCATTCCCAGCAAATGGGCTCACACCAGCAGTGAGGAGAGAATTGGGCAAGTACTTAAGAGCCCCTGCACCACATTTTTAAAGCAGCAGCAGAATGGTGGGTGGCAAATTTAATCCATGCCTGGACCAGTGGAAAAGATCAGATTCCATACTCCTCTCCTGCTTGCTGGGTTTTAATCCATCTCCAAAGGGAACTCTTCTCCCTCCCTGGGTATTCCCAGCCTTCACAGATACGCTTTCATTTCTGGCACTGCAGGATATACCTAGCTCTTCTCCCTTTCTGCTGAGCCCTTAAAATAAACCCCAAAGCAAACCTGACATCCTCCTCCCACATCCAGGTCTAATGGGGGAATGGAAGTGTTTAACCCCACGTTACCTACAAACAAGCTGCCACCATGCTTTAGAAAGCCCCAAACAAAAACAAAGCATTCTGCTGGCAAATACAACACAAGATGCTTTTGCAAAACAGCTTCAATTCTGCTCCAGTCTGGACTTGGCAGCAGGGCTCCTGCCAGGTTGGAACAGGAATCCAGGTCTGTGGAGGTGGCTGAAGGCACTGGAGTGTTACTGAGCACGGGGCATGAAATTAGCAGCAGGGCAAAGGCTGGAGCCAGGAGGTGGCTCTCAGTCAGAGGTGCATCCTTCCACAGGCCAGCTCTGTGTGCAGGTAAAGCCTCCTGCAGCAGCAGCAGGGCACAAACTGGGCTGACTGGTTTGATGCTGTCACACTCGGCTGCCACAGAACAGCATTTCCTCGTAGAGAGGAAAAGGCATCGTTCCACAGCCACACAGGAAGAGGAGAAACACCTTTTCAGCAAAGAAATGGCTGATCCAGCCAGGAGTACAGCTGTGCAAGCAAACACCTACTCCAACACACTTTACTAAAACCCAGCTGTTCTCAAGAGGATCAGCATGATGCAGAAGCTGTGAGGAACATGTGGGATGCAGGAAATAAGAGAACACCATGCCACGTGGTGACAAAGCTCATTTGACCCCTCTCGGAGCACCTTCACTAGCACAGACACAGATAATTTTGGTCTTTAGGCAGTGCAGGAGCTTGGACACATCAGTTTAATTCAGTTTCTTGCTTTACAGCAGCACACCTGTAGCATCCTGGTATAAGCACTTCCCTTCCTCCCCATCTAAAAAGCAGCTGACACTAACAACTATGAAAATTAAAAGAGCTGTGGGTGTACTGGAGTGAGAAATCGGAGGAGAAACATGGGCATCACATATGGACTTGTGCTTTTATAGAAACAAAAAGTGCCCAAACCACCTGAACAAGCTCTGCCACAAAAGCAGGATGTGATACAGCCTCATGGCCCCAACACTTTTTCCACAAAGCCAAACACAAAGAAACAAACCCAGAGCTTTGTCAGGGAGCCACAGGGAAATAATCCTGCTGTGGCAGGAGGAACAAGAGAAAGCAGTCTTTCTGGGGACAGAAAGAGGCCATTAACCTGCCACCCCAAGGCTGCCTCATCCATCACCCCATGACAAGCTCCTTGCTCCATATGCCAAAGCCAGATGTTGATCATTGCAAGGAGGTACTCACGGCACACCTGCCACAAAAAGGACCAACACAAAGTGGTGCCTTGCACTGCAGAACTTACCCTGTGAAAGGTTAAGCCCTATTCTTTTAGATTCACCTTAACACTTAGGAGTCCAAATGCAGGTAAAAGGCAGACCACAAAATTAACTGAAGCACCTTTCCTGCAGCTATTTGTAAATAAATAGCAAATAAACCTTTCCATCTGGTTTGAGGCAGGGGAGGCCCTAGAGGATGTTCACTTACCTTCTGGGGAAGTGGAGGGGGAAAATGAGCAAGATAGGAGGGAAACCAGGTTATTTTTTCTGCCTCCACGGCAGCACTCACCTGCAGGTCTGAGGCCACCTGCCCCACCGGGCCAGGCTCATCTGAGCAGTTCTGCAGCTTGTACCTCCAGTAGTGTTTGGCCGTGATGAAGAAGTTCCAGGGCAGGAGGGACCCGATGCCCAGGAGGAAAAATATGAGGTAGGCCCCGTGCCAGCGGTCCCGTGGCTTCTGCCGGCTGTACGCGGTGCCCACGGCATCCTCCAGCAGGGGCTCCTGCTCCGGGGCAGCGCTGCCGGCTGCTGGGACCATCCTGCTGGCCCGCTGGGAAAACAACAGGGCTGTTAGCACATCCCAGGGGCTGCTCCATCCCCTTTGGCCCCAGTAAAAACAACAGGGCCATTGGCACATCCCAGGGGCTGCTCCATCCCCTTTGGCCCCGGCAGCCCGCGGAACCACGGAGGGTTTGGGCTGGAAGGGACCTCGAAGCCCATCTCACTGCAACCCCCTGCCATGGCCACTAGCCCAGGCTGCTCCCAGCCCCGTCCAGCCCGGGCCTGGGACATTCCAGGGATCCAGGGGCAGCCCCAGCTGCTCTGGGCAGCTGTGCCAGGGCATCTCCAGCCAAGCACCGGAGGAGCTAGCCGGGGGTGGGAAGGCACGGGGAAAGGGACTGAGACTCGGAGATGCCACCCACATTTCCACCCGCAATTAATAATTGACCTGTCCCCCCGGACAGTAAGAAAGCTCGCTTAGCATCATGCCACGCTCCAAAAAGCACCCAGCAGCGCCGGCCGGGCCCTGCGGAGCGCGGTGCAAAGGGCTCTCCCAAACCGCCTGTAAGCTACCACAGCCCCGCCGGGGCCCGCGGGGCCACCGCGCCCACAGCGGCCGGGCGCCTCCGAGCCCACGCCGGGGCCGGGCCGGGCGGAAATGCGGAAACCGCGGGTTTTTGCGAGCAACCGGGGAGTATGGGGAGCGCCGCCCGCCCGCCCGCCCGCCTGCCTGCCTCCCGCTGAGCCCCGCTCCGCCCGGCCCCGCTCCCCGCTCCGCAGCACTTACGGGGGTCCCGCCCGGCCCCGCCGCCGCCTCAGGGCCCAGACCCGCCTTTGGAGGGGAGGCCACGCCCAGCGGCTCCGCGACACGCCCCCACCGGCTTGGGCACGCCCCGCAGGGATTGGACACGCCCCGCGTGGATTGAACACGCCCCGCGTGGATTGGACACGCCCCGCAGGGATTGGCCACGCCCCGCAGGGGTTGACCACGCCCCTCATAGGGATTGGTCACGCCCCCACCGGGATTGACCACACCCCTCATTAAAAGGCTGTGTTGGCCACGCCCCCACCCCAAATTTCGCCCGGCCCCGGCTCCGGCTCCGGCCCCGGCTCCGGCTCCGGCTCCGGCCCCGGCTCCGGCGGGGTCTCAGCCGAGCCCGATCCCCAGCACGGGAAGGAGCTCCGGGGGACGCCCGCAGCCGCTCCGGGGCTGGGAAGCGCCTGTGTGATCGCTGGCGGTGTCACCTGGGCAGGAGCAGATCCAGGCAGAGCTCAGAGCCCTGCCAGGGCCTGAAGGGGCTCCAGGAGAGCTGCAGAGGGACTGGGAACAAGGGATGGAGGGACAGGAGCCGGGGAATGGCTCCCACTGCCAGAGGGCAGGGATGGGCGGGATACTGAGAATTGGGAATTGTTCCCTGGCAGGGTGGGGAGGCTCTGGCACAGGGTGCCCAGAGCTGCTGTCGTCGCTCCATCCCTGAAGTGTCCAAACCCAAGCGGGATGGAACTCTGAGCACCCTGGAAGGTGTCCCTGCCCATGGCACAGGGGAAAAACAAGATGATCCTAAAGGCCCCTCTTTCTCACCCAAATCATTCCATGATTCCATGAAGATCAGTGTTAATCACAGCCTGGCTTGCCGCACAGCAGTAAGAAAAGCTTTTGCCCAGGCTTGATTTTCATCAGAAGTCACCAAAACATCACCTCCTGCAGATGGGAGGCTGGGGAATGGGAGAGCATCTTCTGCAGGGTGGGATACGAGCTCCTCCTGTACTCCCTGTGCTTCCTGCAGTGCCCCATCAGCACGAATTCCACTGCAAACTCCTGGATTCCCTCCAAACTCCACAGTCACACCTGTGAGGGTGTGGTGTGACTGTGAAGGAAAACATCATCACCTCTCTTTTCCCTGTTTCTTTCCCCAAAGCTGTGTCTGGCTCCTCAGCAGCCACACAGGGACATGCCCCAGCATCCAACCCTTCATCAAAGCCAAATACTCTTCTTCTTTTTTTTTTTTTTTTAAATTTTTGCAGAAAGCCCCAAAATAGTCTAGTTGGAATTTTTTTTTCTCCTATGGGGGAAACACATGTGTTCATGTAAATAATGATTGTTTTGCATTCTTTGTGGGAGGAGAGAATGGATGGACTGTTGGTTTGACCAGTGTGGTTGGAGAGGTGGCAATTTCATCCTCCAATCCACTGTCACTTTTAGAATTCTATACATTGTAGAGTCAGAAATAAACTTCTTTTCCCCCTCTTTTACATCTAGCGTTGTGTGTGAGTTATTTTGTGCCATAGTGTGACATGCCACTACAGGGGATGTGGGGTGCTTGAATTCTAAGGGGAATCAGCAAACTGGGTGTTTCAACAGGAGAATAGAAGGTGGAACTGGGCACCGGCTGGTCAAAGTTATCCATGGATGTGGGCCCTTGGAAAGATGGTTTGGTGCAAAAAGGGCCCAGAGAAAGCAGCGTGGGAGGTGGAGGTTAAAGGAATTGAGATGTAAAGAAAGGGACAATTGAGAATGGCTTTAAGCTGACAAGAGGGCAGGTTCATACGGGATATTTGGAAGAGATTCTTCCCTGTGAGGGTGGGGAGGCCCTGGCACAAGTCACCCAGAGAAGCTGTGGCTGCCCCATCCCTGGAAGTGTCCATGGCACGGGTGGAGCAGGACTGTCTGTCACACCCCTCCCGAGCAAACCTTCTCTGGGAGAAGGCTCTCCCTCGTGCGGAGCCACTGCCCCGGCATCCCGCGTGGGGTGGGAAGCGGCTGGGAAGGCTGCCCGTACCTGGGTGATAGCGAATCTCCGGTGTGATAGCGAATCTCCGGTGTGAGAGCGAATCTCCGGTGTGAGAGCGAATCTCCGGCAGGATCGCTGCGCTGGCAGGGCAGCAATTTCGTCCCGTTTCTCCTCGCTGCCGCGGAATTCCCTCCGCTGCCCGCAGCAGGGTCAGTGTTGCCATCTCCTGGTGGCAGCTGGTCCGGCGAGCTGGAGCCGGTGAGTGGCCCGGGCAGGGACAGCGGGCTCCTGAACACCCCTGCAAACCCTTCTGGCTCTGCTCCCCGGCTGGGACTTCATCCAGACAAAAGACCTATTACCCCCAGCCGTCTGGAAGGTTAGTTGGCACATCTTTGCTATTTGTTTTAGTGCACGGAGCTACTTGAAATGCAGGTGTTAGTTCAAATCATGTATTTAGTACAAAAATGAAAATGTTTATTACGCCATTAACATGAAACACGCAATCTGTGAACTGTAGGCATGCCATGGATTAATTTTTCTTTGTTGCAGCCTCAAAGAGGTAATGTTTTGACCAGGTATGTCACCTCAGAATCTGGGCAACAGCCATGAAGTGCAATCTTAATCACATCCCAGACCTCATCTTTACTCTCTGGGCAGCAGCCTGGCTGGGCTCTGGGATGACCTGAGCAGAGCTCCCACTTGTCAAAGTCTGCTGTCAGCACCTGAGGTAAGTGCCTGGCCCGTGTCAGACGGGAAACAGCAGCAATCCCCAGGCAGGGGAGGAAGCCAGGTGGGTGCTGGAGGACAGGGATGCCCCACCTGCAGCTGCAGCATCATGCTCCACTCCCCCTTCCCAAATTATCCCCTCAGTTCGGGAAGGGGCATTGCTTTTGTAGGATATCCCTCAGGGGTGGGAATGAACTGCTCGAGAGGGTGGCTTAGCCCACGAGCCACAGCTGTGCTTCTCACCTCCTGCCTTGGAAGCACCCAAAACAAACCATCAGTTAATCTCCAGCTCACTTCCATCGGGGACTGGACAGCAGCACCCTCCTGCTGGCACGCCCGTGGCAGCGGAGCCCAAAGCAGGCTGGAGGGACCTGACAGGGATCCCCAGTCCCTGCAGATGCCAAACGCAGCAGGAACCAGTGAGTGATGAACAGGAGAGGCGAGCAATCAGATTGTTTCCTTTTTTTTTTTTTTATTAGACTAGGAAATATAATTTATTGCATAAAAATTAATTTGTTACAATAGGAATGCTAAACTTTATTTACAGTTCTTTAGTTTACAGAATGAACAGACGCGGGTTTAGAGGACGCCACCAGGCCCATCCCCTGGACATATAAATATGGAAACACATTTTAGAGCAAGAGATGGACACTGCCAGACCACGGGGCTGCCTTGGCCAAAATGCCTGGCTGGAGAAACCCCTGGGAGGTGTGGAGGGCTCCTGGGAGCTGGCACCCACGGGACATGGAGGCAAACCCTGCATCCCCCCTGCCCTGCTCCTGCTGCAGGTCCCCTGGTCAGAAAAACAGGGAGAATCTCCCCAAAGATGCACTTCAGCCAAGCCAGGTGGCTGCTGCCTGCCCAAAGGAACAGAGATGGAGGGGGATGGAGAGAGGCACCTGTGGGCAGGACAGAGGGACAGACAGACAGATGCACATCCCAGCACAGTGATCCGTAAACCAGAGAGCGGGAGTGAGAGAGATCCCGAGGTGACCTGAACGAGCACCCCATCCCTCTGAGAGCCCCATGGAACTGAGAGGAGCCCTCAAGACCACGGGCAGCTGGATTGATCCATCGAGTATTTATTGCTCTCCAAATTTGCTTCTTCTTCCTTAGCTCAGAGAGTCTCAGAAATGGTCAAATGCAACCCAAAGGACAGATAAGCCCCCTCCCATGTGACACAGGAGCTTGCCCAGCAGCAGTTTTCCCATCCAGCACAAGAGGAAAAAATCCCTTCTCTCCCACAGCCTTGAAAACCCAGCAAGAAGTGAACTCCAGGGACCCTGAGGCACAGCAGGGAGCTGTGGTCAGGAACTCTGCTTTCCAGCAGTGCCTCAGGAGCTGCCCACAGGAATCCTCCCACGTCCCAGCAATCCTGAAAGCTCCTCCTGAGCTGCCCTGTGCAGGTGACGCTCTCCAGGCTCCCTGAGTGTGCTCCTGTGCCCAGCACTTTGTGGGGTGACACAGGCACTCCACGACACCGATCCAGGGCTCTGCAGCCCAGAGCAGGACATGCTCCCAATACTTCCACTGATGGAGAATCCACAGCCTGGCCGTGTAACCTACTCTAATCCTGAGCTTACCACCCCCTTCCTATTTTTTTTTTTTTTTAACAGACAAGCTTCTAAGATACAGCACTCAGTAACTATTTCTACCTGCAGACAACCTAAATGTTTTACCTTCATCACCGTATCTGTGTGAGGAACGTTGTTCTGCCTACAACTTGATTACTTTCCACTCACCCCACAGCTTTTCCATCGTTATAAAAAGCCTATTCCAGGGAAAAACAGGAGCTGAAGTGAGGGATGGAAACCTGAGCACTGCTTACCATGCTGTCCCTTATGTGAAAATGCTCAGCCTGGTTGGCAGCTTGGGAATACCAGCGTATCCCTCCCTGAATCCGTGCTGAAATACTGCATCAAAATCCAGGCAGGAGCGCAGGGACCTGAAGTGGATGCAGTTTGAAGTGGCCACATCCCAGCCTGCCAGCCCCTGCTCTCCCCTGACTCCCCCACACCCGCTCATCACCTCCCCCTGAGCCCCAAGCCCAGGTTTGGGGTGCTCACTGCAAAATCCTACTGGGTTTACAACACCCCCCCATTTAGCCTCGAGTCCGGAGGTTGGCGCAGGACTGAAATCTTTGGTTTGTACTGAAGTTACGTAAGTGAAGGCGTAGTCATCCTAAAAAGCTCCCCCAAACCATGCCAGGGAAGAATTCATTAAAAATACCCATATCTGGATGCACTCTCTCCACCCTGAACCCCAAATACAGGGCAGCATCCCTCATCCCTCCTCGCAGGTGGAGTGGGACCCATCATTCCCACTGCCAGGGAAAAGGGAGTTTGCAAGGACAAAAGCCTTGGGAAGGGTCTCAGCTGGCCCTGAACCAGAGGGGTGGAGAGGCACTTCACCCTCCAGACCCCTTGGGGGTCCCAGGACATGTAAACACATTTTGCTCAACTTGGATCACACGCTTTTCCCTACAAAAGTGTGTCCATTGAAATCTCTCTCTCTGCCACCCTGACCACAGCGACGCTCTTGCTCTCACACACCAAAAAAAAAAAGATTTATAAATCTTTTTTTTTTTCCTTTTTTCTTTTTTTTTTTTTTTTTAAAAAGGACACATCCAAAGATCTGGATAATAAATTATTTGCGTTTCCTAAGAAACTTTTTTTTTTTTCCTTTTTTTCTTTCCTACTTGCCTTGTTAAGCTGCCTGAAGCCTTTGACAGAAGTTAAGCCTGGATTGTATTCATCTCTTCAACGCAGAAATGCTATTAAAGGAAGAGGAAGGGAACCCAAAAAGAAGAAGGAAAAGGAAAGCCCCCATCCCGACTCGAGAAGCCCTAATTCCTCCCCGTGCCATGAGGAGGAGGAGGAGGAATGCTGTGTAACACTTGAATTGCTTGTAAACGCTGAGGATGGGTCTCTAAGGCTGACAGTGATCGGGAGAGGTGCCGGCCGCGGCCCCTCCCCGCTCAGGACGGATGTGCCTCCCCTGCCATGGGGGGAGGACCTTTCCTCACCCCCTGTTTCGTCCTCCTGGCCCCCCAGCCGTGGGGAGCACCATCAGCAGTCTCCCTCCGTGGCCATGACCACCAGCATCTCGCTCTTGCCCATCTCCTCTAAGGCACTGGCCAGGGTGTTGAGATCGCCGTCGTCCTGGTGCTCGGCTTCCCACAAGTCCAGGAGCACCCCGGTGGGGCTGGCTTTGGTGGCAAAGTAGTTCAGATACCTGCAAGGGAGAAGCAGAGTAGGGCTGGGCTGCTGTGGTGCCCTTTGGAGATGGCAGGAGGGAGGATGCTGGACCTGTTTGGAATGTGAACTTTGATGGAAATGCTGTAATGCAAATGCCAGCGCCCTCGAGAGACCGTCTGCAGTTTTTAGACAGGGTTGGTATTCATGCAAAAGCAACATAAGCTTTGCTTTGCTGAAATTGCCCTTTCTCCCTTTGGTCCTGGGGTGAAACCAGGTGGGAATGGCACAGCCATTGTCCCAAATAAACAAGGGCCGTTCAAAGTGACAGGAGACACGGCACTGTGGCACAGATGGATGCCAGAATTGTTTGGGTCAGAAGGGACCTTCAAGATCATCTAGTTCCAACACCCCTGCTGTGGGCAGGGACACCTTCCTTTATCCCAGGGTGCTCCAAGCCCTGTCCAAACTGGATTTGAACACTTCCAGGGATAGGGCAGCCACAACTTCTCTGGGCACCCTGTGCCAGGGCCTCACCACCCCCAGGGGAAGAATTTCTTCCCAGTATCTCATCTAAAACTCTCCTCTTTTAAAATTTAAAATCATATCCAAGGATAGAGATGGATATAACTGTGCAGAGCTATACCCCCATTTACGGATGGACCTATGCAGCTGGACACAACCCCGCTGGATGCCTACAGCTGACAGGGAGCACAGAGCGAAGCCTCCCTGCTGGGGGCACAGGAAGGGAAAGCAAGGCCTGGGGAGACCCACCGGTCCATGGAAAGCTTCTGGGCGAGAAGTCTCCAGTCGTTCCCCCTGGAGTTGGGAGCATCCAGGCTGTTGCAGATCTTCTGCCGGATGGAGAGGGGGATTTTGAAGGCGTAGGGTCCCACCTGGGTGGTGGTGGAGGCGGTGGCACCGCTGTGGTGGGAGCGGAGGGTGTCGGAGGAGCTGCCGTGCTGGAGGAGGAAGGACAGGGTGAGACATTGCTGAGATGTCCCAGCGCGTCCCCAGCTGTGCCCCCACCTCCCCTCTGCTCACCTCTCCCAGCGTGACGTGGAGCTGGAAGATCTGCCCTTCCCCTTCCACCTGCCGGACGCAGATCTTGCAGGTGAGCTCGCTGGAGGCCTGGCTGTACCTCTCCAGCGTGAAGGTGCAGTGCAGCGCCCGCTGGCTGCCGCTCCAGATGTGGTAGAAGGGGATTTCCTGTGGGCCACCAACACACGGGCTCAGCCAAGGCTCCAGCAGCTCCCACCTCCTCCAGCCACCCCCACGAGGGATGAGGTGGGGCAGCAGGACCTCGCAGAGAGCATCCCACCAAACAGAGCAGAACACTGCTCCCCTTCCTCCTCTGTCCCTCTGGGAGACAACTCAGAACCACAGCCCTGTGGTGCCTGGCTGGAGATGGTGCTCCCAGCCTGCAAGCCCAGCTGCCCCCACGTCAGCCCCTCACCTGGTACTTGGCCAGCAGTTTGCTCCTCCACAGCGCGTGGGGGATGTCGTGGATGGAGAGGCGCAGGTTGTGGTAGCTGTCCTTGAAGGGCAGGGGCTTGGGCTCCTCCAGCAGGTACCCCCCCAGTGTCCTCTCCAGCTCCAGCACCTCCTGTGGGCACCAGGACAGGCAGGGTGAGATGCAGGAGAAGAGCAGGGGCTTCTCCTCTGCCCACCTCCACGCCCAAAGCCAGGATGGAGTGGGGAGAAAACTTGCCAAGAGGAGTCAGCAGCAGCCTCAAGCCCATGGAGAATAGGTTTTGCCACCCCAACAGAACTTGCCAGTTCATCTCGTACACCAGCCCCACCTAAAACTTCAATTTTCTAATGTGAGCATCCATAAATGCCTCCATACTCCTTGGAGAACACAAAGCTTCAACACAAGGGTCAGGCACTCCCTTGAAGGGTGCCACTCTGTCTGCTTTTAACACCATCCCTTCATCACACCAGCAGCTTTTAGGAAAAAAAGACTATCCAGAAGCCAGAGCCCTGCCTACATCCCCACCTAGAGGCACCATATCCATCCCAACAGGATCCACTGGACAAGTCACAGGGAATCAAACAGCCCAGGACTGGTGGCTCCAGGTAGCCAAAGCATCCAAACTCCAGCTTCCTGTGATGCACTGAATGTTATCTATGCCACAAAACCGTTCCAGGGCAGGCAAAGGCACGGATCCATGCAGGATCTATAAAAAACCTGCCCATCAGCAGCCAAACCTCTCGTGTAATGCCTGCAGGAGGGGTCCCAGCAAAGGAGCTACACAGCAAGCACCCTCCCTGTTTCCTTGGCAGAGGACGAGGAAGGACAGGCAAAGCAGTAAACACCTCCTTATTTCACTGTGGTCACTTTGCAGGCAGTTGCATCAGGTTGTTGCTCCCCAGGGCCAGGCCATCCTGCGAGGCACCAAGCAGCATCCTGCTGCCAGCACAAACAGCTTTGGGAAGGGCGTATTCACCTTCAGAGCATCTGGCGTGTCCTCCAAGCAGTAGACCTTGAGGCTGTACTCCAGGGAGGTGCAGACGCTGGGGGCAAAGATGGCCAGCTGGAGCCTCTTGATGGCTGACCTGGAGTAGGACTCCCCCACAAAGACATAGGTGCCAAGCTGGTCCAGCAGGATGTGGCAGGACTTGGCTTCCAGCTGGCAGTAGCAGGGAGTGTTGAGGGTCTCCTCATCCAGGGTCACAACTTCCTACAGAGACAGCAAGATGGGGGTCAGCCTGTCACCCGAGGGGTTGTGCCCCTCGGGGTCTCTGCTGGCCGCAGGGCCTGGGGTGCCCCCTTACCTCCCAGTTGCCCTGGTGGGACTGTGTTTTCAGCTGGTAGATCCAATCCGAGGAGCTGACGTCGGCGCAGTGGGGAATGGTCAGGACGACAGGGCGGCACAGGAGCAGGCCCGTGGGCCCGCAGGTCACTGCAGGGCTCAGCACAGTCTGTGTGCCCTCAGAGGGCAGCCTGGGGAGGGACAGGCACACAGGTTGGACAGGGAATGCTGCGGGGACCAACGAGGAGGGGGTGGCCAGCGGGGTGACTTACAGGGCGGTTTCAGCCTTGTTGAGCACCAGGTACATCTCGTAGAACTTCCCCTGGGGGATGGCCCCGTGGGGCACCAGCAGGCTCACCCCTGGAATGGCACACACAAGTGTCAGCCACGGGCACAGTGGGAATCAGGGAGAAACCACCCTCCACCCCAGCCAGAGAGCATAAGAAGATCAGAGAGGCAGGGCAGCACAGAGAGGAACACCTCCAGATGACAGAATCATGGAATGCTTTGGGTTGGAAGGGACCTTAAAGATCACCAAGTTCCAGCACCCCGGCCTTGGGCAGGGACACCTTCCACTGTGCCAGGCTGCTCCAAGCCTTGTCCATCTTGGCCTTTCATACTTCTGGGGATGGGGCAGCCACAGCTTCTCTGGGCTGTCCCAAGGCTGCTCTGCTTGCAGGGATGAGCTTCACTAGGAAGGAAAATCCTAATTTGGTTTTTTTTGCAAGGCGCTGGCCCTGGATCAATGGCAGGGAAAGACCCCAAGGAGGCTGTAACCTCTAGCCTGAGATGTCTGGCTTGGGAATGGCTTTCTGCCTTCCTTCCCCGAGCCACGTTTGGGATGGCAAAGGGCCGCAGGGACAAGATGATGGTTCGGCAGCCACACGGTCCCAGCCTGCGGCTTACCTGTGCCTGGCACGGTGAGCCTCCCCCCCAGGTGGCCGAATGTGCCGCTGGCGCTGTGGCCATGCTCCCGGGGCAGGCTGAGGAGGTGCTGGGAGCCCGGCCCTTTGCTCCGCACGCTGGCCAAGTGCCCGTCCCTGGCCGTGTCCCCCGGGTAGGTGCCGGTGGCAGGGACCCCCCCCAGCAGGTCGGTGCCGTCGTGCAGCCCCGGCGAGGAGGAGGTGGTGGAGGAGTTGTAGACCTTGATCTTGAGGCTGGGCAGGGGGTCCAGCAGCGGGGAGTTGGTCATGGGGATCTTGTCGGAGGAGTCCTGCAGGGCGTACATGGGGCCGCGGTACATGCCCGCGCTGGCCGTCAGGTCCGGCTGCACGGACGGGTGCAGCAGCTGAGGGTTGTCTGCAGGAGCAGCAAACACAGCTGGGGTGAAGACTGTGGGAATCCAGGGCTTCCTTCTGGCTGCCCTGGCAGGTCTGGGACCCTGGCAGGGGGTCAGAACTCCCCTGGACAGAGCCCCCAGAGACACTGTCTGTGATCTCTGTCCATGGAAAAGAGTTTTCAGTCTTACAGGATGAATTACCAGCTCTGAGTGTTTGATATAAGTAATAATTAAGTGTGGCACGGGTGCAAAAGTAAAATTTTAGGATTCTAGATTAGGGGTTCAAAGGGGACAAGATAGAGGAAATTGGATGTGTCTTGTCCTTTTTCTCCTTCTTCATGCCCTCCATGTTTCACTGTGGTGTTGGCATTTTTCTGTTGGTTTAGGCTGGGGACACACTGTTCAACGTAGGTGACAGATATTGGCACATTATTGTAAACCCAGCCCAGGGAGTTTCTGGTATTTAATGTTTGTAACACTCCACACACTGCCCTGCAGGACAGAGCTGCGGCAGGGCAGCAGAACATGTTAAACAGAATAAACAACCTTGAAACCAGCACAGACCAATTATGACTTCTTCTTTAGCAACAGGGCAGAAAGACAGAGACTTTTTACAGTCTCAGAATCATCAATACCTCAGATTCCGACAGAAGACAGCAGTGCAAACATGGGCATGGAGAAGTACTGCTTGAGTGGAAGGCATCCCTGAATGGTTTGGGTTGGATGGGACCTTCAAAACCATCTCATTCCAAACCCCTGCCACGGGGCACCAGACCGAGCTGCCCTGATTCCCACCATCAGCACCTGACCGCTTCCACAAAGCTTTCAGCTTCCAAAAATCAGTAATTCCCTGAGGATCCACCCTCTCCTGTGGCTCTCTTTTTGCTGGAACTAAAGGCTGGGGAGAACCTCTGTGGCTCTTACCATGCCGGGACGTCTTGAAGTTGACAGGGTGAAACCCCCCGGTGAGCGCGGCCGAGGAGTCCGTGATGTCCGTGTCGAAGTCCCGGCGTCTCCGCCGGTACACCACCACCCCCACAGCCATGAGGATCACGATGAAGACGAAAATGGCTACCACCAGCCCAGCATACAGGGCCACATCGCCCGTGGCCTCCAGCACTGAGAGGGATTAAAGACACTGGGGTGAAAAAAGGGGCGGCAGAAAAGCACATCAACACCCACCATCGCTCCCCAGTCCCACCACTGACTCAGGCATGGGTGGAAGGACGTGCCCTGGGCCTGCTGGAAAGGCTGGCGAGAGGATGGAAGTGTTCTCTAAGAGCGGGAAGTCAAGAGCAATGCCAGAGAATGAGATGGAGGTGAAGACCTCAGACCTTTGGGACACCTACCCACAGCTCGTGCAAACTTCACCTGAGCACCAAGAGTCCTGGAAACATTAGGTTTGTGCAGCTCAGGTTCATGAAGCTGTGAGCAACCCTCAGATCCTAACAGAGACAACCCTGAGGAGCCCACAGGACTTTTAGAGTGGGCTTTAGCTGTTCCATCTTCCCACCCTTTCCTCAGCCAGCTGCCAGGGAATCCCTGCCATGGATTCAACAGAACAAAACCACAGGAACAAACGAAAAAAAAAAAAATGGCCATGAAATGAGCACTTACGGTGGCTTTTGGGCTCGTTTAGAATTCTTTTATCTGTTAGGAAAAACAAAGTTAGAAAAGAAAAAGGTGAAGGTGATGATGGGGATGAGATGAAACAGAAAGTGGGTGTAAGCCAGCCCGAGGGGGGTGTGGGAAATCAACACCATTCCCTGGGGCGTTCCAAAACCCAGGTAAGAGCATGGTGACAAGGACATCCCCATGCCCAGGAAGTGAAGTGGTGTCACACAGCAGCAGGTGGCAGCATTGGCTGCCTTCAGCACGCCCACTCACAGGCAGCAGCACCATTACCATCATTATGGATTTAGTTCCTCAAAAACACACCTCCAGGACTCCCAGCAGTGATGCAGGGAAGGTGTTTTTATGGTGTGGCTGAGAAATCCCTCCTGTTGCCCTGTCCACCCACAACCAGTTTTATTTCAGCAGAGACCCCAAACCTACAGGGGCGGGATGGGACGGGGGCCTCAATGCCAGCGGCACATTTAGATCCCCCAAAATCCCCAATATCTCTCTCTCCAGGTAAGAAATAACTCTGGAAGGGGTGAGTCTGCTGGAGAACACCTTTTTAAAGACACCACCTAAAACTCAGGTGGCCGCGGCTGCTCCACCAGCTTGGTGGCACAGCCAACAAAGTGAGTGTGGCTGAACGCCAGAGCACCACGGCCAGAGTGGCACCTCCTGTGGCACTCCCCACGCCCGTGGCCACCCTCCTGGGTACTCACTGTGCAGGCAGAGGCCGTCGGTGCAGTTTTTGGAGTCCAGCAGCACGCCGCTGCAGTCCTTGCCGCCGTTGCGGGGCGCGGGGGCTGCGCACTCGCGGCTGCGCCAGTGGGTGCACTCGGTGCTGCACGCTGACCACTTGCTCCACTCCGTCCACGCGCCGTCCACTGCGGCACCCGACACACGTCAGTAAACCTTCCCACGCCGGGGAGCGTTATCCCACTGCTCCTTAAGACCAGCCTGTCCCAGCCCCCTGCCATGGGCAGTGGCACCTTCCACTGTCCCAGGCTGCTCCAAGCCTCATTCAACCTGGCCTTGGGCACTGCCAGGGATCCAGGCGCAGCCACAGCTGCTCTGGGCAGGGTCTTCACCCTCACAGGGAAGAATTTCTTGCCAATATCCCGTCTAATCCTGCCCTCTGTCTGTGTGAAAAGCCCTTCTCTGTTGTGTTGCCACTCCAGGCCCCTGTAAACAATCTCTCTCCATGTTTCTTGTAGGCTCCCTTGAGGTACTGGAGGGCTGCAATTAGGTCACCTCAGAGCCTTCTCTTGTCCAGGCTGAACAACCCCAACAATCCCACCCACAGCCTGGGGTGCAGCCCTCCTTACCTGGGCAGAGGGTGGTGCAGGTGATTTTCTGGAAGGGCTGCCCGTCGCAGAAGGAGCCGCCGTTGAGGGGCGCGGGGTTGGTGCAGGTCCGGGTGCGCTTCTGCCAGCCCCGGCCACAGCGGTTGTTGCACGGAGACCACTCGGACCAGGTGGACCAGCCACCATTCACTGCAGAGGAGATGGGCAGAGTCAGCTCTGGAGCCCAACCCACCAGCTAAACCTCGAGTTCTTACACCTTGGTGACCCCTTGTTACAGCTCAGCCTCATGAACAGCAAACCACGAAACTTCCTCTTGTGCCACCACCCCACGCCCAAGACGCTCAAGACTGCTGGGGTCCTTTTTCCACTTGGCAAGTATTTTTGTGTCTGGCCCTGAGGAGATCTTTGATTTCATAGCAAAGTTCAACCAAATACAGCCTTCCAGCTGCTTTGAGAGTCAGAGCAATCCGCCTGGATCCGTCCACCCTCCTACCCAGCTGAGAATGCTCAGAAACACCACCACCCCTTCACCTCAAACCTCTCTTTACTGCCTCTGGAAGCCATTAGAGGCTCCTGTTCTGCAGATACTGGTTATCACCTATCACCATGCCCTAATTCACTCCTACCCCTCCCAGGAGGTGCCCATAATCCCTCCTGGCTTGGGGACACAGCCAGCAAAGGTCCCCTTCCCGGAGCAGGGCCGGTACCGTAGACGATGACAGCGGCCGTGGTGCTCCGGCGCTTGGCCACGATGTTCTTGGCCATGCAGGTGTAATTAGCAGTGTCCAGCAGCCGGGCCTGCTTGATGATGAGGTTGTGATCAATGGTGATCAGGAAGTTGGTGTCCTGGCTGGGATCGATGACGTCCTCGTTCCTCAGCCACTCCACCTGGCAGGAAAGGAAGGGATGGGGATTAAGCCAAAGATGTCCTCAGCACTTTAACCACTGACTGGACAACCTCGCCTCTCACTGGCTTTATTTCTCCTGAAAACTGGGCCAAACCAGGCCTGACTGGGGCACATTACTGGTGTTTTGGCTGAGGATGAGGCACTGTGGCTCCCTCCAACACACAGCTCCCAGCAGCTGACAGAGCTGTGGGCAAGGAAAGCTCCACTACCATGGTAGGAAAACCCATCCAGACTGATTTTCCCAGCCCTCAGCTCCCACTGGTGACTGCTCCCATCCAGACAACTCCCTGCATGCCTCCTTGTCAGATCTTCCCTCTGAGGCACCTCAGGAAGTGTGGGAGAAGTGTGCTGCCCAAAATAAACGATTGCTCTGAATGAGAGCTGACAGGAGATCATCTGGGAGGGGTTGGAAGGGATGGGGTTCCCCACCCTGCACTCCTTCAGGAGCCACTCACCTCAGCCTGTGGGACCCCCTCGGGTGGGCGGCACTGCAGCAGAACCTCCTGCTCCAGCGGGACCTCCTTGCCCAGCGGCTCCTGATCAAAGTTCTTCCGTAGGTCTGGAAGGGGAAGGAGAAGCCAGGGGTTATCAGCCTGCAGCAGGGACAGGGCAGCCTCCACAGCTTCGGTAAGCACCTCAGCACCAAGCACCCTCAAGTCAGGAATTCCCTCTGGCACAGAGTCAGGGCAAAACGTGCCCTGGGAGGAAGGAGCTGAAGAACCATGATTTTCCAGGATTGATCTGGGGCAGCACATGGTGGATTATACATTTCCTCATTCATGTGCTTGCAAGCTTACACCCCATCCTGTCTTTTCTTTTAGGGGCTAACCTCACCTTATCCACCGTTTCTTCATCCCTCCCAGCAGAGGCCCTCGGGATGTGGGAGACACAGCAGTGTCCTGCTCCAGAGGCTGGGAAGGAGCAGGAGCATCACTAGATGGTGCTGCAATCCTCTGCTGCAGCTCCCAGACCTCTCCATGTGGCTCCTGAACTCTCTGCTCCGAAAAACCACCACAAAACCACCACAGAAGTGTTCAGTGCCAGGCTCGAGGGGGTTTGGAGCTGCTCTAGAGGAGGGTGTCAGTCCCCATGGCAAGGTGTTGGGAATGAGGTGAGTTTTAAGGTCCCTTCCAGCCCAAAACTTTCTGTGATTCTATGTTTCTCTGAGTCTGTGGTTTTGCCAGCATAACCCTTCAGCAGTGTAGCTGAACAATCACTCTGTTTTGGGTAACATGTTGGATTAGTACCCCTCTAACACCAAACTCTATTTGGGACTGGGGAAGCCTGGTTGTCCTCCTGCAGCTCCACCATCGTCTCATTTGCACATCGAGCAAATTCAGGCGGGCCCAGCCTGACTAACTCGCCTTTGATCAGGCTGACACCTGAGCAGCAGCTCAGGGCAGTGACGTGGGACAGCGGGGACTGGCAGGACGCGGCGCTGCTCAGCGTGCAAGGTGCCATCCGTGGGTTATTATGGATAATAAAACCCTGGGAAGCGCTGAGCACGCTGCTGGGCACTGCGGCGCTAACCCTGGTAGTGCCACCGCCCCGGCAGGTGGGGGTGGAGACTCAGAAACAAAGCTACAGCTAGGGTGGAGAGAGAGAACCAGGGTCATCCAGTGAGGATGGGTCACCCCAAACTGATCAGAAAGTGGAGATGGGAGTGATGCCTTGTGAAGGCTGGCCTGGAACAGAGCCAGACAGAGTCACAGAATAAAGCAGGGATTTATTAAAAGGATCTCCCACCTTGGGCAGCACAAGAACCCAGCCAGGGCTGCACCCAAGATGAACCAAAATGGACCAAAAATGGTCACAAAATAGACACCTGCTCACGGGGTCTCTCCCTGGGATCAGTTCTGCTCCATTGGCACCTTGGAGTTCATTGCCCAAGTCCAGCTTCAGCCCAGGCAGTCCCATCCTGCTTGTTTTTCTCTCTCCAGCCCACGGTGTTTGTGCTCCTGGGCTGAGGTTTGGATCATCTGTCCTTGGTGCCCAGCTGGAGCAGGAATTGTTTTGTCTCCCTGCTCTGTGCAGAGAGCCACCATCCCCTGCTATGGAGCCCAGACCCACCCACTGAAGCAGCACAGAAGGTGACAAACACACAAGCCAAGCCCTGGGCACGAGGAGCAGCACTTACAGGCGATGCGGACGTAGGCACGGCGGCTCTTGGTGGTGCCCGCCGAGCTCCATGCCACGCACTGGCACCAGTAATCCTCCAGGCCAAACAGCTCCTCCACCTGCTGCCGCGACACCTCGATCTGCACCTCCCGCACCAGCAGCCCTGCAAGGGGACAGAGGCACCCATCCCATGGGCAGGGCGGCCAGGAGCAGGGAAACTGAGGCAGCACCCCAGAGGGTGCGTGTGCAAAGGACAGAGGGCTTGGAGGCTTTTCTTCTGGGGGTTGGCACCTCACAAATCAGGGAGACTGTTCCCTCTGAAGGATGGTTTGGGGATGAAGCCAGGGCAGTGGATCATGTGGAAGTGTCCCTTTTTCCCCCCAGTCCAGCTGAGCAGGACCAGAATCTCTTCCCCATTTCTCAAGGCATCACCCTCCTCCACCAGCTCTCTCCCACATCACCAACATGTCCAGACCCCTTCCCACCCACGAGGGTTTGAAGGATGCTTCCCCCAGGCTTTGTTGTGGGGAAAAACCGCTCCTGTCTGTGCCACTCAAATACAAATACAACAAGACAAATAAAACGTTAAAGAAAACAGCCTGGCCATGGCAGGGGGGCAATGGCAAAGGTGACACCACCACAACCAGGACGTGATCCCCTGGACTGCAGGAGCATCAGTGATCACCACCAAGGGTGGCAGGGACTTGGGCCTTACTTTTCCTTATTTTAAGCAATACCTACCCGTTTTGGTGGTGGTTTTTTTTTTGTGTTTTTTTTTTTTTTTTTTTTTTCTATTTTAAAAAGGCCTCAATTTCACAGTGATCGAGAGCCGCACGCTCCCCAGCTGTAATTTTGTTACAGCTCACTCCCAATGCCGTGAGGAGCAATTACTGTCTCCCTGCCACCTTCCTGCAGAAGAACCGACAAGGAAATACAATTTATTTTGTCACTATTCAGGAGGAAAAAAAAAAAAAAACCACAACAAGAAAACCCCAAAAGCAAAGGTATTTGGGCCAAGCACTTTTGGGATTTTAAGAAGACTCAGAATACAGATATGGCTCCAATCCATCTTGTCTATCTGGGTGCTCTGGATGAGCACCCAGGAAAAGTGGGAAGAATCCTGCAAATGCCCTACCTCTGTCCCCACTGCAATCAGTGACCACCCAAAACTGAAGAGCAAGCTCATGGCACACAGGAGTGCCTTCCTGAGGGCTTCCAGGCACCAAACACAGCTGCTCTCCCTGCCCAGCCCTCCTCACCCAGCTGAATTATCCTCTCTGACTTGGCCTATTTTTGCTTTCTTCCGCATGAAATGTTTTGGATCAGATGCAGTCAGAGCATTACTGAGCCAGGCTCATTCAAGACACGTCATCTTAAAAGTTCCTTTTTTTTTCTCCCCTTCTTCTTAAAGGTCCCTTTTTCCAAGCTTTTAACCAAGGCCACTTGAAAACTAACCGTGTTAACCCGTGCCTTTGTGCCCGGCTCTCCCCGTGCCCTTTCCAGCAGCTTTCCTGAACAATGCCAGGCACTGCAAATGCAGATCTTTTACCACCTTAAACCACTTTGGTTCCAGCTGCCTTTTCCCAAGGGAGGCTGCCAGGCAGAGATGCCCACACCAGCAGCTTTAACATGCACCACATCACCTGCAGGCGCCGTCGCTTCACTCCCTGAAAGCAGCAATGCCATCTTTGAAGCCTGGATGAAGAAGGTGTGTGCTGCTTCCTCCCCAAATTGCTGGCACACAGCAGACTGGAATCTGAGAGGGAGATGCTGGACCAAAGGCAGTGAGTTCCTACAGCAACAGGGTGCCCAGCTGGATGCCCCATCCCTGGGAGTGTTGCAGGCCAGGCTGGACAGGGCTTGGAACGACCTGGGCTAGTGGAGAGTGTCCTTGCCCATGGCAGGGGGTTGGACTAGATCATCTTTGAGGTCCTTTTCAACCCAAACCATTCCACAATTCTATGAAAGTGTTTCTTTTTCTATGAGTGTTTCTTTCCACACTGCACAGAGAAATGAGTCCTAACAGCAATTAGACAAATTAGCAAGGGGGGATTCCACCCAGGGCTGGACCACACTGCTCAGACGTTGCCACCAGAGCTGTGAGTGCCTGGTGGCGAATGGTGGAAAGCTGGGAGGCTGACAGGGCAGCTCCAGTGCTCCCTCCTTGTCCTGGTTCCATGATCTTCCCCTAAGCATCCTCCACTGCTGCGTGTGGGGCACACAGGCCTTCAGCTCAACCCAGTGTGGCCAGATGTTATAAATAAATTAAAAACCCCTTGGCAAAGGCTGCTCGGTCACTGACCAGCACTGACTCTGCCTCACAGTGCTGAGGGTTTCAAATCTGGCCTCTGCAAGAGCTGGGAGGTGGAGATGCACCCAGAAAGAGAGAAAAAGAGTGTCACCTGCTCCTGTCAGCCAGAGAAGCAAAGGGATAGCCTGCCTGGGTATCTCTGACTATTCTTTCTCTGGAGGAAAAACACCCCATGAATGGCTAAAGCAGCTTTAGGGGGAAAGGCTCAAAAAGCTGCAGAGGAGAGAAAGGATCTTCCCTTTCCAGAGCAGGTTCAGGGATGCACCCGAGCACAGACTGGCTCATAGCTACGACAGGGTGGAGAGTAAGAGACTCCATGGAAGGGCAAGGGTGGGAAAAATCGCAGGGACAACAGGAGATTCTGTTAGAATACTGGTGGCTCCCAGAGGCTGGTGAAGTCTCTCCTCTAAGCCCAGCCTGCCTTCTAAGGGCAACACCACTGCAATTCAAAAGGCTGCCTTAATTTAAAGCCCTCCAGATGCCACATGTGCAGGGATTTGCAGAGGACAGATCTTACAGGGGAAATGTGACTGTTTCACTCCACTCCTGATCAGCCACTAAACTGGTGCAGAAAAGGTGCATGCCGAGCTAAAGCACCCCAATTTTACAAATCTACTTGATTACGTGATTTATCCAACCCCACATACCTTGTTCTCAGGCCAGGATGTTTCAAGGCATGGACCGAGCAGCTCTGCAGAGCCCAATCCCATGGAGTAAGACCCCCCCTAAAATGCCTAAGCCACCTTCTCACCCTGTTCCAGGCAGCCAGAGGCTGACTTATCCTCTGAGGCAGAAAAGAGCTCATTTGCCATCAACAGGCATTTCAAATCCTACCTGCAATTGCTCTCATTACCCATTAAACACTTAATCCCTCTGCGAACCTGCATAAGCTGCCAGCCTTTGCCACCCCTCCTGGCAATGACTCCTATGTGTTGATTAGGCATTTTGTAGAAATGTAGTCCCTTTTTTTTTTTTTTTTTTTTTTTAATCAGATTTAAACATACTGCCTTCAAAATCCCTTGTAAGAGCCCCAAGTCCTGCACAAAGTAAGAGCAAGATAATCAGGCAGGGTGACTTCCCCAAGCTTCTGGGGGGTGTGGTGACCACAGCACCATGGTGGTGCTTTCACCAATGGTCTGGCTGGAGGAGAACAACCAGCAGTGTGTGTGGGTTTCAGATTCAGTCAAAGAAAGAAACTGAGAATTTCTAGCCAGGCAGAAGCCTGGGAAAGAGCTGGGAAAGAATGTAAATAATTCTTTATCTCTCTTGTTTTTCACATTGTTTATAGTTACGTTCTATCACTGTGCATCAAGCACTCTGCACCAATGCTGTGGGCTGTTTTCACTTCAGGACCAATGGAGTTGGTCCTCACGAAGCTCTGTATAAAAAAGCGGTGTATTTTGAATAAACGGAGTTTTACTCTCACAGCCTTCTGAATCAGAGCCTCTTCATTCCTGTCCTGCCTCGACAGCGACAAGTGTGGATGAGGCAAGAGGGAGAAGAGGCTGGAAAGCAGGAAGAGGGAAAAGAGGCTGGAGAGAAGGAAGGCAGAGGGTGGCTTTGCTCACCGGTGACCTCGTCCAGGCTCTCCTTGGTGACGTGGTCGTTCTGGTTGACCCACTCGCCGTTGCACTTGAAGTAGATCTGCGTGGCGGGGTTGGCGCGGCACACGAGCTCCACGGGCTTGTTCTTGACGATGTAGGCGTCCTGCGGCTCCAGCAGGAAGCGTGGCAGCGTCTCGGCTGGCGCCGACGGGAAGGAGTCGGGCAGCACATCGCTGTACTCCAGCCCTGCGGGACACACCGAGGCTCAGCGGCTGCCCGCGTCCCCAGCCCCACTGTCCCTCCCCGCCCCGTGCCAACAGCAGCCGAGGATGTGCGGGAAAGCAGAAACAGGCTGGAGGCTGCCCAAAAACCGGCGCATGAAATGAAAAACCAGCGAGGCAGCAACCGACAGAACCATGGGACACGGTCTCAAGCTGCACCGAGGGAAATATAGGGTGGATATTAGGAAAAAGTTTTATAGGAAAGAGTGATAAAGTACTGGAATGGCCTTCCCAGGCAGGTGGTGGAGTCACCATCCCTGGATGTGTTTAAAAAAAGCCTGGATGTGGCAATGGGTGCCAGGGTTTAGGTGAGGTGTTGGGGCTGGGCTGGACTCGATGATCTTGGAGGTCTCCTCCAACCCAGTGATTCTGTGAATTCTGTGAAAGCAAACCAGAGCTGTGGGAACAATCCTGTTTCACCTGGGCACTGGGCCCCCATCAATGCCCTGAGCCCAAAGCCTGGGTGGCCTCACTAGAGGACACTGCGGGGGGAAAAGCAAAACAAACCCAGGCCTGTGGATAGCGATGGGGACACAGGGAGGCTCCAAAGGGGCTGGTGTCCCCCACCCCAAGCCTCCTCCTCACAGCCCTGAGGAATGCATGGGCATGCTCTGAGCACAATGGTGGCAGGGCGTTTGGGAATGCTGTCCATATCCCCAGGACAAATCTCAGCCATCCACACCTTCACTGGAGCGGCATTTGGGATCTCACCCCCTGCCAACACCTGGATTTCAGCATCACCCAACAGGTGAGCGATTGCTTCCAGTCCAACCAGCTCCAGAGACCATCACCCAAAGGTGCCACCAGGATTCCCAGTATCCCAGAAACCAGGGGGCTGTGCCCTGGGGAGCTCCACATTCCTGCTAGTTTGCTTTCAAAAGCCATCTAAATGCAAAAACAGCTGGAGGTTCGTGTCTGCTCAGGCCAGGCCGAGAAAAATCTTGGAAAGGGGTGAGCAGCTCAGTGCTCACACAGGAACATAATTATCCCTTAGGAGTGGGAGCCCGGGATTCCCAGCAGCAGCTTGGGAGGATGCTCTGAAGCTCTGATGCTCTGACTGAAGGTGAGCATCATATGCAGAAGACCCATTTCCAGCCCAATAAGATCAACCCCAAATATCACAGGAGCAATAAAAACCCCCACACAGGTGCACTGGGATGCTGCTGCTTAACCTGTTGTTCCTGGGAATCTCACTAGCAGTCAGGTCACATCTCGAGGCTTTTCTTTACACTCAAAGGAGTTATGAGCTTTTCCTCCTCCTCTCTTCCCCCAGCCAGAGCTGTGATTCTCAACTCCAGGCACTGCAGCGTGCAGGAAAACAGTAAATATCCCCAGCCCCACGATAACATCTCCAGAGCTGGCAGGGAAGAGAAAGGAGCCCACTCCCTTCATCACCCTTGGCAAGGAGCAGCACTGCAGGGAGAGAATCAGAATCCCCAGATGTGAGGAGGAGGAGGAAGAGAAAAAAAAAACATAATCAGATGCATCAAGAAAACAAAATGACCAGGCTTCCTCCTGAGCAAAAATCAGTGAGGGAAAAAAAAAAAAGCACGAGGTCAGTCGTTTAAAATCCATTTAGGAAAATTGACTTTCCATTCCCATTTAACACAGCACTAAGGGAGAGCAGTAGGACATTTGTCATAATCCATTAACTGCTCTTTTGGAAACAATGAATTAAACTCCGGGCTAATTTCTCTCTCTCTCTCTGGCTGGCTCTTCCCCACCTCTCTGCTGCTGGTTATTTCCTCCCCCATCTCATTTGCAGACCTGTAACTTTCCCGGGCCCGTGGCAGGCAGGGAGACAGGGAATGCCAAGGCGTGTGACCCCCACCCTGCACGATCCCACGCTGCTCCCTGTGACCACCTCAGGCCACTGCTCCTGCTCCCCTCTCCCGCTGAGCAGCCTTTCACCTGTCACAGCAGCAAACATCCCCTTTTTCCCCACCCTTTTTTATTTTGCTACTCAATTTTTCATCCACTGGGTTGTTTTGTTCGTTGTGTGCTGTTTTTTTGCTTAATTTCAAAAACCGCTTCGATGCCATGGCTCTAAATTCCCTGGCAAAAGGGGCTGGCAGGAGATAATCAAACTGGCAACAGAGGCAGCCAACAAAACTTCACTCACGGGCTTGTGTGCAAACCTCCCTGACGTGATGCTCCCTGCACCCCTGTGGCACAGTCAGACCTGAGCCTGGCAGCTGGGAATGGGCACAGGTATCCTCCAGAGATGGTTTTTGGAAGGATCTTCCCCTGCAGAGGTGACACCCCGAAGAGCACATGGACCTGAGCCAAAACCACGGGCCAGGAGGAGAGCTCCTCCAACAGCCAACACCAAGGATGTGTTTTCTCCCACCTCATCACTACTTTGGTGATGGTGACAAGACTTTAGGTCATCCAAGAGGAGCTGGGAGGGGATGAGTCAGGGCCGGATGGGGATGAAAATGCTGGATTTGTGACTCACCGGGATCATCTGCAGCAGGAAGGGTGAAGGCTGCAGCAGAGCCACTTGGGCCCCCAGAACAATGTTTGGGGCTGAGACACCCCTGGTGGTAACAAAAATCCCATACAGACCCTGCTCCAAGAGGGGGTCTGCCCAAATAAATCCTGAGTCTTTAAGGCTCTTCTCCATGTGGGCACAGTGATTTTGGTGATGAAGGTGGGGGAATAGAATGGTGTCACCAGCCAGATCCAACATCTGCTTTTGGGCCTACAAAGACCTGCTGGGTTTAAGGTTTGAACCTAAAACACCTGAACCTTTTAAGCCAGGAGCATGTGGGAAAGTTAAAATCCTGCAAATTCAAGACAGCTGAGAGAGCTTTTGTTTCTGGCCAGGAAAGCTATGGGGCCAAAAAAACAGTTCTAACAGGAGACAGGGAAAAGGGTGATGGGTTCTTCATGGCAGACTCACAACTGGGGCCATGCCACGGAGCCCCAACCCCACAGATTCCCCAGACTCACGGATGGGAGCAAATCAAGGGGGAGGGTGATTTTTCCTTTCAGAAATTAGCTGGGAAAAAGCATTTGCAGCTGGGCAGGGCGTTTTCCTCCAGCATGAAACGGTCGCTGCTATTTAAACACACTGGGGAAGAATTTAGGCATAGGAAGAAGGGGGATTTGGATGAGAAAAGGGAGGAGAACCATGCTGGGCACATTCATCATAAGCCATCAAGCCAGCCTTTCATCCCCGCTCCCGACGCCCGGCCACCCGCCGCATGGGAAACCTCTCGCTCTGCCGACACTCACGGGGGGCCCCCAAAAAATCCACACTGGGGGGAGGAACATGCTGCTTGTGCAGGAGCAACTGCTGCTGCTGTGTGCCATGACTGCCCAGCAACAACTGCAAAACACCCCCCAGAAAAAGGCACTGTCCCAGTGGTGCAGCTCCATCGCCTCCGGAGGCTCTGGTGCCACCCCAGGTGACATGGTGGCCCAGTGACCGCAGGAGCAGCAGGCAGGGGAGATGCTTTTGCATGGGAAAGCAGGAAAGGAGCCCTGCCCAGCTGGGATTTCCAGTCCTGCAATCACACCAGCAATAAAACTCCCAGCAGTGACAAACTAATAAATATTTGAGAGCGCGCTCCGCTGCCTGTAATCATCTCCCTGGCAGACACCTGCAGGGGGTTCCCATCTGCTGGCTTCCCTCCTTCCTGCTGGAGGTGGGTGCCTGCTTTCCAGATCTCTTCTGGGGTTTTTTTTTGGAAGTCCCAGCCTGTCGCCATCCCACAATCTCACACGACTTGGGGCATGGTGTTACGGGGTGTCTGGAGCTCTTTGTGGGGAGGGAGAGACAGAGAGGGGGCAGCTCCAGCTCAACCCATGGGACCAAATCATGAAGCCTTGGGGATGAGTGCAGTAGGAGCAACGAGAGGAAAAGGGAGGAGAGGAACAGGCACTTCTTTTCCTCTCCCCATCCCTCATCACACATTTTAATCTGCTGGGGCTGAGCTGGATTATCTGCAGCATCTGTTCCCTGGGGGGTGATTTGCAGATGTTTGCTGCCAGCCTTTGCAACTCTGTCAAGACCCACGACCCCAAACCCACCTCACCCCCCGCCCCCCAAAGGGAGCAGCACCAGCATTAACCCCCCTCCATCACCCCAAACACGTGGCACCAGGGACGGTGAGCCCAGGAGGCAACTCCCCATGCAGCAATGGCCAAGCAAACTTCCCCAGGAAAGCGTTAAAATCCTCTCTCCTGCAATTGTTATCCCTCCAAATATTTGGAAGATTACAGGAGCATTAGAGGCTGCCCATCACCCACGCCACCACCATCCCTCCTGCGGTACCAGGCGGGCAGGGATGCGATATAAGGATGCAGGGATTAGGCTGGGATGCCTGGGTTTCTCCAGCTAAATCTCGGTGCCTGTGGACACTTAACCCCTTCTGCCTCCACCTCCCCACGCTCCTGCCTGCCTCAGGGCAAGCACTGGCTCCTGGGAAGGCCTGGCAGAGAAGAGTTAAACCTGCCAGGTGGGTTAAAATCCTCCTGGAGAAATGAAAAAATATGTGACAGCTTATCTGCAGCACCACAGGAGGAGTCATCTGCCTTCCCAGTCCCCCTTCCCAATCCCCCAGCAGGGATGGGAATGGCTCTGGCTCCAGAGACAGAAATGGAGGAGATGTTCCAGCCACCACCTTGGCTCCAGGAGGCGTCTGATAGACTGGAGTGGGGCTGGCTGTCCCCCTGCCCCAAATCCCCCCTCCTGTTGCCCCCAGGGAGAATATATGAACAGGCTAATTTAAAGATTAGTGCTGTTGCCATTCCAACTCCAGCAAATTTTGATGCTGGAGCCATGGCATGGCTCCCTGCTGTTCCAGAATCCCTGCCTGACTGAGGGCATCCCTGCTGCCAGCCCTGGAGAGACACAAAGCATCCCACCACATTCCAGTCCATCCCTGAGCTCAGGAGGAACACGGCATCACTAGCCCAGTCCTGTCCTGTTCCCATGGGCTGCCCATCACAGACTGCCACTGGGACAACTTTGTGTCCAGTGGTAACACACACCCAAACTTTCCCTCCTAAAAGCACCCTGAGCGCCCTTCCTCCCCCAAACATCATCCTCTCTTCCCCTTCCCAGCCTTGCTCCGCCAAGTTCAGCCTTCCACACACCCCAGCACGCAGCCCATCTCCGAAGAGGTGACAACAGTAGGTGGCACCTTCGAAGTCTCCATGGAGCAGTGCCACAGCAAGCCATGGCTCACAGCCCCTCCTCGGGGGTTACACCGCGTTGGAGACACAGCAGGGAGAAAGGAGCACAGCCCAAGATACAGGGTGTAACTGAGCATAGGTTTGGGACATTTGAAGGCACTCACATCCAACCCTGCTGCCTCCTCACACAGAGCCCCCAAACCCCTCAAAAGCCTGGGGTTGCTCAGACACAGGTTGGGAAGTGCTGACAGTGTGAGATGCAGGGAATGTCACAGGTCCCCAGGGCTGCAGCTGGCTGATGTAACCCTCGGCCTCATTAATTCAGTGGCTCATTAACCTCTCCCTCCCGGGATGGGGCAGCCCCAAGCTGCCAGCAGAAGCCACAAAGCACAAAGCTGACTGTGGAACCTTCAGCAGCAGCGAGGACAACCAGTGGTACCCAGCACCTGGGTTCATTTGGGTTCAAAGTGAAAGGGGAAATTTCTGGAAGTTCTTCCTTGTGAGGGTGGTGGCACCCTGGAATAGTTGCCTGGAGAAGCTCTGGCTGCCCCATCCCTGGAAGTGTCAGGCCAGGCTGGACGGAGCTTGGAGGCCCCTGGTCTGGTCGAAGGTGTCCCTGCCCATGGTGGGGGTTGGAAGCCCACAATCTCAAAACGGTCCCTTCCAATCCAAAACATTCCATGAATGTACCCCACCTCCAGTCTGGAACAGGGTTGAATTTTGAGCTCAAAACCCCATGGGGATGCCGCGCTCGTGGGGTGACCACCCTGGTGCCCCCAAGCTTGGTCATTCAGCAGGGGCTGGACCACAGGAACCCAGCACCCAGAGCACTGCTGTGTGCAGGGGTGTGCAGAAGGTGCTGTTCTACTTCCCTGGCCCCCCAAAAACTGAAGCCCATCCCCTCCTGCTCCACTAGGCAGGAAGGCCTGAAATCTGCATCTGGCCTCTCCAATCTCACCACTCTTATTAATAACTAAACCTGCAAAGAACCACTTAACCTTTCCCCCAAGCATCTCTGCCTGACAATGAGCTCCTTCTCCTCCACTGGCTGCCCTCTTCCAGCAGCTTCACAGTCCCTTCCTGCCAAACCTGGCATCATCCAGCCCCATCCCTCCATCCCAGGGCCTCCAGCTCCTCCCAGAGCCCACCCAGCCCGAGAGGGATGGACAGACAGGCATTTCTCAGTGGGTTGCAAGTCCCTCCTGTCCCTCCTGCCCGGCGACAGGCAACCTTTATAATTAGAGAGCATTCCTCCCCAGCCTGGGTAATGAGGGGGTGCACCCATCCAGCCCTAATTACACCCTTGGAAAAAAAAAACCAGCAGATTCCTCCTCTCCCAGCTCAAGGAAGAGCCTGCAGCTCGCTGCATACCTTTATTAACCCAGGACTGGATGGGGACATGGGAAGGAATAAAGAAAGCAAAGTCTGTGCTGAGAAAAGGGTGGGAAGGAGGAGCTGGGCAGCCCCACAGATATTTTGGCATGCAACGGCCTTACTGATCAAAACCCACCTCAGTTATATAAATAAATAAAAAAATAAATCTACTTTTTAGCTAAATCCTTAGGTCAGACTTCTGCAAAGCAGCCTGAGAGGTAAACTAAGACAGGGTGCCCTCGCATAGGGCATCCAACCACAGCATCCTGGGCATCCTGCTTGAGAATTCCTGTGCATCCCAGCCCAGCATCCCTGGGCATCCCATCCCTGTGCCCCTGCCAGCCTCAGCTAAGAGAATCCAACCCAAATTCCAACCATCCCCAGTCCCCAGGGGAGAAACACCCAGGCCCTGGCAGCACCTCCCATCCTGGGAGCTGGAAAGAGAGAGATTTATCTTGTTGCTTATGCATTACACTGGAGTATTTATGGAGCCACTACTCTTTTGTTTATCTTTATGATTATGATAATCAAAGGCGAAGCCTCCTGAGAAGTGTAAACAGCTGAGATCCCTTATGGTAAAAATCTCTTCATTTTTCATTATATGGATTTACAACACGACACAGGCAGATTGGAGTAAATTGTTCCTTATTTCTGGTTCTAGCAGAGCCACGAGCTGCACAGATCCCCGTAAATACCCAAGGAAAACAGAGTGAATAAAAATCAAAAATAAAAAAAAAAAAAGAAAGAAATAAGAAAAGGAGGAGGAATTACGCAGTAAATGCCTGTTACACTCTATTGTGCTGGCTTCTTTTGTGCTGTTTTATACATTCCCGTCAGGGAAGCAGTTTTGTTGGAAAACTATCTCCAAATTTCATCTAGTGCTGGTTCTTGTTATGGGCACAGACACTTCCCTTTGTGCTATTTTAATTCCATTGTCACGGTCCTCTTGTCAAGTTTGTTCTGTTTACTGAGCTACGATGTTATTTTAATGGATATAATAATTATATGAACTTTTTATTTATTTGCTTTGGCCCATGAAAGAAAAGCCCCAGCAGCGGAGAAGGCGGCAACGCGCTGTTTATTCACATGTACGGCGTGTGCTTGGCTCCTGTTGTGAAAAGAATAATCATTTCAACAAGAAAAGAGAGAAGGGAGAAGAAAACAAGGAACAAAAAGGGATTTGTTGCCCTGGTTAACGCCAGAAAGTCCAAAGAATTATTAATTATCCTTCAAACTGCAGCAAACCAACTGAAAGCTGCGAGCTCTCCTTGGAAAACAGAGAAGAAAAAAAAAAAAGGGTCTCCTGTTCAACTGAGCAGTGCAGTTTGGAAAATGCTAACTCTGGGAGAAAGAAAGTTGATCGTTTTGCAGACAGAGAGTGATTTCCCATTCACCCAAATGACACAGATATTTCAAATTGTAAATTCCCCAGCCTTCCCCTTGAGAGTGCAACTGTCAGGAAGCTGTTTTGCAATGGGTGGGTTTTCTTTTTCCCCTGAACGTGCAAATCTGGAGGCCACTGCCATGGCTTTGGGCATGAAAAGTGACTTTAAAGCAGCAGCAGCAAGCAGGGCTGTGAACCTCCCGGGGCTCCTTGGAAAGAGAGGGATGCTCTGCTGCCCACCGGGCACCCCCGCTGGGAGCATCCCTCCCTGGGCACGCACATCCCGCAGCACCACAGCCCGGATGGGAGCAGCTCTCACCCTCTGAGCACCCCGCCGAGGTGGGGACAACCCAGCCAGGCCCTTTAAAAGTGGCTCATAAGGTCTGGCAGTCCTGGGTGATGGCACTTCAATCCAAAATCCTGAGGAGGTGGCTGTGTCCCACCCCAAGGAAGCCGAAGCAAGGTAAAGCAGAAAGTTGAGGCAGCTGGCTGCAAAGAATGGAAGAGCAGTACAAAAGGAACAGAAAGCTGGGGGGAAGGGTTGTGTTTGGTTTTGGGGTTTTATTCCCATCCATCCTTTTGTTCTTTCTCTCACCCACTCTCTCCTCCCGGGAAGCCCGAGCCGGCTGGAAGGACGGTCCCGCCGCCTCCAGCTGCTGCTCTACTTTTCCCGAGGCGTTCCCCACTCCTCGCCCGCAGCTCGCTCGGAGGCAGGCGTGGGCTCGCAGCGGCACCTGCCCCGGTGCCCGCAGCTCCCGGGGCTCCCGGTGCCACCGGAGCCACCCCCAGCATCACCTCCCGCCCCCAGCCCCGGCCAGCTCAGCCCAGGGAGGCGCTGCCAGCACCGCTGCCCTGATTCGAAATCATTTTAATCATCGCATTATTATTATTTAATCACTAAAAAACCAACCAAGTGAAAAGGTCCACTCCGTGCCTGAAATATCCATTAATTCAGCTGGGGGAGGAACATCACAGGAGAGGCTGATTAAGGTCCCTTTATTAAACAGTCTTTAAAGTTGCCCTTAATCTTTCAGATTTGTTGCTATGATAAAAAAAAAAAAGAAAAAAAAACCCAAAAAAAACCCCAAAAACCCCGACAACAAGAAAATAGCCACCACAAATGGAGGCTGGAAATATTTTGCTTTTCATTGTCCTTTCTCTGCCCTTTTCTTCCCTTCTCATTTTACTGCGGGGACAAACAGAAGGAAAAAATGGGGGGAGGGGGAGAAACAGGGATAGAAAAAGATTTAAGAAAAAAAAATAATCCCTCCTGATGCTGAATGTCAAATATTAAGATTTTTCTCTCTCCCCCCCCCCCCTTTCAGCAATATCCTTATTAAAGAATAAGCCCCCAAACCACCAGTGAGACTAGCTTAGATGACAAGCCTTCCCCATCCCCTTTTCTGTGTTAGATTTGATCCCTGAAGCCAGGAGCAGGTGGGATGGAGGACAGGAACCTCCTGCCCCTCTGTGGCACAGACAGAGGTGTCCAGCCAGTGGCAAAAGGATTTTAGCAATGACCTTGATTAGTTTTATTCCTTTCCCTCTAAACCCCTCAGCCCGCTGGGCTCCCAGCACCTCACACCTGCTTTAACACAGAGAAAAAAGCCGTGATTTGATAAAAGCCATGAAGTTGGGGGCTTTTTCTGGGGGGTGCCTGTTTTCAGTGCTGCCATCCAGAGCAGGAGCAGGAACACCCACGGAAGGAAAGCCCCACAAAAACAAAACCTTTTCCCCTCGGGCTCCATTTCCAGGGAGGTGGGGAGCCTTCAGGAGCTTCCTAGCGTTGTTTGGCACCCTCCTCCCCGCTCTGGCATTTCAATTCCATGGGACCCTGTGTCGCCACAGGTTTCTTCCTTTCTCACCACTGGGCATTTCCACCTTTTCTTCTCTGGACAGAGCCTGTGCTCCCACACCACCGAGCTTCTCTTTCCTCCTTTTGTCCTCTGGCACACACATTCCTGCTGGTGTGCAGCACCAAACTAAACTCCTAGGTGGCCCAAGCTCCCACAAGCATCATTTTTGTCTCAGCATAGGTACCCCTTGGTGCTGGAGGGCTGGAAATGCCCCAGTTTTGGGGGTCTGTGCCACCCTGTGTAGGTGGGACTCCACCTGGAAGCATGCCTGCTGATGCTGCCACCTGTGTCAAACACACCAACAAGCCAACTTTCCTCCCTCACCTTCTGCTGGTGCTACAAGACCCCAAGGTATTGATACAAATTGGCCTTCAAAATACACAATGCTGACAAGTAAAATGAAATTTGGCATGCTGAATTCAGTGACAAACACACCAAGCAGGGCTCTCTGGTGGTTACAGGACATCACAGGCACAGCAGTGGAATCCCTCCTGAAGGGCTCAGAGGCACCTCTGAGGGCAGACACTGGGCATCCCACTGTTAAGAACGGGAGCAGACTCGCGGTACTGGAAGAGATTTCAGCATTTTTATAATAAAAAGAAAGGCCTGCAGCAAGGGTCCGCGGGCCGAGCAGGAGCGCTCCCGCTGCGGCGCCGGCTCTGCGGAGCAGCGATGACCCCGATGGTCCCAGTGGAGCAGCACGGCTTCACTGGGTCAGAAGCCCCATTTTATCCGGTGTTTTGTCCCTTTGGATTGGTTTCTGTTTGGATCTCCATTTGCACGAAGGTTTAAGGTGCTCGGCTGGCCCATGACAGCTCTGCCCAGGCTCGTCCCGCTGGAGGTGCTGCGCTTTACTTAGGGGCAATACGGTACGCTGAGTACCGTATTTCTTACAGCTACCCTTTTAACCCTGTTACAATATAATAACCAAACTAACAGCACGTGCTTAACAACTATCAACTATTTTACAGTCGTTTCTAACCTATTTTAAACACCACTGCAGCATCCTGGGCTTCCAGGTGATCCACAAAGCTCTCAAGCGAGAAGGGCAAAGCATCGCCCATGATGAATGTCATTGAAAAAGCAGGGAAAATCCCGGTGCCCACCAGCCTTGTACTTTTGTACTTTTCCCCCGGCTGTCCCGCAGAGGCTGCACTTCCATATACGATTCGCACTAATTGCTTTAACTACGGCCGCGCTGCGGGTAATCGGAGTCATTGAGCGACCTCTGCTCCGGGAGAGCTCCGGGAGAGCCCCGCGACCTCTGCTCCGGGAGAGCTCCGGGACCTCTGCTCCGGGAGAGCTCCGGGACCCCTGCTCCGGGAGAGCTCCGGGACCCCTGCTCCAGGAGAGCTCCGGGACCTCTGCTCCGGGAGAGCTCCGGGAGAGCTCCGGGACCCCTGCTCCGGGAGAGCTCCGGGACCCCTGCTCCGGGAGAGCTCCGGGACCCCTGCTCCGGGAGAGCTCCGGGAGAGCTCCGGGACCCCTGCTCCGGGAGAGCTCCGGGACCCCTGCTCCGGGAGAGCTCCGGGAGAGCTCCGGGAGAGCTCCGGGACCCCTGCTCCGGGAGAGCTCCGGGAGAGCTCCGGGACCCCTGCTCCGGGAGAGCTCCGGGACCTCTGCTCCGGGAGAGCTCCGGGGGCTCTGGGACCTCTGCTCCCCGCAGCCCCGGCCAGACACGGGCACGGAGCTCAGCTCAGCTCACTTCCGATTTACTTGTCCCCGGAGCCCGATCCGTGAATGGCCTCTCTGCCCTGCAGCCTGGAGGCTGCCCCTGATTCCTGAGCCCCCGCAGGGATGGATCCCGAGGAATCCTGCTTCGACTGGCTGCTGGCAATGCCACACACCGTGACTCCTCACCACGAGTGCCAGCCAGCCCAGCGCTGGTGGGGATTGGGTTGGGTTCAAACCAAACGTGTACAAGCACTTAAAACCCCCAAATCCTCCCCCAGATGTTTTCTGAATGCAGGAAAAAAAGGTGTTACCCCATCCCTGTCCTGGGGCAGGTGGACAGGAGGGAAGAGGCAGCCGTCACTGACCAGGGCACACTGGGCTCTAAGGCTAAGCCCCATGCCTGGATCTGCTTCCCGGCATTCCCAAAGCACCTATGGAGAGCTCTGCCCAGGGGCTTAGCCTCAGGAAGCGCCCGAAGCCTTGTGCTGCACCTCCCAAATGAACCCTGTCCCTGCTCAGGGAGATTCTTGCATTCAGCCAAGCTGGGAGAGTTGGGGTGTTCAGCCTGGAGAAGGAAAGGCTCCAGGGAGACCTTAGAGTCCCTTGCAGGGCCTGAAAGGGCTCCAAGAGGGCTGGAGGGGGACTTTGGAGAAGGGCATGGAGTGCCAGGGCACTGCCAGAGGGCAGGGTGGGGTACTGGGAAGGAATTGCTCCCTGGGAGGGTGCAGAGGCCCTGGCACAGGGTGCCCAGAGAAGCTGTGGCTGTCCCTGGATCCCTGGCAGGACAGGGCTTGGAGCTACCTGTGACAGTGGCAGGGGGACTGGAAAATCCCTTGAAGGTCCCTTCCAACCCAAACATTCCATGCTTCCAGGATGTCCACCAACACCCAACACATCCAACCCCCTGCAGGCACGGTTAAAACTGAAAAATCCCCACAAATGCTCCTTTGAAACCCAAACACCTCCATCCCAAGGAGATGAGAGTCCAGACCCCACAGCAGGGGTCCCTCTCACACCCTTGACATCCAGGCTGGGAGGTGTGAGAGAACATCCATGCTTCCAGGAAAATGCACTGCAGCCTCCTTCCTGCCAGTCCACAGGGACCCATCACACTAACAGTGTGTCCATTCAGCCTGATATATAAATTACTAATGTAAATTAATGGATAATTGAAACCCTTTAGTCCTAAATATTTAAATTATTTAACAAGCAATTAAGAGCGAAGGAAAAAGAAAAGAGGAAAAGGGGCCTTAACCCCAACAGCAGAAAAAAAATATAAATGAAGTGTGAGGAGAGCAGAAAGAGCTGAACACACACATTTTGAAGCAGAGCTGCCAGGTTCATTTTGCTTGAGCCAGGCTGGTGTTACAGTGGATGCCCGCAGATCCAGGGGGACAGGGAGAGGAGCATCCACCAAACAGCCCCACAGAGCAGGACAGATTCTGATCCGCTTCTTTTCCAGAGAGAAAAACTCCATGGCTTTGTCTGTAACAGCTCTTGGTTTTAGTGATTACCAGAACTCCCTGGCATGCCAAAACAATACTTTCAGATAATTTTTTTCATCCTCCCTACCCCTAAGCTGACAGCATTTCCTTTTGTAACACCGTTCCTGGCTCCTTTTTTAACCTGATTCAAGCACAAACACATTTATTTCAAGTGTTTTCACTTTCTTTTTTCTTTCTCAGGTGGTCTGTTTCGCTCTCTACATCCTACCCCCCTCCCTCTCCGAACAATTCCTCACAAAGGCAATCCAGCAGGATGCTGGGTGTCACCAGAGCAATGAGATTCCCACCCTCGGGTACTCTGGAGAGCCCCCCTAACATTGCAGCGCCAGGCTGGGGCTGAGAAACGTGGTGCCTCCCCCTCCAGCCTCCATCCTCAACGGCCCAGCGATATTCCCGCTGCTCCTCTGGGAGCTGGAACAGGTCATAAGGAAAAATGGCCCGTGGAGGGAAGACGTCATGTGGGAAAACCAGGATTTGAACAAAAGCAGCGTGAGTCCGTGTGAGTCTGTGCATGCTCGGGGACGGCACCGAGGGCAAGGGGGGATGGAGACAATAGTGAATAGACTCCAGATTGTATCCTGAACTTGCAGCCCCATGGGAACAGGGTTATAAAAACCCTTTTTATTTTGTTTGTAGTCCAAAACAAACAAGTACATAAAAAGCTAAATGCGGAGAAGCCAGACAGGAAGTGAGTAACATCTGGGAAACATCTGGCCCTGGCTGTGCCGTGAGCCCAGCCGCCGGCACAGCTCCGGGTACCTGCTCCCACAGCTCCCAGTGAGGAGAGGTCCCCAAAACCTCTGCTCCAAAAGGGCAAAATGGATGCCCCAAGCAGCACAGGGCACCCTGGCACAAGGCTGTGCATCCCCTGAGCACCACAGGAACCCCTGAGAAGGGCTCCGTGCATTAAGGATGCGCTAAACAGTGCAAGGCTGATCCAGGGCTCTGAATATTGCAGGGCAGCCTCCCAAAAAGGGCTCTGAGCATCTCAGGACACTCCCTGAGCATTGCAGAACATCCCCTCAACAGGGCTTTGAGCATAAAGGATGCCCTGAGCAGTGCAGGATACCCTGGTCCAGGGCTCTGAGCACTGCAGGAGGAAGGCAGACTGGCCAGCTGGCACCAGGGTACTCTTGCTCAGCCCTAGGAACTGCCCCACGTCCTCCTCCACAGGACAGAGGAGGTGCTGCCGAGCAGTCAGAGGGGCTGGAGGTATTTTCTCCCCTCTGGTTCTCATCTCCTGCTCTTACTCATCCAAAAGCCCTGGAAAGAACCTCCCAGCAGTGCCCCATGCACAGAGCTGGGGAGCCTGGGGAGGTTGCAGGGCCTGATGATGCTTGGGAAGGCTCCAGCCGGGCTGTGAGGGAGGAGAGCTGGCTCGGCAGGATCGGGATCAGGATCAGCCCGGCTCTCCTCACCGAGGAATTCCCCCGTGGCTGCCAGCCCGAGCTGCCAGTCCACATCTTCCCTCTGCACCCCCCCACGGCTCTGGGGACAAGGAAAGGGGGCTGCAAGAGACCCCACAGAGCTCCCAGACAGCAAGGGAAGGTGCCATGGAAAGAGCAGCGCTGCTCAGGAGCGGTCTGAATGGCAGCAGGAATCGCTTCTGTCTCCCCCGTGCGACTCCAGCCGCATCTCCAGCCAGGAAATGCAAACAGCCACGCTCAGACACCTGGGGCAGCTCCGCTGATCCTTCACTGCTGCACACCGAACTCCTGGCCAGCCAGCTTCCCTCAGCTCCTCGGGCAGGCTGGGATCCCCCCAACCCACCAGCCACCCCCAAAGCACCCTCAGCTCTCCCCAGAATGTCTCCTTGGCACTCCCTCTGCCATTCGCTCTGGCAGAGCCCAGGATTGGCACTGGGGTACTGCAGTGGGGAGGATTAAAGCTGGTCCAAGGCTGGACCATGCTGGAGAGGGAGCAGCAGCTGGCTGCACAACATCTGGCACTGCTGCTCATTTATTGCCCAGTGGGACTACTGAGGGCCACCAACGACACTGCTGGTGGCTCAGGTGTCCCACAAGGACAGGAAGGACAAGGACACGTCGTTTGGGGTGTGTTGCAGCCACGCTGGCAGCTGGCCTGAATGTGGAGCATCTCCCCTTGGAAGAGCCCAGACATGGTGCAGGGCATTTGGGGAGTGAAGGGAAGCATTAGGGATGAGGATGGGAGAAAAACAGGAAGGAAAGAAAATAATCAGAATGGTTTGGCTTGGAAGGGACCTTGAAGATCATCTCATTTCAGCAGGGACACCTTCCACTAAAATACCACAGGAGGAAGGACAGTGTTTGGAAGGGGAAACAGGCAAGGCACATTAAAGGAAAAAATGATCCAGCAGGCTGGCAAGGTTAAAAAAGCAAAAACACTGGGACACGGAAGGATAGGGAGACCTAATTAAAAAAGCCTCACCCAGAACACGCCACCAGCAAAAAGCATCTGATGTGCCAGGGACAGAGACTCGGATGCTGCGTGTCCCATGCCGTGTCACTGCACACCCTGCAGCAAAGGGCACGGCTCCCAAACCCTCGAGCCACTGCAGCACAAGGGTGAGCATTTTGACCTCTCATTCCTGCTCATTTCTGCACCAGCTGATGCCCACCTGTAGCCCTTTTTTTTGTGCTGTTACTTAAAACCAGCTACATTAGAAAGCTCCAGCATCAGGAGCTGCCCAGAAGAGTCAGACCCCGCTGCAGCACGAACCCATCCCCATCTCCACAGCTAAATTTGGCCCAGCCCAGGGCAGACGGGATCTTGGAGGTGCCTGAACACATCCAGGCTGTCAGGGAGAGGAGGGTGATGCAGAGGAACCCACCAGAGCCAGGCAGCCTGTTCCCACCATCCCTCACACGTGCTTTTTCCTTCAGATTCCCAGCCTAAATAAGGCTTTGGGGAGGAAATTAATGAACAGCAAAGCTGATTACAAAGAACAATACAATGACTCAATCTGTTTTTTACCTCAATTGTATAAAGCTTTTACATTTATGAATATTTCTCTCAGTACACAATGAAACAGCCCTCTGAGGGAAGCAGTAATGGCCCTGGAGACTTTTTGAGCAAGACTGGACAAAACACCGCATGAACAATCCCAAAGGAAGGACCAGATGATCTAACAGGTCTTTTGCATCTCTAATTCCTCACCCTTTTCTTTCTCCGCCCGGTTCAGGCGCGGGGAGGGGGCGGGGGGTTAGCTGCTGCTAATTAGATGTTAATGCGAGAGCGGCTGCCTGGAGGAGAAACATCGGGACCCTAAATGACAACCAGATCACAGGGATGGGGGTCCTTATTCTCAGCATGGAAAATCTCCCTCTGGAAGCAAAACAGGCCGTAAAATGCTGGCATCCTTTCCACACCAGGGTGGATTGCTCCTGCACCCACCCGCAGCTTCCTGGCACTCATGGGCCACATCGGTGCCAGCTTTCATCTCCTCCCTCTGTCCCCACATCCAGCCTCTTCACCAGTGCATGGCAAGGATCCCCAAAGTTGTTTTGCCTATTCAGGGACAAAGGGAAAACCCCACCAGCACAAGACACATCGAAACGACCTGAGTTTAATTCAGTCCTAACAGCAACCAACTCTCCTGGCTGCCCCCTTGCAGAGCATCTCCTGGAGAAGGCAGCAGGATGCTCTGCCCATCTCCTTCTCCCTGCTGCTTGCTGGGCTGCTTGGATCATCTCTAACACCTGTCTCAGCGAGCTGCAAAGAGCTCAGCCAAGCTGTTTGTGATGAAATCAATGAGGTGATGCAGAGGCAGAAGTCTGCGCCCCTGCCCCTGGTGCCCGGCCCCGCCAGGGGACAGTTACCGAGGCTGTCACTGCCAGCACAGCCCTGGACAGACTGGCAGAATCATTTCAGTCAGAAAAGACCTCCAAGACCATTGAGTCCAACCTGTGACACATCCTCACCGTGTCACCCAGCCCAGAGCATCCAGTGCCACGTCCAGGCGTTCCTTGGACACCTCCAGGGATGGGGACTCCACCACCCCACGGTGCTCAGAGATTTCTCCCAGTCCCATGCTGCCCTCTTCCTTTCCCTGCTGGCCAAGGCACGAGGAAGGTACAGCCTGCCCGAGCAGCCTACCACACATTTTCCCCCTCCAACATGTCATATTCCCCCAAAGTTCAGAAGTTCAGGCTGTCCGAGCTCTGCAATAGCCTTTGCAGACCCATTTGCCTATTACCCTAAAGCTCAGGAGTTCAAACTGCCTGGGTTGTGTAACAAACATAAAACCCATTTCAAAGACATTTCTCCTAAGGACCCTCACCCATTGAGTTCTTTGTAGAGACATCAGCACCCATCTTTCCCATCCCTCTCCACTGGAGCACCCTCATACCTCGAGGTCCACATGGAAGACCAAGAACCAAGAAGGGATGGGGAGCCTCAAATCTGCGGCAGTGGGATGTTACTGCCCTCGTGAGTGGGGTCAGAGCCCCACCACCAGCACCCCTGTGGGCACTGACCTCCTCCCTCCAGCCCCAGCTCCTAAGCCCAGCCATGACAGGAACAAAAGCCACTGCTCAGAGACACATTTATGGCCCTCCAAGAGGGAGCCCGCTGACAGCTTAACGAGCTTTTTGTTTTTCAAGTAGTGGTTTGATATTTACGACCTGAAAGGGAAAAATGCAAGTAGGCAGGGAGGATCAGGGGCTATCTGCTCCTTCTGCTCCTGACCCGATGCTGTCCAACCCACATCCAAGCCCTTCCGGAAAGCCATAAAAAACGATTGCGTTTCAGCTGCTCCCCTCCTCCTTCTTTCTCTCTCCCTTCCACTAAAATCAAAAAGCATCTTTTTTGGTGGTGCTCACTTCTTGTTAATGTCCACCCCAAGGAAAAGCATCAAATATTAATGCAGGAAGCTTCAGAGAGCTCACACTGGAAACCAGAAGCCCCATATGTTGTGGAATATCCCAGTGGATGCAAGATCCCACCAGTTCATCCCCAAGGCCAGGCTCTTTAATGCCTGGGAAGGAAAGAGGAGGCCAGAAATTGGGTTTTTACGAGCAGGAGGGATCACATTCCTGGGATATCAGCCCAGAGTTACACTTAGAGGAAGAAAAAAACTTAAGGGAAAAAATCCAAACTCCATCACCCTTCCCCAGGATGCGGCACTGTTATTTATAAGCTTAAGAGTGAAAAGAGAGGGCAAAACTCCCTGGTTTTGTTGGGTTTTTTTTGTTTGTTTGTTTGGGTTTTTTTTTTTTTGTTTTTTTTTTTTTTTAATCCAAAATGCATTAGCAAAGCAGAGAAATGCCTTTGGACTGCAAGAGCATTCCAGCCACCAGCAGGAAGATAAGGCTCTTCCTTCTCCTCCAGATTGCTTGGCAGAGAGGAGACACATGGGGTTTGATTGCACACAGACAGAGATGCCACAGCCCTGACACCAACATAAGAGCTTTTGTCCCGTGGAGGGCTGACCCAGCTGATAAAGAGCCTGCCCTGAGTCCCTAAAACCCAGAAGGGACCTTGGCTGAAAGTTGCAAGGGACTGGTGGGGAACGTGGGCAGCTTAGATGTGCAATGCAACACCTGGAAGGGGTGGGAACTGTGTGCCACAGCAGTGTCCCATGGACACAGCCTGTGCGGGTGTCCCATGGACACCTGCCCGCTGCATGCAATGCCAGGCACGCACGTCCCTGTGCCAGGGGAGGAAAGCACCTCCATGTGCTTGGTGGTGACACCTTTGTGCCCGAATGATGCGACTTGATGACTTCTGATGGCTTTCCCAGCCTGCAGAGCTGTGCCCAGCTCTGGGTCTCCCAGCACAAGGAGGAGACGGAGCTGCTGGAGCCAGTCCAGAGGAGGCCATGGAGATGGCCCAAGGCCTGGAGAGCCTCTGCATGGAGCCAGGCTGGGAGAGCTGGGGGTGCTCAGCTGGAGAGGAGAAGGCTCCAGGGAGACCTCAGAGCCCCTGCCAGGGCCTAAAGGGGCTCCAGGAGAGCTGGAGAGAGATTTCAGACAAGGGTCTGGAGGAACAGGACAAAAGGGAATGGCTTCCCAGTACCAGAGGGCAGGGTTAGATTGGGTATTAGGGAGAAATGCTTCCCCATGAGGGAGGTGAGGCACAGGGTGCCCAAAGAAGCTGGGCGCCCCTGGATCCCTGGAAGTGTCCCAGGCCAGGCTGGATGAGACTTGGAGCCACCTGGGATAGGGGAAGCTGTCCCTGCCCATGGTCTTTAAGCTTTAAGATCCCTTTCAACCCAAACCATTCAGTGACTCTATGAACCCGGCTGCTGAGCTTGGGACATCTTTTCCTGTCCCTCTCATTCCCCACACAAGCCCAGCGTCCTCACAGAAGCCCTGCGTGTGAGGCCCCAGCGGCACAGGCAAGGAAAAAAAAAAAAAAAAAGAGAGAAAAAAAAAGAAAAAAAGAAAAAAAGGGGAAAATAAAATCAAAGCCTTTTAAGTGGGCTCGAGCAGGGCAGCCCCCTCCCCGCTCCCCTTCCCCACTTATCGCCGCCCGGGGCTCTGCCCGGCGCCCGCCACAATCAGGGAGGCAGCGCAGGCCCGGCGCCAGACGGGATCCTTATCTCCTCCGAGCAGGAATGCGGGCCGGGGGCTGCCCTGCCGCAGGAGAGGAGGAGGAGGAGGAGGGGGAGGCAGAGCCTGCCCGGGGCCTGCCGGCAGCGAGGGGAGCCGGGGACAGGGGAGCCGCGAGGGCCGCAGGGCTCGGTGCCAGCCCGCTCCCGGCACGGCCGGAGGTCGGGAATTGTCCCCGGGGATGATGGCTCTCCTCGTTCCCCGTGAAACCGCAGTCTGTCCCACCGGCCGGCAGCCGTGTCCCCCGAAAAGGAGAGCCGCGAGCCGTGCCCGAACCAGCCCAGCCTCCCGGGCTCGGCCCGGGGCCCCTCCGCGGCGGGGACCCAGAGCCTGCCGGGGCCCCTCCGCGGCGGGGACCCAGAGCCTTCCTCCCCGCTCCGGAGCCGCCCGGGGCTCGTCCCATCGCCGCAGGCCCGACGGAACTGCCCGCACCCACAGCACGGCGAGCAGAGGGAGCAGTGCCAAGCTCAGGCGGGACAGCAGCCACGGCCCCAGCCCGGCTCCCCTCAGCTCCCCGGCGTGAGGGCTGCGTGCTGTTATCACCCAGACGGAGCTTGGAGCGCTCATTTTCACCATTAGGAACGCAGAACTTGGCCCCCAGTGCTGGGGAGCACCGCTCCGTGCTCCCCGGTACACGGACAGCCTCCCCTGCTCCATCCCTGCCAGGGCAGCCGCTCCAGGACTCCCGATGCCTTCAGAGCCCCAGCGAATTCGCAGCCAATTAAGGGGGTATTTTAAAAGTCATAATAAGGGGCTAATGAAGTTTAGAAGCTGCCGACAGCAGCCATATGCCTCAAATATGCTGGGTACAGTCGGTGCCTAGGTAATGCAACTGCAGGTATCAGCTCGCCTAATTAGCTACCAGAAGAAAGTCTAATTTAAAACAAAACTCTTATTTCATTTATTTGCTGACAGCAGCAGAGCAATTCCCTCCAGCATGAAGTGAAAGCAAACACACTGCCCTCAAAATAAACCACCACGGGCTTTTTAATTTTATCCTCCAACAAGTGTTCCCTGGTTAGTCCTCGGCGAGGGAGGGGCAGGGAAAAAAAAACAACAACAAAACAACCAAACAAAACAACAAAAACCCAACCTGCACTTCCATTAGCATTACAGAGGACTTGCAAAGACGGCTCCCCACTTGTCACCTCCCTGCCACAGAAAACAGCAACCACTGGAACTCCTCTGCTGTGCATGGAAACCTGCCTTTAACAAAATATCCCTGAGGAAACGTGTGTCCCCTCTCCTATCCTCACTTGGGATGAAGGGGCTCGGCACATTCTCCCTGAGATGCCCAGGCTGGTGTCTGGCTCCAGAGCCGCTGCTGAGAGGTGTAGGTCACCCACACCAGCCAAGATTCCTGACCCTTCCCATCCCTTCCCTGTCTTCACCTCCGGATGCATCCAGCAGCAAATGTGGGGAGGGGAAAGGGAAATCCTAGAAGTGCAGAGAGAGTGCAGGGCCACTGTGATTTTATTTAGCATCTTTATTTATTGAAGTGCTTTAAATAGATATGGATTGACTCTCCCAGCTCTGGCTATTACAGCTTGAAAGGGGAGCTGCAGGCAGCTCCTGGATTAATGCACATGAGGCTACTCCCATGGATGCTCAGCATCCCACTCCATGTGGGACCTCCTCCTGTCTTCCAGACTTCACCTGGGGCCTCTGCATCCCCCTCCTCTTGTAAAACAACATCCTGGTGCATCCACTGCTCCACAACCACATCAAACCCTTTCCACCACCACCCTCAATCACCTCCACAGCCAAACCTTCACCTTGTCACCTTCCTCATAAGGCTCGAGCCCATCCGAGTAATCAGGGATTCATTCTTTCCTATCAGCACGTCCTGCCAACACTTATAGGTTTATGAAAGCACAAGGAGGCATTGCAAGCCTTTACGGACAGCTCTGGCTGCATTTTTCTTCCCACTGATTAAAGTAATAATGCTCAGTTAAGGAGTAAGTAAAAAAAATCACACCATTTTTAGGCAGCTGGGAAAGAGGAGGAAAATCTATTGCAGTGGCCCTGAACAAGCACTTCCCCAGGGCTTCAAGGCAGAAAACTTATCAGACACTGCTCTGATAATGCATTCAGGCCAAACCATTAGTCTTGGGCATAAAAAAGGTGCAATAAAAAGTGCCCCTAACTGCATGCTGAGTGAGGAGGGAGAAATGGGGTTGAAACCCCACAAAGGCTGGGAGCAGCAGCAGCTCCGGGGCTCGGTGGCATCCCCAGCACAGCTGGTGATGCTGACAGTGGGCACCCACCTCCTGCGACTCAAGTGGCAGGGACAGTTTGTCTCCTGCACGTTTAGAGCTGCAGAGAAGTGGGAAAATCAGCATCCATAGCACCACCAGGCTGGTGAAAGATTTCCCCAGGGCCAGCATCCTCAATCATCCTCAGCAATATATTTCCTCATTCTGGCCTCATCTGGCTCCCCTGCTATGTCCCACTCCCAATACCCATCTTACAACACCTTCCCCTCCACAAACACAGCCTCTTTTCTTCCCTGTAACTCCAAACCAGCCCTTTGTCCCGGGCACAAAGAGCTGTGAGGTTTCTGCTGTGGGTTTTTCCCTGCACCGCTTTCCCATCCAGCTTTTTTGGGAATGGCAGAGCCCAAAGCAAGCCAGCTGTGACCTGTGGCTACTCTACAAAAATTATCTCCAGTGGGATTTTCTCCACACCTCCTGCAACGATGGAGATGACAACACAGAGGGGTCCCCTTTCTCCTTAGAAAGAACCCGCTCACCTCTTAAATCCCCATACAGATCATCCAGCCTGGGGAAGCCAAGCAACACAAAATGAACTGGAAACATCCCCCATCCTGCTTCCAAACTGCCTTCAAACTGTCAAGTTAGTTATCCTTGAGGGAAAAAGAATTTAAATCCGTATTTTTGATGCCTTAGCCCCCCCCCCATATGTGGATGGGAAGCTCATGGCACGAGCAAGGAGCACCCACACAGCTGCTTTTGTAGTAAGTTCTTATTCCAGAGCCTCAGGCTCAGCCTCCCAGGCACACCCCAGGCTCCAGCCAAACCACCCCCATTCCTAGGGATGGTGACCCAAAAACCAACAGCCCACCAGCTCCACTGCTGTCCCTACAGATGCTGAAGGCCACCACCTTCCCCAAAGGTGGCCAGAGACAAGGTCCACCCACAGCTGGGCACTCGATCCCAGCACCACCCAGCCCGAGCCATTGCTTCCTCCCTCCTTCCCTCCCTCCCTCCAAGGCTGGTGTTCTAGGCAAAACAAGGATGGGAGTTACTCAGGCAGCATGTGACATGACCACCAGAAGGAGGGCATTGCATTACTGGAGCTAAAACTGGATCCTGGTTTCTATTGTCTATTCTTTTGTAGTGATGGGAAGAAAGAGCTGCTGCTCTGTAATCAGGCCTCTTCTGGCTGCTTCCCTGCTTTTAGGGCCAACCAGGATAATGCCACGTTGCTTTCATGTGGCAAGAGAAGCTTATAAACAACACTATTACACTGCTACACCACTGAAATTAAAGCCCTGCTCTGAGCCTCAGTCCCTCCCACAGGCAGCCTGCTTTGCCTCAGACTTAATTTCTTCTCCCAAAGTCTGCAGTGCAGGAAACAGACTGAATCTGGGCCTGAATAAGCACTTGTGAAATTCAGTGTCTCCCAAAATGATGCGCATTACCTATTTCTGAAAAGAGGAGTAATTCCTTCCAGCTTTTGCTAATGTGCTCTCAGCAAACACTCGTTTCTTGTTTTCCCTCACAGCAGAGCAGCTCCAGATCACAGCTCACCCCAAAAGTGAATGAAAGCCTTCTCTTCACTGACGCATCTTCACAGCTTTATTGTATCTTTTGGCCTAAAGTGATTGAGATTTACCCCCACTCCACACCCCATAAAAATTCTGAGCTCACCCATACACATCGAGCCTAAAACCTCCAGAGTGGATTCACTCAGCCAATAATGATCTCAGCTGTGAAAAATCACAAGGGGCAGTCACTTCTCAGCAGTCTCAAAATAGAGGGTTTTTTTTTCCCTTTTTTTTTTTTTTTTTTTTTTTTAAATCAAAAGAGATTCCATCTCTCTGCATTACCTGGAATAAACACCCTGGTGCTGGACGAAAGCACACTTCAACTTTCCTAGCTCCAGGTTCCCATTTCTCCCAGTTCCTTGAGAACCTCTTCCTGGCTTTCCAAGCCTTCTCCTGCACTGTATTAAGAGCCTGTCTCTGCAAATCACCACTCTGCAGTAGGGCAAGGACTCCTTTCATCACCTAGCCCTCCCTCAGGTTCAGCTCCTCTTGGATTACAGCGTCTCCTGGGCACCTGGGCTGGGATTAACCCAGTGTCCCAAACCCAGCAGGCAAGAGCCAGGTTTACTGTGGCCCTGCCCAAGGGACAAACACCAGCCAGACCAAACCCTGGGGACAGCCCGAGGACCTGCAGAAGCAGCTGAAACCATCTCAGGGGAAGATGCTCTGCCCACCACCATCCTTCCCCTTGGTGCTCCATTTTTGGAGGGGCCAGGAACTGCTGCTCCCCAAAAACATGGGAAGCCAAAGCTGCAGGATAATCCTGGCCCAGAAGTCTATGAAAACCCAAACTCCTCCAACCTTTGGACCCCGTGGTTGACATCGGTGCCCCACGTCCAACGTGCCAAGTGATTTCTTCCACAGCTGGAAGGAAGCCTCCCCACCTCTCCCCACTGACCCAGCATGGGATGCTCTTCTCCTGCTTCCCCTTCCATCTCAAACATCACCAGCAAGGGATAATTTCCTTCAAATTAGGGTCACCTCCCAACAAGTGCCTTTTGCCATGCCCTGAGAGCAGCCTTCAGTGCTTCCCTCACCTTGCCTAAGGTTTTTCCAGCATTCTCCTCAATCCTTCATTTATTTCCAGGTGGTCCCCTAAGCAGCAGAGCAGAGCCTGTTTTGAGGCTCAACATCTCAGCATGTTTTCCCATGGACCTGCTGCTCCAAATACTCCCTCCCACATAGCATTTGTGCTCCCCAATAGTAGGTGCCAAGTGTTATGCTGTTGATGTTTTGTTTTTTTGTTTTTTTTATTTAGTGGGATATTAATAGATCCCTCTCACTGGCCAACCAGCCTAGATAAAAACTTTATAGCTAATTTCCTAATCAGACAGGCACTTAATTACTAGACATCTTCTTCTGAGTCAGAGGAGAGGGTGCAGACGTACAAACAGCATGGCAGCTAAGAAAAAAGTCTGGATTTTTTTTTTTTTTTAGGAAATGAAGCTAAAAAGAGAAACACCACCCCCCCTCCCCCCAAACAAACAAACACAAATACTCCAGGAAGCTCAAAGATAAATCCATGGGGATTTTTGGCGTTTTAGGCACAGGAGCTCCTCTTGGGGCAGGGGACACGGTGGCCCAGAGGGGCTGGATCCCACGGGGCTCACGGCAGTGCCTCCCTCCCCCTGTGTCCCACATACAGCACAGTCCCCACGGGCTGTGAGCAGATGGTTTCCAAGCTGACAGGTTGCAAATAGCTCCGTGGAGCCAGCCAGGGAATCAGATATTGTCTCCATGCCTTTAGTCTGGGGAACAAAAGATGTCTCCCAGCTCAAAAAGTCTGCTGGGAGACCTCGGTGCTTCTCCTGCTTTTGGGTTTCTTATTCAAAGCACTTTTGCCCAGCTCAGATAGCTCAGGTCTGATGCCTGTACAACTCTACAAGCTGCCTGCACATAACTTTTTCCACTTTTCTCTGACTTTCTGTAGCTGGAAAGAGACCACAAGTTCAGCCTTGGTGCAGGGCACATCACCCTTGCTTTTCCAGCGAGCTGCAGACACTCCCTTGCTGGCAAAAATTTCTTCTTTCCACTTCCCATCAAACTCGTTCACGCCATGAACTCAGGACAACCCAGACAAGCTTCCTCCCAGCATCCCTGTTGTTTATTTAGAGCAACCCCAAGGCTTGGAAACAGCTCTGGAGACCCCAGTCCTAAACACACAGGGCAGCAGCATGCCAGACGTGGGACCCAAACCACCTTTTAGGGAGGGTTTATTTTATAAAACCATCCTCGAGCAGGCCAGGCTGGGTCCCCCCCCACCCGCCCGGGATGCAGAGCCCAGGCAGACTGCAGGATCCCGGCTCCTTTGGCTTCCCTGCTGCTTTCAGCTCTGCAACTCGACCCTGGCGGAACATATGGTTTGAATTCTCCCCCCTAAACTTTCCACAGGCTCCTTCCCCCGCCTCCCCGTGGCACACAACCCTGAGCCCTTGTTCTCTGCCAGCGAGGAATGGTGCTGGCAGCCCTCCCTTCCCTTCCTTCCCATCCCTCTCGGAGGGAAGGAGAGAGGCTGCAGTAAAACCCTGGGCAGAGACTGCACAGTGGGCTTTGCTGCTCCATGCAGGGGTCATTAACAGCCCGGCTGGCTCGTCCCTTCCAGCCAGGAACACTTAGGGAAGCACAGCCTGTGCAGATGGAAGGGCAGGGGGGAGCAGCACAACCAGAACTTGCTCTGCAAGGGAAGATTTTCCTTCCCCATCCAGCCCGGGACCACCGGGGTCCTGTTGGTTTTCCCAGCTTTTACAGAGATGGGGCAACTGAGAGGCATTTTAAAGATTTTATGTAAGATTTTATTTTACCACTGTACTATTCTAACACCAATCACCTATATTTTTACCCCACATCGTCCTACTACAACACATCTTTCACAATTCTAATCCTCTAAAATATCTAATTGTCCTGGTTTAGTATTTAGTTTAGTATTTAGTATTTAATGTTTTCACAAAGCCATATTTTAAAACTTATTAAAACTTATTTCTAATTCAATCTCTCTCTCAACAATATAATCTCTATTCCATAACCTTCCTAAGTCAAAACATCTTAACTCAATGCTTACATACAAATGTACAAGACTGTGTAAGCTATCAAATTTTTAAAATTCTTTACAAATCCATTTCTCACAGGGCCCCACATCCAACCTCATGCCTCTGCAAAAGCCAGAAACAGCATCCTTTAGGATGCAGAAATGGTGAACACGTCAGCGGTGCTCAGAGGATGCTCAGGGTAAAGCAGCAACTTCACTGTTGCAGAGGATAGATAGATATGATTGTTATTTTAGCTAGCCGGATGTCACTTCTACCCTTGGATGAATCCTGGAGTGAAATGGACTGTTCCATCCCACCCTGCAAAAGATTGTGGTTCATCCCGCACCTCTGTACCTGCCCCTAAAACAGAGTCTGTAACCCCATTGGCCCATGCCTTGTCCCAGCCCACCTGGGAGCCCCTGATAAGGGGGCTCCGAGGGGCCATGCGGCCTCTTGGCCCTCTCCTCCCTCTCTTGGACTTCCTCCCCCTCTGGGGCTTCCCCTCTCCTAAACCCTCCGTTTCTCTCTCCCCTCCCCCGTCCTCCTAAGCCCAGCCACGTGCTACGCCTGAGAGCACGAGGCTTGGGCATTCCTGAATTCTCCAATAAATCTCTTCCCCCAAGAGCAAGCTTCAGAGATCTCTGCCTCCCAACACCCCCAACCGTGCAGAGGAGCCTACTCTTCCCTCAACTGGCGCCCAACGTGAAAGAAAACGGAATCCACGAATTTCGACACCTCCATGCACGGTAATTACCTGTGATAGCCTCCTCTTCGCTCTGAGCACAGGCTGTCGTTGCTAAGCAACGTAGAAGCCTTATCTCTTTAAAGTTTGCCGAGGCATTTTACCCTCGAGCACCATCGCCTGTAAATAGCCGGCTTTTGGAGCTCTTGGGACTGCCCGACAAGGAGCTGTGAGCTGGTGGCACGTGGCCACGTTAAGAGAGCGCACCGAGCACTGCCCAGCACTGCCTGCGCTGGAAGCCCCGAGGGGGGAGGTCTGAAGGTCCCGAGCACGGAAAAGCCGTCCGGAGAGACGCCCGGAGCTCTGAGGGGACCTGTGCAGAGTCCTGAGGAGAGGATCTCTGCTTTTGCGAATTTGAGGTGAGCTACACAGGTCTAAAATATGGGACAATCCCACTCTACCCAAGATAGAGATCTCTATAAACAATTGAACCATCTGTTACGTAGTCATAATAGTACTTTGCCCAAGAAAGAGTTAAAATCCCTCTTGGAATGGGTCCTGCCCCACTTCCCTCATACTGATCGATCAGCCGCCTTTACCAAAGAATTCTGGGACTCAGTAGATGATAAGCTTTTTATTGAGATTTCCAGGAGAGATGCCGTTGCCTGCGACCTACTCCCAGCATTTAGAGCTGTGGCCGAACTGTTCGTTCCTCGAACGCCGGTCCCGGCCATGTGGCCGGCCCGCGCGGCTGCTGATGACCGCGCCGCGATCCCCTTCCGCCCCGCCCCTCCCCCTCCCGCCGCGGCCCCGGCCGCAACCGCCACGGCCGCGACCCCACCCCCTCCCGCCGCGGCCGCCCCCCTGAGCGACGCGGTTCCCGCCGCCCCCGCCCCGGCCCCTGCGACCCCCCACCCAACCCCCGCGCCGCGCCGCCGGCCGCCGGCCCCCGCGGCCGCTTCCACCCCTGCCGCTTTTACCGCGACCGCGAGCCCACCCACAACCGCCGCGGCTGCGCCGGCCCCCGCGACCACCCCCCGCACCCCCCCGATCCCCGCGCCGCGCCGCCTGCCGCCGGGCTCGGCGGCCCCCGCCGTGGCCGCCCCCGCCCCTCCCGACTCCACCATGACCCCACCCCCGGCCCCCGCGGCCGCCGCTCCTGTCCCGGCCCCCGTGGCCGCCCCGCCCCCCCCACTGGCCGCGGGGCTCGTGCCCGCCCTGGCTCCCCCCGAAACCCCCCTAGCAGCGGCTGTTGCTACTTTCGTTGGCTCCTTACAAAGCGCCTTCGCCGCGTTTCTACAAACGCTCGATCCGGCGATCACCGCCGCCGCTGCCTTGCCGCCGCTGCCCGCGCCGGGAGGGCGCTTGGCCACGCCCCCAATCCCGGACGTGCGACAGGAAGCACCGGGAAGCCCGGTGCGCCCACCCCAGCCCGAGCCCCGGCCGTGGGGGGACACCCCGGGTCCCCGCGCCGCGACCCCGCCACCCCCCGCCCCCCGCAAACCCCCCCGCGGAACGTGCCCATCGTCAGCATGCTCCGGCGGGGCGGCAGACGCGGCCGCCATCTTGGTTCGGCCGGCGGACCACGTGGTGCGCCCCGCGCATGCGCAGTTCGCGGTGCCCCCGGTCCGGCCGGTCCCCGTCGCCTCTGCCGCGCCGCCGATAGAGCCTGCCACTCCCGCCGCGCCCCGTGCCGAGACCCCACCACCCCCCGCCTCCCGGCAACCCCCCCGCGGTGCGGGCCCAACATCAGACGGCTCTGGCGGGGCGGCAGACGCGGCCGCCATCTTGGTTCGGCCGGCGGACCACGTGACGCCCTCCCCGCATGCGCGGTTCGCGGTGCCCCCGGTCTGGCTGGTTCCCGCCGCCTCTGCCCCGCCGCCGATGGAGCCTGCTGATCCCCACGCCGCCCGTGCCGCGGTCTGCGATCAGCCAGAACCCCCGAGCTCAGCGGCGGCGCCGGCAGAACCCCCGGAGCCGCCAGAAGGAGCCCCACCGCCGACGCCGGGGACCACCGAGTCGCTTCCGGGTTTGCCGCTAAAGCCCTCCGTGCCGGGTGCCCGCCCGGAACTCCGGCCAGCCGTGCAACAAGTAGTTCTCGTCACCCCACCGCCGCCCCTACAGCCCCTGGATGCCCCCACTTCCTCTCCTAGGCTGCATCCACATTCCACAGCTGCAGCCTCAGCTTGGAGAGAGCCCTCCGCATCCTCAGGTTTCTCCCATGAGCCTTTGCTGACAGTCTCCACTCCTGCCCCTCTGCCCCATTTATTGGCAGCTACTGCATCTAATTCACAGCTTAGCATGCAGCCAGGGAAAGAGGAACAGCACCTGGCAGCTACTTTGACGAGTACAGGATCCACGGAGAACTGTGCTACCCCTACCAATACCACCCCTGCTGCCTCAGTTTCCCAGGATGCTCAGGGGAGCATTGATGGCCTCCAACTGATGGACAGGCATATATCCAAGCCTCATGGTCCCAGAGAGTGGACGGCTGTCCCATCTCTGGACAAGAGAGAATTCCTAGTAGCAGCAGGAGATAGTTGCTTCCGTTTCTCTTATGGTTACCAGCTGTTGGGGGGTACCATAGAAAAGACATCTAAAGCCCTAGAAAGCAGCTTATTAAAACAGAAAAGGGGAATATATAAGGCCACACCCCAAAATTGGTTCAGCAAAGCCCCATACGCATACAATCTTTCAAATTACTGTATAGGACAGCCTGACATGCCCATTTACAGACACTTTCTGAACAACAAAAAAGTAAAAATAAAAGTCTTGATCAAAACCTCAGTCACAAGAGAAATAGAAAGCCCATGCAACCTCGTAACATGGGAGAGAGGGTTTGCTTGTGTCTCTACAGGTGAAGGACTCAGATGGATCCCGGCAAAGAATGTAAGGCCTTACCATACACCGAAATCTGGCAGTGCCCTCACCAGTGGCAATGACTTTGCAGGTGCAAACCAAGAAGCAGGCGCTCAGATTTGAACTGTGCTAAGACGAGATGAAAACTACCTGCCAGAAACAATTCAAGACTATGGACATTTATTTTCACATGCATGTTAATTTTGTACCCTTGTTGTTACATTTGTTCTCTTATTTCAAATTTTTGTATTGAGATTTCACCTATAGGTTAACCAAAGACAAATGCCTGGGTAACTCTGGCCAAGACTGCAAGCTCTGATACCATATCTCTAACTGATACAAAGCTCTAATAGACTTTTTCAACTTAGTCAATTATAGAACCTTCCTCAAAAGATTTTAATAACACTACCTCAGTTAAATTCTTCCATTAGACTAAAGCAGTCAAAAGGTTAAAATGCTCAATCAGTAAAGAAATAAATGCCACCTCAATTTCAATTAATAATCTAGCTAAACAGTTTATCTGAAGGTTTGAGCTCTGCATCTTGGCTGAAGGAACTCTGTAAAGTAAGCTTGATTGTTTTTAGAGTAATAAGTATAGTTTCATTAGCAATATGTTATGTACCCCAAGTTGTGCAAAAATAGTAATTAAGTCTGTATTTACCTTTTCAAAAGTTTAACGAAAAGGGGCAATTGTTGCAGAGGATAGATAGATATGATTGTTATTTTAGCTAGCCGGATGTCACTTCTACCCTTGGATGAATCCTGGAGTGAAATGGACTGTTCCATCCCACCCTGCAAAAGATTGTGGTTCATCCCGCACCTCTGTACCTGCCCCTAAAACAGAGTCTGTAACCCCATTGGCCCATGCCTTGTCCCAGCCCACCTGGGAGCCCCTGATAAGGGGGCTCCGAGGGGCCATGCGGCCTCTTGGCCCTCTCCTCCCTCTCTTGGACTTCCTCCCCCTCTGGGGCTTCCCCTCTCCTAAACCCTCCGTTTCTCTCTCCCCTCCCCCGTCCTCCTAAGCCCAGCCACGTGCTACGCCTGAGAGCACGAGGCTTGGGCATTCCTGAATTCTCCAATAAATCTCTTCCCCCAAGAGCAAGCTTCAGAGATCTCTGCCTCCCAACACCCCCAACCGTGCAGAGGAGCCTACTCTTCCCTCACTTCACCTCCTCTTTTCCCCTCCCTGCGTGCAAAAATCACCTTTTATATTCCTGTTAGGCAGTTTTCATCTAATTTTCTGCTTCATCCAGCAGCCAGGCTTTCCCCCTTCAAAATGACTACAGCAGCCTAAGCTGGTTTTTGTTCAGCCAGAAGCAGCAAGTGAGATTCTTATGAAGCATTACTGTGCCTCACTAAAAAGCCAGGCATCACCTTCTCCCAGCTCACGGGGCTGGGGGGAGTTCAAAACCCACCCCAGGGGCCCTCATACCCCCTTCTTGCTCCCTGCGTCCCCAAAGCAGCAGCCTGGAGCGAAGCCCTGGGAGGGCTGTGGGGCAGATGGACAGACGGATGGATGGATGGATGCCCCTGGCCAAAACAGCGGTGGCTGTGATGGAAACCAGAAGCTTTGTGGTCTGTGAGCCTGACAGCCTTCCCAAGGCATGCCGAGCATTGCTGGCACGCCTGTGTGTCCCACACCGGCCTCCCGACCACGTCCGAGGCAAAAAAACCCCAAATCCTCTGAACCGGTGAATTTCGGCAGCACAGGACCAGCAAGCCCGACAGCTTCTTGGAGCCGAGCACAGCACAGATTCTTCTTAGCAGGTATTAAAAACCACACTTCAAAAAGGAAGAAAAGCCATCTGTTTTTGACCTGCTGCGTTTAGGATTGGTGTTACTCAAGGTTTTAACCGAACAGAGGAGGCCCTGCAGTAACCTGTGGCTTCCCCTGCTCCTCATCCCTCAGGATCCCTCTCCGTAGGCTGCGACCCCATCTGCAGAGCCGGCGTGTGGGTTTTTCCATCCCCGGCAGGACCGGCCCCAACACGCCCCAGACTCCCGGGGTTTTGCTATAAACTACAAAGGAACCTGCCCAATTCGCCCCAGTTTGCATAACCAGTTTATCCCAAGCATTTGTTTTAAAAGCTCAGCTCTGGTTAGTCACTGCTCAGCCCAAGCAAAACCCAACCCTCTTCCCGGCTTTTCGATCTTGCTTTTCCAGCTTCGGGCACAAACAGCATTTTTATCTTGGTGTATAAATTTTAAAAATATGAAATAAGTGCCTTGGTGCCTTGTTTTATATATACACACACCTATATATCATATGTATTTTATTTATATTGGGGTATCCAAAGGGTCCACGAGCCAGGATAGGGATTAGCCATGAGGCTCTAAGTCCTTAAATCCAAACCGAGTCATTCACCAGTAGCAAACCATTACGCATAAACACACATGGGAAAAAAAAAAAAAAAAAAAAAAAAAAAAAAAAAAGAAAAAAAAAAAGAGGGAATGAAAAGGGGGAGGAAAACAGTTTTATAGCCCTTGGCAGCCCACACCCCACTTCATCACACTCAGGATCCCAGTCATCCAAGCAGCTCCACAGCCAAATCCCCTCTCCTGTAACAAATCCCGTTAGTGCCGACGCTGGAGCGCAGAAGGAGGCGTTTGCATGGCTCTGGCTGCAGAAAAGCAGCCAAAATGATGTGCAAGGGGAATCAGACATGCTGCAGGAAAACCTGCTTCCACAACTGAGTCAGCATCTCCTAAAGACCAGGGCGGACAGCAGGAACTGCGGGCCTGGGGATGCACCTGGATGGACCTGGCAGGGGGAGCCCCCCAGTGCCACCTCCTCTTCTTCCCGGGAGCCCAGAGCGGCCCCAGGAGAGGCAACAAAGTCAGGCGTGCACCCAGCAGTGACACCAGGTCACCAAATGCTTAGCCCCAAAACACAGGCTGATGGAACTCAGAGGAGACCCCTGGGAGCAGCGTAGGGATGCCACAGCCCCAGCGAGGAGCTGGGACAATTTGGAACAGCTTAATCCCAGCCTAATTCAGATTTCCAGCAATGCTCGACCCACTCTGTGAAGATGCCCTCCAGCCAGGGCCCAGACAGCAGCAGAAGAGACAGGACATTTAAGCTTCTCCAAGATAAACGGGAAGAGAAAACCCTTCCATGAACCCCTTCTCCAGCTCAGTGACCCAGACCGCTGATTACTTTTAATTGCTGTGTAATTGGACTCTGGGAGCCATGCTTTCATTTTAAGCCTGTCTCTACATTTCACATCTGGTCAAAGTGGGAAAGAAAAACCTTCAAAAGTAATATTCCAGTGCAGGAACCCCGTAGCACCCTCCAGCAATTGCCAAACCAGCGTGGCAGCAGGGAGGCAAAGGCTGCACCCCTTGTTTGGGATAAACAGGGGTGGAGGTAGGTGCTGGGATCCCACACCTGGGCAGCAGCACCCCAAAGGCAGCAGTGGCCCCAGGCCAGAGCACGGCAGACAGCATGGCCACACTGCAGGATCCTCCCTCAGCACCAGCACTAATTACTGCCTTGGCTTGCAGGGCCCTGCAAAGCCCCTGATCAGAGATGCCCCTCCAGGTGAGGGCGGGGACGCTTGTTCGGGCTCCACAGACCAAAAGCAAGCAGCAGACCACTTTTTTTTTTTTTTCTTTTTTTTTTTTTTTTTTTTTTTGTCAGTTGTTTTAAATAGCAACCACTTTCAGGCTGCTGGAAAACACCCTTCCTTCTGTTCTCCAAGCCAACCCAAACAGATGGAGCCAATAACGCAGCCGGGTGATGGCGCAGGATGCTGACGGCCCATGGGGAAGAGCAGCCCCGCTCACAGACCCCCAAGAGGAGCAACCAGACCCCCTGAAGATGGCAGGGAGGCACCGCCCATCAACCCAGTGGAAGAACTTCATCCATCTCCATAAAACACTCCAAAGTCGTGGTATGAATCACGGAAGTTAAAAAACATCTCCAGGATCACCAAGTCCAACCTTTGACCGAATACCACCTTGTTGGCCATGGGATTGTCCTCCATTGCTCCCAGTCCTCCAACTAGCAGCCAGGAGGAATTACAGTTTCCCAGACACCATGTGAATCCACTGGAGGCTCAGTGAAACAGTCTTCACCTCAGTGCCTTCAGCCCCTGCTGTGGATGCCCTCACGCGTGCCCCAAACCTTACAGCCTAGAAGGCACCTCTGCATCCCAGGCATGCCACTTCTCCCAGGAATCTGTCCTGAGGAATTCCTGGGCTCTGCAACCTCCTGCCTAAGGAGAACTCCCACGCTGCACAGTGCAACACAACCCTTTTAATAGCCTCCCGCCCCCACCAACCACCTGGCCAGGAAGCCTGGATTTGGCTGGAAACCTCCATCCCTCCATCCTGCCACGGCCCCAGGAGGGGCAGGTACACCCAGGAGCCCACCCAAAGGTGGGCAGCCCAAACTGCCCCATTTTAGTGGTGACATGGGACCTGTAGAGGAGTTTAAATGCTGTTGACGTGGCGAGAAGGGGGCAAGGAGGGGTCACTTCCATGCCAGGGGGCAGCTCCCAGGGAGAAGAGGAGCTCCACAAAAGGAAGGACTCACAAAGCAACAGCAGGACAAAGTCTGGGTGCAGAGAACCTTGCTGTCACCTCAGCTGTTCCCTCACCTGCCATCATTTGAGAGCCACCACGTCTGTCTCCATACAGCTCCAACAGGGAGGGATGCCTGGCAGGGAGGAGCATCGTGGTGCCTTCCAGGAAGGAGCACTCCCCATTTCCCACCCTGCACTCGTCCATGTTCTACCTGCACAGCCTTTGGTTCAACACATCAAGGTGTGCTGCACCTCATCCCTAGCATAAGACAAAGCATCCAAAAATGATGTCACATGCAGCAACATCAGCTCCAAGAGCATTTCTCCACCTCCACGGAAGCTTTTTTCCACTCCCCACACCTCTTTGTAGCATTCTGTACCATCCACCTGCCGGGATCCCCAGCTGATGCTCCCAGCATCATCCCCACAGAGCCCCCAAGCCCACCCATCTCGGATGTCCTCGGCTCTCCTCCCGCGGTGGTCCCCACTCGAGAGAGAGGCAGATGGATCTAACAGGCATTAAACATCTCATAATGAGATTTTCCACGCTCTTTCAAAGGGAAACAATCCCTCAGCTCTCACACTGGGTGCAGGCTTGTGAAGGAGGGGAGCAAAGGTTATTCATGGGGTCTTGATGGAAACCACACCAGTGAGATCTCGCGGAAGCAGGAGAGATGCCAGGATGTGACTTTTGTGTCTGGCTCCACCACAACTGGGCTGACAGCCCTGGGTATTCCAGCTGGGAAGGGATCACTCCTGGTACAAACCAGTCCTCTTCCTCCTCCTTTGTTATTCCCAAAAGATGTGGGGATAAACTGGGGAGAGAAGCGAGGGCAGCCGTGCTGCATGTGTGTGTGTACGCAGGTATTACATAAAATGCCCCCCAAATCCATAAGGCCTTCTTCCTTTCCTGAAAGGACTTGCTTCCCTGGAGAAAGGGACAACCCAGACCTTGAATTCCAGGTCAGAAAAGCTTTGCTCACTTTTCTTCTTGTATAACCAGGTATGCTATTACTCTTAAGTAATAATATAAGTAGTGAGTGTCTCAACTAGCACCCTTCACCTCCCAGGGTACAAAAAATGACAACAACACAACACACCAGCACTGCCTTAAACCTACAGAGCAAGCAAGGCAAAGGGGCAAAATAGCTCAGAAACATTTGATTTTTAAATGCTGGGGGACTCCTGTCAGCCACATCTAACCAGACCAAGCTATGCATGGCACACAGCAGGATGCAGCTCCTGATTTATATTTCACTTGGATAAACACAAGTGCCATGGTCACAGGGCAATTTTGGGCCTGCCATGTCTGCCATCCCCATGCCATACCCCATGTGGCTTCATAGCCACTCCCAAGCCATGGGACCTGGTAATTCCTCCTTGTTGCAGCAAGGAATTAACTGAAAAGGGGATGTTTCACTAAACAAGTGAGAGTTTCGCCATCAACCCCAGCAGAGAGAGGCTGAAACACAAGGAGGGAAGACACTGAGGCCTCCATGGATGCTCCAGCCAGGCAGGCGAGGGAAGGGGCCTGGCAAAGCCAGGGAAGGTGGGAGCAGAGCTCACACACCAGGCAAACATATTTTTTGCCTCTCAGGCTGCAGGACACCCTGCCTGTGCTGAGCTGGCGGTGACATGGGGCTTGCTCTGCTTCCATGCTCCTTCCCTTGCCCCACCTGAATTTCCCCACGGAGGAAGACTGGGGCTACCTGCAGAAACACCAACTTGTCACCACTGTCCCTTGACTAGGACACATCCCCAGCCATCAGGAGTTTGGTTTAAAGCTTACAGCTCCAACACCCCCAGCTACACCAGCCATGGAGGAGGCCCAGGGGTTTCACTACAAACCTGACCCTGTGTGGGTCTGGGGGAGGCTCTGAACTGGGAACAGCCTCCCTAAGAGTGGGAGAAGTCACCCAAGGCAGGAGGGAGCAGAGGAGACCCAGGCTGCGGCAGGGAGGGACTCGCAGGAGATTAAAGGCAGAGTGCAGGACACGCTGGAGCAAGCCCCATGCTAAATAATTCCTGCTTCCCTTCCCTTTCCTCGTTTTCCAGCCTGGCTTCACCCAGCTTTTCCCAGCCTGGCTGCCGTTTGATCTCTGCCTTTCCCTCAGCAGAGGTGCTGAGCCCAATAAAAATTAAAAAAAAAAAAACAAAACAGGGGGTTGAGCCCCTTAAAAAAAAAAAAAAAGAAAAAGAAAAAAAAGAAAAAAAGGCAAATAGGAGACAGATGGAAAAAGAAAAAAAAAATCCCCTAAAAAGCCAAGCTCAGCAAACACGTGGCTGTTAGCAGCCCAGCCCAGCGGTTTGGGATGGGGAACGGGCTCCGGAGGAAGAGGAGGAGGAGGAGGAGGCAGCAGCTCTTCCCCTCGCCGAGGAGCAGGTCCGGGGCTGCCAGCCCAGCGCATTCCTGCGCCGTGACTCAGGCCTCCCAAAAACCAGGAGGCTTCGAAAATAATACTGGCTGCAGCCCGCGGGATGCTTTGCTTGCCGTTGCAGCGCTTTGCTCCCCAAGGGGGGCAGGAATGCTTTATCCCAGGAGCAGCATCACCCTCCGAGCAGGGAGCCCAGAAGCGAGCCCGGGCTCCAGAACTGCCCCGACAGTCAAATGCGGGCGGCAGAGGCTGCGGGCCGGGCAGAGGGAGGATTTGGGGAGCGCTCGGAGGGTGGGCAGCCAGCCGGGGCTCCGCGCCGCCCCGGCCCAGGCCCGGCAGGGCGCTGTCAGACAGGCACCAGAGCGGCTCTCCGGCTTGCCCTGCGCTTTCTGAGCCTCTCCCCGGCCAAAGCTGCTCGGCCCCCAGCCCCGTGCAGCCCCGCTGCAGGTCACACAGGATTTCTCCAGCCTAATGTGAGAGGAGACATCACTGAGAAGCTGCTGGCTCACTACCAAGGAGATACAGCTGGTTCACTCTTTGGAGATACAGCTCACACACTTCCTTAAGGTCCTGAGTTCTGGCAGAGCCAGGGAAGGATTGCCCAGGCTCCCTTCAGCCCAAGGTGAATTCCCAGCCCTAAGCAGCCCCACTGAAGGTCACAGAGTTCTCCAGTGCTCCAGCTAACATGAGGGGAGACATCACTCAGAAGCTGCTGGTTCACTACAAAAGCTCTGCTTTTTGGAGATACAGCTCACACAACGCTTCCTTTAGGTCCAGAGCCCCGGCAGAGCCAGGGAAGGATTGCCCAGGCTCCCTTCAGCCCAAGGTGAACAGAAGGGAGTCACAGAATGGTTTGGGTTGGAGGGGACCGTAAAGTTCATCTCGTTCCAGTCTCACTGCCACGGGCAGGGACACCTTCCACTGGACCAGGACCCCATGCAAGGTGGGTCCAGCACTCCCAGGAGGGACAGGACTCAGCCACAGATCCCCTGCACAGCTCAGCATCCCCAGGGCCGGGGCTGTGTCAGCTCGGTGCCACCGTGCTCTGACTCACAGACAGGGCTGGCTTGCACAATACAACTGATTACAGCAAATTACAGCTTTGCAGATTATGCAAAACCAAAATTGGAGCCAGTGGGCCTCCAATTGCCACAGAGGAGCTGATGGCAGTCACTGAACGGCTCAGGCATCCCTTGCACCCTGTTAATTCCCCCTTCCCATGGGTGGGATGGCAGGAAGGGGGCAGAGGGAATAGGGTGATGATTTATCTCTCCCCCCCCCGGCCCCCCCAGGAAATGTTTTCACTCACATTAGCATCGCTAAAGCTGGGAAGATATAAATGAATAGGAAACAGCAGGAACCTGTGGCTTTATGGCACCAACATCTGCTGTAATGAACTCCTCAGACTCCCCACAGCCCCCTCCATCCTCACCTCACAGCATTCCTGGCCTGGCACTGGCCTGCCAGCCTGGCTTTGCCCAGCAAAGCTCAGCTCAGGACTCTCCCAAAACCCCCCAAGGCTGCCAGGATTATCCCAAAGGGAGGGAGAAATCTGTGGGGATGCAACTGCTGGAAATGGAAGGAAAGCTGAGCTCCTTGCAGCATCTTGGCTCACTTAACTGACCCAAAACACAGATCTGTTTTTTAGATATTTTTGTATATACAATTCCTGTTCGACCAGGAGAGGGATGGAAAGGGAACCAGCACCCCAGGGACCCACAGGACCCTACAGAGATGAAGAGCACAGCTGAGCCCTCCAAGCTCCTTACAGGGTCAGCTTTTGCTTTCTAAGCGGAGTAAATGCAAGCTGGATTTCCTCCCTGCCCCCCCAACTACTATTTCCAAGAGATTCTGCCCCCTCTAAAGTAGTGGTTTTCCATTTCTCTCCTTTTTTTGTTCTTGTTCCAGTATTTCCCTCTGCTGCTACCACACACAGACAGCACCGGCTTCTGAGAGAGAGAGAGAGAGAGAGCTCCACAAAAAAGCAGCTGAAGGAGAAGGAGATAAAAAACCCCTGAGCAGATCCTTCTACACATCCCTGTCCTCAAGCCTCCACTTCCAAAGGGCAGGATTTGATAGGCAACAGGTCCTGGAGCATTTTTTCCCCAGCCATCTGCTCACGCTGGCAGCAGCAGGCAGGCAGACAGCCTCCTGCTACCCTTGTGCTCATGCTGCTGGGGGACAGCAGTGCTGCTAGCTCCCCTCCATGCCCCCATCCCTGGGTGTTTCCTGCTGCTGGCAGGGCAGAAGGGTGAAGGATGTTCCTTCACCAGGATGACAGCTGTCCAAAAACACCTCTGTCAGCAGAGTCCCCACCTCCAGCATCACCCTCTGGATTTCAGCCACCCTTCTCCGGCCTCTGTGCAGCCTCATGGGGAGAGACCCTCCAGCAAGCTCCAACTCCTCACCCCAAATTGTTTTCCTACCCAGAGGAGCAGGATGGAGCCTGGAGAGCAGCCTGGCAGGTAAAGCCCCAGGCTCAGGGAGGAGGGACATGCTGGGAGCTGGGTCCCCTCAGCAGTGCTGAGGGGATGGATGAGTGGACCAGATGCTTTCTGGGTTTCACAGCCCCATCCAAAACAACACTTCTACCCCCACACTGCAAAACCCAACACAAACAACATGCACCTTCTTTGTTATTAAAAGAGAAAATTGTTTTCTGGGTGAAAACAATTCTGCCTCTCCCTAAAAACCAGGCAAGGACGGGGAAGGGAGTGCACGATCACCGGGGCTGAGCACCTATCTCAGCTCCCTCTGCCTCATCACATGTCACCACTACACAACCCTCCTGGAGAAACACTAATTATAGCTCTCCAGCTACAAACTTTATTATACACACACGTACATATGCCAGATTAGCAGCGTGCCTTGAGAGAGCTCCCCAGACTCAAACTGAGCCAGGTGGGTCAGGTTTAACTTGTTTTTTTTTTTTTCTTCTTCATTCCCTCCCTCCCTCCCTCCTGCCCAGTTTCATTTCAAGCCCTGCGTGAACTTGGCGCACACGAAGATAAGAGGGCAGAGCCAGGCACGAACACGGCGATATCCCCCCAGCTCCCCTCGGCAGCCACGGAAAGCTCGGCTAAACCCTGACCCACAGCAGCCTGGCTAATCCAGCCTGCCGAGCCCAGCCTGGCTAATCCAGCCTGGCTAATCCAGCCTTCCCAAAGCCCCGGCGCTGAGCCCAGACCCGGCCCCTCGCTGCCCATCCCTCCGGCACCGCTCCCACCCAGCAGCAGCACACCAGTTGCCAGCTCCCAAACCTCTCCCTTCCCACCGAGGGAGAGTTTCCTCTGCCCGGAGGAGGCTGCTGCAGCCACGTCCAGGCCCCCGGATAAATCCATAGTGCCATTCCTGTTTCCCATTTGCCGAAATACACTGGATCTTTGTGCAGCGGAGGCGGAAAAAATATTAATCTAATTAGACTCCCTCCCTAAAATTCCTCGTCACCTTAATTACGCTTCAGAAAAGAAGGCTTGGTTCATTTTCCTAGAAAATCAGCTTGTCAGGAGACGCTTTCAACTCCTTAACAAGACCGATCTGTGCTTCGCGATGCGTCCTCAAACCCTCGCCGGGAGCCGCGGAGAGCGACAGATCCCGAATTCCCGCCGGGATAACGACCTCGCCCAACACGGTTTTGGTCTCTGCCAGCCTCCCAAAAGCCACCAAACTCCACAGGGCTGTCCTTCCGAGCTCTACGCTCGAGCACACCTTTTAACACCCGGAGAATAAACGCGGGCGGCTGCGCTTTGCACCGCCGGAGGATGACAAAGAACGAAGTGCTGAGGTGCCGAGGAGGTCCGTGAGTTGTGGAGTGGGTGTGTGGGGGAATACACAGCGGAAAGGCTGAGTTTGATCGCGGGAGTCCTAACGAGAGAGGGCAGCAGGAGAGACGTGCCTCTGCTTCGTGTCTGTGGCAGGCATTGCTAACGGAAGGGCTGGATTTAAGTGCATCTCAATCACAAGATTGGGCTGCGCACAGGAAACTTTCAACAGCCATAGGAAAAGACCACTCGGCTGCCCGGCCATCAGTCGCTCAGCTTATAAAAATACAGATTTAATAATAATCAGTAAAAAAAGAAAAAATTAAAAATCCAGGCTGAATAGTTACTTATTTGACCTGTCGGGGAATCACAGCCGGCGCTACTACAAACAGGGCTGGGTTTGTTTTGCTTTTGCCAAGAAAAATAAATATATATGTATATACAGAGAGGGAAATATAAGGAAGCGGCACGGCGAGGCGGGCAGGGAGCGGCGCTGGCAGCTCGCATCCCCCGGAGCATCCCCCGTGGAGCGGGGAGCGCTGCCAGCCCGTGTCCCCGCGGAGCATCGCAGCGGGGAGCGCTGCCAGCCCGCACCCACCCAGAACGTCACATCATCCCTGCCGGCCCGGAGCATCCCCGCTGCCAGCCCGCATCACCCTCCCTGCGAGCATCCCCCCGCCGCGGCGCGGAGGGGCCGGCTCCCCCCCGCCAACCCCTTCTATTGAAGAAAAAATTAAAAAAACCCCAAACAACTCGGCGTCCCAAGGCCGGGCACCTCAACCGCGGTGAACTTTTTGAGGGGGACGCTGCCCACCCCACAGCCCCCCAAACTTGCGCCCCCTTACCTGCGGCGGCCAGCGCCCGGCGGAGCAGCAGCGCGGGGAGGAAGGAGAGGAGGAGGAGGAGGAGGGAGAGGCGGCGGGGGCCGGGCGGCGGCATGGCGGCAGCGGAGCGGCACCGGGAGCGGAGCGCTGCCCGCCTCGCCACTCTGCCGGGCTGCCCGGCGCCGGGCGGGGCGGGACGGGGCGGGACGGGCGGACCGGGGCGGGGCGGGGCGGGACGGGACGGGGCGGACCCTACCGGGAGCGGCGCCCGCGCTCCGCCCGGCCCGGCCCGGGATGCGCGGCTGCAGCGCGAGGGGTGCACGGATGGATGGAGGGAGGGATGGAGGGAGGGATGGAGGGAGGGAGGGAGGGAGGGATGGATGGATGGATGGATGGATGGATGGATGGATGGATGGATGGATGGATGGATGGATGGATGGATGGATGGATGGATGGGGGGTGGATGGAGGGATGGAGGGATGGGTGGATGGATGGATGGATGGATGGGGGGTGGATGGAGGGATGGAGGGATGGGTGGATGGATGGATGGATGGATGGATGGGGGGTGGATGGAGGGATGGAGGGATAGAAGGAAGTGGAGCCGCTGTGCAGCGGGGCTGGCGGGCACCAGGGGGAGCCGCGCAACGCCAGCCGAGCCCAGCCCCCCCGAGCTCCCCGCGGAAAGCAGCGTCCTGCCGCGCTCTTGCCACAGATGACTGTGAGATCGAGATCATCTCCTTCCATGGCCAGGGACACCTTCCTCCAAGCCCCGTCCAACCTCGCCTTGGACACTTTCAGGGATGGGGCAGCCACAGCTTCTCTGGGCAACCTGTGCCAGGGTGTCACCACCCTCCCAGGGAAGAATTTCTTCATAATATCCCCACCTAACCCTGCCCTGCTTCAGTTTGAAGCCATTCCCCTTTGTCCTATTACTACATGTTCTTTTAAAACATCTCTCTCCGTCTTTCTCGTACCCCTCCTCTCACCTCCCCCTCCAGAAATGAGCATTAAATCCCAGGCTGCAGGATGTAGCTGCAGGAGCATAAAAATAACAGATGCAGAGGCACACAAGTAATAAAAGATAAAATTCACACACTGAGGGAGGTATCCTGCAACTGCTTCTTGATATGTGGCCTTTGGGTTTAAGGGGGGGCTAATAAAAAGGATGGAGAGTGACTTTTTACTGGGGCAGGTAGCACAAGGACAAGAGGAATGGTGTTCAGCTGAAAGAGGAGAGATTTAGAGATGTTAGAAGGAATTTTTTCAATGTAAGAGTGGGCAGGCCCTGGCACAGGATGCCCAGAGCAGCTGTGGCTGTCCCTGGATCTCTGAAAGTGCCCAAGGCTAGGTTGGACAGGGCTTGGAGCAGTCTGGGACAGTGGAAGGTGTCCCTGCCCATGGCAGGGGGTTGCAACTAAATGATCTTGAAGATCCCTTCCAACCCAAACTGTTCCATGATATGCCCGTATCTCCACCCTTGTAAAGAACTGTAAACAACCTCAGAGCTTTGCAAGCTTTGGTGGACCTGCGATTTTCCAGCCACTGAGTCCCTCCTCAGAATGGGTTTAAACCTCACCCTGGCTCAGTGGAGGAAGGGGAGAGGCCAAAAGGACTCACCAATGCTTTTTAGGGTGGGAGAGAGACCCCCAAACTCAGCAAAGGCACAAGCTGCAGCAGTGTCTGTGCAATCAGAGTGCCAACAAGCCCTATTCTTTTCCGCTGAGGAAGGAGGAGCTGCCACAGCTGCCTAGAAATGGTTAAAATATCATGGGAACTGCTAACTAGTTTTAATTGCTGGCAGCTGCTCAGCTCCTCGGGGCAGGGCAGTGGGGGCTGAGGCGCCCTGGCAGCAATTACAGCCGATGCCTCGCCGCCAGCGCGGTGCAACCGGGGCCGTGTGACTGGCGCCGGATCCCGGCCCGGCGAGCGGCTCCAGCCACGGGCGTGCTGCGGGGCTCAGCCTGCTCCTGGTGTCCAGAGCGAGGGCACACCCCGGCAGGCTGCAAAGCTGCTCCATCGGGTGCTGCACGCACGCCCTCACCCAAAAATGAAAATCCACCTTGCAGCGCAAACCCCGGCAGGGTGCAAAGCTGCTCCGTCGGGTGCTGCATGCACGCCCTCACCCAAAAATGAAAATCCACCTTGGAGAACCTTCTGGAGCTGGCAGGAGCTCTTGCCAGTTAGCCAACCTGAAGGAAAAGTCTGGGTGACTTTAGCTAATGCTTCAGGTTTAGATACCATATGTTTGTCCAATATAACCCCCAAGAAACCATTTTCCACCTGGTTGGTTGGTGTGCCAGTGAATGCTTGGCCAATCCCAAAAGATCCTCAAAAACCTATACCACGCACATTTACGGCATCATCCCCAAATAATCTTTGGATTCCGGTGGATGCGTGGGAACAGTGGGTTCCTCACCTTCCCAAGGCATCTTGTGAACCTCAAGAATTAGAGATCCTTGGCTCTGTGAACATGACCAGTTTTGTCCAATTGAATGACACAAGGAAAGATCAATCTTTAGTTAAGGATGTTATTCCCTTTGGCAGTATATTTAAAAATCAGACCTGCCGCTGCCCAGGCTGCTTCTCCCACCCTCTCCCTCAGCCAGAGGAACACCCAAAAACCAGAAGGACCTCGTGGCACGCTGCTTGGGCCACCTGCACATCAGTGGTGGTACAGCTGCCTTGAGTGCTACCTCGAGCATCCCACACTCAGCTGCACTTGAGCCGGTGTTTACAGAGCAGTGGGATGTGCTGGAAAAGGCTGAAGAGCAGGGGGAAAAAAAAAACCCAACAACTCCAGTTGCTGTCGCGGGAGTGAAGCTGTAAGGGAAGAGCCCTGATGCAAACCCAGCACTGGGGTAAGATCTCTGGGAAGACGAAGCAGGACAAAAAGGTATTTTCCAGCTGGATCAGGCCATGTGAGTGCAGTTTCAAAGTGCCTGCTTTGGGAAGCAGAGTGTGGAAAATGAGTGAGAGCGGGTGGGTTAAACCGGGCAGCGTTTAAGGCAGTCTGGTATTCAAAATACGAATTAAAGCGATGCAAATGAAGGGTTCACTTACCCCCATTGCGCAATTTGAGAAAAATATGACATGACAAACTATCATTAAGGCAAAGGGCTGTTTTTCCTCCCAGGTATTTACGTACTAGCCCTCGTTTTCCCTCTAATGGCCAGGCGTGAACGCGTCAATCAAATTCCCGGTGCGGCAGGACCGCTCCCAGCAGCCGACCCGAGGTGTGAGGAGCTGCGCTGGGCAGGCATCAGCTCCAGAGGGGCTGGGTGCAGCCAGGCAGCAGGGGATGGCACACGGGAGAGGGCCCTGGCACACGGGAGAGGGCCCCTGGCATTCTGCACCAGCCCGAGGAGCGGCTGGGACCAGTCCAGGGGTGCAGCAGCACCGGCCCAGGGGTGCAGCAGCGCTGGCACATCCCACCGGTGACACACCTGAGCGGGCATCTCCGGGCTGGCCACTCGGGTCTGAGGCACGGCCATGAAAAAGGCATGAAAGCGTTCCAAAAGATGGCAATCGGGTGAATAAGAAAAGGAGGGAACTCTCAAAGCTTAAGCAGGAGGTGAGGCAAAGACTCACTTGTCTAGGACTCAAGGTCACGGCGCCCTTCAGCGCTGGTCATGGGAGGGGTGGGTTTCTTTTCCCACCCGAACTTCGGAGGCGGAACAGGCCTGAGGTGGGCTGAAACCTTCTCTGCTGATTCCTTTCCTCTCATACCTTGCTCCTCACTAAATACCTTGGTGATCTGGGATAAGGCTGGGCTTGCTGGCACCGACTTATCAAGATATCTTTACGGTACAAAAAACATTTCAATCAGTGGGAAGAAGGACAATTTTATTTATTTTTGTTTAAAGAGCTTCTTCTTTTGAGCCCTCAGACGTTATTTGCAGCTGTGGTCGGCTGGAAAGGCTGCAGCCAGGGGTAGCCAGAGGTGCTTTTTTATTTGGGGGTTCAGAGGTCTTGGAGGCAATTTGCATGGCATTATCCATAGCGGTGCTATCGGGACAAACAGTCCTGCCAGCCTAATTAGGCATTAGGAAGGAGAGAGCGTCTGAAGACCAGCACACAGGGGAAAAAGAGGGGATAGGCAGCAAAGCTACTGATAACGTGGGGTCGAGGCACTGGGAAAGGCTTCCCCAGCATGGAAAAGCCTTGCAGAGAGCTCTGATTTCCCTGGGATGCCTGGAAGCCCTGGCACTGCCTCCCCACCAGCTCACCCTGACACATCTCCTCTTGCCCCACAAAAATCCTCTTCCCTCCTCTGGGAATGCAGCTGGGCTGAAATCACTCTGGTTTTTGTAAAGAGGGAATTTTAACAGGCATGAAGTAAACACTGAGCTAGCAGTGGTTAATTTATTTTTTTTTTCTCCTACTACTGACGATTTCCTCACCTGAGAGCTTTGGAAGCACCAAAGGAGGCTGCAGAAATTCCTGCTGACAGACCTGCTGCAAGGATGCCGCCCTGCCACGGAGCAGTCCTGTATGCTGCCTGAGAAGGACAGGGAATTTCTTTCTCTACACAGGGCAGAAAAGGGCTGGGAGGAGGAAAGAACAGGTTTTACGGCAGAACAGGTGGAGCAGTGCATTTTGACAGGTGGGTTGTGGGTTGCTGGGGGACACCTGGGTGGAGCCAGCGTGTCCCCTTGGTTTGCCATGGGCCAGCAGTGATAGCACATGGGGGAACTGTTTGAAACTGAAAGAGGGGAGATTTCGAGGAGATGCAAGATAGAAATTCTTCCCTGTGAGGGTGGCACGGAGAATCTATGTCTGCCTCATCCATGGAAGTGTCCAGGGCCAGGCTGGATGGGGCTTGGAGCCTCCTGGTCCATGGCAGGGGGTTAACAAAGTGATCCTTAGGGTCCCTTCCAACCCAAACCATTCCATGGTTCTATGAGTCCCTGCTGATTTTCTCCATGCTCCCTGAGGGTGAAGCAGCCAGCACCCTCCCATCCTTCCCCTCTCCATGGGCTCTCCCACCCCAGACCAGTACTCCCCAGGTTTCCCCTTCAGGCTGAGGGCAGCGAGGTGAAGGCACGGGGCTTTGCTGTCCCTCACCTCCAAGCAGGGAGGCACATTCCATGCCTGGGGGCTCCTGAGGGAGCTGAGCCAGGCTCAGGAGAAGATGCAGCACCTTCATGGAAGCTGAGGATGGAGGAGACCCCTTTGATTAGCAGGGCACCATGTGTGCCCAGGGGCCCTCCCTGTCAGGGACATGACCAGAGAGGGGCAGAACACCCCGAGATGAAGACCCAGGCAATGGAGACACCATTTACGTATCCCCAGATCCTCCAGCCCGTGGGGTACCTGGATCGCAGGTGTGGGGCACAAGGTGGGGTCTCTGAGTCCTGGCTCCCTCCCAGACTGAGCTCATGGGCAAGAGATGGAGGAGAGAGGCAGGATCTCCACGGAGGCACTGGGGAGGGAGCAGGAGTTTTTGGTTCAGTGGCTCCCAAGTCCTTTCTGCTTTGCAGAGCTTTACAAGTGACCCTGGCGTGTGATTTGATTAGGGAAAGCGCTTCACTCTCCACTCCAGAGTCTCCTTGGCTTCAGCTTGAGATGAGATGGAAATCCTGCTGGGCATGGGCAGAGGCAGACACAAACCCTTCCCCTGTGTCCTCTTGGACCCTGGTGTCACCTTTCTCCTCCACCTTGGACGGTGCTTCACAGCATCTGTGTCCCACAGGAAGGTGGAGGTGACAGCTGCTCCCCCGGGGCCAGGAAAGGCTGGTTAGGAGATGGTGATGCCCAAGGTGGCCATAACCCACGTCAGGAACCCTTTCCTGTGTCAGGGGCTGGGCTGGGTGGCAGGAACAGCTCCACATGTCCACAGGAAACCAAAGGGGTGGCAGGAACAGCTCCGCATGTCCACAAGGAACCAAGGGGAAGGAAGTGAGCACCCCAAACCACCAGGAAATGCCTTGGGGGTGTTCACTGAGAGCAGGGCTTGCTCCAGAGGGAGCTGTCAGCACTTGGACTGGTGTCAGTGGTGCCTCCCCAGCATCTGGAAGAGGAGAAGGAGATCAGTACAGCCACGAAGCAAAGCAGGGACCTTACCATCTCCATCCTCTGTGAAGCAGAGCTGGCAGGAGAGCTGGAAATTGCCAGGAGGGATGAATAAGGGAGAGGGAAAGAAAAGCCACAGCAGGACAGTGTTGTGGAGCAGGTGCAGAGACAGTGATAATTCCCCATTTCTTCCAAGAGAGGAACTAGGAGTGTCCAAATCGAGTTTTCAGGCAGCAGATTTAGGGACAAACAAAAGACGGCGCTTTTTCCACGCCACCCATGATTAAATTATGGAACTCATTGCCACAGGGTGCTATGGAGACCTACAGCCTAAGTGGCCCCCAGAAAGCATTTAGGCAAACTCCTGGGGCACACGGGTCTGTCAAGGTCTGTTAGACATGATGGAACAGCCACCTCAGGGTGTCCCTAAAGCCCAAGGCTGCCGGCAGCACGTGTCGGACAAGGGGCTCAGCAGACCTGCCGTGCCTCGCCAGGAGTGCTGGACCAGCACAGCCTGGGAGACAAATAGCACCTAATGAGCCAAATAAACCATGCCCCACATCCCTCTGAGGGCAAGGAGAGGTTCCTGGGCTCAGAAGTGCCTGTGATGATGCTGCAGGACAGGCAGAGAGGGGAGCCTCGAGTTTCTGTCCATGTTCCAGTGCAGGCATTGTCCAGGATCCCGCACCAGAGATTTTTGGCTGGGGCTGCCCTCACAGTTGGCTGTGTGAGCAGGGCTCTGCTGTTTCCACAGCTTCAGGCCGAGATGCTCTTGCTCAGGAAGGAAAGTGGGAAAAACATCCCCCACCCCCTGTAAGACACCACATTCCAGACCCTCTTGCCATGAGCAGAGCCCCTGCTCCTCCCTCTCCATCCAGTGTGTCAGCTCAATAATTTATCATCCATCCATAATTCAGGAGCAATCATGTTCTACAAGTCAGAACTGGCAATTTGGCTCCATGGACCACGCGCCGCCTTCCCGGGGCTGCCTCATGCCATGTTCAAGGACTCAATGCTTCCTGCCAAAAGGCACGAAGGCAGCAGCCAGCTCCAGGTGGGTGCAGCCCTGAGGGGCATCCCAGTGACAGCAGGTCTGGAGCAGCTTCCCTCTTCAGGTTTCCGAAGCCTTCCCCACACGCTGGTGTGAAAATGATGAAGAAATCTTGGATTTTGGTCCGCAAGGCTGGCAAAACCCACAGGTTGTGGGGCTCGGTGTTGGTGGAGCAGTGACAGAGGTGCTTGGGAGCAGCAGGGCAAGGTGTGCCAGCTCTGCAGTATCGGAATCTGAGCTATTGATGATTCTGAGATTGTAGAAAGTCTCTGTCTTTCAGCCCTGCTGCCACAGCAGAAGCCAGAATTGGTCTGTGCTGGTTCCAAGGTTGTTTATTCTGTTTATCTCTCACATGTTCTGCTGCCCTGCCCAGCTCTGTCCTGCAGGGCAGCGTGTGGGGCTCTGCCCTCAGTGGGATGTGACAAACATTAAATACCAGAAACTCCCTGTGCTGGATTTGCAATAACGTGCCAATATCTGTCACCTACGTTGGACAGTGTGTCCCCAGCCTGAACCAAGAGAAAAATGCCAACACCACAGTGAGACATGGAGGGCATGAAGAAGGAGAAAAAGGACAAGACACACCCAATTTCCTCCATCTTGTCCCCTTTGGACCCCTTATCTAGAATCCTAAAATTCTACTTTTGCACTCATACCACACTAATTATTACTTACATCAAACACTCAGAGCTGGTAATTCATCCTGTAAGACTGAAAACTCTTTTCCATGGACAGAGATCACAGCCAGTGTCTCTCAGGGCTCTGTCCAGGGGGGTTCCTGACCCCCTGCCAGGGTCCCAGACCTGCCAGGGCAGCCAGAGGGAAGCCCTGGATTCCCACACTGCAGAGCCCTGGCATTCAGCAGCAGCAGCTCATTGGTGTTGGTTTTGGTGATGAAGGGAATCCTGTGCCATGGGAGTACACAGGTCCCAGAGCAAAATGAGCCCTGGTATCTCAGCTCCCGAGGCTGATAAATGCCCCAGGTGCAGGATCCAAGTGATAACTGGGATGGGGGTGGCAGAAAGGAGAGGGGGCTGCAACCACGGCTGCCCTCCAGGAGATAACAGAAACATCACGGTAGCAGCAGGGAAGCGCAGCAGCTCTAGGGAGAGGTGGGAAACGTGAGCCACCGAGATCTCAGGTTAGGAAAACACCTCTTGCTCGGCAGCTCTGTTAGTCCAGACGGAAAGCACGGGTGAAGCAGAGCATGCTGGAGCTCCCTGGCTCCTGGGGGAGATGTTTATTAACTCGTCAAAACACAACGGCTGTTGTTGCCAGCGAGAACCTGGAACAGCAGGGAAAAAAAATAAAAAAGAGAAGATGAAATAGAAAAAATGGGAGAAAACATAAAGATCCCATATGAAAATCATCGTTTGCTTCCCTGTACTTGGCTGGGGGTGGTTGGTGGAGCGTGCCTGAGCCTGGGCCAGGCAGGGATTTGGGAGCATCCTCCTGGAGAGCTGGGCCAGAGGCTGCTGCACCGCCTGGCTCCGGCTCGCGGCCTTTCACAGCAGCCACTCCCCAACCTTGGTGTAACTGGGCCACTTGGCCCGACATAAACTACAGCTCCTAAAATAAATGAGGGGCTAGGCCACACTGAGACACCCAGCTAATGCTGGGATGGTGCAGGGCTGCAGCCATGACACCCCAGGGACACTGGTCCAGGGAATGGCAGGGCAGGCACCCGGCTGCTGCAGTGGTTTTAATCCTCTTTGGCTGAAGTGCTGCAGAGCAGCGACTAAGTTTCTCCAGCAGTTATTCGCTGTTGCTTTATTTGCCTTGAAAGAGAGACAGAGGATTAACTGAGGGCTGGGGTCATTATCCTGTTTTTTGTCAGGAGTATCCCTCTGAAACAAAGCCGTGCTCCTCTGAGTAACCCTGGTCCCCTAAAAGTTACACATCACAGGCAGCGTTGTCAGTTAATTATTATAAACCCAAGGGGTCTTTTTGGGGTGATGCTGGCCTTGATTCATAGCATCCTACAAGGTTTGGGTTGCAAAGCACCTTAAAGAGTCATTCCAACACCCCTGCCATGGCAGGGAAACCTTCCACTGTCCCAGGCTGCTCCCAGTCCTGTCCAGCTCAACCTTGGGCTCTTCCAGGGATCCAGGGGCAGCTACAGCTCGTCTGGGCACCCTGTGCCAGGGCCTCCCTCACAGAAAACTATTCCTTCCCAACATCCCATCGAACCATGGAGTGCCCCCACAGTGAGTGGCCATCACAGCCCAGGGTTCTGTAGGGTTTTCCCAGCCTCTCCAGCCTCCAGCACTGTCAATATGTACTTTAAAGAACAATTTACACCTAAAAATGCTCTCCTCCTGTGAAAGCGCCGCCGTGCAAAACAGCAGATGGTGTTTGAACACTGCAAAATGGAAAATATATCTTTAAAAGAGAGATACCAGAGTTGTCTTGGCGCTGCATGGGCGCCTCGGGTGTCTCGATTTGCAGCGTTCTGCATGGGGGAGAAAAAAAGATGGCAAGTGCTGTGAGATAATGTTGGTGGAAAGAGAATGCTTTTACTGAGGGGTCCTTGGAAGTTGTGGCATGGGAACAACCCAAAAGGATTCTTCAGGAGGGGCTCTGACACCAACAGCCCTCAAGGGCCACCACACATGCCCAGCCCAGGAAGCAGAGCAGGCTTTTTCCTCCCCTCACTAGTGTTCATCCTGCTTCTTCAGGTGAAATGCTGTTTCTGGAGAGGCAAGGTGGGGTGGGAGAAGCACAAACCACCCTGCTCCCACTTGGGGCTGCTGGGAGAAGCCAGTCCTGTTGGGATGCTGATTCTCCCCAGGTCCCAGCCCCAGGACTGATGCAGCAGGAGCTCCTGCTCCCAGAACCACGCACCCAGCGCTGCACTAACACTGCCTTTGTACATGAAACATCAAAACTACTCCTTCAAAACCTCTCCCCTCTCTCCTCACCTTGGAAGCAAAACCCCTTCAGACCTCGTCCTGCAGGCAACCCTCCCTCCATGTGAAAAAATCCCCTTTTTCTTAGAGGCTTTCTCAATAAAAAAGCTCGAAGGCTGCTAATTTCCAAAATAAACAAGGAAATCTTTGGAGCAGCAAATGCAAAGGGCCCCGAAGGCAGCTTCTAAATGTCAGGGAGAAGCACCAGCCCTGCCGTGTGCCTGGCTCTGGGTGCTGGGGACATCTTTGGCAAGTTTGGGTTTGGTGGGAGCAAAGAAACCCCCAAACTCAGGCCCCCTTACAGCTGCTTTGAAGCTCTGCAACAGGAAGAAAATACCATAAATTGGGCTCGGCTTCACTCCTAGCAACGACATTTTGACAGCTTCTATTTCGGGGACGGTTTTATTGTTTTCCCCTGGTCCTCAATTAATGCCTTACCTCAAAATAGCTACGAGCCAGCAGGACTTTTCCACTCACCAGGCTGTGAGCTGCTCCTGCTTCCCCCGTGGTGCAAATGCTCATGGATTGGGCTGGATGCTCCCAGCCTGGCCCCAGAGCTCCAGTTCAGATCCCTCCAACAAGGATGAACAACCTCCCTGCTGGAGCTAGGGGCTGATGCTCAACAGCCAACGTGGAGGAGAAAAAACAGCTTTGCAAACCTGTTCTGCTTCCTTCTGAGAGGGCTGTGCTCAAGCATGTGAGGCTCAGGAAGGGCATTTAGCCAGTGCCCAGGAGAAACACAGGCTGGGAATGCTCTGAGGGATGCAGGGAGGAAGATGGAGCCAGATCTTTACATTCCGCACTTGATTTTGGAGGCAGGAAAAGCTCGCCATATGGAGGGCCTTAAGGATATTTGGGTTGGAAGTCGATGGTCTGTGAGGGCCCTTCTGGGCCATTACAGGATTCCAAACCCATTACAGGATTCCAAACCCATTACAGCATTCCATGACATTCCCTGTGGTGCTGGCTGAGCTGGACAGCCCCATCCCAAGGGAAGTGCTGAGCCTCATACAAAGATATCACAGCCCAGACCCCCTTGGGCGCCCCACTCCCACTGCTGCTGAGCAAACCCCTAACACCCATCTCAGAGATTTAAGATTTGGTTAAAGATTTAAGAAAAGCCCTGTACAATGTATGTGGCTCCTTCTGAAATATTCATCAACGTTTCGACAATTTTCTATCACAGATCACCCCTTCAACCACGGTGGTGCAGATGGGGAAAAACACATCTATTTGAACAAAAAAACACCTCCAGTTGCCTCTTTTCTCACATAATCCAGTAGCTATCAGCTAGCCCGTGCAGACATCCCCTTCCCTCTGCCCCAGGGGAGCCAGCAGTGCCCCAGCTTCCCTCGGGAGCAGGGGACACAGGAGTGACTCTGGGGGACAATCCACACGGAGCGTGGGATGCCTTCCGCAGCGAGAAGCTGGGCACTCAGTTCTGAAGGATCTGGAGCCATCCCAGAGTTCAGCAGCCATTCCAAAGGCTCCAGTTCCTAATTTCCCCCTGCTCCCACTGCAGGATGCCAGCTGCCCTGTCCCCTCACCCAGGACTCCATTTCCCACCCCATAGCCACATTCCTGGGCCCAAAGCGACACCATCTCCTACAGCACGCCAGCTCCAGGTGCTTTTTTTTCAAATCCCTTCCCTTTCAATCCCTATAAACACTTTCAGCTGTGTGAAGCACTTGCCTGTGCCTCTCCTGGCCCCACTAAAGGACCTACAGGTTGCCCTGTTTGGCCATCACTCCTCACCCAGCTACCATGAAATGAGGGAGGGAAGGAGCTCCTGCCTCAGTCATCTTTCGATTTCAGTACAGCTAACAAAGTTAAAGGAGACTTTTCCTCTCCCCCCAGCATGAGCTGGAGAGGCCAGAACATTTTGGCTGTTATCTAATTTGATGTGCAAAAAAACAGAGGGAGAGGGAAAAAGAAAAGCCCCCACAGCCTCACCACAGGCTCCTTCTCGCCTTTAATTGGGGATACAAATGCCAGGCTGATTTTTTGCTCTCCTTCAAATTCCCTCTGTCAGTACAGGGCTCCCTCTGGTTCAGGACAAAAATTGACTTTGTGTCATGAATGAAGTAATTATTTCCCTCCACAAATGAATATGGCAATTAAATATTTCCCTCCCCTTTGGGGAGGGATGTGTGTGAGGTTTGAGCTGCTGAGCAGAGCCACGGTCCCTTCCCAGAGCCAGGAGGAGCTCAGGCTCTGCTCAGCAGTGTTTGCACCCTGCTCACACCCAGCCACCTCTTCCCTTTCCCAGCTGGAAAAGGGGATGGATCCCAGCTGGATCCCCACCCCACACAGGCACTTTCCTGGACCAGGGGCTGTGCTGAGAGGGGCAATTATTCTGCCCCTTCAGATCAGCCCTTGAGCTGGAATCAACTTTCATCCCCCTGAGCCGTTTTCCCCTGCCTCAGGAATTAGGGACATTCCCTGGTGTGCCCGCCCTGTATCCATCCCTTCACTTAGGAAGGGAAAAGATGAAATACCACCTTGGCTATGTGAACAGGGGGATGATTAGATGTGGGAAATGAATTTGTAGAGAATTCTTAAAGTTTGATAGAAGAAATAGTTGGCTTCTAATTATAACAGCGTGAATTGTATCATCTGTATTGTCCCACCCTTCACTTGAGACCAAAAATAGAATGAAAGTTTTAAAAACACCTCTCAGTTACCCCATCTCTGAGTCAGGAAAAAAGCTTAATCCAACAATTAGAGACATCTAGCATCCCAGGCGGGTTTGGACTGGAAGGGACATTAAAGATCAGCTATTCCATCACCCCTGCTGTGTGTTGGGATGCCATCCAGGAGCTCCTTCAGCAGCAGGGCTGTGTTTGGAGACAGAGGTGTGTCACACATTCATCCTGCCTCCTCTTCCCCCTGGGTATTCACTCTGTGCCTGCCCACTCTGGCAAGGAAGGCTCCACCAGCTCACGACTTGTTTCTGCACCAGCTCTCGGGCACGTTGCAGCTTCTGCAGGTGGTAAAAGCTGCTGTGCAAAAACAAAGGAAGTTATTTGCAGCATGTGCCAAGATCTCTGAGCGCCACAAAAAGAGTGAGAATGCAACAGCATGTCCTGAAGAGCCACAAGCCAGCACCGAACCATTCACTGTGCCCAGGAATCCCTGGACATCCTGCAGGAGCACACACTTCCCCTGACAGTGCAGGTGGGCACTTGTGCTGGTGCCTTGGGAAGGCTGGCCTAGAGCAGAGCCAGACAGAGCTAAAGAATCAACAGGGATTTATTAAAAGGATCTCCTCAGTGGATCCACCTTGGGCAGCACCAGAGCCCAGCCAGGGCTGCACCCAAATGACCCAAAATGGTCCCAAAATGCACGAGCACTCCTGGGGCTCTCCCTGGGATCAGTTCTGCTCCATTGGCACCTTGGAGTTCATTGTCCAAGTCCAGCTTTAGCCCAGGCAGTCCCATCCTGCTTGTTTTTCTCTCCAGCCCACGGTGTTTGTGCTCCTGGGGCTGAGATTTGGATCATCTGTCCTTGGTGCCCAGCTGGAGCAGGAATTGTTTTGTCTCCCTGCTCTGTGCAGAGCCACCATCCCCTCATATGAAGCCAGACCCACCCACTAAAGCAGCACAGAATCTGAAAAACATAAAAGCTAAAACCTGAGGCATCAGTACCAGCACTCAGAAACCTTGTCCTTGCATCAAAGGTTGCAAGGAGTGATTTCAGGCATCTTCTCCAGAAAATCACATCCCTACCACCACAACCACACCAATTCCAACAGCACAAGAACAAGGAGGATTGTGAGCGGGAGAAAAGTAGTAACAAATATATTTTTAAAAGTGTTTATTGTATGTAAGGCTGTCACCTTACACACAGTTAAGAATATTTTTACAGTGAGGATGGTAAAATAAAGGCACAAAGGGGTGGAAGATTACCCATCCCTGTGATGCTTCAGGTTTAGCTTTTATATTTTCAGATTCTGTGCTGCTTTAGTGGGTGGGTCTGGCTTCATATGAGGGGATGGTGGCTCTCTGCACAGAGCAGGGAGACAAAACAATTCGTGCTCCAGCTGGGGACCAAGGATAGATGATCCAAACCTCAGCCCAGGAGCACAAACACCGTGGGCTGGAGAGAGAAAAACAAGCAGGATGGGACTGCCTGGGCTGAAGCTGGAATGGGACAATGAATTCCAATGTGCAAATGGAGCAGAACTGATCCCAGGGAGAGCCCCAGGAGCACTCGTGCATTTTGGGACCATTTTGGGTCCATTTTGGGACCATTTTGGGTCATTTGGGTGCAGCTCTGGCTGGGCTCTTGTGCTGCCCAAGGTGGATCCATGGAGGAGATCCTTTTAATAAATCCCTGCTTTATTCTTTAACTCTGTCTGGCTCTATTCCAGGCCAGCCTTCACAAGGCACCACCTGGAAGTATTGAAGGCCAGGCTGAAGGGGCTTGGAACAACCTGGGATAGTGGAAGGTGTCCCTGCCCATAGCAGGGTGTTGGAATTAGGTAATTAGGTGATCTGTAAGGTCCTTTTTAATCCAAACAATTCAGCAATTCTATGATTTACAATCAGACAAAAAAAAAAAAGAAAATCTACGTGAGTTATTTACCTGCACAAAATTACCTGTTTCTTTTACTGCTGACCTTTCACAACCCATCATCACGTGGGCCAGCACCAAGCTCCAGCACTCCCATCTCTTCACTCTAGGAGCTGAAACCACAGGACATAAGCACTGGAAAGTCACTTGAAGGTTGTGAGTGACCTTGAAGGGAGCTGGACATTGCCTTGCTGGCTGCAGCGGCAGGAGCGTGAAAATGTATTGCAGCCCTTGGGCAGCCTTCAGTTCTCATTTAAGCTGTTAATCAGAGTGGGAGAGGGAGCAGAGCAGCAGCAGCCACAGCTTTTCCCCGTGAGCCTGACTGGAAAAGTGTGAGTGGCACTGGAAGGGCCTGCAGGACACGGGCGTGGGGGCAGGGGGGAGCAGCTCTGCCTTCTGCAAGAAGGAATGGCTCTGGGAGCTCAGTGTTCCCTTCTTCTTAGTCCTTTCACGGGTGGAGTTTTCCAGGTTTCTTTCATTCCGTGGTTTGTTTGGTTGTTCAGTGTGCACAGCAGCTCTGTGGGCTCTGCCGAGGGTGGCATCACCCCATTGCTCTGCCTGGCAGTCTCGGGCAGCTTTGTGACCAGAGGGATTTTGTGACCAGAGGGATTTTGTGACTCAGGGGACCAACATGAAGGTGCAGGTGCCCCAGAGCATCCTGCCCTCTCTGTGCCATGGCAGTGGGACTTTGCTGCTTTCAGCCTTCGTGTCACCAACTGCATCTGCTGTCCCCAGCATCCCTGAGGAGCAGTGCAGCCCCTGTGGGAACCTGGCACAGGTGCCCAGAGCAGCTGTGGCTGCCCCTGGATCCCTGGAGGTGTCCCAGACCAGGTTGGACAGGGATTAGAGCACCCTGGGATAGTGGAACGAGTCCCTGCCCATGGCTTTCTTGAAGTCCCTTCCAACCCAAACCCTTCTGGGGTTGTATGACCTTGGGCCGTGAAGCTGTGAGAGAAGGACAGAGAGGGACACAGGAGGAATGTGTCCCTTCTTCCTCCTTGCTGGAGGAATGGGATGGGTGACCTGGCCACCGAGAGGACTCAAATGCAGGTGGGATGCTCGAAGGGAGAGCAGACACAATTTGAGCAGAGAAGCCACCTTCCCGCTCACCTGTACACTCCCCCTCCTCCAGCAGCACAAGGGTTAAGATGAGTCTATTACTGTTTGCTTGTCACTTTGTCGCTGATCTAATGACCATCGATAATAGCTGAATAAGAATTGATGGAGAGATGGATTTAATTAACCCCAGTGTCAGCAGCTCGCGTTGCTGTCTGTTTGTGTTAATGGAGCAGCTCAGGAAAAAACTCTCCTGAGCTTTGCGTGGCTCAGCCTGCGGCAAGTGAAACACTCCTATTCATCAGCTGCACCCTCCAGGTAAAGCCAGGCTGTGCCACATGGCAATTCCTTCCTCCTGCCCCCAAAAGAATAAGATATTCACCTGCTCTGGCGCTCTCCGAGTCCCAGATCCGCCCTCCACTCCATCTCCACTCCCTGTCCTGGCTGCTGCTGCCTTGGGCAGCACAGCCAAGGTCTCTGCAGGGTGGCTGGGAGGCTGGGAGTGTGGATTTTGGAAGGCTGGAGGTCTTTATTTAGCAGGGGGTCGGTGCTGGGGGCTCGATAAAGGAGCAGCACAAAGGCAGCCCCTGCTTGGTGTTTGCTGTCAGCAGAGATGCTGGGGCAGAGGCGCAGGCAGAGAGGTTTTCCCAGCCAGCCAGCCATCCTCGGGCATCCTCCACACACCCTGGGGCCTCCTGCAGCCTCCTCATCCTAAAATCCAGCTGTTGCACACCCTCCACTGGGATTTCTCCTCTTCTGGGTTTCAGCTGGTTCGGGAGGCAGCTCCAGCTGAGCAGGCACAGCCCAGACCAGGCCAGGAGGTCCCACTAACTGTGGCAAGCACATTTCTCTCTTTCATAGAGATGCACAGAGAGAAATGAAAGAGAAAACAATTTCTATTTCTGCTCCTTGTTTTTCCTATGTGGAATGTGTTTGGAGAATTGTTTACCTGGGGTGATTGTTTGGTTGGATTCTGGTGAGGATTGTTTGAGCCTGATGGCCAATCCAACCCACCTGGACTCTTAGAGAGGGTCACGAGTTGGGTGAGAGTTAGAGTCAGAGAAAGTAGTGTGTAGTTTTAGTATCCTCCTTTTATATAGTATATTGATGTATTTTAGCATAGTTATAATAAAGAAATCATTCAGCCTTCTGAATTGAGTCAGACATGGTCACTCCTTCCCGTTGGGTTCGCCTGCATTTGCAATAACTAACCACGCTGGCCCTGCCCACTCCTTGATTGCAGCTGTAATTAGCGTCTGCAGCTCTCCAGCCGACCCTCAGCTGCAGCAGGAACAGCTCACGCTGCTCCTCATCCCGGGGTCACCGGGGAATGCCAGCCTGGGGGAAAGGGTGCATGTTCCTCCTCCCCTGTGCCTGCCCGTGCCAGTGAGGAATTCCTTTCCTGGCAGTGGCAGCATCACCCAGCACCCCCAGCTCGCCCACCTTCAGCACCCATTTCCCATCCAGGGGTGCACCCCAAAGCAGCCCCTCCCTGGAATTCGGGGTGTCTCTCAGGGCAGCCTTGTCTGACACCCTCCGGGTTTTTCACACTTCCCCTTCCTCTCATTTTCAGCAGTGATTGATTTTCGTGTCCAACACGTGCCCAGCCTTGACCCAGCTCTGGGCCCATCAGGATTCCCAGCTGGGGATGCCCTGGGATGGTGCTGGTGCCATCCCTGTGCTCACTGTGACAGACCAAGGCACGACTGTCCGAAGGAATAAACTTCTAATTTTTTTTTTTTTTTTAAACCTTGCCAGGCTAAAAATATTCCTTGCAGTAAAAACCCCAGTGCTGCCTCATGGCTGGCAGGACAGGATGCAGAACTTCCATGGCACGAGGGCACCGAGAACTTCCAGCTGTTGGCAAAATCCATTTCCTGCTAGGAAACAATGAGGTCAGCTCTTGGCACCTCGTTAGTAGGAAATGAATTTGTGAAGAATTTAATAGAAAAAGTATATGGTATATATTTGTACATAAATTTTGGAATAAGAAATATTGACTTAGAAATATTATAGAATAAGATATATGTTATTAAGAGGGAAGTAGAACTAGAAATAAGTTTTGAAAAATAACTTTAATAATCTAATAAGATTAGCTATTTTAATATCTAATAAATAAGATTAGATATTTTAAATCTAATCTAATAAATAAGATTAGATATTTTAGAGAAATAAAATTATGAAAAATGCATTGTAGTAAGATTTTTGAGAAGTGATTTTGAATTGTTAATTTAAAAATATTTATACTATAGCGTAACAAAATTAATATAAAAATTTTAATTTAAAACTTTTATAAAATTTTAATTAAGAAATTAAAATTCAAACAAACTTAATCCAACACTTGTTCAGCAGCTGCAGGCAAGGAGCAAACGTCTCTGCCAGGACTCCCAGGGAAAAGACAGGCGTGGAAAACGGGAGCGTGGACAGGCAGGCAGTGAACCCTGCCAGAGAGGTGAAAGCTGGTGTCAGCAGAGACTGAAAAATGGAATAGAAGTTTTTTAAACACTTTTAAGTTGCTTTATTTTTGAGTTAATAATGGGCTTAATTCAATTTTTTTGGCGTTTTAAAAACCTTTATTTTATTTTCAGTCTCATATGAAGAGTGAGACAATACAGATGTTATAATTCATGCCATCACAATCAGAAGCCAACTATTTCCTAATTACAATGCACTATAAACATTTCTTAACCTATCAACCTTTACCACACCATACTACAAATACTTTAAAGCCAATCATCTAAAATTAATCTTGCTAAGCCCTATTACAATGCATCTTTCATAGTTCTATTTCTCCAAAACATCTAGTCTATTTGTAAAGCCATCCTTTAAAATTTATTTCTACTTTATTTCTCCCTCAGCAACGTCTGTCCTATAACATTTCTAAGTCAACATTTCTTATCACAAAATTTACATACAAATACATACCATGTGAACCTTCTGTCAAGTGTTGAAAATTTTCTACAAATCCGTTTCCCACTGATGAGGAGAGCTGGTCCCAGCAATGCAATGGCACATATGGATCTCTCCCTCCCTATCCCAAGATCTTTCTCTTCTCTTTGCTAAAATAAGCAAAGCTGGCAGTGGAACGCCAAACTTCTCCTGGCCTCCTCAACACAGTCCCTGAAGCAGCAAAATTCATCCTGCCAGTGCAGGAATTGGGGAACTGGGGAAGAACCCCAAGACCAAGAATCATCCTAAGTCCTTCCCAGCCTGGCAGAGCTCCCAGCGATGCCTTGTGAAGGCTGGCCTAGAACAGAGGCAGACAGAGCTAAAGAATAAAACAGGGATTTATTAAAAGGATCTCCTCAGTGGATCCACCTTGGGCAGCACCAGAGCCCAGCCAGGGCTGCACCCAAATGACCCAAAATGGTCCCAAAATGCACGAGCGCTCCCAGGGGCTCTCCCTGGGATCAGTTCTGCTCCATTTGCACCTTGGAGTTCATTGTCACATTCCAGCTTTAGCCCAGGCAGTCCCATCCTGCTTGTTTTTCTCTCTCCAGCCCACGGTGTTTGTGCTCCTGGGGCTGAGATTTGGATCATCTGTCCTTGGTGCCCAGCTGGAGCAGGAATTGTTTTGTCTCCTGCTCTGTGCAGAGAGCCACCATCCTCTCATATGAAGCCCAGACCCGCAGACTAAAGCAGCACAGAGTCTGAAAAACATAAAACCTAAAACCTGAGGCATCACCAGCTGCTGAGCTGAGGGTGAGCTGGAGCTTTCCTCCCCTCACAAATATCCAAGTATCCCACATTTTCTTCTTTTAGCTTCCTTTTCCCAACAGAACATCATCAGTGACTGCCTGCAGCTCCACTTCATCCCTAGGAGAAGATGGGCAAGGCACAAGCAAGGTCTGAACAGGCTGAGCCTTCGGAAAGATGCTGACTTAGAGAGAAACAGGCTTCCTGTTTTGCTCATCCCTGCCCCATACAGAAAGTACCTTTGCCAAGTACATTTTCGATTCCCTGCCAGTAACCTGCAGTCATGGAATACGTGAGGCTGGGGAAAAGAAAAAAAAAATAAATCCAGGCAGAATTTAATTTTGAAGAGCCAGCCAGTCTTATAGCTTTTCAACTGCTGGAGCAGGTGAGCCAATAATAAAATCAACTGCCCAGAGAGGAAATGAATATTGGGTTTTGTTCCAAAAGGATGAGTTCAGCCAGTGTCAGAAAGAAAGGAAAAAATAATAATCGCAGAAAATAAAAGAAGAGTAGGAATTGTTCTGTGACAAACGTATTTTGACAATCCAGCTGAAGGGGCTGACAGAGTTATGAGTGAGGGGGAGGAATTACTGATCTCTGAGTGTCATCTCACTTGTTTTTCTTGATTCAGCCTGGCCCTGCTAACAATGTGTGTCACTGCCCAGCGCTGGGAACATCCTCTGATGAGTGCTCCCCCGGCACAGCCTGCCTGCATTTCAGCTGCCAGCAGCCCCAGGGCTCTGCAGGGGCACCCACCAGGCAGGCTGGATCTGGCAAGGTCACAGGTGGAGGTCTCCAGCCACACATCCCAGTGCATTCCCATTCGTGGTGAGCCTGGAGCTGCATTTCCTGGTCTTCTTCCTGGCTGTGGAATCACAGCATGGCTGGGGTTGCAAAGATGATCTTGTTGAAGATGAAATTGCTCCCACAGCAGGGACACCTTCCACTATCCCAGGTTGCCCCAAGGTTCATTCAGCCTGGCCTGAAGCACTTCCAAGGATGGGGCAGCCACAGCTTCTCTGGGAATTCACTACCAGTTCCTCACCACCCTCACAGGGAAGAGTTTCTTCCAAAGATCCCAGCTAGCCCTGCCCTCTGTCCATGTGAATCATGTCCCTCATCCTGTCACTCCTTGTCCTTGTCCAAACAGCCTCTCCAGCCCTCTCCTTGTCCAAAGAGCTCTGTTTAATGCTTTAATTTCCATCCTCACATGCCAAAATGGGGCTCAGGATCTCTGTTTGCACCCACAACCCCGTGCTGGCTAAAGGGGAGAAGCGTAGGAGGGTGGCAGCAGCTGGAATTCGGATCAGGTGATGAAAACAAGAGCCACTGAGGAGTTTTGGAGATCCTGAGATCTCCGTGGGCACTGGAGGTGCCTGTTTGGAATGGAGTTTGTGGCTATGGAGCAGGTGGGTGTTGCTGAGGGGTCTCTAGTGCCTCTTACCTCTAGTGCCCTGCTCCTTGGCTGAAATCTGCATCTGCTCTGGGCACCTCGGGGATCTCAAAAGCTCCTTCTCACTCTGAGCTGTGCAGCTCCTGCAGCAGTGACCACTTCTCCTTTGGAGCCTGACCCCTGGATGGAGCCAGGCTGTTAATTAATTTTAATTACCTTTACAGCAGGACTCAGCACCAAAGTGGGCAAATCCAACGGCATTCTGAGAGGTCTCCTCTTGTGGGAGCCCAGCACATCCCTCTGGCTGCCCTGGCTGCCTCCAGACCCTGGCAGGGGGCTCAGAGACCTTGACACGAAGTCAAAAACACCTGTGGCTTTGACTTTAGCCCATGAAAAAAGCTGTCAACTTTGTATGAGGAATTACAAACCACAAGGGTTTGAGTAGTGTGATATTTACATTAACACAGGGTGAAAAAGTAGAATTTTGGGGTTTTTAGAATGTAGTTTGGGGGTCAAGATGGAGGAATCTGGGCATGTCCTGACCTTCTTCTCCTTCTCCTTGTCCTCCATGTCTTGCTGTGCTGGCGACACTTTTCTGTTGTTTTAAGGCACAGACGCACTGTCCAACATAGATGACAGATATTGGCACATTATTGCAAACATGGCACAGGTAGTTTTTGGTATAAAATGCAAACACCACCCTAGAGAGCAGACAGAATGCCATGGATGACCTGCTGGACAGAGCTCAGCAGGTCAGAGAAAGAATGTTCTGGATAAGGGAAAATAAACAACCTTGAGAAGCCGACCCTGTGCACTCAGACTCCTCCTTTGGCTGCAGGGCTGGAAACGAGGGCTTTTACACTCCCGGGGTCACCTCAGTGCCCAGAGCCCGAGACCTCTGGCTAAAGGACACCTGTGGGAAGCTGCTTCAAGGCCCGCTGTGGCCAGGCTCTGGGACAGGGATGCTCCCTGGGGCTCCTCCTGAGTCAACTTGAGTCACCTGCTGCCACTCGCTGCTGCTAATTAACTACCCACAGTAATCGTGAGAATTGGGGATTATCAGCTTCTTATTCAGATTTTCCCCCTCCAGTGTGGAAAATGCCCATCTTGAGGGGTCCTGTGGCAGAAGTGGTTCCCACAGCAGCTTTCTCCTTGGCTCCCCACTGCTTTTAGGACTATTGGGGATCTCCTTGTGCATTCCTAGGGCTCAATTCCTCAGCTTCATCCTGCAGCTTTCCAGACAAGCACATTTCTGCTGCCAAGTGACATCTTTCAGGACGTGTTTCCTGAGGGTCAAAGCAGAGGGCGAGCTCCCAGAGAACAGTGTGATGCTCCTGAGATAAATAAAGCTCTTGGAATGAAGCCTCCTCGGAGGGACAAGGGCAGCATGAGTTTCTCTCAAGGCTTGGGGGATGGCTCAGTGTTTCCAGGAGCAGCCACCTTGTGTTTGCACTGACAGCTGTTAAAACTGTGGGAGGAACTTCAACCAGTTGAAGGTCAGCTTGTCTGGGATGGGAAATGCTCCAGAAATTTCCAGGGACATGTTTTTATATTTTTAAGCCTGTTCCTGTGACTCTCTTGTGCCAATCTTTCCCGCTCAGCCTGTGCCCAGCCTGGCCTTGGGACAACGTAACACATCCATTCAGGTTTTGGATGGAGAAAAGTGCAAAATAAACAGCTACAGACATTTCCAGTTGTTACTCATTTCAAGACAGACACTGAGGGGCTGGAGCACGTCCAGGGCAGGGAAGGGATCTGGGAAGGGGTTGGAGCCCCAGGAGAGGCTGAGGGGGCTGGGAAGGGGCTCAGCCTGGAGAAAAGGAGGCTCAGGGGGCTCTGCACAGCTCCCTGATGGTAAGGGGTGGCCAGGAGGGGTCAAGCTCTGCTCCCAGGTACAAAAGAACAAGAGAAAATGGCCTCAAGCTGTGCCAAGGGAGGTTTACATTGGATATTAGGAAAAAATCCTTCATGGAAAGGGTTGCCAAGTACTTGCACAGGCTGCCAGAGGAGAGCTGGACTCCCCACTCCCGGAGGGATGTGGAAGTCCGATGGATGTGGCACCTGGAGACAAGGTTTAGGGGTGAGTTTGGCAGTGCTGGGGGAATGGTTTGACTTAAAGGATCTTAAAGGTCCTTTTTTCAATTTAAATGATTCTTTGATTCTGGTCCCACTACCCTGCTTTTGCTGTTATTGGTCAAATGCAGGGAAAAGGGCAAAATAAACTCCTTTTATTCACTCTGATGGCAGCTCCATGCCAACACCCTTCTTCTCCCTGCTGCTGGATGTTTTCTGCTCCTGAGGAACACCAAAGCTGCCCAAACTCCTCAACAGCTGCATTTTGTTCCAAAAATGTGTGTGAGCAGACTGAGGGAGAGCCCAGCCGGGCACCCAGCTCCCCGAGGCTGCAGGATGGCAGCAGGGACACCCAGCTCCATCCCTTGGCCCCCTGGAGAACACCTGGAAGTGGTGCTGCCAGGCTTCATCACTGCCCATCCTGGGCTCTGGGCACTGAGGTGACCCCGGGAGTGTAAAAGCCCTCGTTTCCCAGCCCGTGCAGCCAGAGAAGGAGTCTGAGTGCACAGGGTCGGCTTCTCAAGGTTGTTTATTTTTCCTTATCTAGAACATTCTTTCTCTGACCTGCTGAGCTCTGTCCAGCAGCTTGGCCATGGCATTCTGTCTGTCCTCAGGGTGGTGTTTGCATTTTATACCAAAAACTACCTGTGCCATGTTTGCAATAATGTGCCAATATCTGTCATCTATGTTGGACAGTGCGTCTGTGACTTAAACCAACAGAAAAGTGTCACCAGCACAGCAAGGCATGGAGGGCAAGGAGAAGGAGAAGAAGGTCAGGACATGCCCAGATTCCTCCATCTTGACCCCCAAACTACATTCTAAAAACCCCAAAATTCTACTTTTTCACCCTGTGTTAATGTAAATATCACACTACTCAAACCCTTGTGGTTTGTAATTCCTCATACAAAGTTGACAGCTTTTTTCATGGGCTAAAGTCAAAGCCACAGGTGTTTTTGACTTCGTGCCAGGGTCTGGAGGCAGCCAGGGCAGCCAGAGGGATGTGCTGGACCCCCACACCCCCCCAGCCCCTGCCCGGGATGCAGACCTTGTTCACATGCAAAAGAATGGAAAGATGCAGGTGGGGCTCTCTGGTTAGTGAGAATTGTCCAATTCTGGCTTCAGTGGGAATTACCCAACTCAATCTCCCTCTGTCCCTCGCTCCTGTGGCTTTACCCCCTCCCACAGCAGTGCCATTGTCACCCAGAGCAGTGAGCAGGCTCCTGTGGGGTCTGGCACTGGGGGCACTGGGGGCACTGGGGACCCTGCGAGGCTCTCTGGGTTGCTGGGAGGCCTGGGAAATTAATCCCAGTCTAAATATATACTCTGGCACACAGCAAATCACCTCAGGAGTGAGGAACCAGTGGTTTTATTCCCTTTTTGAGAGCCCATCCTTTGTTCTTTGCCATCACCCCAGAAACAAGCCCAAGAATGTGCTGGTGCTTTCCTTAAAGGAGGATGCAAAACCCTGCTCTTGCAAAAGAAAAAACCCAAAAAAACAAACTAAAACTCAAACAGATAGAACAATAAAAACCAACCAATCAAAAAAAAAAAAAAAAGAAAAAAAACTAAACCCCCCCAAAAAATTCAAACACTTGTAGATATTCTTTGTTTAGTTAGAGAGAAAGAGAAACATTTCTGCTAGGTTAAACTTGGGAAAAAGTTTGGTTAGAATGTAAACAATTTATTATTTCTCTTTCTGTTCATATTTTTTATATATATCTTCTGCCACACTGACCTAAGTCTAAGTGTACCAATAGTGTAAAAAGTTTAAAATAAATTATATTTCACCTTAACAATCTTAGTTATAAAAAAAAACCAAAACAAAACAAAACTACTTGTTAATAAAGTTCATTCTTTACCTTCTAAAAATAAAATCTCTTCATTCCCATCCCTACCTGAAGAACCACAAACCCTCATACCTTTCCAGCCCTGTCACTGCTCAGTTGCTCCATGACTTCTGTGTCAATTCCATACATTCCCAAGAACTGCTTGTCTTGATACTTTCCCCTGGTGTTTCCAGTGTGGTTTTAAGGTGGGATTTCTGGTTAAATCAGAGCAGAAGAAACAAGAGATTGTGTAATTTTTTTAAATCACTTAGACCTGAGGAAAAACCCAAAAGAAATCAGAAAACCCCCAAATTAAGAGAAACCCCTCACTGCAGGAGCTGCGAGAGTGGCTAAAAACTGAGAGAGCAGCCCTCCCACCTCCCCCAGTGCCACAGCAGCCGTGCTGCCGGGACCTGCTGGCCTCCAAGAGCATCTGATAAGAGTAGCAGGAGCTGCAATCACATCAGCCTCCCTGCCAGGGCGATAATTCCTTTCAGGGAGGCCACCTGAGACCCGGCAAGTGCCTGTTCAGGCTCTGCAGAGGTGGAGATCACCGTGGTGCTGGGGGCTCTGCCCTCTGTGTCACCCCTGAGCCCCCAGCCAGGCTGGCACCCCCGTGTCCCGTCAGGAATGCCTGTGGGATGCTCTTCCGGCATGCCAAAGCCTCCCAGCAGATCAGCCCCAGCCTCCCCTCCATGAGCTCCAGGATGGGGGCAGTGGATGGGGACATCCCCTCACCCCAAGACCCTTTCCCAGCTCAGCTGATGATGAGGATGAGGCACTTGGAGAGATAAGGAGCTCACCCAGGCAGATAACAGAGCTCTGTTGATATAGGATTCCCCCCAAGGGCTGGACAGGAGGGGAAAATGGGACTTTTGGGGCAGACAACTCCTGCTGAGTGATCGGGAGCTCATGTGGTCACGAGGGATTCCCAACACCACTGGGCACAGAGTTTCTGCCAGGGAAATGGAGCTAAAGCCAGCGAACCCAGCCTGAGGGCTGGGGGGCTGAGGAGCTGGGAGGAGGAAGCAGGATTCCCAAGCACAGCAGCCACCCCCAGTGGATGGGTTTTCCCCCTGTGCCTGGATTTGGGATGGGAGGAATCCTGCTTCCCTCCCCTCAGGCAGAGCAGAGCTTTGCTTTCTCCGCTGCTGTCCTTGGAATTGCTCTTCCAGAAGAAGTCTGGCATGCTTTTGAGTAGGAAATAGGATGATATTTGTTTGATGGACCTCAAAGAGGGGGCTCTGCCATGCAGCATTCCCGTTATACACAGGTGTTTACCTTCCTGCAGGCTCCTCATTTCTCTGTCCTCACCAGGTAAGCCCTGGAAATGTCACTTCCCCATGCCTGTAATTAAACCCTGTGCCTTTTGTCCCAGCATGCACATACACCTAGACACAGCTCCTCTCTCTCCTCTTCAAAAACTACCCAAAACTTTGGTATTGCTCCGAATCAGCCATGCAGATGTGCAGCTGGACATTGCCACAGCAACAGAGTTTGTCCTCCTGCTCCCCTCCCCAACCCCTTCCCCCAGATGAAGAAAGCGGGGAGAAAATTAAAAATAAGCAATTTTAATAATGTCACAAAAAACAGACAGGGATATAAAAATCCATTAAGAGCTGGAGTGGCCCTTGCAATAGGAAGTGCTCCAGTTCCTTCCCCTTCTGTTGCTCTCTCTCCAACCCCCTGAAAGATAACCTTTAAAACACACTTGGTACTTAAACCTCTGGCATTTACCTTCATTTCACTCTGGCTTTTATTTCTTTCCAGGGGAGGAGGGCTTTTATGTTATAAGAGGACAAGTTGGGTTGTTTTTTTCCTTCCCTTGGCTTGATTCTTTTCCCCTCTTGTGCAGGTGGTTTCTTTTTTTTCCCCTCTTGTTTTGCTGTCACCACCACCCAGGCAAGCAGCCCCCATGGTTGAAGGAGCAGGGGGGGGCAGCACAGCATCCAAATCACCCCAAATTTTTTTAGCCATCCAGCAATTGGCTCATTTTTGGGCAAGGATCTTCCTAGAGGCAGGCAGAAGGCTGGGATCTGTTGGAATCCCAGTGGAACTAGAGGATATTTAGGGTCCCTTCCATCCCAACCCATTGGTGATCATGTGAATTCCACCCAAGGGAAAGGCCAGCAGCAGTAGCAGTAGCACCAAACTGAGATTTGGGTGATGCTGCAGAGGGAACAGTGGCCTGAGATTCCTGCAGGGTGGCAAGAAGGTTGTGATCCTTAAGCCACAGCAGCGTTTGTGGGGCTTAACCTTTTTATATGCACACATCCCACAAGGTCTTCGAGGAAAGGAAAGCCTCCAAACTCCCCTTAATGTTCCTCTGCCCACAAAGAAATTCTCCCCAGTGTGGTGCCTGCCAAAAACCCCTCTTCAATGGGGTCTCACAGAAATACCACTTCCCCTGCTCCTCTCATCCACCTGTAACACAAAACTTTTGGGATTCTGAGCCACTTTCACCTCTCTGCCTCACCATCAGGGTCTTGTTCAGCCTCCCTGGGACAGCCTCTCATTTTATGGCCCTTTAAGACCTGCAGCAGGCAGCAAATGCTTTGGGATGACTTCACTACAACCCTGTGAAACCTGGTGTGGAGTTTCATGCCTCTTAGGGGTGGAGACCCACGTGCCACTCACACCAGTCTCATCACAGGGTGCTCACTGCATTTGCTTTCCCCCTCTGCTTCAGGAGTCATGGGATGAGCAGAGCACCTCATTACAAAATAAAACCTTGTCTTTTCCAGGCTGGAAGAGAGCTTGAAATCATGACCTAATTGTGCTTGGGCACCCATGGGCAAAGAAAGAGTCCAAACCATATGAATCAAAGGAAAGTGGCCAATTTTTGCAAAGCCATTCATTAATTTCAAGTGTGACCCAGGAACAGAGACATGAATTATTACTTCTTTCCAACCCAGCAGTGATCCCAGACTGACTCCGTGCCATGGCCTGCACAGAGGGCATCCTGAGCAGTCCAGCTTCCCAGAGGGACATCCCAAAAACCTGTGAGTGATGGGGGAAGCTCATCCCCCTGCCAGAGCTGCACCTGGGGATGCCAGAAGCACCCTGAAACCCAAAATCTGCTCACAATCCCCATCTTCCTTTTTCCATCCCAGTTGGTTTTTGTTATTATTTTGCCTCCCAATTTTTCTGAGAGCAAGTTTTCACACTCTTACCCCACAAGTCTTTTCTGAGCTGGCACCAGACAGGTCATGAAAGCAGGAGTTACCAGTGATGCTTCCTCCTGTCCTGTTGTCCTGCCAACATCCTCGTGGAGCAACCCCAAAATCTCCCTCTCCTGTGGACTACCATCCACTATAAAGCCTCAAGTCATATTCAACATTTATTCACTATTTTTCAGCATGAACAGGACCTGAAGAAGGAGCCAAATATTTGGGTCAATGTTTTTGTTTTTTTTTTTAAATGGAGTTTGTGGTTTTGGTATTTTTTTAAGGAGAGTGATAACTCCTGTCTGGTAAAGGCCAAACCTTCAACTCTTCATGGCTCTGGATCAAAACAAGTCATCACAAAATAATCTATGCATCAGCCCAGTGCTCTGACCAGCTCCAGGCACCAGCTGGTTTACAGGCTGCCTCTCTCCCTGGCTCAAGCCCAAATTTTCATGGCAAACAATCAGCACAACAAACGGTCAGGAAGGGGAGGAAGGCCTGCAGGCCGATTGCACCGGACTGAAATACCCAGAAACAAGCAAAAAGCCCACCAAAAGCTGCAGCTCAGCCACCTGGCAGCGGCTGCACGGCGGGCTCCTTGCAGCTCAGCAGACTGGAGAGGCCAGAGGAGCCTCCTGGAGGATGAGATTTCCTTTCACAGCGCCACAACCCAGGGCTGGGCTTGGCCAAACAAGATGCCAGGGGCACCTTCCACTGTCCCAGTTGCTCCAAGCCCTGTCCAACCCGGCCTTGAGCACTGCCAGGGATCCAGGGGCAGCCACAGCTTCTCTGGGCAATCATCATCCCCGTTGTGCATTTTTGCCAATGCCTCCACCAGAGAACAGGATTTCAGAATTTGTTGGTACAGCTGATGCTCTGGATGAGCTGGGGGGTTTATTTAAGGAAAGGAAACAAGTGCAAAGGTATGAAATTACCTGAGGATTTTGTCTGAGCGTGATGGGATGGGACTCTGGCGGCACTGAAAAAAAGAGATAACAAGAGAAAACTTTGACTCTTCAGAGATTAATCTTTGCAGAGATTAAACTGAAGCCTTCAGGTCTGAGCCATTGATCGCATTTCACTTCCTTGACAGTTTTGTGGAAGTACAAATTACAGAGGCTGGGGACAGTACTTTTTTTTAGCCATCCAGCAATTGGCTCTTTTATGGGCAAGGATCTTCCTAGAGGCAGGCAGAAGGCTGGGATCTGTTGGAATCCCAATGGAACTAGAGAATATTTAGGGTCCCTTCCATCCCAACCCATTGGTGATCCTGTGAATTCCACCCAAGGGAAAGGGCAGCAGCAGCACCCTCCCCATCCTCTCCCCCTCGAGGGGACAGGTTTGAGGGCAGAGCACTCCTCCTCTCACAGGGGCCTGCTGGAGTTATTCCCATTCTATCAGCAGCAATGATAACCCTTCCCTCGGAGCAGGAGACAATATCAAATGGGATGAACTCAGATTTAATAAACAAAAAAAATAAATTTCTAGCAGTTTAATGCACCTTTTAGGCACAATGCATCCACTTCTGCCTCTTCCCTCGAGGGCACAAATTGGTACAAGGCAGTGGAGAAACACAAGCTGTGCGAGAGCCTCAGCAACTGGTGGTAGCCGAGCTGGAGGAACATTTGAGATGAGCAAAGTGGAAGGGATGTCTTTCCCTGGCTCAGGCCCAAGGGGATGGGGTTTCAGAGATCAGCTTTCTCTTTTCATTTCCATCATATTTGCCCAGAAGGGCTGGGCAAGCAGAGGAGATGGACAAGATAAGGGAGCGTTTAGTTAATTCCACTTTAAACCCAATTCCATTTCCTTTCTAATCAGAGCAGCAGGCATGTTTTAACAACTGATTATCTCTCCTGGGCAGTTGTGTGTGTTCTTCTTGGCTACTTTCTCAGTTTTTCCAAGCAAAGCTCTGCTGTGATTGTAACATAAATAAAAGGGGAGCAAGGCAGAGCACAAGCACTTTGGAGAATGCTCTGCCAAGAATTAGGACCAAGGTTTCCTTTTTCATTCCTAAGGGTGAAAAATAGAAGGTGCTCACCATAGGAAAATATAAACCCTTAGAAGCAGAGCAGAGACCTCAGCAAATTGCTATTACTAAGGACTATCTGTGAAAAAAAACCTCTCTGTGACAGACACTGAACCCTCACAGATGTTCCAGAACTGCTGGATCTCCAACCTGTGCATCCCACGGGGCCCAGTAGAGGCTCTAAGCACCCACCCAGCACCTGCTGCCCTCCAGCAGCCCCCACCTGCCTCCTTTGGAGCTGAGAGCAGGGCCAGTTCAGGGCAAGGAATCCCAGCCCTGGTGTGGCTGAAGCCTCTGCAGGTGGATGGAGCATCACAGGATCCTCTGGGAAAACTCTCCTGCTTCCCAGAGTCTCATTACAAGACTTTTTTTTTTTTTCCCAAAGCCTTTATTGTTCTCATATTATTATTATTACTGTCTGAAATAAATTTGTTTGGAAAAAAAAAACCCAGTGCAGAGTTGAGTTTCAAATCCCCTCCCTATCCTTGAGCTGCCCCCACCAGCAGCAATAGGCTGGGAAGCCCCAAAGTCCCTTTTTCCACCCTTCTTCCACACTGGCAGCCAATTCCCAGATGTGAGACTGAGCTGGTTTTCCCTTTTCCATGACCTCACCCTTGTTTCTCTTGGTACTGCCTCTCCCCTTGCCCAAAGGCACACTCCCAGGGGGTGTTTTTTTAAAGGAAAATGATTTTTGCAAAAAAAAAAAAAAAAAAAAAAAGGGCGGGGGGGGTGGGGTGGGGGGGAACGGGACATGTGCCACTGTTGCAGACACTTCACATTGCCAGGATGGCACTTTAAATATTCCCATCCTCTTCATCGTGTTACAGTCACTGATTCCAGATGAAACTCACGGACACCCATCCCACTATAAACACAAGGTCACACAGAGGGAAGAGCAGGAAAACAAAAAGCAGTGTAAACACCAGCACTCCTGATCCAGCTTTTTATTTTTTGACTCCCCAAAGTCCTGGGCTGGTGCTTAAATTTCCCGTGCCCCATAAAAGCTCATTAAACAGTTTCAGGGGTCATCTCTATGGCATTTTCCTCGCTCCAAATGGGATAAGACAGCTCAGAGTTAATAAGTCCGAAAGGACCGCTTATAAAAGAAGATGTTGTCACAAGGTGTTGTTAAAATAGCAGGTGAGCTGGCCCATTTGGAGAGCTTAATGGCCCCACGTTTTAAAAATATCTGTGCTCCATTTGCCCCGACAGATCATAAGTCTGAGGCAGGCATGGATTTTCCTGCCTGGGTGTTGCACGGAGCTCCAGCTCCCACTTTTCATCCCAGGGGATCTCCCTGTCTGCCCAAACCCCTCCCGCTGCCTTTGCCACTGCGGTTTTGGGGATGGTGGCTGCAGGGATGGGGCTGTGCTAAGGTCATTCTGCTGGAATCATCCCCAACCCCATCTGTTGGAATAATCCAGCTGAGAGTCCATTTTCCTCATCCAGAAAGCCAATTCCTTATTCACAAAGCTCATATTTGTAGGAAATAGCAGAAGGCACTGTGTTAAACCTATCTGGTCAGCAATGCAGTGAAACTCAGTCCATTCATACTGTGTATGTCAATAAATTTTCTCTCTCTAGATATGTTTACACTTTTCCTTTGTGGGTTCTCATGGAAAAAATCTCATTGGTTGCACAGGTACATTTGTTTTTCACTCTCAGAATAGATTGTTGTGTTAAACGAACTTCTCATTCTCAAAATAGCTTCACATGGGAACTTGCAAATTGCTTGTTAGCTGCATTTAGAAGAAATGACAGGCCAGCTTTGGCAATTTCAGCCTGATTTCATGAGGCCTTTCTTCTGTAATTTTCCTATCTGACTATGACACCTATCCAAGAGGTGTTGCCCTGCTGGTGGATGTTCCTTCTTCCCAAGCTGCTCTTCCTTCCCAAGGCTCAGACCCCTGGGGGATTAGCAAAGCTGCTCCCACCCAGGTCAGTATTCTATTTCTTCTTAGCTTGTGCTATTTGCAAGAACTTCATGCCCAGCGCGAAATTTTCCGACTGACAAGTGGAATTTAGTCAGCAGAGCTTCCATTATTCCCAATTTATTCCTCCACCGGAGAGTTGTGCAGGATGAAGGGCTGGAGAAAGGAAAACGCGGCCCAGCAGCAGCCAGCAAACCAAACCCAAGCAGAATTATGATCCAGGATTTATCAACCATTACGTGCAGGGGATTTCAAGTGTATTTATTGCAATCTGACTGCGAGCAGCTCAAAAATCAATTTGGTAAATGTGGAGGGAAAGGGTGGAATGATGTTTTTTTGTTATCCTTTCCCTGGTAAATAACTACAAACCCTGGTTTGCCACCAGGGAGAGGATTCAGCCCAGGGTGGCTAAAACAACAGAATGAATGAGAGGGGAGGGATGCACAGAAGAGGATGGAAAAGCTTTGGGATAGGCATGGGGATGTGACTTGTAGAGGCAGGGATGCCTCACTGGGAATGAAGCAGAGTTTGTGTGGACACATCCATGAAATCCCAGCTCCAGGCTGATGCCTCACACGTTGTCCTGCTCTGCTGGGTGCTGCTGAGGCACCTCAAACCCTCACTCCAGGCCTGTCCATTCAGGAAGGAACTGAGGGGCTGGAGCCTGTCCAGAGAAGGGAATTGATTTGGGAAGGGTCTGGAGCTCCGGGAGCAGCTGAGGGGGCTCAGCCTGGAGAAAAGGAGGCTCAGGTGGGACCTTCTTGCTCTCTACAGCTCTCTGACAGGAGGGTACAGCCGGCTCTGCTCTTTCCCAACCTAAACAATTCCATCATTCCTTGGCCCTAATCGAGTGGATAAGGGAAAATGTGGTGGGTGTGACCCCCAGCATGCTGGACCTGCTGTACCAAGCCCGAAGTGCTTGAACACCTGAGTGGCTTTAATCCTACGTTAGTCCCTGTCTGGGACTGATTTGGAAAAAGCTTGGCTTTGTCCAGCCTGACCAAGAGCAGCTCAGTGCCAGACTGCTGGGTGGGAAAGGGGGAAATTTCTGTTTATATCCAGGGAAGGGATGGGTGGAGACATCCTCCCCAGTCCTCACACGTCAGTTCCTTACTGGTTTGGGAGCCACCAACCCAGCTTTGCCAGGAAAGCTCTCCAAAGAACAGGAGAGGTGGTGGCTGCCATGCCTGTGTGGAAAATCAGGGCATCTGCTCCCAAAGGTTGGATGATACCATATGCAACCATCTGGTGCACTTCAAGCGAGAGGGTTTCTTCTCCTCCAGTTTAAGAAAAATTATGAGATTAGATGAGAAGCAGAGAGGAGTTTTGCATCTCTTTAATAATGACCTTTCTCCAGGATTCTTTTTCTGTCGCACTGGGAAGAAAACTTCTATTTTAAAAGAGAAACTGGGTTTCTCGTATGTTCCCATGATTCCTGATGCTGGCACTTTCAATTAATCACTGCAAAGAAGCCACCACGAAAATAGCAATACCAGAACTGAATACCCTCTGGGCAAATGATGCAAATGCTGCCTGATGCATTTAAAAAATAATAAATAAAATCCTTCTTTTCCTTTGCACTTTTCCTCTGGCTCATCCTATGCAAATCACCTCACTGAGGAGAATTTCCCAGGCCGTGGCCGAGGTTGGTCAGTGGGGCAGATCGAAGCAGCAAGTTCCCAGGTAATTATTTATGTGTAAACTCAATACAAGGAGATTAAATCTGGGCCACCTTCTCTGCCTGGGTCCGTTCTCCCTCAGAGCCACAAAGTTTAATTGCTCGGGGAGGCAAGGGTTAGAAGGGCTCCAAAATCAGGTAATCCCATGTAATACAGTAATTGCAGGACTCACCCCACCCCACTGACTGCTGGCATGTTTGGGAAGGGGAAGGGGACACCCCACGGTCTTTGTCACAGGAGCTGCCAGTCTGCACAGCTCAGCTATTGAGCAGAACAAGGCCAAGAACAAATGCTGAGGCGGGGGATGATTTCCAATACCTGCTTTACCCCAGGACGCTGTGGGTCGCAGCAAGTTCAGGAGTGGTTTTCCAGAGGCGAGGGGAGCTCAGTTCACTTAGCAAGTTATTTGCATGGAGTTATGTGCTCCTAGCAGAGTTTGGTGGTGGAGCTTTACCTGCATGACCCGAAGCCATCCTGGATTCAGCAGGATTTGTCCTTTTCTCCCTGGGGTGAACTGAGAGCACAAATACCAGGAAAGGCCTTGCCCAGGATGTGTTTTGGCAGAGTCCATGGCTTGGGGATGGTGTTGGAAAGGGATAAATGGTTCTTCACAGATTAATTAAGGTTGGAAAAGCCCTCCAGGATCAAGTCCAAGAATTTCCCCAGAACTGCCTAATCCAGCACCAACCCAGGTCTTCGGGGGCCACATCCATACAGCTTTTAAATTCTTCCAGGGATGGTGACTCCACCACTTCCCATGGAACAAAGGACTCTGAACTGGGAGATCACTTCCTACAGGATGCCAAGAGGTTGTCTGAGTTCCAGGAGAGACTGGATAAGATCATGGGTAAAACTGTCAAATACACAGAAGAGATTTTGGAATATCCCCACAGAAATGTCTGAATAGATCTGAGCAGAGAATCACCTTCTCTTGCCCTGCCAAGGGACATAGAGCAGCAAGAACCAGGGTTTCATAATTTTCCATAATTTTATCTCCCATCGAAATTCATGGCAGGGGAGTCTCACACAAATCAGAATTTGGCTCCCAGGACACACACATCTCTTGAGATGAAAATCCCCATCCCTGCCTGCTCCTGTCCAGGCCAGCACTGAAACAATTCCTTGGCTTTGGGAACTGGAATTAACTGGAATTGTTCCCCACCATTAGCTTTAAACTACCTGGGAGCTGGGTGAGAAGCAGCTCCACATCCCCTCCCCATGCCCTGACCCTTTCAGCACACTGCTTTCTCCCCACCTTGCTTGGGAGCAGCTGGAATAACTCTTGGAGGGTTGTTTCTTTTTTTTTTTTTTTTTTTTTGCACCCATTTATCTCCCTGCTTTGGCTGCCTGGGGTGGTCACACGCCTCGTTTCCCCCAGCTTTACTCACATTTTTCTCCCAGCACTGACAGAGCCACCCGAGGGACGAGAGGAGTTCAGGATTCACAGCTCCCCTTCACCCTCCCCATGCCTTCCCTGCTCCCTCCAGAGCGGCTCCAGCTCAGCAGCAGGGAGAGAAAAATGTGCCTTGTACAAGCCGTGACAGCTGATGACTGATGACATTTATCTTCCCTCTGAGGAGGACGGGAGAAGTCACTTGCGGCTGGTTTCACCTGGGCTGGCAGCGTTCTCAGGGCTGCCTTTAACCCAGGGGTGACACATTCCCATGGGCCAGTGCAGCGATGTGCTGCCACGCCTTTAACCAGGGGCTCCCCAAAATTTGGCCCCACACCTTTCCCTTCCTCCTTAAATGCACAAACACTGCCTGTCAGCACTCGCTGAGGGACACAGGCTGCTGCTTTTCCACTAAAACAGTTTCCATTTAACAAAGAACCCCTGTCCAGACCAATTTTTTTCATCTGCCCCTCCCTGGAAGGTGTGACAGCACACAGCTGGGAAGATGGATGGTGCACATGGGGTGTAGGACAGCATCCATGGCATGGGACTGGAATGAGAGGAGAGCAAGGCACATTCCAAGGGAAAAGTCACATCCCTGGAAGTGTCCAAGGCTGGACAGGGCTTGGAGCAACCTGGGACAGTGGAAGGTGTCCCTGCCTGGGCAGTAAATAAAACCAGATGTTCTTGCATGTCCCTTCCAACCCAAACCAGTCTGATTCTACAAAAGGAAATTTGACCCTTTAAGAAGGTTTTGACTCCCTCCCCCCAGACACACCTCATGCCTTAGGTGCAAATTTCAACAGCATTGCTCTGCCCATTTTGCATCTTGGGGAAGAAGAGATTTGTGTGGGCTAACAGAGGGATGCAGGCAGGAAAATCTGCTGGGTGTTACTAGGCAGAGAAATCACATCAGTCTCCAGGATTCCCCGGAGAGGAAAGCAGTTGGAGGTCAGGACGGCCTTTGTGGTAAGCACAGACGTGCTCTTCAGCTGAACCAGAAAAGCCTTTCTTGTGTCCTGACAGGCTTTTCCCTGCTGCCAGCCACAGAGGCATCGGAAATCTGCTTTTTTTAGGGGGTTGCTGGTATTGTGATTTGTCACTATAAACTCCCTCCGCTGAGTATTTAGATACCTCTGGCCTTCTCCAAAAGCTGTTTACTGGCTGTTTCCCCTCCCCGTTTCTGAAAACACTGAATGTTTAAGCCAAGCAAACTCACCAGCCTTCTCTGACTGATTTTTCTCGAGGCTTTCACCGGAATAATTCTCCTCCAGCTTCCCATCAGTTGCTGCACCAACAGCCACCAGCAGTATTGATCAAATACTGAGTCACATGTGAGCCAGCACAGGCACTTGAAAAGAGAATAAAAAATAAAGTCCTCTACAGAAATATCAATCAAAGTCCAAAAAAATCAGAGAAGAAAAGGCTAAAAGCATGTGTATTAAATGCAGTACAATCTGGCTTTATAGAGAGCACTTTGGAGGTAATTCCAAGCTGCCTTAGACAAATTTAAAAATTATCCAAGCAGATACCTCCTGAAAAGAGCTAGACCACTCAGGGATGATTATTTTTATTTGTGGTATCAATGCAGTGTCAAAAGGCCCTGTTAACAGGTTTTAGAGATTAAGTTAGTAGAAAAAGATTCCAGAACTGCCCTTTACCTCCTGCACCTTCCCATTCTCTCTCAGCTGCAAGAGTTTCTCAAGATTTGCAGTTGTGCTAGTAAAAAATTCAGTTGTGCATGGTAAAATACACACCTATTGAAAAGGCTCCAGAAAAAAACTCCCAATTTTCCTTGCTGGGCTCTCAGCACAGCCCCAGAAAGCAGTGGGGTGATCAAACCCTGGGCAGAGCCATTGGGATGGGGTGCCAAACAAGAACTGACCCAGGCAGCCTAAAAAAGGGAGGATGCACTCATTCAGGTGTGAGAAATAGGAGGGGCAGCAGCCAGCATTTAAATTTTTGGTGGTGGGAGATGCTTGGGTTTGTGCCTTTTAATTTTTTTTAAACAACCCCCCCCCAAAAAAAAGATCAGTACTTAATTCAGCTCTAGGGGTAACACACCTTGGAAAGGGGATTGGTGAACTATTAAATATTGCCTTTCCATAGCTCTGCCTGGGTTTATCTCTGCTGCCTGCAGTTTTTCTCCCCTCTGTTCCCCTCCTGAAAGCACAATAGTGATTTTTGTAGTTTATTACACAGTGTGCATCTGTTGCCAGTTCTGTTCAAACCTCCCAGACAAACACGATTCCTCCGGATCACTCCCACAAAGAAGGAGCTGTCACCTGAGCAGCTGTCACCTCCCTGTCCCTCTGCTTGGGGTGGAGCTGGCACCTCCAACCCTTTCCCTGGCATCCCCAGGATTGCTGCTGAAACACATTCCAGGCAAGGAAAGAGACATGGAGGTGATACCCAGAAGTCCAAGATGTGGAGGTGAATGCCACTGCTGGGGCATAGATCAAACCTTTGTTCCTCTTTTATGCCTGGGGCAGCATTCATTCCTGTGATTAGTGAAGGGAAATATTATTTGACTGCCTGTGCAATGCAATGGGCTGGTGTTTCCCATGCAGGGAAAACCAGGATGCTGGAAAATGGGTAGGGTGAGCTTCTCCCCTGTCTCTGTTACAAAAGAAATAATAATAAAAAAGCCAGTAATTTTGGGATTTTGGATTGGTGTAGCACTTCCAATTTTCCAAGCAAAATACTCAGGTGTTGTTCACTCACTGAGGTGGCATCAAGCAGCTCAACACAGCATCTTCACCAGCCTCTGAAATCTCACATCACCTCAGCCCCCACAGCAACAGGAGCAGCCCTTTGTTAGACAGGAATTGGAGCGGTGCTGGCTGTGAATTCAGAGGGGTTCTCTTTACAGAGGTGTTTCTTCTTCCTTCAGTTGCCCCTGACTGCACAGCAAACCCTCACTGCCTTCTCTTCCCTGTGCTTTCCCACAAGGAATAGCATCCTGGAGCTCTCCTCTGCCCAGGTTGGAGCTCGAAGGTGATTTTCATCAGCTGACTTCCCAAAGTTAGATGAGCCTCAGCTTCTGGGGCTTCTTTTCTTCTGTGAAGTGTGCCCTGGACTGCAAGGCAAGATGTTTTCGATTTGTCATCTGTCGGAGGTGTGGCAGTTATCTTCTCTAAATTGGGCAGTTTTCTTTATGTCTTCCACAAACCAATCCTCCCTCCAGGGAGACATCTGCCGTTAATGGGCTATTGACTGTCACTGCATGGCTGATAAAAGCTGCAGCATTCCACTGTGAGATGCTCCACCCAGAGGGAGGAGCCAAGCATTTCTACCTGGATATAATCTGAGTTTTTGGGACACCAGACTCAGCCTTTCCACTGGATTCCCAGAAGAGCAGCTGTGGTTTTCCACCAGACCTTCAGAGGAAGACTACACCCTTTTACAGGATCTACAGGTTCTGCTGCAACAGAACCACGTCTGCCTCTCCACGAGAACTGCAGACACTCCAATTTAGACTGCTGCCTACACCCAGACCAACAGGGTGTCAGGTTGTATTCTGACTCTGTCCGTGGTTTTTCTTTTGAATTATTGCATGTATTTTTTTTCTTTTCCTAATAAATTGTATTTCTGACTTGGAGTCTCTCACTGGTTTTGCTTTCAAACCAGAACACAGTGACTGACCCACAGCACCCTCCTCTGCACTGCCCAGAGCTGCCCTGTGGAAATGGTTCCTCTACAACAACTCCCAGTGCCCCTTTTGTGACATCCCAAGGCAAGTTTAGTCAGGTTTTCAGGTGGCAGAAGTGTCACACGCCTCGGTGTGTTCCCCAACCTAAGATCCTCTGTGGGTGCTGGAGCCCCATCACTCACAGCACAAAAGGAAGGATGTGTGCAGGCAGTTATCAGATCTGGGCTCCTCACTCATTTCTCAGAGCAGGAAGCACTATTTATTACCTCTTTTTGCTGCTTCTAAACACAATCAAACATTTCTTGGCATTTCATCAAAGATAAATAGCCTGATCCTGCTTTCATCCACATGGAAGGAGAAATTCCCCTAGGCTTCTTGTGCTGAAAGCGTGAAAGCTCAAAGAATATCAGCTGATGGTTTTAAGGTTCTTCCCACCTTTTTTCCTTGTTCTTTCTCTGCCAGGAGACCAAGCTTCAGGTACAGGCTCCCTTCTGGGCTTAGCCCTCCCTCCCACCTTCCAGAGGATCAATTTTCCCCAACCATTGTATTCCATTGCCTCAGCTGCAAAGGAGGAAGTTGCTGCTGTGTCTCACAGCACAGCCCTGAAATATTCAGAGCTTTGTGTGCTTAATCCAGGCCCAGGGAGAAGGTGCCATGGATGGCACTGCCATCAGGGTGGGGAGCATCCCACACAGTGCCTTTCAGCACCCCAACACAGCAGGTTTCAGTTTCAAGATCTGTTCATCCAGCGTTTTCCAACAACTCCAAAATGACACACACACCAAAAAACCCCACCCCAACAAACCAAACCAGGAGAGAGCAGTGATGGGGTTTCTTTTCCCTTTCAAAATTTGCAAGCATGTGTGTTCAGTGCTCGTGAAAATGTCAAATCTGAAGCAGAGGGAACTGGTACATCATCTGTCAAAACTGCAGCTGGCTTCAGCAGCTCCATGTGACATTATCAGGGAGCAACATGGGAAGGGGGAAAAAACAAACCCGGGAGCCCAGCCCAGCAACAGGAGAAAATGAAGGCCTGCCTGCTGAATCAGAGGTCATCAGGAATAAAAGTGACACTAAAACAGAGTTAAATGCACTTTAAATTTGCAGCAAGGTTGTTTTAAAGGCAACTTTGTCCTCGCTTTCTGCTACAAATGCCCTGAGGACACGGAGCTGTGCTTGCCCTTCTCCATCTCTCTCCTGTCACCTGTATCTTCCCTTCCTCCTGGCTTCTACCCCAGGATCTCCAAGAACTCCCAGAGCCCTGTTTGCCCATCTCCAGGGAACGGGCAGCAGAGGAAAGCAGATGACGTGACTCAAGGTCATGTGGTGGACCCAAAGCCATGGTGCTCCTTCAGCACAAGCAGTGAGCTTCCAACAGAGCCACGCTGCTATTCTTTTTCTCCTCCAAGTCCCCCACAAGCCTTGCTTGGTCCTGTCCCCAGCAGCCTTCTCAGCTGGCTGTGCCCTTGGAACTCCTCATCTCCACGACCTTACCACTTCCCCAGATTTGCTTTCCCTCGATGTTTCCAGGCACTCTGTGGAGCAGGACCTTGCATTTTTAGCGCCGGTGCTGCGAAGTGCTGAGCAAATTCCCAGTGACAGATTATCAATACTCAGCACTATTAAAAATTTCCCCCAACTCCAGAGAGAGACAACCAAGTACCAAGCAAAAAGGAGTGGATTTTGAGTCATTCCAGTCCCTGTTCCTCTGGTGTTTGATGAGATGCTTCCATGCAGAGGCAAACAGGTACGAGTGCCTGTCCTGCTGGGTTTCATGGAAGGTTTTGCCCTGGCAGTGTGCAAAGATTTGGGTTGGAGTGTTTGGAGAGAAGCTTGAGGCCAAGAGCAGGCTGGCAAGAGGTGGAGAGGAAGCAAAGAGTGCTTTGCTCCACAGGGATGGAGGAACTCTTTGCTGTAAATCTGCTCTAACGACAGGCAGGTACCCTCAGGGACAGCCCCGCTCCTGCAGGGAGTGCTGGTGCCAGACCTGGATCCTGCAGGCTTGGCTTGGCCAAGGAAGGCTGAGCGTGTCTGGCTGCTGGGAGTTTAATTTAGGGAGTGCAATCCTATCTTCTGCAGCAGGTAAAGCTGCCTGGTGATGAGGAGGGAGCCAAGGCAAAGACAGAGCTGTTTAATGGACGCATTAGAGGGCATTGGCTGACAACCACAGGACATGGCTGGAATGGGAAGGAGAACACCAGCACACCAGAGCTTTGGTCTTGGGGTGTGCCGTGCTTGCCATCTGCCACCCTGGCCAGTGCTTCCCCAAGATCCCAGGGACTCCTGCATGGGCCCTCCAGCCTTTCTGGGTGCCAGACAAGGTGGGAAGCCAGAGGGTGGCAAGGGGATTGTCCCCAGGGTGCATTCCTGGCTCACAGCAACCCCAAAACCTGCCTGCCACACCATCACTGCCTTCCCCTTGCTGGCGCCCTGGTCACCCCAGGACCCTGCTCCCCTTGCTGCAGTGCCAAGAGGTGTCAGTGACTCTGGGAAAGTCACTTGGGCTGCTCCAGTTTTCCCAGTTCATTCATCACCCTCTGACACCCAGGATGCCTCCTCACTCCCCCGGGTTGGAGCAAGGGGAAGGAAAGGGGCTGTGGCACCACTGGGACTTCCCTCCTCTGCAGCCCAGCCCAAGGTCATCAGCTCCTGCAAGCAGTGGGGCAGATACACCTAAAAATCTAAAAGGAAATCTATATAATCCAGACAGCAGCTCTACAAATAGGGCCTGGCTGGTGGAAAGGCTGATGTTTAAAGACTGCAGAAAAATGGGGACATGAGTGATCAGGACACATATGGGATGGGGAGGGTGGCAAAAGAACCACTCCACCCCCCCTCAAAAAACCAATTCTCATGTCTCGGGGTCCAGGCATTGAGGTGACCACAAGAATGTAAAAGTCCTCATTTTCCAGCCCGTGTAGCCAAAGTCTGCATGTGTAGGATCGACTTCTCAAGGTTATTTTCTCTTATCTACAATATTCTTTCTCTGACCTGCTGAGCTTTGTCTGTCTGTCCTCAGGGTGGTGTTTACATTTTATACCAAAAACTACCTGTGCTATGTTTACAATAACGTGCCAATATCTATCATTTATGTTGGACAGTGTGTCTCTACCTTAAACCAAAAACACTTAAGACACTTAGAAAAGTGTCACCATCACAGCCAGACATGGAGGGCAAGAAGGAGAAGAAGGTCAGGACATGCCCAAATCTCTCCATCTTGTCCCCTCGAACCCCATTCTAAAAAAAACCAAAATTCTACTTTTTCACCCTGTGCTAACTCAACTACCACACTACTCAAACCCTTGTGGTTTGTAACTCCTCACACAGAGTTGGCAGCTTTTTCCATGGGCTAAAATCAAAGACACAGGTGTTTGTGACTTCATGCCAGGGTCTCCGAGCCCCTGCCAGGGTCTGGAGACAGCCAGGGCAGCCAGAGGGATGTCCTGGGTTCCACACTCATTAATCCAGCACTCCTGTGCATTTCAGTCCTGGTTCCTGACAAGAGGAAATTCCCTCTTCCATGTGCATTTTCCATAGGCCAGTGCTGATGGAAGACCAGGCAAGGACACCACAGAGCTCCATGCTGCCTTGGCCCTGGGGCAAAGGTAACCAACCCCAGCCTGCCCTGCATGCTGGGAAATGCAGGAATGGGTGGATGAATAATTTGGAGCAGATGGATAATTCAGGACAGAAGCCCTTCCTCTGCACCCCAGGGAAGCCCCAGGTCCAGCCTCCCTGGTGTGGGATCCCCCACAGGGGCCACAGGCAGCATCCTGGGTGAGGGACACAGCCCCACCCTGCAATGCACTCATTGCTTTCTGCCTTTCCTCTTTTTTCTAGCCCTCCTGTTCCCCACCAGGTTCTTTCAGCAGGTAATTACAGCTGAAGTGGACAATCTGTCTTTTTATTTTTAGGCTGGAAGCACTTGCAAGGCCAGCTGAAATGGGGCAGCAGCAGTGCAGTGGGGAGGATGCTGCTCCTCAGTATCCTCAGGAGGGGGGATGTCCATGCAGAGATTTTTAGAGCATCCCTTCACCCACACCCTGCACACTGTGGAGCAGTAGCAAAGTTTCCTAAGGCTGGAGTTAATTCCAAAGTGTCTGGGACACCCAGCAGCGCCCCAGATGCCACTGGGAGAGCAGAAGTGCAACAAGTCCCTTTCTCCAGCTCACAGGGCATGGATTTGAGGTGAACAACCTTCTCATTTCAGACCTTAAAGTGACCTCGCCCCTTGTTTTTTCCTTCCTCTCCCTTTGCTGATGATTTCACTGACTTAAAACAACAACAACAACAAAAAAATGGACAGAGGAGCCCCAACACTGGGCAAGTTCAGAGTCAGGGCAAAGAACTTGTGAAGTACAAGCCCAGCTATTCCATACACTCATTAGTAAAAGATGTTGCTGCCTGCAGGGAGACAGTTTCTGGGTGACTGAATGTAGAACTGTTTGGAACAAATTCAATAAACCCCAGCATGCCTTTTGCTTTTGAATATGCTGTTTTCTCTAAGCTGGAGTTTCTCGTGGAGGAGCACAGGTGAGGCTGGGAGTTTGCCAGGGAGGTTTCCAAGAGGAGATTTGGGGCAGGGGGGTCGCCCCGAGCTGGGAGAGGTGGTGACCCCCAGCCTGGCCCGCCCCACTTGGGAGCAGACATTTCAGCACAGCCTTCTCCAAAAAACCTCCTGAGGGCTTTGGTGCTGCTCCAACATCCAGTGGAGCCTTGGAAGCTAATGTCAGACTCTCCAAAAATCACTGCAAGGCCCATTTTGGGAGCGGTTTAGTGGTCCAAAGCTCAGGGCAAGCCTGGTTTTAGCTGCCTTGACTCTCAATGCCTTGCTCTGTGTTGTCACATGTGCCACACATGGCGCCGAGGCTGCCAGGCAGAGGATTCTCCATGGAACCTGCCTTTATTTTCATTTATAAGAGCCTTCAGGACAGGTTTAATTGCTGGGGTATGGACCAGCCATTCCCAGTTATGACTACAAGTGAATCAAAACCCCTGTTTTAATTAAAAGACACGATACCTATGCCTACCTAGAGTGCAATGACAACAAAAACTGATTATTAGGAGAAGTAATAGCCATCTAATCCAATCTGATCTGTGTAGTTATTAGGTCCAGCTAATATTAGTATTGATTTTATTACTAATATCACTGCCACAATTGGAAACTAACCACAGCTCATAGTTTTGCATCCTTCATCATTTTGTTCATTTGTTTGGCCTCAGAACAGATGATTTTATTATGCCCGTCGCTCAAAACCCACATCCAGGGCTCCTTGTCCCTTCATCTTTACCTCTTCTTCACTACATCTTCTGCTTTTTCCCTCTTGGTTTGCTCCTCACCCTCTGCAGAACAGCTTCATGCAGGATCAAACCCAGTGGGTACATTTTGTTAGTCTGAACTCAGTCAAAGAAGCTTCCAGCAGTTTATGAGTCAGAAACACAAGATAGAGCTGCTGATCACTGAGAGAAATTGCCAGGAGTTTGGGGAGGGTGAATCACCCTCAAAGATAGCTGAGAAGAGAAACAGGGTAAACCTCTTGTCCTTTTTCTCTTCATCTTCCAGCTCATTATTTTACCCAGCTGTGAGTAAGGAGCACAACAGGGGAATTTTCTTGAATCTCCCATAGGAAGGAGCTTGGTTCTTGCATTTTCCCATAAGGACGACCTGGAAGAGGAACAAACCTGGTGCTGGACAAGCTCCCTCTGTGAAGCCACAAGCTGGGAAGTGCTCAACACACAGAGCTTGTTTTTGGCTCCCGACATTCCCAGGGAGTTCAGTTTAGCCCCAGGTTAACTGCAGCTCCCTTGCAGAGCTGTCGATCACCTCTCAGCCTCTTCCTTGCTCACTCGAGAAAATAACAGCTCCCACTCTGAAAAGCCCCACGTAATTGGTGCAGCCTGCACAAAGTGCCTCTCAACCAACAGCAGGACGATTTGGAGCTCCAAAGGTGGCCCTGTCTTTTCAGAAGGGTCACGGGTTGACAACCTTGTTTATTTTCCTCGGTGTCTCTCCAAGAAAAAAAACCACAAACCAACCAAAAAACACCTTCCCAGCTCCTCCAAGTCGAGCCTGGCAGCACCAGTTTGGGGCACAGCTGGAGGAAGGGGACAGGTTTCCATCCCACAGCTGTGCAAAAACCTCAGAATTAGCCTTGACCATATGGTGATCAACCAGTCCTCAGCTCTCCTTTTTTTGCCCCACATCTTGGTAGGATGAAGGATTCTGACACTGAAGCAGAGCTGTCTGGAAAATGTGGAGTCTGTTCCAGTCATCCTGCACATCCTTGGCCCTCTCTCCAACCCCATTTGAGCACAGAAAATTGCCACATCACCAATTTGGTGTGGATTTAGGTATCCTGAGGACAAAACCCCGTTTGTTTTGCTGTTTTACCTCCTGACTTGGCAGCCTCAGCCAGGTCCTCATTAGCATCTCTCCCTCACATGACAGATAAAAAGCAATACCCAGAGTCACATACACTTATAAATAAATAGAAAAGGAGCATCAATTCACCCATGAATAGAAAGCTTAAGGATACTGCATCTCATTCCTGTTTGCTGCCTCGGGCACCACAAGCTGACAATCAAAACTCACAGAGTGCCAAAAATATTAGTTTAGTTTAATATTTGTGTTTGTTCAGCTCCTTCTGGTGCCGGGATGACAAACTGCCCTGAGAAGGCATTGCCAGAGGCACTCACACTCCCATTTTCTCTCACACTGATTCTGGCACACAGAGGGACCTTTTCAAACCAATAAACACTTTCATTTTTGTCTTTGCTGAAAGGACTTCCTCTATGGGGTGATGTTTTGCTGGAGGAAATGATTTAAGAGTAGAGATACGGCTGTGATTCAATATGGTTGTGATTCAATATTGTGCTCAGGAATTCCTTGTAAAGTCAAGGGAGAGACAAATTCTGACATTACCCCAGCCTCGTTGAGCTTATCAGAGTATTTTTGGAGTGAGAATCCAACAACAAAGAGTGTGACACTTTTTTAATGTGGTGTCTGCTGGCTCTTGCTCTCAGGTGGAACAGCAGCAACACCACCTCTCTCGTGTAAGTTACGTCTTGACACGTGTGAGAACATGCAGCAGGAAGGGAAGAAGAGAAAAGGAGGGAGATCTTTTCCAGGCCCTCTGCTGGGACTGGGTGAAGAGGATGGAGCTCAGATCAGCAGCAATGTCAGAACTGGTCCCTCCCACCCTTCCCTGCTTGGGATGCACCAACACTTGACTCCAAATTGGGAAGCTGATCCAGCAGGAAGAAAGTCAGACCAACCATGAGGAACAGATTTTCTCTTTGCTTTCCCTCCTCATCCTCTTCTCATGCTGAAATGATGCCCTGAGCTTATCAGAGAGCCATGATTTGGGTTGGAAAGGACCTTTAAGATCACCCAGCTCCAGCCCCCTGTTGTAGGCAGGGAACACCTCCTGCTATCCCAGGTTCCTCCAAGCCTGGCTTTGATATACACCAGAAACTCAGACACAGCAGAAAGCCCCTACAGAAACCCATCTGTGACCCGCTTTCCTGGAGGGGATGGGGTCACACCCCAGCTTCCCCCAGGACCAGCCCAAAGCCCAGCCCCAGCGAGCAGCTCCCTCCCACTGAGAACATCCTTTTTCTGCCTCAGGAGATGTTTGCTGAGGAGCTGCAGAGAAGAACAATGCTGGCTGTCTCCTCATCAAGGTGGGCTGTGGCAAGGCAGAGTCCCGCTTTCACTGCAGCACTGCTCTGAACACAGAGCTTTGTATTTGCCTGTCAATATCCCAGTCGGATCCTGCTTCTCTGTATTTAATTCGAGATGAGTACTGCAGGACCTCTTTTGTTAGCTGGATACCTCATGCACATTGTTATTATTTCTTTCATAAAAATCAATAAAGACTTAGCAACAACAACCACCAATAATAACAGTACATCTCTCTTTGTGTCTTTGTGTTGCAACTTGCTGAATAACTCAGACAAGCAGCAGACAACAGTAAAGAGAGAAGATTAAAAAAGATGTTGTTTCCAAACTAGACTTGCTCTTACTTTGGAAAAAGTTTCCAGCCACTTAAAGCTGCAGCACCATCTCAGCACACAAGAATTCAGTAGCACATGCTAAGATGGGAAGAAATGCTCAGAGGATGAGGCACCTCTAATGTGGTGTCCTGCTGGTCTTGCCTGTGAAACACAGGCCAAAAAAAAAAAAAGGAAATGGAAAGATGGAAATTTAAGGGCACCACTTTGAAAGCCACAGGCAAATCATTGCTACTGAAGTCACCTCCTGGTACTAACAAAACTCAGGGAGACACACTCCTTGCTGGTTTCCATGCTGCTGTGAGATGAGGAGACAGGAAGAAAGGATACGTGTTGCTATAGGACACGTGAAAGCACGACGCGAGCCACTGCTATTGCCGGGTGAAAAAGAGGAAGTTTATTTTTTGACTCTAGCATTTATACTTTTCCAAAGGTGACAGTGGATTGGAGAGTGAACGTGCCACCTCTCCAATGACATTGGACAAACTACTAGTACATTAAGTTTCTCTGCTTCTATGAAGGAATGCAAAACAATAGATTGTTTACAAAAACTTTTGTGAAAAAGTTTTCTACAAGAATATAAACTCAATGAGCTTGAGAAAATCCTAAAAATTAAGACAACAGATACGGAGCTACTGGAGTCCAGAGGAGGCCATGGAGATGGTCCAAGGGCTGGAGCCAGACTGGGAGAGCTGGGGGTGCTCACCTGGAAAAAAGAAGGATCTGGGGGGAAAATTTGAGCTCTTTCTAGGGCCTAAAGGGGCTCCAGGAGAACTGGAGAGGGACTGAGTTGACAAGGGGTGGAGGCTCAGGACACAGGGAATGGCTCCCACTGCCAGAGGGCAGGGATGGATGGGATATTGGGCAGGAATTGTTCCCTGGGAGGGTGGGCAGGCCCTGGCACAGGGTGCTCAGAGCAGCTGTGGCTGCCCCAGGATCCCTGGAAGTGTCCAAGGCCAGGCTGGACAGGGCTTGGAGCTGCCTGGATAGTGGGAGGTGTCCCTGCCCATGGCAGGGGGGTGGAATTAGCTGTTCTTCCAGGTCTCTTCTCACCCAAACCATTCCATGATTTCCTTGCCATCCAATTCCAGGAAGCAGCCACAGAAACAGGAGTGGAAATCACACAGGAGTTCTGCAGCTCCCAAGTACCTTTTAGTTACTCTACATGAGAGGTTAAAAAACCACCATGTGCCTCAAGGTAGCACTTTCTCCACTCCCAGCACTGCCATGAGCTGCTCCTGCAGCTCCATCTGGGATTCCCATGGACACAGCAGGCAGCAGGACCCATGCAAGCACAGCACTGCTGTCACAGGGACCCCGTTGGCTTTGTCTGGGCTTCCCTGGTGGCCACAAACTCCTGGAGGGACAGAGCCCAGTCCCCCAGGTCAACATCACCTCCAAGGGAATTCCAACATGCTGAGTGCTCCTTCAGGAAAGAAAAAAACCCAAAATCCAATTTTCTGGGGACCACTCGCTCAACCTGACCTGCCCTTCACATTTACCAGGGTTCCAGCATTTCTGGTTAAAGAAAATATATAAAATTCTAATACTGTTGTTTTAAAGGTTAATGTATTCCCAGCCACATCTCAGAGCAGAGATTTGAGCCCAGGAACAATCATCTGGTGGCAGGAAAGTATTGAGTAGATGACCTAGGTCTTATCCATCTCTGTTTTTCTATGCATGTACGGCTCTTTTTTCATTTCTTTCCTTTTCCGGTTCAGCCATCCAAAGCAACATAAAACCAAAGCTCAACACAGCTGGGGTTTTATCCACATTACACACACAGCATCAGCACACAGCACAGCACCAGGGCTATTTTTTCCTTCCCATATCAAGGATTGCTGGTGTTCCAAGATGCTTTTCAGCAGGCATCTTTCCTGGCTTCCCATCAGGCACCTTTTGTGGCTTCCCAACCATTCCCATGTGCAGCTCTCACAAAAAAACCCAAAGACTGCTCCAGGTGCCACGAGATAAGGGAATTCAGGCACCAAAGAGAAAGAAAAGCTGGTGCTTTTGACTCTTAAGAACTGATGAAAAGATGAGCTCTACACTTCCTCAAAATCTTCTCCTATACCATAAAAGAAAAGCTGCAGAAAGCCAGCAAGTCCTTTGGCTCTTAAAATAAAAGTCTGTAGATGCTGGCCTTAATTGCAGAGCTGGAGCTCTTCCTGCAGACACCCAGCCAAGAAGATCTCCTGCCATGCCAGCACCTCCCAACTAACCCAGAGCTGCTCAGGGTGTCCCTTTTTATCCCCTGGCACCTGGGTTCACAAAACAGCCTGAGCAGGGATTGTGCCTCACCTGTTCCATCCCATCCCATCCCATCCCATCCCATCCCATCCCATCCCATCCCATCCCATCCCATCCCATCCCATCCCATCCCATCCCATCCCATCCCACCCCCCTGCAGCTGAGCAGCACAGGAAGCTCAGAGTACCCCAAACCCAACCAGAATTTCCAGCAGAGGCTGATTTCTGGAGAAGAGTGCTTTGGGGAAGCAGCCGGACTTCCCTGTGCTCCAGGCAAAGGTTCCATCAGATCTGGAATAGCACTCCTGGCTGTGTGGAATTGAGCAGTACCTGTTTAACCCTGCAGGCTTTGGTGGCACCTGCCAGGGATGCTATTGGACTTCATTTCTAATTTGAAGGCCAGATTTTTGTTTTCCTACAACCCTGCTAATACTGAGAAAAAAAAGGAAAAGCTCCTGAATCTTGCACCCAGGCCAATCCAGGGTGGATCCTTGTTGGAAGCCTGAATGATGAGAATTTGAGATTTCTGTGCTGACTGACACTGACCCCCATTCTGTGCTGACTGACACTGACCCCCAAGAGAAAACTGCATTTGACCTGAGGCTGTGAAAAGCTTCCCAAATTGAGTAAAGAACTGGGATTGTGAGTGTTGAGTTTGAATAAAAGTGTGTAATATCACATAGTAGAAAACTTAGAGTTTAAAGTTTTAGAATATAGTAATATATATAAAGCATATATATATAAAAACTACTATTATACAAATATATTATTAATAAATTATTATATAAAACAAATATATATAAACTTCTATTTAGAAGTTTTAAGACAGAAACTAGTCTTTCTTTACTTTCTTCTTCTTCACCTTTTTCATATTAATAATATGAACAAGTAATATTGTGTAATTAAATATTGTGTAATATTGTGTAGTTAAATATTGTGTAATATTGTGTAGTTAAATTTAAAAATCCACATTGCAAGTCACAAGTAGTTATTGAGTTAAAAACAAAAATAATTTAAATATAACTTCTTAATTAGAGACTTTTTTCCTTTGAAAACCTTATAAAAAGGGAGATGCAGCTTCATTTTTACCTTACTAAAAAGAAGTACTGTAGAACTCACAGTTTGTGAGACTGTAACGTAAATGAGAGCTTATAAACAACACCAAAAAAAGAGAAACAAAGAATCCACAGATCCTCCTCTCCTGAGGAGCACAGGGAGGGATATGGAATGCTGGCAGAGGGCACAGACCACCCTGGTGAAGAAGGTCCCTCAAGAATCCTTGGAGAGGGTGTGAGCTACTCCCAGGAGCTCCACATCACAAATTTCACTAAACTGCAAAATTGTAATTTGTAACTAAGTTTCTCAGGGTCTGTTGTGCTGGGATGACCCCAGGAGTGTAAAAGTCCTCGTTTCCCAGCCCGTGCAGCCAGAGAAAGAATCTGAAATGCGCAGGGTCGGCTTCTCAAGGTTGTTTATTTGTTCTTATCTAGAACATTCTTTCTCTGACCTGCTGAGCTCTGTCTAGCAAGGAGGCCATGGTATTCTGCCTCTCCCCTCAGGCAGCATTTATATTTTATATCAGAAGTCACATATATTATGTTTACAATATTGTGCCAATACCTATCATCTATGTTGGACAGTGTGTCTGTGCCTTAAACCAACAGAAAAGTGTCACCATCACAGCAAAACATGGAGGGCAAGGAGAAGGAGAAGAAGATCAGGACATGCCCAAATCCCTCCATCTTGACCCCCAAACTACATTCTAAAAACCCCAAAATTCTACTTTTTCCACCCTATATTAAGTCAACTACCACACTACTCAAACCCTTGTGGTTTGTAATTCCTCATACAAAGTGGGCATTTTTTTCCACGGGCTAAAATCAAAGCCACAGGTGTTTTTGACTTCGTGCCAGGGTCTCCGAGCCCCTGTCAGGGTCTGGAGGCAGACAGGGCAGCCAGAGGGATGTGCTGGACTCTGACAAAAGTTTAGCAAAATATCCCCCTCCTTTTCATGCTCTGCTTTGCCTGACCTCATTCCACCCCACAGAGATCTCCCAGCCTTTCAAATCCCACAGTCCAATGGCAAAACTCAACTCTGTGCCAAACCTAACAAACTCCTCCATGCCCAACCCAAGGCTGAGTGACACCAGCAAACACGGAAACGGGGAACACAACAATGCCAGAGCCAATTAAAGGGAAGAAAGGCACTGCTAAGGTGACTCAGAAGAAATGTAGGCCATCAAAACACTGCCCCACTGTTTCCTTCTGGGCCCGTGGCTTTGAGAGCTCAAAGTGTGCCAGTGGGAAGTAGGAGAGGTAAAGGATGTAGGATGTGTCACTGTGGCCTTAATCCTACAGCCCAGTCCTGCCTCCTGGCATGCACTGGGATGTGGTGCTTTCCTGATGGAGAAAGAAACATAGGCACCAGCATAAGCAGAACTAGTCAAATATATATATATAAAAAATATATAAATATTTTAAAGTAGATATTTATATGTTTTATAAATATATAAATATAGAAATATAAACATATATTTATCCATTATATATTTATATATTTTATAAATACATTATAAAAATAATTATGTAAATACATTATATATATTTATATATGGGAATATGTATTTTAATACATTTTATATATTTTATATATTATATATCTATATATAAATATAAAGAATATATATTATATATAAATATAAAGAATATATATTAAATATAAATATATAAAAGCTATTTAAAATACATATTTTTAAAATATATAAAATATTTTTATATATTTTTATCTATTTAGTCAATTATTTATTAAATATAAATATATATAATTTTTTTTTAATTTAAACATTTTAAAGAGAAAATTTTCTCCATTCAAATGCAATTTCCCATGGGAATTACACAATTTGGATGTTTTCTGCTCTTGCTCGTTGTTGGTGCTGAAGAATGACACTCACAAATTTAAAAAGAAAAAAAAAGGGAAGGATATTTTTATGTTGCAAAGCTGAGAGATGAAGAGTTTTGACTGACTGGATGAAAGCACTGAGGAAAGTTCCAGATTAAGCGTGGTAAATTGTCCAAGTGAAACGGTGCTTTTTGGCATCTCTAAATCAAAATGTTGATGACAGGAGGAAAGGCAGAAGGGAAGCAAAGCTGTTCTCGAAAACTTCACCTCTAATTCCCCTTAAAACTGAAGAATAAAATAAAATTCCTTTTTCTTTTGGTGGCATAAGTGGTTTCACCAGATTACGGCAACCAGCTGTGGAAGAGAAAGACTCTTGTGCTAGTACCTAATTACTGAACTATAGAAAAGAGAAGAATAGCTGATCAGAGGGGAGCAAAGCTCTGCCGTGCCCTGTTGGGCGAGCAGTTTTCCTGGTGGGTCTGACACCTCTGTGCACTCAACTCCGTCTCTCCCACCTCCCCAGGATTTAGGGATTACCATGAATTAGCAGAGGCCCGCCTGCCTGGCCTGTGATAGACTATCTCTCCATCAGGGAGAACCAGATGGAGCCGAATTTCCAACCTCCCCAAGATGGAAAGAGCAGGTATGAGATAAGAGCTGCGGGAGCCAGGCGAGGCAGGAGGCTGTGGATCACCAGAGAGGAAACCTAAATCTCAATAATTGACTTTTTTCCTTCTTTCCTAAGGAGAACAGGCAGGTGGGATCCCCCTCCTGTCTGCCTGGCCCCTGCTGTTGGCTTTTCCCTCTGTTTTCTTTTAAAGGAAATCTGTGCTGAGACCACAACAAATCCCCATAACAGGTGGAACAGAGGGACTGTGGATGCATCATCCCTGGAAATGCTCAGTGCCAGGCTGGATGAAGCCCTGAGCAACCTAGTCTAGTGGGGGTGTCCCTGCCCTTTCAGGGGCTTGGAAAAAGATGATTTTTTATGTCCCTTCTGAGCCAAACCATTCCATGGTTCTGATCCTCTGAATTTGGGGCAAAGGCTGCAAGGGGCTGTTCTGTGAGTGTCTCTGCAAAACAAAGGGAGTTCCACAGGACAGGATCTTCCTGGAAAGAGGATTGAAGTGGCTCAGCTAAATGAGGAGAAGGTATCTCCTTGGATCCAGTTTTTACCTGCAATAAGGGGTTTGCTGTCAGTACCAGCCCCAGTGTGCGTGTCCCAGCAGGTCTGTCACCTCAGGGTGGTTCCCTGTGCTCATCATCGCTTATCCCTGCCCATCTAGAAAAGGAAACATCAAACGTGTTCCCTAGGCAGCCTGGCCAAGAGCTTCCCCAGGAGGGGAAGATGAAGGTGTCAGACATAGCAGGAGTCCAGCTGATGTTGTGTTCTCACTCTTTTTTCCCTCGTTGTTAATTAAAACCCCACAGGTTCCTGAGGACAAACTGGTTAAATTCACTTTGGAAAGTGACAGCAGCACCATGCAAACTGTACCCAAATCCAAGTTCCTCAGTGGAGCTAGGGGTCTGTCTCTGAGACGAGCCTGCCCACAGAGGTGGCAGGGATCTGGTCCCAGGAGAGCCTGGCACCACCAGGGCAGGAGCAGTTCCCTGGGACATTCCTTCTCCTTTTCCTGACCGAGAGAGGTTCCTCACCCACAACCCTCATGTGTAAATGGACTTTACACTGCCTCTCTGCCCTGTTGAGCCCTCCCCAGTGGCACTTCCAGGTGTCACAGCCCACCCCACCAGCAGGATCTTCTGGCTGTCACCCCCATATCCCTGCTCTGGCCCGTGTGGCACCAATGCCAGGGGTCCGTGGCAGAATTTGGGAGCAGGGATGATGTGAGAGCAGGGAGAGCTCCTGTCCCTCCCCGTTCTCACATCCCCAGCACCTTGTGAAGACAGCTGGGGCGGGGATTGCAGCAGTTCATTCAACTCCCAGTCCCATCTCAGCTTTGGCTCTTTGCCTTGCTGCTTTTTTCCCTAAAAAATCGAGTAGGCAGGGAGTGGCTGGTTAAAAGCTAATTCCCCATCCCTCTTAAATCGCCAAGATTAAAAGCTTTCTTCCTGGTGGCTGCTTCATAAAAGACCCCAAAGGTTTCTACTTTATTCCTTTAAAAAGGAATGCCTTGTCTATTTCAAACCATTTGGGTTTATGGGTAAAATACGCAGCCACGCTCCACCACCAGAACCTGTGCTCCGCTGATTTTTCAGAAAAGAATGAGCTCCTGGAAAAGAAAACCAAAGAATTTTTCAGAACAGAATAAGCTTCTTGGAAAAAACAAACAAACAAACAAACAAAAAAAAGCCAAACCAAAAAACCAAACAAAAAAAACCACCAAAAAAGAGCTCCTGAAAAAGAAAACCAGAAAATCAAGAAAATAGTTTTCCAGAAAAGAATGCGCTCCTGAAAAAACAAACAAACAAACAAACAAACAAACAAAAAAACCCAAAAAAAAACCCTCAGAAAATCATTTTCCAGAAAAGAATGAACTTCTGGGGGGAAAAAAACCAAACAAACAAAAAAAAACCCCAAAACAATAACAAAAAACCCCCCAAACAAACAGAAAAACCCCACCAACCAGAAAAGAATGTGCCCCTGGGAAAAAAGAGAAGAAGTTTTGGCCAAGTCCAGCCTCACTGTGCAGGCTCCTGAGATACGTAAACCCCCCCTGAAAATATGGGATTTCTGCTGGTTGGATGCTTTCAACCAGGTGAGGTGGTCCTTTCCTCCTTGGGAGGGTTACAGCTGCTCAGAAACCAGCATTTTTGGAGCTTCACACCCAAGGATTCTGGGGTAGGAAAGGAAATACAGCAGGCACAACCCGCTTAATATGTGTTAGCTAAATAAATGTTCCTGTTTCAAGGCAGGTGAAGCAATAATAAATATCAGGTGGGAGAAGCGAGCCCTGCCGCCCCTTCTCATTTGTATGCATGGCGTTATTTCTTTTATTAATCCAAAATTCTCTCTGAGAAATGCAGCCTGGCCCTGCTGGTTCAGGCCAGCTCTTGTTAAAATGATTATTAATGGTGCTGCACCTTTCCCTAATGGGAATGGATGGTCCAGGCACCCTTCAGCTCCACACATATACCTGACTTATTCCTTCGTGCTCCTCTCGGCCACAATATCCCCACAGCCTCCTTCCCCTGCAGCCCTGGAAGATGAGCACGTGGGTGATCCATCTTGGAACTTTCAATGCTTATTTTTCTAGAGAGATAAAAATAAACTGTTCCATTTGGATGAAAAATAGGGGATGTAGGTCCAAGCCCACCAAGGGGGATGGAGGAGGGGGGAAGAAGGAAGAAGAGTATTTTCTCCCTTTTTCCTGTATTTAAACCACAGATGCATCATCCATCTCCCTTAACAGCTCCTCCCTTGCTAAATAAAAAATTTCCTCACTGTGTGGAGCAGGGGGATGGCAGGAGGAGGACCGTAAGTCATGGAAAGGAGGTAAAGGCAGAAATCTCTCAGGGAGTTTCTCACAGAGCACCACCCAATCCAAATATCTGCTCTAGCAAGGGCACTCTGCCCATGGAGAATTCCAGCAAAAGTGATTTTTAAAGCAAGGACAACTTCCAAGCCCTTTGCATGGCTTTCCCCATAGGAGTCTGCAGGGCCAGCAGGAAATGCATCCCTGTGGACAGCCAGGAGAGCAGGGGAAAGGGTGAGAAGAAGGGTGAGGGGCTCCTCACCTTTGCTCCTGCCTCTCTGCCTGACAAGTGAGGGTGGCTGCAATCCCAGGGAAGGAGGTTGCCAGGGATGGGCCAGTGGGATACAGGGATCTTCCCCCAGCAGCTGCTCCAGTGTGGATCTGGGCTTTTTCAAAATGCCACAAGCTCTTTCAGACCTTCCAAACTAAAATGCACAAGTATCACAAATCCCATCCAAATTCCCTGAGTCCCACAAGCCTGCCCTTCATATCCCACAAACATCCCAAATCTCACAAACTCCTCACCCCACACCCCACAAACATCACCATCACTAAGCATCTTCAAAAGACCTCAACCCCACCAGTCCCCTGACATGTTTCCCCAGAGGCTGCCCCCAAAATATCACCAAAGAGGTCCCCAAACAGGCGCTAAGGACTGGCTATAGGTGACCATCCTGCTTTTGGGGTTGGCACCATCTCCAGCATGTCCCCGCTGTTAACGAGCAGACATCAGAGAGCCACTTGGTTGTTGTCTCTTGGTTCTGATAGACCAAAATATATGAGTTAAAACCATGAGAATTATGGATTTTAGCACAGGACCACTCCTGGGAAAAGTGGGCTGAAGGAACGTAGCCCCAGGCAATGCTTGCAGGGACCAAGCACTGTTGCACCATGCTGAAACAGCCACAGGAAGTATAGGATAACTGATAACCTGCTGAGAATTTCAGCTGATTTTTTAAAAGCTGGTTGCTTTGCACCTGCTGTTTAGTTGCTTTTCTTAAAAGCAAACAAACAAACAAACAAACAAAAAACCACCCAACCCCCCCCCCCCCCCCCATAAACTTAGCAAACCAAAAGGCCAACAAACCCTATGTCCACTGGTTTTCAGGGAAACTAAACCTGACTACAACCTGAAATTTGACCAGTGGTCAGTGCTGGTGGTTTCCAGCTGGGGTTGTGGCCACATCCCTTCTCCCATTTCTCACGTGGCTCTGGCTCCGTCCCCACCTGCGGGCACGGCTGCAGGGATATTTGCCCACACGTATGCAAAAGTGATTACAGGCAGAAGCCTGGGGGATTTGTTTGGGAACAATGTTGTAATGAGCCCAAGGATAATCTGCTGCCCAGAGACAGGGATTTTTCCCGGAGGGATGGCAGCCACATATTAGACAGTCACATCCAGTTATTTCCAGCAAGTTAACTCCCAACGCCGCACCTCCAGCCAGCGAGAGGGGCATGGCACAAACCCACCAAGCCCCACAGATGTGCCCCAAATCCGAGATGTTCCAGGTGGGGAAAGGGGCTGGCGTGAGGATTTTTAATGGCCCAAAGTGATGGAAATTCATTACTCTGATAAGGCTCAGGGAGTTGGTGGTTTGAGCTTCAAACATGGCCAGTCCCTGGAGAAATTACACCGTGTTCGAGCTAATCTTCTTATAAACATTGTTGTGGGTTTTTTTTTATTTCATCTGACATGTGTCAAGCAGGACCACTAAGCCTATTACATCTCCAGGGGGGTTGGGGCTTTCTCTTCTTCCTATCCCCCCCATCTGAATGCTGCTTGGCTCCTTTTTGGCTCCTTTGGACACTTCTCCATCACTACAAACCAATCTTTTATAATTAGCACTGATGGAAAAAAAGTCTCAGTGGGTTTGGAGGCTCAGGTGAGATAAGCAGCCAGGTTCCAGCTAGACATCCAAAATTTTTGGAGCTTGCAGGCTTCTGAAATGCACAAAAAACTTGCTGGACTATCCCTTCTTCCTGTGTTCATTTATTTTTCTTTCCAGCAAACCCTCAAAATAAACAGATATAGAATCAACTGGATATTTTTGTGCTCTCCAGGACAAAATAGTTCAAGTTTTTGGGAAATCCCCGGCTGAGTACTGCCTTTATTTGTGTTATTCCCTCTGTCTGAGTTTGCAGGCAGAAACAGGCAGGGATTTAGAGCACTGGAACAGATGGGTGAAAATGAAGCTCCCTCAGATTGAGGGATACACCTTGGTGAAGGGACATTTTTCCCTGAGACCTCTCTCCCTACCCTGGAGGGAAGTTCACAGGAAGCCAATAGAAAGGGTGAAAAGGAGGCATAAAAAACCCCTAACCCTAAAAAATTAGTGCTGCAAATGATCATTTACTGGAGGAAGCATCAAACTCTCTCCATGAGAAATAGGAAATAGAGAATTAGGAATACCTGAGGAGGGAGAAACTTTCAGGCACTCACTTGCACGAACATCACCCACGTTCACTCTGGAGACTTGGCTACAGAAAATCAATGGGAGCTTATCAGCCTGCAGCAGAGTCGGGACAATTAAACCTCTCCCTCTCTGCCTTTCTGTACTGGATTTAGGTTTTGAAGTTATTCTCACCTGTGGATGGAAAGAAAGAAACATACGAGCCAGCATCTCTTATGGAGAGTTAGCTCTAACACAGGCAGTAGCCCAAATGATTTCTGTGCCTAATCATTGTCTTCTCTGTCCTTAAAAAAAAGTAAAAATAAAAATCCTATATTGGACCAAAAAAAGGGGATGCTGTGAATTCGACTACAACTTCTTTGCTCTCCTTGCACACAAACCTCTGCACCCATGGGAAAACTCCCAAAAGCTGAGCTTTTGTCATCGGGTTTTTCTCTGGCACAGAGCAAAACTTTGCAGAAGGAGACCAACAGAAACCCCAAATGGGGCCTAAGTGGCAAAACTGAGCTTGGATTTGGAGGTGTCCCCCAAATCCATGCTGGGCTGGGGGCAAGGTGAGGGACCTGGTACAAAACCAAGCACTTGGAGCACTGGCACTCAATTTCAGAAGAGCTAAAGGGAGTTCGAAGCCCCAAAGCAGCACCCAAACATCTCCCTGTTTGCTTGCCTGGTTGTTACTGAAAACCAGCTGCTCCAGCCCCAAGTCCTTGGAGGAATGGAAAAACGCTGAGATAAACCAAATAATTGACAAGCTCAGTAACTAAAATGGCTCTTCCTAGTTCCTGCTCCATGTGCAGGTTTGGGTGGATCACAGACATTTCTGGAAGGCCATTGGCACCCCCAAGCGCCTGGCTGGTCCTACAAGCATTTTCCATCTTCTGGGGACTCAGGGTGGAAGCAGCAGCTTCATTTATTTCATTCTTTATCTCCCTCAGAGAAAACGGACAGTGCAGATAATCTGGGTTTTACAGCCCTTTGAAGTCAATCAGAAAAGACTTTTAACTTGAGCAAGCGGGACCCCAGGCCTCCATCTACCTGATCCTCAGGCATTGCCAGGGATTTGGGCAAGCCAGGCTCCATCCACATGGACCTGGCTTTAAAGCCATCAGGCCCAAGCCCTGCCTTGGCGAGAGATCAAGCACAGCAGATTTCCTCCAGCCCTCCTGTCTTATCACACATTAGCCCCGTGCAGATGTCAGGCACTCTCCCTCCACTCACAATCCCCCTTCCCCATCTTCTTTTATCTCCCCATTAAATTGCTGACAAGACCTTCCTGGTGGCCTTTTCAAAAGTAGAGGGGATCAAAAAAATCAACGGAATATTTCAAAAGTCTTTAGGGAAAATAAGAAGGTGGTGGTAGGGAAATCAAATAGGAGGGAGAAGGAGCCTGCAACACTCTGTGCACAGAGCCCAGAGCAAGACACTGGGATTTGCTTTTAACTCCCTTCTGGTAGGGAAGGGGCTGGGGATGGTTTGGGCTGCCTCACAAGCATCACTGGTACCTCCAGCACTGCCCTTGCAAATGCTCAGCATGCAGAACAGCCTTAAAAAAGGGCAAACCTGGTTGCAACCACCCCAAAACTCCAGCATGGCACCACATCCCCAACATAGCTAGCTGGCATTGTGGGGACCAGATTGTTTTTTTGGTTTTTTTTGATGGGCAGGTAAAGGCAATTTGTCTCCCATACCCTTCCTGCCACTTTCCCCCAGCATTTCAGCAAAGCTGTAGAATTCCAGCTTTACACTCACTTTTGAAAAGGTGACACCGCTGGCTTTCAAAGGACATCAGAGCAGGGGTGACGCAGGAGCTGACTCCATCCCAGTAGCTGAAAGCAGCAGGCAGAGAGCACCAGAGGAAAAAACAACCCAACACACCCCCAGCCTTTGCTAACATGACCAGAGCTATGTCAGCAGTGGCATTTTGTGTGCACAGGGAGAAAAATCCAGCTAAAAAAACAGCAGCATTGAGCAAACCCTCATCTTAATTTAATTTTGCTACCTGGCTGATCAGATTTGGTTCTTTATTTAACTGGTAGAACAAAAAAGTTTTAGGGTCGGGCTCCTCCCCTCCCCTCCCCCGAGGTTTATTATATTTTTTTTTCCTTTGCCTAACGGCTCTACAGTGGATTCTGAGCTGGCTGGATCCTAGAATGGTTTGAGTTGGATGGGACCTTAAAGTTCATCTTGTTCCACGCTCTGCCACAGGCAGGGATACCTTCCACTGCTGAAAGCTCCATCCTTGAACACTTCATGTCAACCTCTCTGTCCAAAATGCTGCCAGCTCTTCTGGCTACTGCACATCCAAACAGCTCTGTGCTTTCAGCTCCAGAGGGATAACACCCCCAGAGCCATCACACCAATGAAAAGTCACGGGCAGAGGGGAGCAGGAGCAGGTAACTCCTCATTTTTGCATGCAAAGAAAGACCCCTTGGCACAAGCAGAGGCACTTGTTATTCAGCCCTCAGGATTTGTTATTTATTCTCCCACTTTTCCCAGAACTGCAGGAATCTAATCAGAGCGCGGAAGCCAGAGCGGGTGATGCCAGTGATCAGTCACAGGCTCCAGCAAGGAACAGCAAACAGCTGGAGGGACCACTGCAGCTGATGCATGGGCTGCTGCTGGCTCCCTGCTCACTTGTGTTTGCAGTTGGTTTCCACTAACAGGACAGGACTGCTGGGGTACAATCCTTGAGCTTTTATTGCAGCATCAGCCTCATTACATGGCTGAGACAATAGGAAGATGGCAAAAGCTCATGCTCAGCCAGCAGCAGCCAAAGATTTCTTTGTTACAGAGCATTTTAAAAACTTTCTAGCCAATAGCACATTGCTAAAGCTTACAGACAATTGTTCTAGCCAATGGCTAAAAGCACATGTACAGCTGCTTCACACAATGCTTGCTTGTCTTCTTTCTATTAACAATGCACAATAATTCATTATTAAGCTTAAAACCTTCTACTACCTTGCTAAGCGTATTTTCCTGCTCTCTTAGCCAAGCCTAAAACCCAAGCTGTAAAGTCCTTGCTTGCTGTACCATTGTAACTTTCTCTACTTTCAGACTTTGCAGCTGCAGCTAGCTCTAAGTTTCTCTGCTATTTCTGCCTCTAAGGCCTGCTTTTCCAGCTTTCTGAAAATCATCTTACCTTTACTATTTCCCACATAGACTGAGCAGGATCTCAGGTCAAACACCCCCTCAAGGCCAGGCCTTTGCCATCCCATCAGTGCTTGGATTATTTATTTACACATGCAGGATGTGAGCACAAGCCTCTGGGTCGGGGCTGAGCTCCTCCTCGCTTAGGGGCTGAGAACTGATAAATGTAAAAGGATGGCAGATAAAAGCTATTATGAAGATACAGTTTCCTGGTCTAAGAACAAGATAGAGAACTACATCACAAGACAATGATATTTAATTTTACTGCAGACTTTTGGATCCAGCTGTCTGGACCAACCTGGACTAGTGGAAAGTGTCCCTGGCCTTGGCAGGGGGCTGGAATGGGAGGGTCTTTAAAGTCCCTTGCAACACAAACCCCTTGAGGATTCCATGCTGTACATGCCTGTCTGGTCCTCATCTTTGGGAACATATTCCAGCTTAACTCTTCATGATGGCCATGCCCCTAAAAATACAGCATTGCATTTGCTTTATTTTACCTGTCAGGTGTGCTATAGGCTTTCTTCCCCTTTGAAAAATAAGGGGACCACAGTTTTGGCAGAGCTGCTGGATTGTATCTATACACATATCTATAAAGAAAATTATAAATAAAATTTTTAAAAATTAAAAAGAAATCTTCTCTTTCAGTAGGAATTTTGCCAAATGCTTCCACATGTTGCCTTTTTTTTAAAAAAAAACCTTTTTAAAGTCAACCTGAGCTCTTGGTATCCCACCTGATACTCCCAGCTGCCTTGGAATGCTCTCCTATGGTGCTATCTCTGCCCTGGGTTATGTGCTGGTGCCTTCCTGGGCTGAAGGGATTATTGCTGCCTCAGGATTTAGCTGTTGCTCCCTTTTAATTTCCCCCTGGACCACCTCTAACACCCTCTAACACCCTTGTCTTATACATCTGCGCACTCTGCTTCAAGACCTAAACCCTTCTCCCAGAACAGGGAAAGCCCTGGCTTTTCCCCCCTTGGAAAGCTGAAAAGAAGCCTGAAATGTCTTCTCCAGGAAGCCCTGCCTGAGTCAGGGTTTGTTCCACAGCCCTTGGAGAAGCACACATTTCTCCTTTTGCTTTTCCAAGGTTATTCTCCCAGGACTTCCGTCCCAGGCCACGTTTCTGGAAAGCCATCCTTGAAAAAGTCGGGATGACACAAGGCAGAAACTCCTGTGCTTGTATCAACAACCCAGCATCAAAGCAACTTGGTACTTGCAATTGGCACCAACCCAAAGAAATCCCCACAACAGCCTTCCTGTGGGACCAGCAGGGCTCTCCTGGCTCCACGGGGACAAATTTCTCTTGGGAGAATCTCCTCTGTGTGAGAGTCAGCTCTTTGGGTGTCTTTGGGGTGGCCCAGAAGGCTGGGACCCCTTGAGAGTTCCCCCTTGCTGTTGTGGCAGCTCAGGGCGAGCAGCAAAGCAGCAGAAAAAGCATTTTATCTGCAAATGAAAGGATGTTTCCACCTCTAATTAACCCGAGGTCTATCCAAGCACTGCAGTCAGGCTCTCATTAGCCAAGCCACTGCAGGAATTCCTGCTCCAGCTGCCTTGCACTGGGATCTCCTCCTCGAGTGGCCTCCAGGAGTTCTCCTCTCCTGGATGCCCACCTGTCTTGGTTTGAAAATACAGGTGTCTCCTAAAGAAGGCAGGACCCTCCCCTGAAATGGAAAATGAAAACCCCCTCCCTATGGATTATTATAATTTTGAAATTAAGGGGCTCTCAGGCAAAGATATGGGAATAGGAGTAACAGTTCTTTACTAGGAAAATTTAAAAAATACAAATGCAATAGTACAAAATAACCCCAGAAAACCAGCACTGCCAGAGTCAGAGCAGGCCCTGGCCCCTATGTGTCCGGGTGGTGGCAGCAGTCCCATCCCAGGGTGGCTCAGCCCTCCTGCAGTGCCAGCTGTGCTTCTGCTGGAGCAGGATCCTGCACAAGGGGGGAGTTTTCCTCTGGAGCTCCAGGGCTGGGGGAGATGGGCCTGGGCTCCTCTGGGAATGCAGGGGGAAGGAAGCTGCTCCTCTGGGAATGCAGGGGGAAGGAAGCTGCTCCTCTGGGAATGCAGGGGGAAGGAAGCTGCTCCTCTGGGAATGCAGGGGGAAGGAAGCTGCTCCTCTGGGAATGCAGGGGGAAGAAAGCTGCTCCTCTGGGAATGCAGGGGGAAGGAAGCTGCTCCTCTGGGAATGCAGGGGGAAGGAAGCTGCTCCTCTGGGAATGCAAGGAGCAAAGGCTGCTGTGCTGTTCCCAGGTCAGATTATATCCAGGTAGGAATTCTGGGCTCCTGCCCTGGGTGGAGCAGCTCCCAGTGGGATGATAGAATTTTCTCAGCCATGCAGGGACACTCAGTGGCCATGAACAGAAGATAATTAATAATTAATGACCTATTAACAGAAGAGATCTCCTGGAGGGAGATTGGTTGTGGGAGAGATAAAGAAAAACTGTCCAATGAACGGAAGATAACTGCCCACCTCTGACAGATGGGGATAGAGCACACACTTATCTTACAATCCAGGACACCACCCTGAGAAAACACCTTGGCTGTCTCCTGGGGTACCATTATCTCCTGTTAGATCCCATGAAACACTGCAGAATAAAAAGGTGCAGGAAATTTAGCAATTAACCAGCAATTAAGAAAATCCATAACCATTGCAAGGGAAACCAGGTCGGCTGTCCTGACACAAGAGACACAGCACAGCATCAGCTCAAGGTCTTGGATAAAGATCTTAAAATAGTGGAGGCAATATTGCCATCCCCATCTAGATTTGGAGACGTTTCTCACAGATTTTTAAAGAGAAATGGTTAAAACCAGCAATGTTTTTCTGCTTCAGTAGGACCAAAACACCCAGCTTTCCCCACCATGGGCTAAAGGGGAGAAATGCAGAGAGAAAGTTAATCAGGTTGAGAACAAAGTGAAAAACCCAAACAAACCAGCAAACAAATCTCATCCAAACCCACAGAAGCAAAGAGTGTGCTGTGACTCCTTTCCCCTGCTGCTGCTCACTTTCATACTCCTGACCTTCTCTGTTCCAGCCAGGAGGGAATAGGAATGTTCGAAGAAAGCCATTCCTGTGTTATTTTTAGCAGAGCCAGAAGAAAAGTGACTGGAAATAATCCATGAAAGCAAGCTTTCACCTTGATTTTCAGCCTCTGGAGATTTCGATAGCCTTGATAGCAATCACAACTTAACCACGGGCGTAGAAAATGCTGAGTGATACCAAGAGCATAAATTGAGCTCTTTCTTTCTTTCTTTTTTCCTGCTCCACATTAAAAACCCAGTGAACCATCAAAGGGAGACTGAGGGAGGCCCTTTCCTCCAGCAGCCAGTGAATTGGTGGCCACACCATGGCAGGAGAAGGGAGAGCCAGGTTTGGCTGTGTTTCAGCCCAGTTATGCAGTCAGCAAAAGAATTCTACATTACAACTGAATGCATTTAAAAGAGATGCTGATTTTGGGATCTTCCACAAGTGTCTTGTGGGAAAAGCCACTCTTTCCCAGACAGATTAAGAAGATCTCTTCTCAACAAGCTGGTCTAGTGGGAGATGTCCCTGCACATGGCAGGGAGTTGGAATGAGGTGAGCTTAAAGGTCCCTTCCCAACCCAAACAATTTTGGGTTCTGGCACTGACTGACTGCACAGGGACCTCGGTGCTTCCCTGCCTGTCCTGGCCCACAGGCCACTGATGGGACACAGGCCTCAGCTGCATGTCTGAGAGACCAAAGGAATTAATTAAGAGAAGCTGCACTCCCAAGGTGCTGATAATAAGAACAAAATGAGGGCTGATCCCATTAAGTCAATCTCCTCTGCTGGTTGCTGCCATCTGATGTCTCCTGCCTCCCCTTGCTCCGTGCTGCCTGTTCCCACTGCAGAGCTAAAGCACTTTACTTTTTTCTTTATTTCTGATCCATTTTAAAGTGACCACAGCAACAAGACTGATCCAGGGGCTGGGTTTGAAAGATCCATCACTTCCCCACCATCAGCTTTTCTTCTGCCACCAAACACCTCCTTTTCCCTCTGTGGCCAGGGCTTCCAGGAGCGTTTCATCCCAGGGTGCTTGTCCCTAGGCTCTCACCAGATCAGAGGCAGCAAATCCCCCCAGCCTGCTGCTGCCCCGTCCCCATCTCCTCCTGGATTCAGCCTGTGCACGAGGCACTGGGTTCAGCCACCATGCCTGGGCTCCAGGCTGGTTTTCCACAGAGCAGGAGAGGCAGGATGAGTCCCTGGCACTCTCCTGGATGTCACAATTCTGCTTTTATGGAGTGAGGGAAGCCCAGCCCTCTGGGGAAACCAGCACAGAGTAGCTTGCATCCAGTACAGTCAGACCTGCTGCTGCCTCAAGAGGACTTGGCTGTGCCCAGAGACCCTCAGAGAGAAGTTTTGTCCCCAGAATTTTTTTAATGATTTTTCTTTGCAATCTGTATCAGCCCAACAACCAAGAGGCCACACTGAGCACCCTCGCTGCTGGAAAACTGTCCTGGGGCAAAGAAGCCAAGCTGGCTGTGTGGAAAGCACACTGTGGTGTCATCACCTCCTCATGGTGGGAAAGAGCTGCTCTGAATCAGAACAAACCCCTGGGAAGGGGACAGCAGCTGCAAACTGTCCCTTTCTATCAGCCTGGGGAGAAGGGGTTTTCCTCAGTCATCCTCTGCCTTACAGGGCCACTTGGGCCAGTGTTGGAGTTCCCTAGGGAACCACAAACCCCATCTATGCTCCCCTCACCCTGACTAGGAGCAGCCAGGGCAGCTGCAACCAGCAAGTAAATAGGCATTAAAAGAAAAAAAAAAAAAAAAAAAACTCCCACTTTGCTGAGTTTTAAAGCATTTCCCTGGATCGAAGAGGCTCTGGTGAGTGCTGTCATGGCAGGGGATATTTATTGCCATCTCAAGAAATGTTTCATTATTCTTTGGTAAGCGGTGGCTGTGAATTTCAGCCTGTCTGCCTGGGCATAAAGGGGACCATTGGGCAGATGATACCCAGCAGCCAGGCTCTGCTGAGGAATGAAGCATCACCTCCCAGCTCCCAGGGTGCTGTGCCTGCAAAACCCTGGCTGGGTCCCTTTGAGGTAGGGAAGCAGACCCAGATGCCACAGATCCCCTGGGCAGAGGGCACTGTGCAGCCAGGCAGGCTGAGTGGCCGCTCCCGATGGATTTGCAAGAGGGAAAACACCGTGAGCGCCTTCAGCACACAGTGTAAATACTCACAGTAAAAATAATGAGTTGAATTCCGTGCTTGGCTAACAAAGCTGTGGCAGAGGCTGTTTCTGCCCACTCCGAATCCCCAGGAAGCTGCTCAGAGGCTCTGGATGAAGGTGGGAAAGGCAGAGTCCAAGACACCAACTGGATGGGATGCAAGGCAGGCCCTGCTGAGCCTCTGTCTTCTCACACCAACTGCTATGGAACAGGATGGGGAGAAACAACCATTTCATCCCTTTTCCACCCCCCTGTGAAAATATCTAGCCACTTTCCCAGTCTATGTAAGCCTCCAATACCTGAAATTCCCTGTGGCAATAAGTCCTACTTTTTAACAGGCTGCTGGGTAAAGCGTTTGCCTTCACTTCTGGGAGCTTCTCGAGCTCTTCCCTGTATCTAGAATAGAAGGGGTGGCATCCAGAGGGACAGGTGGAGAGGTGGGACTGTGTGAACCTCATGGACTTCAACAAGTCAGGTGTCCCAGGCCAGGTTGGACAGGGCTTGGAGCAACCTGAGACAGTGGAAGGTGTCTCTGCCCATGGCAGGGGGTTGGAGTTGGATAATCCCTAAGGTCCCTTCCATCCCAAACCATTCTGGGATTCAGTGATTCTCCTGATTCCAAGTGTTTCTTGAGTTAAGCCATCATTGCTAATTAAATTCTTTACAACACAAATGATTTCATGTCTGGCCCTTCCTTTATCAATCCTTGCCTTCTGTGGATAATTTTCTAGGCTTCTTCCCATCCATTTTTTGTGGGCTACACACAAATTGCTCAAGGCAGGAGATACCAGACATTCATTAAGCAGCACAATAACGTTTCCCATTTTGCCTCTCTTACCTCCCTGGTTTTTTTGGACTACTATGGACCAGCAGTGTCATTTTGACAGATGTTTCCAGCACAACTCTCAGATCTCCTTCCCAAGCAGTAACAGCCAGTTCAGAGCCCAATGATTTTCCCCCTGTGAATTGTTTTTCATTTAGCAGCCTTGAATTTCATCTGCTGTTTTATTATCTGCTCACTAAATATCATAAGTTCCTTTTCCCATTCTTGGAGGTTGCCTGTGTTTTAATCTTTTTGGTATTATCTAAGCATTGCCGTCAAATGATCTCACTTCTATTTTTATTTTCTCCGAGACTCACCTGGACTCCCCAGATTCAGGGGAGTGATGCACAAGAAAAGGTCTTTCAATATTGAATGATCACTAAGTGCAAAAGCATCTTCTCAAGGCTCCACAGGGTAGAGGATTCAGGTGACAAAGTCACATCTACCACCAGGCACAGTGGCTTCATAGACAACAAGGCTGTTGAATTTTAGCCTACCTAACACCAGCTGAAATGAGAAAAAGACTCTCTAAAACAAGCAGTCTCTTAAAATGTGTTGTAAATTCTCCTCTGGAATTCTAACTGCAGTGTTTTCCTGCAGCTCTGTGAAAGTGGGTGATCTCAGAGCTTGGGGAGAGTGAGAGGTTTTAGTTTCCCACCCCAGGGGAGGGAGTTAGCAGAGTAAATTGAGTGCAGCAGGGAGCAAACTCAGGATTTAAAGGGTTTCCCAGCATGGAGGTTCTGGGCATGTAGAGCTGCTGGGCCCCATCATCTAAAATCAGGTTTGGGTGAGGGTTTTTTTTTTGTTGTTTTAAAATATACATCCAGTGGCAATGGATTCTTTAAAGTGTTAAGCCTCAGCAGGAAAAGGCTGTCACTGATGAAGGCTCCTGTTCTCTCACTGGAGGGATGAACTGAAGAAAAATCCTTTTTTCCAGTGACAGAACAGAGAATGGAAGCAGTTCCCAGCAGAAGAGAGAACGGAAGCACTGGAAATGGAAATGGCAAATGGAAAATGCTCCAGAAAAGGCTCTGCCTTTGTTTACAGCCCTGCCAAGCTCTCTGGTTTTCAGAAACAGCTGTTTTCTAAACCCTTTTAGCCAATGGGCCATGGACACCTTGGAAAAGTGCCCATTAAAATGAGCCATGGACCCTCTGTTAGCCATCCCTCAAAGCCAGGTGGGAGAAAATAGTTTATTAACTGCTAAAGGATGGGTTTCCTCTATAATGAACCTCTCTGCAGTATTGAAGAAAAGCCATGTCTTACTTCTCTTTCCTAATAAATGGCTTCTTCAGAGTTTAATTAACTTCTCCCTGCACTTCTTTTGTGGCAAAGTGTCACCCTGACCAGGAGACAAACTCTGTTTTTTCCTTTATCTGGGAGAGCGCTGGCCTGTCAGATAAACTGCTCTGCCTAATTTCCTGGGGCTTTTTCTCTTCCCACTTTGCATAATCCAGGGAGGGAGGCAGTAATAACAGAAAGTGATGCTTTTGGGCAGCTGGATACCGTTGGGATTGGGAAGGAAGCACCTTCTTAAAATACAACCTGGACCATAGTCCTGAGGGCTGGCAGGGGCTGGGGATAGGGACTCATCTCACAGACCCACCAAAAACTGGGTCAAGCTCACTGCCTGCTCCTTTGTTTCAAAAACTCACATTTAAGCTTGAAAACAAACCTGGAGGAAACAATTTTTGGCCTTACAGGAGTACAGGATTTTGTATTTTCAGCAGCGCTTGTCTGTCCCCATGTGTGTGTACAAATATAGCTCAAAATCAATAGGAGTGAGATTAGGGCAGTGTATTTCTGAGAAATGTGCTCCTGATAGCTCATAAACCCAAGCAGCTCCTGTTCCTTCACACTTGCTGTGGTGCTCCAGGACCAGTTATGTGTGCCAAGGCAGCAGCACAGCCTGGAGAAGTTGAGGGCTGTTCTCATTGAAAAAAAGGCTGAATTTGGGCCAAGTCAAGAGGGACCAGCACAAACTTCTGCTTTGGCTTTTTAGCTCAGCTCTCAGCCCATCCCACAGCAGAAGGCAGGAGCAGGAGCTTCCATTTTGGGGTGGGAGGGAGGTAGGAACTCCAGAAAACCATCTAGAGAAATAGGTGGCCTTTTCCATGCAACGCCTGGGCTCCTTCTTAGGAAAAGATCCCAGGGCCACCCTCGTTAACCAGGGGCCTGAGTGGCGCCACTTGATTGATTGTGCCAGGCCAGGAGCAGCCAGGGACTTTAGTGACACCAATGCAGTCATGGTCTCCAGCACACAGACAGTCCCAGAGGATGTGTCCTTCCTAGCCAAAGGAAATTAATTCATGGTGGCAATAAATAAACCACCCCAGACAAACGAGAGCATCCCAGCAGCTGCCGGCACAGCAGAATGAAAAACGGGAAGGAGAACATTTTGCAGAACATTTCTGGGGAAGGAGTACATGGGGAAGGGGTAACACTCACTTTTTTTTTTTGATACACTGGGTGAAACGGGGCTGTAGGAGGAGGATGGGCCAGCACAGAGCACCCCAGGGGGACAACAGCAGCTGTAGCTGAGGGTTTGTGCCTTTCCCGAGCCCTGCCACCAGCTGGACTCCTCCACAGCCGTGATCCTGCCTGGTCTGCCCTGGCTCTGCCTGGGGCATGCCACAGTTTTATACCACCTCCCACTGCCCTGGTGGCTCTGTGTGGTTGATACCCATCACATCAATCCGTCACAAGCAAGCCCTGAATGATTGAATGATTACAGGGCTGGTTCCCAGGTTCCCTGTACTCACCCCACCCCTGCCAGGCCCTGCCTGGGCATCTCCTTGGATCCCCACCTGGAGATGTGATCCGGCTCTGGAGCAGCTCTTAGGCACTCCTAATTGGCACGTGACAAAGTGCCTGCCACACGTTGGTCAATACCAATTAGCATACTCATTAAATGAACGTGTGTCTTGGCAAGAGTTACCTAATTAGCTTAACAAGTGCAGCAGGGAGAGGCATCAAACCCTGTGGAGCAGCAGTAAAGGAGCTGCCCCAGGATAAGGGACAGGACAGGACTTTGGGAGCCAGTCCAGGGGCAAGCTATGAAGGTGATTAGAGGGAAGGAACTCTTTAGGGAAGGGCTGAGAGAAGTGAGATTGTTCAGCCTGGAAAATCTTCAGGGAGAACTCAGAGCCCCTTCCAGTGCCTGAAAGGCTCAAGAGATGTTGAGAGGGACGTTGGACAGGGCTTGGAGCACCCTGGAAGGTGCCCCTGCCTAGGGCAGGAGGTCTGGAACACCATGAGCTTTAAAGATTCAAGCCAGAGCACTCCTTGACTCTCTGAAATCCCTGTTCCCTGGGCAGGACCCACTGTCTAGCACAGGTGAGTTTGCTGAGCAGCCCCCAGCTCCCACCACGTCCAGAGTAATGTGACTGAGACATTTGGGGTTTTCCTTCTGCAGCATTAATTTCCTGGAAGCCAGGGAACAGGAGTAACCAGAGAGGCCAAGACACCTGAAATTACATTTACCAGGCTACACAGGGTTGGTTCTTTTTTCTTTCTTTCCCTCTTTTTTACATATCAGCCCCAGGCTGAGCTTAGCCTGTGGGGTTATCAGAGAGCAGGCAGGGGGAGAGTTGAGACTTTGTGTTTGTGCCTGGGAACCAAAACAGACCCTGTGCTCTGCTTTAATTTAATGCTCATGAAAGTCTGCAATTCTGCTTTCTTTTCTTCTTCCCTCCTTGGAATTGGGATGGCAGAGCCTGGCTGGTGGAGTTTCTCTGCCTTTTATGGAAGGGCTGGCATGGAATCAGAGAATCACAGGATGGTTTGGGTGGGAAGGGACTTTTAAGACCATCTTGGTCCACCCCCTGCCATGGGCAGGGACATCTTCCACTGTCCCAGGCTGCTCTAAGCCCCTTCCAATCTGGTTCTTCCATTTCAGGGATCCAGGGACAGCCACAACTTCTCTGGGCACCCTGTGCAAGGGCCTCGCCTCCCTCTGCAAGGGAGAGGGCCACTCTTATGGGTGAAGAAGATGCCAGTTCTGCATTTTCAGATGTGAAAATGAGCAAGACCAGAGGGTTCTGGCTGTTACAACAGACCCAGAGCAGAGTAATGGCCTGGGGGAAGAGGGAGGAAAATCTGTGATCCCATTGAGGCAGCATCCAGCTCTACTCACCATTTTGCCTTTTCTGTCCAGCCCTGACTTTTTTCCCCCACCTCCTTTTTCCTTAATTTTCTCCATCCCTTGACAAGCTGAGAGGCACCATCAGTCCCTCCAGCACACTCCTCACACCCTGAGGCTGGTCCAGGATGCATGGAGGACATCAGTCTGATACTGCTGAGTCTAGCACATATCAAATGCAAGCAACTCCTCTTTCCTGAGTGACTATTAAGCAAAAATTAAAAGAAAATTACATGGGGAAGTCAGCAGCAAGAAGGAGGGGACGGGTTGTAATTATCTGGCTATTAATTGGCGTAGAGTTCCAATTTAATGCTCTCAGGTCCATGTCACTATTTCCTGGGGAAATTTTCTCTCTGTTAATTTTGGATGAGAACTGGGATTCTGTCTGGAAGCTCTGAGTCCACCCAAAAAGGTGACTTTCAGCTTCAGTCCCCCAGCAGGTTTTTGTTTTCAGATACCGAAGAATGAAATTAAGGATTTGTTTCTCACACAGCTTCATCTGCCCAAGGTGGAGGTAGGAAAAGCCAAGTTTTAACTTTTACCACTGCATGAGGATATCCAAGCATGACCCTTTTAAAATTCAGCTGATAAAGAAGTGGTTGCTCCAAACACAAAATTCAGAAACAAAAGAACTCGAGGGATTGTTCCCCCACGGCTTCTGCCAGCCCTGGAAATTCCCTAGGGAGAGGTGAGAGCCTCTCATCAAAACCTGCCAATTAAACAGACCCAAAACATTCTGAGCCTGAGCATCCATCAAACCCCATGGAGAATTTCAAGGAGTGATGTGCAGGTTCCTGCCAACTCACCTGGCAAGGGACCAGGCATCCCATCCATTCTCCTGCTCCTGCCACGCAGGGTACACTGCAGATGTTTGCTGTCCAACCAGCACACACAGGTATTCACAGCCCTACAAAGGAGGTGGGAAGTGCGGCCTTTCCTCCTCAGGAATCCCACAGGCAGCTGGAAGAAGCTGGAGCAGCAGGCAAAGCTGCTGTGCTATTACTGATGCCTTGGGAAGGCTGGCCTAGAGCAGAGCCATAGCTAAAGAATAAAACAGCGATTTATGAAAAGGATCTCCTTAATGAATCCACCTTGGGCAGCACAAGAGGCCAGCCAGGGCCAAGATCAACCAAAATGGTCCCAAAATGGACACCTGGTCATGGGGTCTCTCACTTTCATTAATTCTGCTCCATTTGCACATTGGAATTCATTGTCCCATTCCAGCTTTAGCCCAGGCAGTCCCATCCTGCTTGTTTTTCTCTCTCCAGCCCACGGTGTTTGTGCTCCTGGGCTGAGGTTTGGATCATTTGTCCTTGGTGCCCAGCTGGAGCAGGAATTGTTTTGTCTCCCTTGTCTCCCTGCTCTGTGCAGAGAGCCACCATCCCCTCATATGAAGCCCAGACCCACCCACTAAAGCAGCACAGAATCTGAAAAACTTTTAAAACTGGGTGCAAGGGGTGTTGGGGGCGGGGGGGAAATATTTTTTAAAAATTTATTTTCTTTGCTATAACAAGGTATTTCCATAGATAAAGCTCTCTCAGTTCTGCATCAAATTTCCTCTGGAAGTCAAAGGTTTCCTTCCATGGGGGAAAGGCAGGTCAGCCCTTCTCCAGTGGATACAAACACCCTTCAAGCTGCTCTTGCAGCCCCCCAGCAGGATTGTGCAGAGCTAAAGATTTATCTGTAAGCTACAGCCCCTTCTCCTTCAATTCCCAAGCAAGAGAAAAGCACTTGCTAAAATGAACCCAGGAAAAAGGGGAAGCAGGGGAGAAACAGAACAAAAACAAACAGGAAGAAACACCAGGGGGAAAAGGAAAAAAATCTCAGGAAAGAGGAAGGAGGGATTTTATTCATTTCACAGTGTGGAAGCTCAGAGCAAAGAATAAGGAATTCTCCCTTTGTGCCGTGGTTCTCCATGGACTGCAGTAACATGGAACTTAAAAAAAAATGTTTCCACTATGGCTAATTGTCAGCATTTCAAGTCTTAAGAACTTTTTAAAAATCTGGTTTTGTCTCCATATCTCCCTCCAGTTTCCAAACCCAGCAGAGCAAACTTCTCTGTTCTACAACAAGGCCTGGGAATCTTCTCTGTCACCTGGCTGCAGCAGTCAGAGTCATGGGTCCCTGCACATCGCATGAGGGTTGGGATGAGATGATCTTTAATGTCCCTTCCCAACCCAAACCATTCTGTGACTCTATAAAAAAAATGAGGATTTTGTGAAACTTCAGAGAAAATCCCCACCTTTACTTTACTTTGCCACTTGTCCTAGAGGAGTCACTCCCTTTAAAATTTTAAATGATTTTTAGTCCACAAGGAGGCTGATAAATTGCTTTTTCGGTATGGTTTTGTACCTCAACAGAGAGAAGGGAAACACCAGTGCCACCAGCAGAGGTGCCCACAGCTGTATCCAGCCAGGATGGGATTTGCTGGTGGATTCAGAGCTGCCAGCTCTGTAAACACCCTGCATCCTCTGGCTCCAAAAGTGCCCTGGCTGCTAGAGATAGCAGGAGCAGAGCAAGGAGCCTTGGCAATGTCAGCTGGGCAGCACAACAACAGTGGGATGGAGAAAGGCCACGCTGCTGGGGAAAACCTCCCCCCAGCAGCCAGGGCTGTCAGAGCCCCTGCAGCCCTGCTGGGAGAGACACGGGGCAGCTGTGGAGCTGGAAGGGATGGAGGAGATCAGTGAGCCATTCGAGAGCACCCAGGGCTGCCATCAATGCCCTGGAGAGACTCTGCAGCCCTGGCAGCCACACCAGCAGCCTGCTGCTGTTGACACCAGAATGGCACACTTCAAAATCCAGCAGCTTCTTCTTCCCCCATCCCCATCCTGAGTAAATTAACCCCAGATCTCTTTGTTTACCCTCACCCCTAATAAGCTCTTGTGGCTCAGGGAAAATGGTATTCCAGGCTCTTCCTGAGCAGGCAAGAGCCTTTATTCCCTTTCATCGTGGGAAAAAGAAGGTTTAGATAATCTCAGAATGCCAGAAAGCAATTTATTTTGACCTAGACTGTCTGTGCAATGTCATCTCTTGGCTCGAGCATGTGGGGAGCTTCGTTAGCTGGCACTGGCACCACACAGCTCCGATGGGGCTGCGGGTCCCAGGCACTCCTGGAGCGCTGTGACCTGGGTGGGGACAGGGCTGTGGCACACAGTCAGTGCCCAGGCAACACCTCCAGAGGTGGGAGCTGCAGGAGAGATGAGCACAGCAGCTGGCAGTGGGGGTTGTGCTGGGTGTTGCACATCCCCAGTCCCTGATGTGGACATGGAAGAGATTCCAGAGTGAATGCAGTGATAAAACCACCCCAGGATGGTCTGGGTGGGAAGGACCTTCAAGATCACCCAGTTCCATTCCCCTTGCCATGGGCAGGGACACCTTCCCCTGTCCCAGGTTTCTCCAAGTCCCTCTGTGTGGTGGTACCCTCCAGCCTGGCCTTGGGCACTGCCAGGGATCCAGGGGCAGCCACAGCTGCTCTGGGCACCCTGTGCACCCTGTGCCTCCCCACCCTCACAGGGAACAATTCCTAATTCCCAATATCCCATCCAGCCCTGCCCTCTGTCTGCATGAAGCCATTCCTCCTTATCCAAAGTCCCTCTTCAGCTCATCTGTAACCCCTTTAAGTACTAAAAGACTCTAAAAAGCCACAATTGGGTCTCCCTGAAGCTTTCTCTTCTCCAGGCTGGACAGTCCCAAGTCCTTCAGCCTTTCCTCACAGGAGAGGACCTCTCCTCATTAGAGGCTCTGTCCCTCTAGTTGCCTCCATGGCCCTCTCCTCTGGACTCCCTCCAGCAGTCACATCCCATTTATCCCAGAGCAACACCAGCTCCACCCCAGCGATCCACAAGGCACACTCAGTCCTTCCCCTCGCTGATGGAGCCTCACTGCTCTTCCTAAGACAAAGCTGGGCTCAGCTCTTTGCCTTCAGAATGTTCTTTGCACCCTCGAGCCTGGAAGGATTCTTTAGAAAGGAAAAGCAAAAGCAAAAGCAGAGAACGTCACAGAGCAGGAGAGAGCTGCAGATGCTGAATCACTCTCAAGAACAGCCCAGTGGCAAAGTGTGTGTCCCTTCCAGCTTCCCAGCCTGGCTCCACCGTTCCCTGCAAGCCACAGACCATGCTGCAAACACACTGAGCTCTCCACAACAAGTTTTGCTGTGATCCAGGCCAGGAGCCCCAAAAAGCAGCAGTCACTGGTGGGAACCCCTTTTGCAGAGCCCCCTCACTGCCCAGCACAGCTTCTTAGCTCTGCCCCACCCTGGCTGCTCAGGGGTTGCAATAACTCATCTCTCTGTCAACAGGGAATATTTTTAAATGTCTTCCTCCCTACAGGCAGGCAGAAGCCTCCTCTGTTCTTCCCAGGCAGATTCCTTTTTTATCATTGGTGTTATTTTTCCTCTAGATGAGAAGTTTAAATCATCCTGTCTCCTTTTAGGGTGGGGGAACGACAGTCAGGGGCAGCCCCCAGGAAGACTCAGAATTGCTTGTGGCAAGGCAGTCAGGAAGAAAAGCCGAAACTTTGTGTGCCCAAACTTCTGATTCAGGGCACAAAGCAAAGCTTGTCTTGCCTTTCCTTCCCCAAGTTACATAAAAATAAACCCAGGCTCCCTCCTTCTTTTCTGGCAGCAAGCAGCACATCCTGCAGAGCAACCTTGTGTCCTGAGACTCTTCCACCGGGCTGGGAAAGGAGAGGAGAAGCTCAGCCCATTCCCTGGCTGGCTCCCACTGCGCCTTATTTCACTCTGCGTACCTCCCAGCAGGACATTGATGTGGACAGGCATCTGGAAAGCCTGCAAGAGTTTCATCAATGCTTTGTTTTGTTCTGTACTTTCCACGCTCGGGGTGTTATTACCACGCTGCTTTGGTTGTGCAACAGCCCCACAAATGGCACTGGGCTGCTTTGAAGGGGAGGAGGAGCTGGGCCGCTGCAGAGCCACCGACATCCCCGCGGCTCCTGCGCTCGCCGGAGGCCCACGCTGGATGTGCTGCAGAAAGTCAGCAGAAGGCAAATAAACAGGCAGGCAGGACAAACAGGCTCTGCAGCCTGGTGTTCCCTGAGAAAAGTATGATTATTTTGTTGTTGTTTTCCCCTCTAATGCCCATCACTTTGTCAGCAAATCTGCTGGGGCGCCATTTGTCTCCCAAACCACGGATAGACACCGAGCTGCCTCAGTGGGCCCGGGAAGCCTAAATCCCAGTCACAGGGATGGGGACACCCTGCCAGGCAGCTCCTCCCTTGCTGCAAAGCCAGCTGCCAACACCTGGCTGCTGCCAGACCTGCAGGGAGCCCATCCCTGCTGATACCCCGGGGTGACAGAGCTCACACACCACCAGGCATGCTGCACAGAGATCCAGCCACCTACTCTGGATGCTGGAAAACACTCCATGGAGACGTCCTGAGAATCTGGAATAGCCAGCCCAAGGGCAGAGGAAGCCTTACTCTGGGCTGATGGTTTAGTTCCCCTTTAAAGACCTTCCTGTGAGTAATTAAAGCTCCTGTTTCTAAGCTGCTTGGTATTTTAATTGATTTTCTGCACTGGCTGCCCACAGTGTAGTCATTCAAATCCAACATTTGTCTTGCAAGCCCTGAATGAGCAGCAAGGAAGAGCAACCTCCCCACGAGTCCGTCGTGGTGAGAACTGGGAATGCTCCCGGTGGGAGCACCTGGATGCCAAACCATACCCTGATCTCTGCCCTGGAGCAGCCCAGGGCAGAAGGAGCTTCCAGCATGACTTTGTACTTGTTATTTCTCCTGGGACTTTCCTCTGAGCTATCCAGTTTCCACAGGGGAAGAAGAGATTGATCTCCTGCATGGTCAGATTTTTGTCGAGAGAAGAGTGAGACCATGCAAACAGGGATTGATGTTTTCAAAGGAGGTGAGAATACAGTTTGCACTGAAATTCAAGAGCACTGGAGGAGATTTTTGAATAAAATCACAGAGCTTATTCCAAACTATCACTGGAAGGGAGCTTAAGGATCATCCAGTTCCAACCTCCTGCCATGGGCAGGGATCCCACTCATTCGGTCAAGTTGCTCAGGGCTCCATCCAACCTGGCATTGAGCACTTCCAGGCATGGGGCATCTACAGCCTACAATCCTGAATCAATCCCAAACTCCTAACAGCAAAGTAAAAATATAGGACTTGCTGGTTTTTCAGGTTTTTGTTTTCTTTTTAGCAGGACCCCAGAGCTGATGACAAGTAAGGCAAGCTTTAGAGTGGAAAAACCAAGCTCTGGCAAGTTGGCTCAAAAAAACCACTGTTAGCGGGATAAGATTCCTAAATCTGCAGAGGGACTGCAGGAGGTCACATCTCCAAATCCAGAGAGAAAGGCTTTCCTCAGCAGGTGGAATAAACAACACCTTGGCCTTCCAGAATGTTTTTTTCTGGCTAATGCTGGTGGCCTCTTCCTGGGAAAAACCTGCACATGGAGCCTCTGGTCAAGAACAAGGAGGCACAGGGGAAATCCATTTGGTTGGGGTGGGTTTTTTATTTGTTTGTTTGTTTGGGGGTTTTTTTTTGGTTTTTTTTTTTTTGTTTGTTTGTTTTTGTTTTTTTTTGTTGTTGTTGTTCCTTTGCTTGTTTGTTGGGGTTTTTTTCTAAGCTAGAAAATAGAACTGTGGTGAAATTATCCCATTAAAATCTGTGCAGCCCATAAGGGCTGAGAGTTCTGTGAACTTGGGAGCCTTCCTGCTGGAGGGATGCATTCCTCTGTGCTGCAGACAGCCCGAGCCTCCAGCATCTCCCAGGAATTTGAAAATAAGTCATGCATATAATAGGTGCACATTTAGCATGAAAGGAAGATGCTTCACAGAGGACAAATATTAAACTGTAAAATATATCAAGAGACATTTCCTGGGAACACTGAATTTAACCCAGCTCTCAGTTGAGCAGGAAGCTCCCAGGAGCTATGGCTGCATCTGGTGGAGGAACAAAAACCTGGAGGAGCTTTACAAAAGAAAGCTGCCTGGATTTCCTAGGGATGTTAGGGAAACGGGTCAGTTCAGGACCCTTCTGTGCTGTCAGTGTGGTGGTGACACTGGCACCAGGAGTGCACACCTTAGGGACATCAGTGTGGCTGCTTGGTGTCACACCCAAAGTCCATCCAACCCATCTTCTGCCCAGGCTGTGCTCATCAGCAGAAATATTGGCAAAGGGAATAAAACAGAGCAAGCCCAACACATCCTCCCAGCAGCCTGCTCTTTCCATACATATGCTGGCTTTTACCTGCTCTTCAAAATCCCATGCTGGACCCTTTCTTCCAATTGGTCTCATCACTGCTGGAGCCCACCAACAATCTGGAATTCCAGAAGATCCTGCACAAAGCTGTTTGACACTTCAACCCCATTATCTGCACCACTGCTTGTTTTAGGTTCTGAAATACACAGATGGTAAACCCAGGTAAGGAGCAGCAATGCTGGTGAATGGAAATTTAATCCCATTTTTTCTCAATTTCCCATTAAAACAGGGAGTAAAATCCACCTGGGAAGCCCCTCTTGGGCAAGAAGGAAGCCTGTATGAAGATGATTTCACTTAGTTACATGAAGCCCAACTCTTCCAGTAACACAAAGCCCTCGTCTTCCTTCAGCAAATGGGAAGAGAGTTCCAAAAAACCTGAGCATTTTTTCCTACAGTGTATGTGGGACCTCAGCCAACAGTTTTGTTGGGTTTTTGTTTGTTTGGTGTTTTTTTTCTCCTTTAAAATAGCACAAGACCATCTCTGGACCTCCCATGCCCTTATCTCCCTGCATGCACATACATCATCTTCCAGTTTCTGAGACTCTGAGATGGTTATTTGGCTTTTAGAGCACCGAGCTCTTTGCTTATCTCCTTCCTACTTCTGTTCTCTATACTTCCAGGCGACCTGGTGAGGAGACCTGCATTTCCCTGAGAACAAAAGTTGAGGCTCTTAAGCCACTTATCTGGAGCAAACTGCTGTAAGTCTCTTGCTTTGACTGATACCAGGCTTTATTTGGGGAGGCAGATCTGAGCCCCTGTAGCCTGGGTGTCTCCTGGAGCAGAACTTGGTCTGCCTCAGTTTTGGAGAGCTGCAAGGGTTCCCCTGAGAGCCTGCAGAGAATTTTATCCCTTCCCACTATCCACACCAGGAAGCAACACTGCTGGAACACGACCATCCCTCCTCAGTGCCCCTTGTCCCTTCCTCGGGTACTGATACATCCAAAAGGATTCTCCCAAAGCGTGCAGCAGGGAAATCTGATCCCCCAACATGACTGCAGGCAGCCTGCCTGCCCTGCCCTCACACAACTGGCAAACATGATCCCCAGGCACCCACCTGAGGGCCTTCAGATGAAAAATAACTCCATGCCATGACTTTCCTGACTCAGGAAAGGCATTGCCACATTGTTGTATTCCAGAACTGGTTCCTTTGCTGGCACAGGAAGATGCAGAGCTGTGTTTTCCTTCCACAGGAGACAGAACGAGTCCTGCAGCTCCCATCAAGCCAAGTGGCTCCAAGCAACGGGCTGTGTTTGTCACCTCAGATGCAGGGCTTTTAGCTGAAGGCATCTCTTGGTGATTAAAAGGTCACTAGAGGCAAATATTAAACTGTAAAGGCTGCTATAAAAATACATAAGGGAAAAATGCCTGACAGGTGCTCCTATATATGGAGATTCCCACCACGGCAGCTGTGAATTATGGAATTATCATTCCTCTGAGGGATCCCAACAAGGACAACCCAACACCTGAGAAGACCTTTATCAGCTTGGTGCAAGGGCAGCCTGACCAGACTTGGGTGGAAAGGATGGAGATGAAGATGGAGATGGAGATGGAGATGGAGATGGAGATGGAGATGGAGATGGAGATGGAGATGGAGATGGAGATGGAGATGGAGATAGATGGAGATGGAGATGATGGAGTGTCCTCCCTTCTCCCTGCCTCCCTCACCCTTCTGATACTTCCCTTCCACTTCTATTTCAATAAAACAACCTGACTTGGCATTTGTTCCTCCTCTTGGGTGAACACTGACCCGGAAAAGCCTCCTGGATCATATGGATCAAACTCATGGAAGAGACACCAGCGGGCTCAGTGAAGATCCATGCTGGAACAAGCAGCCAGCTGTGAGAGCGAGTAAGAGGGAGAAGCCAGGTCTCTCCTGGCTTGCAGTGGGAAGGAAAGTGATGATGCTGCTCAGGGACAGCTTGGCAGGGAGTTGGATTTGGAAAGGGGACAGAGGGAAGTTTCACACCCGTGACGCTCACCAGGGCTCCGCAAATGCCATGTTGGCCTTTTCAGCTTGCATGGGGAAAAGCAGTTTTCACAACTAAGAGCCTCCTTCCACAAGCTGTCTAATGGCACTTTCACAATCAGCAGTCTGCTCTGAAAGGGAGAAATTGCTCCATCTTCTCCAGCTGAGATTCCTTCCTCACACAGTCAGTGGAGCACGGGGTTACTTTCCAACACTCGTGAGCACCAAAGATGAAACTGAAAATTAAAGTGAACCAAAGCAGCCCCGTGCCAGCCCCCTCCCCACCCCTTTTAATAAAGCTACTGAATATCATGTTCTCTGTGTAGATTAACCTAAGCTTTGCTCCCAATTATTGCTTCACTCTCCTAAGTACAGAAGTAAGGATGGGGCTTGACAAATGAACCCAGCTCTGCCGTTAAGCTGCACTTCCACTTCTGCAAGTTTTTCTGAATCCTTACTGCTCAGCGAAATCCTCCCTCACACAAATCACTGGCTGTGTATTCCCAGGGCTTTTTACCGCACTCACAACTCCCAAGCCGAGGATTTTTCTACCTTTTGGTTTGTGGGGCTGTGAACCCCATGGGGTGAACTCAGATGGGTTTGCTTTGCTCTGGGTCTTGTTCCAGGCCCCTACAAAGAGCCCACAGCTCCTATGGGGTCATGCAGGACACGCACGAGGACAAACTGTGCCAGAAACAGGTTTTGCTCGCAGTGGAAAAGCAAGGCTGCTGCTGGAAACCAGGTTATTTGGGGACTTGCTCATTACCACTTAGTCCTGAACATGGTGATGAAATGAAAATAGAAAAGGGAAGGAGGAGAGGATTGCACTGCTCAGGACTGCCATGCCTCCACACCCGGCTCTGGGGAAAGCTCTTGATCTCTCGGACCTGCAGTGGCCTCTCTGCAGAGAGGCAGCAGGGGGAAAATCCAGCCTATCCATCCCTGCACAAATCAAGGCAGCTGTGATTAGAGCCAGGGCTGGAGAGGGGAACGCTCAGGGATGGAGGGATCCCACTTCTTTCCCCTGCCGGCATGTCAGGCTAATCAGACCTACAGCTCCTCCCGACTCTGAACGCTGCCTGTGCTCTCCCTGGAGCTCAGCTTTGATTTCCAAGCCTGCGGTGCTGTAGAACAAGTCTCAGCTGGTTTCACAGCCCAGCCTGAGGTTTAGGTCAGGAGTGGCTGCTCAGATCCCTGAGGATGACCCCTGCCTCGAGAGTTTGCTGCACAGGCTGGGAGCTGCACTCGGGGTGTCTGTGATCCCCTCCTTCCTCTGCAGGCACCTCTTGGGGTGAGACAGGGGAATTGCTGCAAATGTAGGGCGCCAGCGTAGCAGGAACACTCCCTGGGAAAGCAAGGATAGGGAAAATACGAACACAACATCGTGGCAAACCAGCCCCATCATCCTTAAAGGCTGATACACAAGCGCGTTCACAGATATGCCCATCTTTGGCAGGGGAGGAATAACCCTCAGCCAGGTGTCTTGGAATGGCTTGAACTGGAAGAGACTAAAAATCATCTAATTCCACCTCCCACCAAGTTCCTCAAAGCCCATCCAGCCTGGCCTTGAACACTCCCAAGGATGGGACAGCTACAGCTTAGGGAGAGGGAAGGGCGTTGTAGGGGCATTGGTTGTTTCCCTTGCCTAGAACAGAGGCTCTGATAGCAAAATCATGGCAGCAGCTGGATAGTTTTAGTCAGGATAAAAAGATGAGTCAGACTTTCCTGAACTTCGTCCTACAACAACAACAACAACAAAACAAAACAAAACAAAACAAAACAAAACAAGAAATTGTCCACATTCTTCCTTCTCCATCCCACTCTGTGAAAGCCAAGCTCCTTCATGGATACACTGAGGAGTGTGAAGGTGACTGTACCTGACACCTGCAGGTGACACCTGACTGCTCCCTAAGCCAGCAATGTGTTACTGCTTTCTGAGGGGTTTTTTGCAAATTGCATGATCCAAGTCCATTTAAACATGGGGAGAAAGCCAGGGCATGCCTGATCCCTCCTTGGAGATATCCAAAAGGCTGCAACTCATCTGGTAAATAAGGTGTTTGTCTCACAAGCTGCTCCAATGTGAGCACAGCAGGAGAAGTTCAAGATCAGGCCTTGGTTTAACACATTTTTCAGCCTCAGCCCCCAGCAGGGAGCAGTTCTTCAGTCTCTGGTGGTTTGCCAGAAGGGTCATTTCTTACTGCTAATAAGAAAAGTGAATGCAAAGGTGCAGGGACGCCTCTGCTAGTGGAAGAATTTTTTCTCCTGGATGGCACGGGCAGCCAGGGAGACAGGAAAAGTCCTGTCCTGCTGCTCCTTGGCTGCTCCATGAGACACCACCACATTGGCAAAGGTGGCATTTCTTATAGACCTCATCAAAGGCAGAGCATGTTTAAAGAGGAAAACATCCTGGTAATAAATAGGCAGAACTTTCAGCCCTCAGCAGTCCATCCAAATAAAATCAGTTTCTGAGAGCTGCTCAAGAAGAGACTTCAGGGAAGGAAGAAGATGGACTCTGTTCATAATGCATCCTAAAGGATCCCCATATCCTTCAGCCAGGCCCAAACAAAACACAGATTAGAGGCTTGGAGGTTTGGATCAGACACAAAAAAGGAGTGAGGTGTCAATACAGTACCAATTCTTCAGTCCCCACGACCTCATTTGCAAAGGTTAAAAATATTACAATATAAAAAATCACCCCCCAAAACCAGTGCTCTTGAAGTCAACAAAGTAATTTCAAGGTGAATAAAAATGCTTCATTTTAGGAGGTTTAGTTCTGATTTATGTTGATTTATGGGGGATTTTTTAAAATAATTTTTTTAAGTGAATAAATAAAATCACTATTTACTTCCTTCACTGGTGCCCAATTTCCAAACTCAAAGCTCGGAGAAAAAACACTCTTGACCACCTTTCTGTGCTAAAGCTCCACAGCTCAGGGTGATAAGCCCCAGAGTGATGTCAGAAGGAATAAAAAATGGTAGCAGGGCTGGAGTTTGAGTGCCAGGATGTGGCATTCCCAATCCCCGGTCCGTGAGTCAGCGCTGGGATATTGCTGCTTTCCAGCAAAGCACCTGAAGGCAACCTGGGATGTGTCCAAGAGCTGGTTTGTAGGTGGGGCTGAGGTATTGCCATGGGAAGGGTTGAGGTGATTCCCATCTGGGCTGTGCCAATCTCTTCTCCCCCCTGTCAGCTTCGATGGTCACCTGCTTCACTGCACTTGTGGCAGACAGGAAGAATTCCCTCCCCTTAACACATTGGTTTTATGAACTGCAGCAGATGTTTCAGAGCACACATTTCCCTGCCCTGCCCCTGCCAGAAAGAAGGGAGGAAGATGGAGTTGTTTAGTCTGGGGAAGCCCTCTCAGATCAAGTACAACCACTCCCCCAGCATTGCCAAGCCCACCACTGACCATTTCCCCAAATGCCACATCTCCACTGCTTTTAAATCCCTCCAGGGATGGTGACTCTGCCTGAACAGCCTGTTCCAGGGCTTGACAACCCTCTCCATGAAGGAATTTTTCCCAATATCCAACCTAAACCTCTCCTGGCACCTGTGAGGCTGGCTGCTCTCGCCTTAGCACTCCACAATGGATGGCTGATGGTGCAGTGGGAATTTTGTCTGGCAAAGCTGCACAGCCAAATCTGAGCCCAGCCAGGGCAAGGAGCTCCTACCATCTCCTCCCATTCCAGCCAGACATCCCAGGAGATCATTAACAGCCACACGTGACCGGCAGCAAGAATTAATCACCAAAAGTTGTTCCTGCTCAAAGCCAAGTCGTGTTCTGTCTCCATTTGACAGCAGTCAGTAATGGCGCTGGCAATTAAAGTTGGGCGAGATCTGAACATGCTCACTGAGCATGGTTATTTGTCCAAGCACAGGCCTTTTTTCCCTTAGCTGGTATTTTTCACCTGCCAGGAGGAACAGGGATCATCAGCTCAGGACTACTTTAAGAGTTGAGCTGGCCTCCAGTTCTCCACTCCTCAGACCCCTTCAGGGCACACAGGGACTTAGGGAATGCAGGAGTCACTAGTGCCTTGAATCTGCTCCAGCCAGCAGTGCCAGGGGCTTCAGGAGCCATCCTCACAAGTGTCACCATGGCCCAGTTCAGTGACCATCCCTGGATTCCAATATGTAAATATAATAAGAGGATTGCAGAGAAGAGATTTGTCTTGACTAGGAGATTAGTTTTAGATCGAATTTGGCTAATGTGGGAAATGCTGCTGGCAAGGATGTGACCACTTCAATTAGCTCATGAGTGCTCTTCTGCATCTCTGCTCCCACACCAGGCAGAGCTGGCAAAGAGGAGCTGGAGAGATGCTGAACTCTGAAGATAAGGGCAGCACAAGCAGCCCCTGGTCACCCAGAGGTGTTTCAGCACTGAACCAGCAGCCCTCAGTCGAGCATTTCCCGTGTTCCTACACCTCTTCCCTGAACCCTGGTGCCCTGCTCCGCCTTGTTCCCTGAGCTCCAGTGTCCCCTGGGAGCTGCACAGCTGTGCCACAAGGGCACTGGGACAGGAGGGAAGAGACTGCACAGGTCAGAGCAGGAATTCACTGCCAGCACTCCGCAGCCTTCTCCCTCACCGTGGGCCAGGCTGTTCAGTGAGCAATGTGTGCCTCACCATCACAAATACACTATTATTCTCCAGAAATTAAAAATAGCTACATCTCAATAAGGGATTGAGATGCTCCTAAGGGAAGCAGAAATAAGGAAAAAGCCACCTGCATCAGAAGGTTCTTGGACAGAAGCAGCAAGAGCGGGAGTCCTTCCGTGCATTAACTGTTAGTGCAAGGTCACACTTGCATGGAGTCCTGAGAGTGCCAGACTCTCATTCAGGAAGCTCTGATATGCCATCAAACCTTTAATCACCTGCCTGTGCCTCCTTTCAGGGAAACGGGCAGCAGCCCCCAGCTTGTGTTTTGAGGGTGCAGTGCAAGGGGCACGTGCAGGCATTCCAGGCAGGAATTGCACCCAGCGCCGCGCCTCTGAGCACTCACAGGGAGTTCGCACAGCCTTCCTTCAGCACCTTTCATGAGACTCAAGCCAAAGCAGTTTCTTTGCCACTTGGTAACCCAGCTCCTGCTCATCCGAGGTTTAATCCCAGCATCTGCCTCCTGCAGATGCCCAGGACCCCAGCACCTCTCTGGCCTTGGAGGGGTTACTCACTCCCGACTCCCTTCTTCAGGCAAATCCAAAGACCTCGGAGACAGAAAAGTCTTCCTGGCCAGGACAGCCCCCAGGATCTTCATCCTCAGCATATCCAACCTGCTCCTCCATTCAGCCACCAGGGAAAGCCCAAAACCTTTATTTCAAAGCCTGAGGAATCTCAGAGGGAAATGGTTAGGGCAGGGCTCGGCTTTTTGTTCAACATGTGCTGACTATGCCCTGAAGTATGGGACTTCTAGGCTGATTTGGAGTATTATAATAGTGCCTTTGTGCCATTTGAAACCAAATCAAAGAAAATGTTCATAAATAGCCCGTGTTAAAGATGGACCCATTTATTTTTTCCCATCCAATTTCCATTCCTTCCCTTTGCCGCATTTGCTAATTATCCAGTATGCATTTGCTTAAAGAAAGCATTTTTCTAGCCTTCACAATTCATCTTCCCATCCTAATGGATCTTGTGGTAAAGTCATTACGGAGACTTTATGAAATCACAGTTATTTCCATGACAACAGTGATGTAATAAAGGTGGGATTATGACATTACTGCAAGATCGAGCTGAAGGACAGGATGGATTTGTTTACCCCAGACAGGGCAAGGAAGAGACTTCATTCATCCAACGTTTCTAAAAGTGCCTTAAGGTCTGCTAATGGAAGGGACAATTCATGTCTGGTTTTTTATTTTCTTTTGTTTTACACTTATTTATGAGGGCTCCTTTCCAAGCACACGTAGTTTAGTAAGTTTGAGAGGACCAGCCTTGCTGAGGATGTATTTACCCATTTCTGTGAAGGGAAAGATCATCTCCTCAAGACTCATGGCTCTTGCCTTTCCTGGAAGACACCAATGCCTGCTGGGGAAGGGTTTTCCTCCAGTTTAAAGGACCAGCAGGACAGAATTTTCCCCTTTCAAGGGAGGCTGATCTAAGCTCCTTTCTCTTCCAACATTTTAATCAAGAAATCACCTGCCGATGGATCACAGCGTGAATTGGCTTCCCATGAAATTAGGTTTGAAAATGGCATTAAAGCCCCTTTTTTCTCCTTCAGGGAAACAAAACCAGCCTGGGTCTGGCCACCAAAATTCCAAGCCAAAACCCACTTTTCTCTCACACCCAGGCACATCAGTAAAGTCCCTCTTGAAGTGATTTTTAGCTCTTTCACTCTTGAGCAATCACAGAATAAACTTAGGTGAAAATGACACAGCAATTCCTAAAGGATCAGAACATGGAAAGCCATGAGACAGCTTTGAAGATTGCTGGGGTTCATGGTTTGGTTTTTTTGCAAGGAAAAACGATTAATATTTCATATGGTACAGGGTTCAAAAGTTGATTAATGTTTCAGCATGGAAAACCAAGCTCAAGAGACAAATTTCCTCATGTAAAATTCTTCAAGCTGGCAGCAGGACATGTATGGCCAACTTCTCTGAGGGCGTGTTTTGTTTATCCCCCTTCAAAACCACTCCTGCCAGTGGCTTGGTGCTCTGAGGGTGTGCTCAGGTCAGGCCTTGTCCTACATTTGTGGGGTGGCCCTGCTTTGGTGTCCCAGCTGCCTCCCTGCTGTCCCTGCAGGCAGGCCAGACTGACAGTGCACAAAGCTTCTCCTCCCCTCTCCCTGCTTGACCAATGGGATGTTTTTGGGCTGGAGGCACCTTAGAAGCTGGTGAGGAGCTGTGACCCCAGTACATCCCATACATGAACACACAGAGGAGATCCCAAAACTCCTCTGCTCTGAAAGCTCATCTGCTTCAGCTGTTCCTGCCCCAATTCCCGCTCCTCTAAGCCTTCCCAATATCTCTTCATTGACAGGAGGGAAACACCGCAGATGTGTTAATGAAATGTGAATTATTAACTGCGGCGTGCTAAGGGAGATAGAGGTGGGGGGGGGTGATGACATTTTGCCATGAATATGTAAAATGGGCACCTCTCCCTCCTTTTGCTGGAGGGGAAGAGCAGACTCCAGACTGTGTCCCATTTCAGGGCCAGGATGGGTAATGAGATAACACGATTGCTGTGTCTCTCGCCTTTTTGCTTTCTTTCTTTCTTCTGTGATAAAAGGACAGAGGGAAATACACACAATTAAAAGGAGGATTCCAGCCGGCCCAGAGAGATTCAATGAATAATAATGGACCTCCAGCTGCTAATGTGCTTAAGGACTTCCAAGTCTCAAGTGTCTAACCAGCTTAAGGGTCCTACCAGACTTCATTTCCAGCCGTAAATGGGAAAGGCAGGGCAGGAGCAGGAGGGGGGGAATCCTGCCCCTGATTACAGATGGGATCATCACTGGGCCCTCAGCACGAGTCACAGCAACAAAAGAGTAAAGTCAACAGCACCTTCAAAGTCAACACTAAGTGTGGGGTGAGGGAGCTCCTTGCTTAACAACCCCTGTGTGTCACCTACACTTGTAGTCACCCCAAAATACCTCAGAAGAGGATCAAAGACACTGCTGGAATAAAACCAGCTTCCTCTGTGCAGCTCCTGGTGAGGGAAGGGTCTCTATTGTGCTGTGACCTGCAGTGCCTGCTCATCTCCCACACCTTCCCTGCAGAAGGGACAGAAGATGTACCACATGGATGACAGCCAAAGGCACATAAAAATGTCCACCTGAAGATTATCAGAGGTTTTCTGGCACTTCCCTTGTTTTTTTCCTCTCTCCCATTAATGCTTCTCTCTCCCTTTCACAATCCATTAAATTTCCCCCCCTTCAGTCTCCTATCCTGGGCCCACCTGACCAAGACAGCCCCCTCTCCTTGACCCTCTCAGCTTTCTACCATACTCATACATTTCCACAGAGGATCAAGGAAAAGACCTGCAGAGGGGGAAGAGGAAAAGACAACACAGAAAGCACTGTCCCAGCCTTGAGTTCTCCATGAAGTTGTGTTCCCCTCCTCCCCATCCAAAGGTTAGAGGGTAACTATCACACATTCAGGGGAGCAGCAGCTTCAGAGGCTAGCAATGAGATGATCAAAGGAGCAAGGAATGTTAGCTAGGTTTGGGCTCCTCAGCCTCAGAAAGGGATATGGCAGAGATCTGAGAATCACAAGAAAAACTGTTTCCGTCTCTCCTGGAGCAAGGGCTGGGGGCATCAGAGGAAACTCACCAGTTCAGAACAAACGAAATTAGTTATTTTTGTACCCAGCCTGTCTCTATGCCATGGGACTCCTCAACAGAGGAACTGTGCCTGCCTGCAGCTCAGAAGAGCTCATAAAAAACCCTGGATTTTTGTAGCCGAGAGCTTGTGTGCGGAAACTGTTACGTCCAAACACATCGCGTGTGGGCAAGGAGGTCCCTGGTCTACAAACCGCAGGAGGCTGGGGAAATATTGCAGAGAATCCCCACTGCTGGTGACCCTGTGCTCACACAGGCTTCCAGGAGTCAGAGCCGGAATCAGAGACAGGATTTTGTGTTTGGGGGACGCCTGGTCTGACCCTGCGCCGCTGCTGTCGTGCCTTCACACCTCGCTGGCTCCAGACAACACATCCCCTGTGCTCCAGCTTTGGGGGAAAACTGACGGATCCGTAGGCAACGGCGAGGTGTCACATGGAGTGGGAAGATCAGGGTTTAACGGGAATAGCTGCTGGCAGCGGGCACGGAGGAGGCAGCGGTTGCGTAAGGCGGCACTGGAGACTCCGGTCCCTGGCACAGAAGGCAGGTACAACACCAGAGGCTTGCAGGAGAGAAGTTGTGTAAGGCCGGCCACGTGCCAGCCCTGCACGGCTGAATCATGCAAGTTTAAAGCCTTCCAAGCAGGATAAGATCTCGGCGCAGCCACGTGCGCGCTCCTTCCTTCAACCTGAGGTTGGGGAACAACTGGAGAGCGCAAGTGAAAGCAGAGCAGGGTAATTAGCTAATTAGGGGAGCTGACTAATCAGCTAATTTACAAAGGTTTCTCATTATTATTCACCAAGAAAGAATTCTGGAGAGCCCTGGCATGGGGCGAGGTGGAGCCCACCGGGCAGAGGGAGCAAAGCAGGGCACGCTCAAACCCCAATGGGGTGGGTTAAAGCCTCAGCATCTCCACAGCCCGACTGGTTTTGTGCTGCTGTGGGACAGAGCCAGCCCTGCTCCTGCTCCTTCAGCAAAGGAGCTGCTCTGACTGCTCTTCTTCTGGGCAAGAGGCAGGAGAGCAGAAGTTCTTCTCTGTTTTGAGCTGGAAAAGGGAGATTTATTTGCTCAGAACTCAACAGCTCTATTTAACCTTCTCCTAAACACTGCCCAGGCAGCTCAGACAGCTCAAGTGCTGAAACAATATCACCTAATGAATGCCCAGGGTGGAACAAGCTGCTGCCTCCCTCTCCTTTGAAAGATTTCTCGGCCCAGTGAGACAAATGTCAATAAAAAGAAATTTAAGTTGGGAAGGGAGAGGAGAAGGTGAAAACACAGATGCCCAACCTGCAGCTCTGCCCAGCTCTCCTTTCCTTCCCTGTTCCAGTCCCCTCCAATGTCCTTGTGCATCTCCAGCAGTAGCATCTCAGTGCTGCTATTCCAGCCAGGATGGATATTTGAACAGCCTTGGATCAATATTTGTGCAAAGGGAAAGCTCGAGCATCACAGGGCTGCAAATTAACCTCTTGTCCCACATCCACACTGGCACACGAGGCCTGCGGGAGCAGCGGATTCCCCCGGGGAAAGTGGGACACACGTCTCATAACACAGGAAAAGGAGAGAGGGTAATAACAGATCCAGCCCCAGCTCACATGCTTTTTCACACCTCTCCCTCAGGTTTGGGGTGGGGGGGAATAGCTTTTCTTAATTAGCATCCTAACCTTTTCTAAACAGGTTCAAGGGTGTCTTGGCAGGCTAGAGAAGTGGTGTGAAAGCAGCCCTGAGTAACAGCAGCAGAATCAGTCAGGTGTAAAAGAATCTTGCTTTTTCTTTCTGGGGACACAATTAGGGCACCAGTAATGAGAAACACAAACATCCAAGGTTGCAGAAACCTGGTTTTCCCTCTTATTAATGGGAAGCATTACCTCAGAATTGCATGCTCGGGACTGGAAAATATTTCTCGCAGCATAAAATCATTGATCCCAAAGTCCTGCCTGAGCTGTCACAGCTGTCACCAGCTGCACTCAAGTTCAGCCCACTGGCAGATGCCAGCTGTGTCCATGTTGCCTACGGAATGAGATCCATGGCCAAGCCAGTCCTTGCTCCTCAAGGCTGTGCTTCCTTCCCCCACCTACACATCCACAGACACGTGGATGCACCATCAGAACAGCTTTGCCTTGGACTGTTCCACCCACGCTCCACACGGTCCCAGCTGGATTCCCCAGAAGCCTGGTCCACAAAATCTGAGGGGTATCTGCAAAACTCCCCCAGTGTTGTCTCCCTTTCTGAATCACCCTTCCTGCCTCGCAGCAGTGATGGATTAACCATTGTGCTAGATTTGCTGTCCTGCTTCTAGACAGCTTTCAGGAGGCTGTCTTGGTTTCCTGGGCTGGATTTTCCACGCAGCCTTGCTCTGACAACCTTCCAAAGAGGAGCTGGAGGTTTTCCTCACAGCTTTCCACACCATCACAACTTTTGCCTCAGTTGGACACAGCCAGCATCTGGATCTGTGCAATTACCCTTCCCTTTTCCAGCCTTGCAGCACAACGGTGGGACAGCAAGGGCTTGGACTGTGGCTGCTCACCACATGGAAACAAAGGGATTGCCAAATTCACCCCAGGAGGAAAACAAGCAAAGACATTTATACAAAGAGAAGGGCTTTTGTCTTCTCTAGTCTGCAGACCAGGGCCAGACACTCGATGACGCTTGCCCCTGCTTTTTCCTCACATTATTTGCCATATTTAGCTTCCTTGCATCCTGCCTTGCCATCACACTGAGCAAAGAGGGAATGGACAAGACGAATTTGCTCACAGAATAATGAAATGTGTTTTTTCCTCCTGCTCAGCCTCTGTCTGGGTCTTGTTTCTGAATTGCAGCAGAGATGCTCCCCTATTCTCTACTTCTCTTCCAAATCCAAGGAAACCATTTTGTTTGGATGGGAAACACAATTTCAGAAAAACAAAATTATTTTTGACTGTCAGAGGAATTTGCAGGCAGAAAGGTGCCAATTAATCTACATTAGAGTGAAATTAGCCTGATATTAGAACGATGAGAGGATGACAAGGGAAAGATCAGCCTCTAATGTCCTCATTAGCCAGTGATGCTCCTTGTGAGCTTTCCATCAGGTGAAGGAAGCTGTTTGGCTGCACTTCATTAGCACCTGGGTTAATGACAGATAAGGAGGCAGGAGATGGGCTGTCCCCCCAGCCTTCCTGCCACTCTGCTTCATGGCTCCTGGATGGAAGCTGATGTTTCCCTTGCCTCCTGTGGCTCCTCTATTTGTAATGGCAAGACAGGTGGAAGGAACAGGGTGCATTTTTTCCAACAAGAGGTGCGAGTGGTGTTTTCCCCAGAGCCCAGGGAGGTTTGGGTAGTGCAGAGCTGCAGCAGGACCCCTGCACTCCTGGCACACTTAGATGGAGCTAGGCAGAGGAGATTTCCCTTGGCACCCTCACAAACTCTTCCCGCTTCCCTACAACTCTCTCTTGTCCTCCTTTTCTCCTTGGCTTTCACAAGATTTTTGCCCTCTCACCATCCTGCTTTGCTTTTTCACCCCTCTGCTTGCTGGCAGCTGCTCAGCTCCCTAAGCAACCCTTCTGACCCTCTCCTTCTGCCAGCCGTGGCTGTTTATTTTACTGTTAAACTTTGGGTTTGGTTCTTTCGGGTTTCTTTAACATTTTTTGACCCCGCTGATGTCAGGTCAGACTGTCAGCACAACATCAGGTTGCCAGCAGATGAAGGACGACTCACAGGGAAGACAACAAGGAGTAAAATCATCACCATCATAACAAAAACACAAAAATCTCCCAAAAGAGTTGAGACTTTCCAAGAGAGGATGCAGAATTGCTCAAGGGTCTCCCTCCAAAAATGCCCCTGGCCTGCAAGGTGGTAGGATTCAGACACATGGCAGTAGAGATAGGAACAACTTCAGTGGGAGCTGGGTATTATCTATGGAGGGGCAGGGCACATCTGCCTGAAGACATGCATTATGCACAAAACCAGGCACAGGGACAGCTTGGAGGTAAAGATGGAAACAGCTTTGATTTGTGCTTCTGAAAGGCCCCTCCAGCATCAGCTGGAAGGGGAACACAGAATTGTGAAAATCCTGCGTTGGAAGGGACACACAAGGATCGCCCAGCCCAGCTCCTGGCCCCGCACAGGACATGCTCTTCATGGGAACACACGGAGCAGGGACAGGATGGAAGGACGCACATGGGCCTCTGCTGGGGACTGCAAGCTGCTGGCAGGTTATGGATGAGTAGATCTGACCCCATCCTTTGTTTCCCACCTTCTCCCTTGGCTGGAGGCACATTCCGAGGTGAGGTGCTCCTTTGACCTGCCTGCTCCCCAAATCAGCACAGCTTCCACAGGCGAGCCAGCAGGGCAGCAGGGACAAGCCTACAACCTGCAGCTTTGCAGGAGTGGCTGTCCTGCAGGTGACCATACCTGGGAATCCTTGCTGGTGCATTTCATTCTCCCTCGGGAAGGAAGAGACTGCAAAGTCACTGGGTTAAAGCCACATGAAGTAAAGCCAGGAGAGGTTACTACAGCTAGAAGGGGGTTTTGAACCTACAGGCTGTATTTTTTTTTTCTCTCTGAATGTCACAGAAGACCTTTCCAAATCCAAATGTTTCACACATTAGTACTGCCACTCTCTTGCCCCCAAATTCACTCCATAACTGCACTTCACAGTCCCTCTTTCACAACCACCCCCACTTCATGGACTGCCATAAGCTGGGAGAGAGGCACCAGAGCCATGCCCAGTGGGCACACGGCCGAAATCATGGGCCACCTTTTCCTACGTCCTGGCAAGAGCAGCTGGAAGGGGGGAGAAGGCGGCTTTGTGATTAAACAGCATCACGACACGGCAGCCCTGAGCCAGCTCCTTTGGCTGTCTCTTGCCCCTGGATTTAATTCCCTGGGGATCTGGGGTGCTTTAGCAGCACCCATTTCCCAGATCTAACAGCACAGATCAGCCTGCAGTGGGACACGAGCAGCAAAGCTTTGCTTTCAGCTCCTTCCCCATCCCAGCATCCCGGTACTGCTGCCCCTTCCCTCCCTCCCTCCCTCCCTCCCTCCCTCCCTCCCTCCCTCCCTCCCTGCCTCCCTCCCTCCCTCCCTCGTGCTCTCCCCCTCCTTCCCTTGTTCCTTTTAATTACCAACTTTTGCTTTGTTCCCTTTAATTAAGCGAGGGGAGGGCAAAGCTGCTGCCAGCCACATGAGTTATTTTCCCTGCGCGCCAGATCAAAGGCCGGGAGCTCCCAGCCCGTCCTTAATTTGGGCAGCGTCTCTGGGCAAAGCCTCTCCTCGTTGTGGTTTCTCCACATCCCGTGGCTGGGATGCTGGGCTGGAAAGGGAGGGCTGAAACCCAGGAGGGGGAGCTGGGAGAAGGACTCTGGCTCCTCTCCTGTAGGGAAGAAGCCGAGAGGAATTTGGGTGGCACCTGGCGTGTGGGCACCTGGGGCAGGTTTGCTGATGCCCGGGTGTAAAACCTGGCCGTGCAGACACTCCCTCGGGGAGGGGGACAGGACCTGGTTTGATGTGGAAGGGGCCTGCAGCTCTGCCAGGGCTTTAATGGAGAGAGAGCACTAATTATGGGAAAGTAAAGTCAAATGTGGGAAAACAAACCACTGTGGGATTTGAGAAAGAGAGGCCTCAGCTGAAGGTAGGAGAGAGGACCATGGTATAATGTCATTTTTTTTCAAGCACTCTGTGTCTTTTCTGGGTGGGCAGAACATATTCAGGGGTGCCAAAGCTTCCAAGATATTTTTAGCCTTCATTCAATTTTTAATTTGGATCTAGCACCACAATACTACAGGACTGGACATTTCCTCACCCTGAGCTCAGAAAATCCTTACCTCACTCCAGGGATTTGCACCTCAGGGCTGGAATCTCTGTAATTGTATCTCTTTGGGTCCATGGGGCTGTAGTAGGGTGAAGTTCTTAGTTTACAAAAGCTTTATCCTGTTATTAAAAATGCTTTAGAGCCTCTCTGTTTCACAAGCCATGCTGTATTTTTGGTCTTTATCACTCCTGCTTAACTGTGCTATGTCCCAATTTTTCCACATACCATTTAAAAAACATTTTGGGGGTGAAACAGGTCATAATTTCATGCTGGAAGAGAGAGCCCCAATGCCCTACCCCGTGCAGCATCACCCTGACATATGGAAATGTGTGAGTAAATCCAAACTTTGAAAACACCTCCTGGCCAGCTCGTATCTAAAATTAAAGAAAATGAACAAATTCATAATCTAAGATTAAGGTCCAGAGTGTTGTCTTATAACTGGATATCAGAAGGCAGAGCGCTGTTAATTAACTTTCTATTGGCGAAACATGGAGAGGAGCCTTGCTAATCTCTTTTGTGCTAATCAGCACACATTATTAATTTGCTGGAAAGAAAAAAGAAAAAAAAAGAAAAGGTCCTCCTCTTCCCACTTAAACTCAGGTTTAATGGGACTGGAGCGTGGTTTCACATTTCCCAGGCTTCATTCTTTGGATGACATATGTTGCAGTGCCTTTCCTAGTGCATTATGAAGCTTCAGCATAAATAATTCAAACTAAACTCCAGTTGTTAAAATAAACGAGCAAAGTATCTTTGGTGATTAATTAGTCCTCCTGCCTCCCCCTCCCTGTCAAAAGTACAAGCACATGTGGCACAGCCCAGGGAAATGCTTTGGTGTGACCCAGGGCATCCCAGGATGTTTTAGCTGGCACAGGGGGGACCTGTATGCTTCGGTTTGCTGGAAGTGCCTGCTCAGCCTCAGGGAAGCTGGGAGGTGTCAGCAATCTAATCCTAGAAAACCTCAAAAAACTTCAGGGATCCAATGCCAGATGAATTCCCAGTTAACCAGCGGATTTGTGTGACTCGAGTTTTTACTGAGATGAGGTTCAAGTTCTGGATGGCCAGATTAAAAAGCTTAAATAAATGGTAATAACCACATTCCCTGGGTGCTTCCAGGTGGACACCACTTCCACAGGGACACCAGTGCCCATGGTTGGGTCCTGCCTGACCCCATCTGAATTTTTCCTCCTGCAGCCATTCGGGAAAGGAAATTTCCAGGAACATTTCCTCTCTTACCCCCTCCTCCCACTCAGGAGGGGGCTTTATTTTCTCCCTCCCACTAATGCCCTGCTTGCCCACACTGCCCAAGTCACAGTGACACCAGGTGAGGTGAGGGGCTGCCACCCCCTGTGCCCATCCAAGGGCTGTGGTACCCTGGGGCTCTCCCAGCAGGAGCCATCACTTTGCTTTCCCCGTGTGTCCCCTTGTTCCTGTCCCTCCCTCAGCCCTGCCAGCTCCAGTGAGGGGCAGGGCACTGCTGGGAGCTCTCAGGCTGCTCCTGGCACCAAAATCATGCATGGGGAAGCACCCTCAGGCTGCCACTTTTCTCCTGCCCTGGCATCCAGGCAGGAATGCAGACCTGCAGGCACAGTTCTGCTGGACAATAAACACCTTCCCCTCTCCCCAGACTGCCACGGGGTGAGATGGGGGGACCAAAACAACGGGATACATCTGCCAGCAGAGCTGGACAGAAGGAAAAACCCAGGCATTAAACAAACCCCGCAGATGTTTCACCACCAGCCATGAAAAGTATTTCATTTAACAGCTCAGGGCTATTTATGGAAATCACTTAATTCATTCTGTTTTTTTCCTGCCTCTCCTTTTTTACCTCTTTTCTCCCCACTCGGTCACTGGAGCTGCTCATGCAGCGGATCATTCTGCCAAAGGAAAATGATCCTCCTGCTGCCTGGTGCCCCCCCCACCCCCTCCTGCCCAAGCCAGAGGTGCCTGTTAGAACAACCTATCCCACCCTGCAGGAAAGGGGGATGCTGTGAGAGCACCAGCTGCCTGGGCATGGCAGGATGGACATCCAGGCAAGAGAAAAACTAACTTCCCCAATTAAAAAGAAAATGGAAATTCCATAAAGGAGAGGGGAGCATAGGTAGGGCAGCCTCTGAGCAATACTGGGGAGTGCTTTCCACGCCTCACTACATTCACCTCTCTTCCAGGATCACAAACTCTAGGAGAAAAAATGAGCTGCCACAAACACCAGTTTTTACACCTACAAATGCCCTTCACCTTCCCCCTGACAGCCCTCAGGAGCAGGGCAGAGCAAGAGAAGATGGACCATTGACCCAGGACGAGGGGATGGGGCACTGGGGAGGCTCTCACTGAGGCAGCCACAGAGCTGGAACGCTGGCTGGAGAGGGAGAGCGTAAATTCCCATCGGGAGAAAGTGAACGTGATGGATGGCGCTCCCATCACCCATCCCCACAGCTCACCTCCTAGCATCTCTCTTCACTTAGTTCTTTCTCCTCTTCCTTTGTTTTTCTAAGGGAGCTTTTAGCCTTTTTTCTGCCCCTCTTTGGGTGCAGAAGCACCCAGAGGGACCCAGTCTAAATCCAGGGCAAACACAGCCCTGCCCATCCCCACACTCCAGCCTCCATAGAGGTGCACATCCCAAAGCCCAGCCCGAAGAGGCCCCCAACGCCAGGCTGCTGAGAAGGTGAGGGGCTGGAGGGGGGTCCTGCCACATCTCCGAGCTCCCACAAGGTGGCAGATCTCCATAATTGTTTTATCCCGATCGGAAGCCCACCGGCAGCAGCCACTCTGCCTGGAGGGGAGCTGAGCCCCAGCGAGTTGTTTTCCGTGAATAAGATGGATCTTTTGCACATGCAAACTGTGATTTCTTTTATGAAATGAATATGCCTGTATAAATTTTCAAAAAGCAGCACCAAAACAAACTAGGACTAGGCACAGTCAAATCCTGGCTGCTTGTGCATCCTGAGTGATTGCAGAGTTCAGAGCAGACACGTGGCAAAGCAGGAGGATGCCAGCGAGGCAGAAACCCAGGAGGGAGCAGAGAGGTTGTTCAACAAGGTTCAGAAGGTGGGGAGGAGATTTAGAGATTAGGCCAGATCAAAAGGATAATTATTTTTGTTACATTTCCCTATCTGCACCACTCCACCGGTTCTGCGAGCGGCCAAGAGGCCAGGCTGATTCTCAAGTTTCCAAGCATGGCTGGTGTGAGGAACATGTTTCTAAAGCCTCAGCAATAAATTCCACCATTTCATCAGACCTGCCTGCTGTGTGTTCAGGAGCTGGAGAGGCAAACCCCGTAAAACCTGGAGATTTAGTTTCCAAAATCTGGAAGGTTTAGGCTGCAAGTGTTTCCCTTGCCACCTCCGAGGTATCACGGAGCATCAGTGCAGGTGCACAGAGTCTCCCCAGGGATGAAGCGGCTCTATTTGGTCAGAGTTTGGCACCTCAGTTTGGCTACCAATGTCAGCAGGAACCAACTTGCTGGACTTTGGGAAAGCCACCGATCGCATGTACAGCACGGCTGCTTGTCCCAGCATGGGATGTGTCCCTCACACACATCCAGGCACCAAACCCCTGGCCCTAAGTGGGGGTGAGGAGCACAGGCAGGATTTGCCTCCCTGCTCCACCTGCAGCACCATCCCCAGCGAAGGAGCCCTCTCCAGGGGGAGGATTTCCCAGTGCTGCAATCTTGAGAAGGGATGACAGGGATTAGAGCACCTCACCACAGCTCCCGCCTCCTGAGCACCTGCAAACTGGGGGGGAATTGGGTGCTTGGTAGGGTTGAGCATCAATGTGTGGGTGTGCAGCAGCTCTCCCCACATGGGACCACCTCCCCACCCCTCCACGAGCCACCAGCTCCCTGTCAATGCCACAAGCCTGATCCCCAGAAGCCCCTGGCCACCAGGACCCTTCTCTCCCACTGGAAAAGGGATCTCCTCAGGAGGAGCAGGGTGCTCACAGCTTGGACAAAGCTCCCTCTTGCTAAGGCCAGCTATGTGACCACACATCTTGATGGTGGCCCCAACATCTTTTGGGGCTCCCTGTCCCTCTTCTGCCACCACCAGAGCCAGCTGTCTGCTCCCAGTTCCATATCAATACCATGCCTAATTTACAGGGCAATAAAAGTTAATTAATCCCATAGTTACAAAGCCATTACAATGTAATTATTGTTTAATTGGATTATAAGTTATGCAATTTCTGACAAAGTGCTTATTGCTTATGTAATAAACCAGAAGTTATTTACAAAGTGATGAATTGCTGCGGTGTCAAGCACCCAGAAGAGCATTGGGATGGGGGCTGCATTTCCTCGGCTTGGTTAGGAACTCCTCCATGTGCCACCCATGGAGCAGCATCACCTCCTGCTGCAGCCCTGACACATCTTCCCAACTCTGCTGGCCTTTAAGCCTCTAAAGACATTGATTCCAGAGAAGCTGCCTTTGGGAGAGCAAACAGGGAAAGAGAATAGAGGGGGAAAGAGACTAGAGGGGGAAAGAGAATAGAGGGGGAAAGAGACTAGAGGGGGAAAGAGAATAGAGGGGGAAAGCTCTCAAGCAGCAGAGTATCCATCCAGGGTGCTGCTCTCCCAGCTGCCCTTTCCCTCTGGATGAGCTTCCTTGTCCCTCCCATGAGTGTGTCACCATGTCCCTGCACCCAGAGAGCTTTGGGCACACACAGGAAAGCGCCTCAGAGCACACCTGGGGTTAGTCATTACTTCAGTGGCATCAGAGGATGATTCAAATCCTCTTGGCAAGGCTGCTGGGATTTGGCGAGTAGGAGAGGGCAGCCACGCAGGGCATCCCTGAAAGCAAAAGGGACCAAGCACAGGGAGCTCCATCAGCTTGGAATGCCCAAATTCTGCCCCACAGGTCTCAGTGCACCCCAGACAAGCTCTGGGTCATCAAGCTCCTGGCCAGGAAGGTCCTGAAGCAGCAGGATCCCTGCACAGCAGCCCAGGAGGGCTGTGTGATCTCAGTGCTCTCGAGAGCAGTGAATTAAAAAGAAAAAAAAAGAGGGTTTTATGATTAATATTGCTGCTGGGATAATTACTGTTATTACTACTATTATTACTGTTTGGATAGGGGCTTGTCATGGTTCATTTGGGGAGGAAAAAGTCACAGCCTGCTCATGGGAAAATGGGTGAAACATGCTGAAGGCCATTCACTGCATTACTCAGGGCCAAATAACCCTCATGTTTTTTCTGCCATGAAATATTATGAGCTGCCTAATAGGCAGCCAGAGCCTTTCTGGCTTCCCCCACGCACCTCCCCAAAATTCCCTGCTCCACACAGAGCCCATCTGACCCATGGAGCAAGGCCCCATCCTGCTCCTGAGGCTCCTACAGTTAAAAGGAGCTTCCATAAAAATGCAACGGAGCACTTTTCCAGCAGAAAATGCAGCTGCTTTGAATTCCTGGCAATTAAAAGTTTGACTGGTGTGGGGGAAGGGAACCATCTGAATTTCTCTCACGCTCGCTTTGTTTACTTTTATAAGCTCTTTGTAACAATTTTAGGTTGCTGCATTGTTATCTAAACAAGCTGCCTCTCTGAATCCGACTTCTTATTTTATGGGAAATTCTCACCTTTCTGCCCCTGCCTTAAAATAAATAATATATCAACCAACAACCTGGAAACAGCCTGAATATTCCAATCCCAGCTCCCAGTGCAGCTGTATTGAACTGGATGAAGTGGACATTATCCCAGCCACTTTGATGTGGCACCGCCTGAATTATCTATTTGTGAAATTTCCAGCTCTGAAAGAGCAGTGCAGAGATTTGGGATGTTGCTTTTGTGAATGGGATTTAAAGCTTCTTTTCATAACCCTGACCCGGTTTACCCTTTAACGTAACAAATCAATCTTGCCTTTAAATTGTTTAGCTTCTGGTCAAACACGGGCAGTCTTACTGATGTAAATATTATGTTTGCTCACTTTATGAGCTGGCACGCTCCTGCTGCTCTGTAGGATTGCTGCAGGGTGCTCACACACAGGGGCAGAGGGATGAGAACACCCTGCTCACGCTCCAGGCCGGCTGGAGGGTGGCACCACAGGGCTCAGCACGCGTGGGAAAGGGGTCACAAACCAGGCAAACTTCAGCTGAACTCAGCCAAACAGAGCGCCTGTGTTTGTTTTGTGACATCTCCTGTGTCACCTGCCTGCTCCCTGTTTTCCAGAGGCTGCTCACAGTGAGGTTAAGGAGAGTTCTGCTACTGAAAACAGTTTTGTTTTTTTTTTTCTCTCTCCAAACTCATTACTTTGGGCATGGCTACACAAAAAAAAAAAAAAAAAAAAACAAAAAAAAAAAAAACCCAAAACCAAAAACAAAACAAAATAAAACAAACAAAACAAAGAAAAAATACCCAACAACTTTCTCTCAGTTTTCGAGCTCCAGTTCTCCAGTTACGGGTCAGCCACCAAAAAACAAGCTCCAAGCACAGAGACATTCCTATTATCCAAGAACATATAATAATATTTAATCCTGCTAAGGTCTGAACACACTGATACCTTCTAGCAATGAGAGCTGAGCCTTAATTAACAGAGGTTAATTAATAAGCCAGAGAGTGGGAGGAGGAGGGAGGGGCAGCTTCGCAAGGGAAGCTGGATACCTCTCCTACACCTCAGCGAGCTCCCAACATGCTGCTGTGAGTTTATTTTCAGAATGGTTTCTAAACTCTTGCTTTGCCTCGACTCACAGAGCCCAGGATAAAGGACTGGGGTGTGGGTGCTTAGTCACTGCAAAACCCATGCCAGGCTGTGCTCCCTGCTGTCCCCCAGGAGCCCGGGGGATGTCTGCAAAGGAAGCGAGCTGAGGAGGGGAAGGTGGCAGGGCTTTCTGCAGGAGCCAAACCCAGAGCTATTACGGCTGTTATGAGCTTTACTCTTCATTTTCTGTCTGGAGAGACGCAGCCGATGGGCCAGCTGAGCACGCTGCCCGTGCCAGCCCCTGTTTCCCTGGGAGAAAGCTGCCCAGCTGGAAAACCACGTGCCAGGCTCCTCATGAAGCCCTTCGCTCAGCCCCTGGGACAGCCAGCCCCACCCTGGGACACCCCTGTCCCCTGGCTCACCTGGGCTGCAGCAGCATGGCCACGTGCCAGTTGCCAGCTCTGCTCCATGGGCAGACACAGCTAATTGCCCCAGCTCTGTCTGCTTTCACAAGATCAGGAAAAGCTGGGTTCGTGCCAGGGAACGGTGACAAAATGCCATGTTGCCACCCTGCCAGAGTGCTGTCTGCCTGGCTTTGCAGAGTGTGTCCTCTGGGGCTCCCCAGGACCAAACCCTGTGGTTCTGCTGGAGGCAGGCACCCACCAAACACGACATTGCAAAACTCAGGTTGGCAACTACCCTGTTACTGGAGTTTTTCCAGGGAATATACAGCTCGTGGGCAAAATCTTAGGTTCAAACACCAACTTCGCATTGCCAGAAAAGCATAAATTACCTCGAGGCACAGAACATCCCATTTTATCACTCAGATATATATTTCCTATCAAAAGATGAGCACGGAAGCCTGGAGAGCAACACAGACTTAGAAGAGTACAGCACTGAAACCATCACCCAGAAGCATTTCTGCCAAACACAGGTCCCTGCCCTGAAGCTGAGATGAAAGTGGATGAAAGGAAATTTACTTGGTAATAAGTGAATCAGGATAAAAGGCAGGAGAAGTGGGAGGCAGAGAAGGGCTGAGGAAGGTGTAGGACATGGGTTGTGCTTTAGCAATGTGGTCTCTACCTTGTAGTTGGGATCAAGACCAGCCCTTTCCTAAACTTCCCATTCTTCCAGTTCCTTCCTCCCAAGCCTTTTTAAGGTAAGAAAAAAAACATGAAAAAAAGAGGGGGAAAAAAAGCAGACAAATAACTTTTTTTTTTCTCCACCAAATAATTATTGCGGTTTTTTTGGCAAAGAGCAGATAAGGAATGCTGCAGTGTTTGTCATCATTAGGTTAGAGAGGCTGCCAAGTTGTAATAGCATTACAGCTGCAGGCATTGTGGGTAATGCCATGCAAATTGCTCCAAAGGCGTTGGAAAGGAAGGCCAGTGTGCAATGTGAAAAGGACACTCTCAAGTACTCTTCTCAACTCCCAGTGCAATTTTTGTACCCTGCTTTTTGGGACACTCTTGCATAAACTGGCAGATAAAGCCCCCTAGGTCACTGCTCCACCCCGGGCTGTAATCCCATTTAGATTCCTGCATTCCTTAGTAGATCCCAGCAGCATCAATGACTTCAGCAAAGCTTTGGGGGCAAGCAGAGCCATCGTTTTCTCCTCCAAGTTCACCCCTTGGTTTCTCCCCAGACCCCCTGGAAGCTGCAGAGCACTGTGGAAGTGTGAAATTCACCCAAGTGTGAAATAGCTGGAGGGAAAGGTAAATAATGGGCCTTGCTTCATTCACTTGGAGAGATGGCAGCAGCAAGGAAAAAAGGGTGAAACTGCTCATCCACAGCCCAGATGGCACCTCTGACGTCAGGCTCAGCTATCAGAGCTCCAAAAGGCCTCGACTCTCTCTCCCACTCTCCCAACAGCACCTATTTATGTCTTCTAAAAGGCCCCTCCCTCTCTCCTCACACCTTGACCCAGTGGGAATTACCCCCCCCCCATCTAATCCCACTCTCTCCAGCCCCTGCAGTGACCTGAGAATGCCTTCTGCTGAGTTCAAGGGTCTCCTCATCAAGGTCTACAGTAGTAGCTAATTTTTTCCTCTGCCTTTTTTTTCCCCCTGCAATTAAGTGCAGCTCCCTAATTGGAGTGCTGTGAACTATTTATAGCTTTATAATGACCATTTACTACAGCAGCACTTAGATATTGGATGGGAGAAGAGGAAAGTCAGTAGCCTGGATGGTGGACAAACCACATCCATCAGGAAAGGACTTCTCCAAGCCAAGGTCAGCAGCTTGGCAAGGCAAGGCAGGGAGAGGCAGCAATGGCACAGAAATGCTGTTATTCCCTTTTCCACTGCTGAGGAGCAGAGGGGTGAAACTCCATGCCCCACATTTACAAAGCACCAAGATTAGAGAATTCCTCTATCCATAAATCTGTGGCTTTTGAGCAAGGCCAGGTTTTAGGGCTAAGAATGCCCTAAACAGCAGCTCCAGGGGAGCCTGCAGAATCCAACAGATTATCCCAGCTCGTTCACTACTTGAACACATCCACATGAATCAGGAACTATTCCTTTTCTCCATGTCCATATGCTGTTTGTGAGATGATTAATCACAGTCTGAGCTGTAAGGTCTAATTGTTTTTCTGTTTTAATAAGCAACAAGAAGGTGGCCCTGCCCCTGGCAGGGGTTTGGAACAAGATGATCTTTAGGGTCCCTTCCAACCCAAATCATTCCAAGAATCTGTGAGAGACCATTTATATGTATATAAGAAATTAGGAGTGGAGACTACAAAGCTCTTCAGGAACAGCATCTTTCCAATAGTGTGACATGATCTTTTCCAGAAAGATGTTTCCAGTCATACTGTTGTGAACAAAAACCTCATGCAAAAAGGAGGGATGTGACAGCACTGGGGGAAACTCATTTATCGTAGGTTTTTTCCTCCATCTCCTGACAAGAGCTCTCAGAGGGAGCCAAACTGTGATCAGTCTTCACCTTTGTGATCCTGATTTCCTAATTCTGAACTACGTGGTTTAACCATGCATGAACAGCATCTTCTATAAAATTAGGTAACAATTATCAAAATCTGTGTTTTCCCAGCAAATGCTGTGAATTTGAGGTGTAGGTTTTTTTTTTTTTTTCCTGTCTCATGGTGTTTTTAAGGCAGTTGGAATCAAGAGGAGACTCCTTGACAGATGAAGAGAGGCTGGTCCTGCCCAACTTGACAGCACCAGTTTAATAGGTTCTCCTTTGGAATTGTTAATAAGGAGCTTGAGAAATTGGTATGCCAGGGCTGGAAACACTCATGGAGAATGAGGAGGTACATCAAGAGCCCTTTGTATGCTAACTTTTTGATGGAAAATTTGAGACAAGGATGGATACAAAGCGCTGTCAGACACTCATCATCTCAAGAGGAAAAACATCTCAGTGCTTGAAGAGCCCAGAGTCCCCTCACCTCTCTCCACATCTTCCACATGGGCAATCCAGAGGGAAGGAGATCCAGCCTGACCTCTTCAAGCAGAATAACAGATATCCCTTTTTTCAGCAGCACATGGCCCCTTCCTCTTCCCACTCCAGTTGTTTCGTGGTGGGAAGCCTGGCCATGCTGGACGCTCGGCAGGAGGGGATGCTCAGGTGCAGAGGGGGCTCAGCTGGAGGTCACCTGCCTGTTTTACCTCTCCCTGCTCCAGCAAAGCATCTGTCTCCAGCTTCAAAGGCATGTCCTGAAACTCTTGGGAACAGGAGACTCATTTTTCATGCTGAATGAGATGAAATTCCCACTGTTACCTCATTTACATCTCAATGCTGGTAACTTATAGATGGCTATTATTTATAGACATGTAAGACATCCATTTCTTATTCTGTGGGATACACTAAGAAGAAAAATACCCATCTTTCTGTTCACCTTTTCTGGATTGTTTCTCCTTTTTTTGTTTCCTTTTTTTATCCTTTGCTCAAGTTTGACTGTTGCAGAGAATTTGCAAATAAATAAAGGAGTGAACAGCCCCATAAAAGCTGATTGTTTCCTCCTCCTGCAAAGATTGTCTTTGTGAAGAAGATTAAAAATCCTTCCATGCTGCTGAAGATAAAGGTATCCCTGGGCGAGAATAAGACATAAAAGAGGTTACTACACACATCTCTGGGCTGTGTGGACTGCTAATTCGCGCTCTTGTCATCCCTGCTCGTCCATCTTTACTCTTTCTTCCTTCTTTCCACAAAAGGAAAAGTTGCCTTTGCTGAAGGCAGCATTGCTAGAAGCAGTTGGGCCCTGGACAAGAACATTTGCTTTCCCAGCTGGCTGCAGGGGGACGGGCTCCACGGGAGCATCCAGAAGGGAACACATCTGCTCCCAGCTGGAACGGAGGCAGCAGGGCAAGCACACACCCTCTCCTTGCTCCAGGGCACGGGTTGGTGGGAGAAGAGCTCACAGCCGAGTTGGAAATCCTTTTCCACAATGAACTCAGCACCTGGTCTCCAAGAAGAGGTGCAACTGGGGACAGAGATCCCAAGCCTAAAGCTTTAGGGATAATCCCATGCCAGCACCTTCACCTGGCCCCGACTGCTAAGCCAGCAACCCACGGCCCCATTGAGGCTGAGTTTGGAAAGGCTCCACGGGAAGCCCTGGGGAGCACTGAAACCTCAAAAGACCTGCTCTGGGAGTTCAGGAGGTTCTTCCTAAAACTGTCATTGTCACCACTAGAAATGAAGGGATGGGACCACCATCAGGCTAAGAATGATTTATTGCTCAGATAAACTTCAGTCTCAGAGGCCATGAGATTTTATAGGAGCAAGCAGTCAGCTCAAAGCAGGCACAAGTTCTTTGTTAAAAGACGTACATAACTTTCTAGTCCAATAGACAGATGCCACTAGGTGTATTTTGCTTTTTTAACCTTTCACCTTTACTTTCTTCTGCTGTACTGTGAGTATTTTGTCCAACATGCACACATCTGCTTCTATTATAACTTCTAAACTCCCAAACTGCTCCACACTATTACATTACTACACTATAAACCTTTCACCATCTTATCAATGCAGTTTCTTACTCATTTAAGGCATATTCTTACTTACAACTATAGAAACATAAGTTTATGGTTTTTCTGCTTAATGTCTGTGTATTGGATTTTTACATCAATCCAAGCTTCTCCTAAGGCTGCAGATCAAACCCTTCTGTGTCTGTGGAAGTTTCTGTTTCTCCAATTCCCACATAAACCCATGCAGGAGCAGGGCCACATCCTCTCAACCCCCACAGTTGGAGTTAAATCAGGTGCAAGAAGAAGTGAGCTGCCTCCTGCAGTCATTCCATGCCAAAGTGTCCCCCTTTTACCCAGGACAAACCAAGGGTCCCTCCTCGGTTCAGACAAAGGCCACACCACAGGGCAAACTCCAACAAACCAGTGTTTTTTCCTCTTCCCTCCCCTTCCAAAGTGCTTAGTCAGGATTCATTAGAAGCACAGCAGGTTTTACAGGTACCTGCCTTATCAGCAGAGCAGCTGCTTTTCTTCTTTGCTGACAACCTACATTCAGTGTAACAGACTGAAAAAACCTCCAAATTCAAAGCCTTGTAATGACTTCCCTCTTCCTTCCTTTCTCCTTCCCTCTTTCTCTTTAATGGCTTTCACTAAAGGTAAGAGGTGATTTTTTTTTTTCCTTGCATGTTGAGCAAAGTGTGGAAGAGATTCTGTGTTCTCATTTTCTCTATTCTTTAAGCCCTCTGCACCAGCTCCCTGTTTCATTTCACTTCTTCTTCCCCGATACCCAGGGGTACCACCACAAAGAGGCCACCAGAGATGAGGAGGCTGCTTACATAGATTTCAATAGATGGCAGCTTGATGGACTTCATAGGGAAGGGGAAAATTGATCCATTTAGGCACAATCAGATCCTCAGCTCTTCCTTTCCAGAGCCAAGATGATGAGCTTTTTTAGGCTGGCCCCAGGAAAACATTTATTTCTCTCTTTCGAGCCCTTTGAGTTGACGTAGATGGACAGTGCTTTATTTAAAAAATTCCAAGCAGCTTAAAGTCCAGCTTGGCACACATTTCTTGCTGTTAAGCAATTGAGCCCACAGTCTGACTTTAACATAATTTCCCTATTTTTCTGAATGATGGGATTGCTTTATTAATTGCCAACCTACAAAATGTGATCTTCTTGAGTAGTTTTGGAGTGTAACAGGGAAGGGTAGGAGAGCAGGAGCTGCAGTCTTCCAGAGACCCTGGGTAAGGCTGATTGATCAAAATCACTTGAATTTCCCCTATTATTAAATACAAGAGTGCTCCTGGTTTGTCTCAGAGATGCAGGGAAAGAACTGGAAAGGAAACAGCAGCTCAGAGCAGCAGTTCAGTTTGTGGAGGTCCTCATATTTATACTTTTCTCTTTTTTCCTCTCATCTGCAAACATTTGTGATGCTTTTTTGCATAAAAATCCTTTTTGGCAAGCACTAGATCAGTTCTTTATTCTTGCCCTGTATTTGTGCAACACACTTCAGATCAAGGGGCCCCCAGTGACTGATGGAAGGGTCTCTTCCTTGGGCTGAGCACGTTGAAGGTGCTTCCCACAGGAATTGTGCAAGAAATGAGATGTGCTGGCTCCTAATCCCTGCAGGCATGGGGGGCACAGAGGCCAGCCAAGGCTGGGTGTGGTGAAGAAGAGCGTTTTAAGAATCTCTGTAGTTCAGGCAGGAGGACAGTGGCTGATGGGGAGAGCGCACATGAAGGAACACAGGAATGATGGAAAAAATAAGAGCACAAAGAAATGCATCACTTCCCATTTCTGAATGTCTAAACATGGTATTCAAGTCCAGAGTCCAAGAAAGACCTAAAGAACCCCAGAATTACCCTTCTCTGAGTATGTCAATATCCTGCACTGGGAATGAGAACCAGCCAGGAAACAAGAACTGTGTGAATTGTGAAATTCGGGGATTTCTCTTTCGAGAACTTTTAATTTAATGTTTGATTCTTTTGAGAGGGAGAGGGAACTTACACTGGGCTAAGAAATGCAATACATGGGTTACAAACATTCCCTGAGAAGATGAAGGATTTTCATGTTTGCTCTGCTGATTCCCTCTCTGGCCCTGTGTATATTTAATTAATACCAGCTCTCTCTCCAGTAGAAGTTTTGAGCATGATCTGCTCTGTCCCGGATGGATGCCCTTGGAGGAAGCATTTCCTACCTGAACAAGCTCCCTAAAATGGGTTTGGCCAAGCCCCCTTCCTTCCTTCACTACAGGTCATCTTGGAATACCAGTGATAGACTGAAGCCTCAGCTCAGAGAGGCTCAGAGCAAAAGACCTATCCAAATCCTCTTGCTGGAGCCCTCTTGGCATTCAAAGGCTTTCCCAAACCACTCCTTTGATGAGTGGACACAGAAACGAAGGCAACCGTACTTCTGCCGACCCCTTGCCACCTCTATTCTCCAGCACCCAAAAAGTTGGCATGCCTTTGCCTAAATTCCCATCTGTGGTAAGGTCTCCCTTTGTACTTCTCTGCCACAAGCACAAACCCATTAATCCAATTCCCATCATCCTGGATGCCCCCACCACTCCCTCCACTCCTACAGCCCAGATCCAGCCCTGAAACCCTTCCAGGCAATTCATCCAAAACT